>NC_137581.1:49043714-49668434 GCF_963210335.1 Falco punctatus
GTGGGGTTTTTTGTTTTGTTCTTACTACTTTGCACATTTCATGAAGTGGAATGACAAAAAAAACCCATCAACTGTAATATGAACAACACTTGCATTTTTGTTTTGTGAGTATAAGCACAATTGGTTTTAATTTTTAATAGTTTCACTTTAAAATTTCAGGATGCCCTTTAAAATGATATCAGTTGACTTATTGTCAGCTTTTTTGTTGATTTGACCAAAAAAATTATCAATTTCAGTAGAGATAGGATTTTATGTATTGTCTTAATACTTTAGTGCACTCAGGTACTTAACTAGTTTATTCACTACTTACCTAAATCACTGGAAATATAATAGTGCTGATAATAAAAAGGACCTTCAGCAGGAATACTGTAGCTTAGATGACAAATGAGTACCATTTATTTCAAGCTATAGCTCATTTGTTCAGATGCGTCCTTGTTTAGGAAACTGTCCAGATCATTGGGTGGCTTATGCAAAACAAGCTGCTAGTCTCATTCCAGTTTCTGATGCAGAAGTGTCAATGATAAAAGCCTACCACCAAGTATAACATAAACCAAACTCTGTAATCACGGTACAGAAACAAATTTCCACAGAGTGAAGGCACAAATTGACTTCTCACCTCCTGCAGTGTTTCCTCAGATCATATTTTAGATCATTGGAAGGAGGAAAGGTTGAAACTAGGACAGTCTCAGTTTTGTATAACTTTTGTAATGACTTTGATTATCAAGATTGTCAATCAAGTGTTTTTTTATCAGATTAAATTATGCAAAATTAATAATTGGAGAAAACTAGAAATAAAAATAAATGTTTTATTTAATAATCAGAGGAAACTAATGAAAACATGGAGCATTTTCCATTGTTTTCTGTCATAATTCCTGTAGTCCATAACATTCTCAGTTTGCAACATTCTCAGCGCTCTTCCAAATCCTTTTAATTGGTCTTCCTTTTTAATTTTCCTTGTGTACTCTCCCTCAACATAATACGTCATTTCTCTGACATCCCTGAGCACTAGCCAGAAAAGAAGCAGCATGTCTTAAATTTTCAAAATCAGGCAGTCTTTTAGTTGTTCTACTGAGATTTTTTTTCTTTTATTTTCTCATTTATTTGCATTACCTAAGAACAATGATAAAAGAATGTAAAGCATCTAAAGTAGATAAAGGAAATATTACCAAAGAATTACATAATAATTTGCCAAACATTTTAGCCAATAAAAATTTCCAATTTAGTCAGTAACCGGTTCCCTCCTGGTGATATTTATTTGTATTTCTCCTAGACTAAGTAATTTCTTTATAAAATTGAGCTAAAGCAAAAATGAAATTAAAAAAAAAAAAAAAAAAAAACAAAGAAAAAGAAAAATCAAAAATGCATAAGCATGCAAATGCATGAAAAAAAACCATTTTATTAGAGAAAATCAGTACTGATTGTGAAAAACAAATGGAACTATGCTCTTATAAAGGAGATAATTAAAGAAATGCATTTTTCTTCATGTTAATAGTGCTAAAACCTATGCCATTTAAAAGAATTTAAATAAAAATTAAGGTCAAGGTGTAATGGCTAATTTAGCTTTCCATAACTTTAGATACACGTGTAGAAATCCATGCCACCCTTGGCACTATTTACTTTAACAGAAGGCACTTCTGGTGTACAATTCATTTATTTTTAAAATGGACATTTGCTACTTTAGCTTTTCTCAAAGGGCTTTTATATCTTCATTCAACTGAAAAGTTTCACACACACATCTAATCAAGTGAGATTGATCTATTAAAATCATTTTGATTCAACTCCTCGATACAAAGTTTAGATTTCAAGCTCTAATGGGGACATAGAAATGGCCTTCAATAGGTCTCTAGTCAAGGACCCCCTAAAGATTAACAGGTCAGTTAAAAAGTTTAAAGACTCTTCATGCAGACCTGTCCAGCTGATGAGTGAAAATTGCGAAGTGCAAAGGCACATCTCATCTCGTACTTGAGAGGATCTCTCAACCTCTGAGTTGAATTGGAGGTACATTTTAAGCAGTTTTACCCACTTACTTAAGTAGAACCGCTTTTAAATATATCAATAAAAGAAAAGAGATGAAGAAAGAGAAGTCAGTAGTAACTGCTCTTTGCACAGTAACTTAACCATTAGGCACTTACCCAGGAAAAGCTAAAAAGTAGATTTCAAACCTTCATGAAGCTCATGAGTCTCAAACACATATTCTAGGTGAGAGGATGATTTTATAATTGCAAATTAGCATAAAATAAGGCATGCAGATGACTCCGAGACAACTTGTCTATTTGATCTCTCAACAGCTTGTTTGTGCATTTCATTCTAATCTACCTTTGGGCAGACCAAAACAATCCATAGAGACACCGCAATCCTCTATTTTCTTCTCCTTTCTAGTTGAGTTCTGTAGCCACTAACTAAAAGTAATATTTTTTGCCTGATTATTTTGGTCCCCATGATTCTTCTTTTGTGTTCTTGATTGCACAGCAGCGTAGATTCACTGGGGAATGCACCAAATTCCTCACCTTCTTCCTCATGTGCATCCCAGAATGTCCATGCAGTAGAATATAAGGCTTTCTCCTTTTTCTGGAAGTTCTTACTGGTCATTGTATTTCAGTAATATTTAACAGCTTGCCTTAAATATCTAGGGTAAGTTTAGAGGAACACGAAGGGTTAGAAAGTATTGGAAGGGAAACAATCTGATCTGCTATGTAGTTAGGTGTTGAGTAAGTCAACCAGTCTACTTGCAGGTATCTAGATTCTGTGAAAGTTTCAAAATTCAGTTATACTCCTACAAATACAAGTGTCTATAAACTCTGTGCCAAAGAGCCTGGGTCTGATCATACTCTCACCTGAGCTCTGAAGCATGGATTTACTTGGACAAAGAAGCTCAGATTTCCTTTCTAACTTCTCATTATTGCATGAAAAACTTCAGGCACAGGAGTCAATAACAATCACATCATTATAATTGTGACTTTGAATGAGACATGGCCTGAGATGTACTTGTCCATTGATTGTTGTCGTCAAAATACAACCAAAAGATAATGACGGTTTTGAGCAAATTTAGATGTTTGTAAAAACAATCACATTTCCTGTAATACACACTTGACCCAGAAGATTCTAATTATTTAAATAAACTCTGTCAAGCATTGCATTTCATTATTATATTCTCAATTACAAGTTAAATGTCTATTTAAAGCTGTTGTGACTCTGTATTTATCACCAAGTAACTAGCTCTAATAAGACATAAAATACACTGCAAGCCCCCACTTGACAAGACATGTGAATTTAGAAACATAGCAATTTATTTAAATAATTTTGCCATTTAACAAATTAATTGTGTGGTAAAATGTATCTATACTTGTGGGTTCTGTCATACTTCCTGGAAATGCACTTATGGCTCAAAAAGCGAGGCAACATGGTAAGAAAGAGGTGTCCCACCAAACTAAGCATTTGTAAGAATTATGATTGAGTAAAGGCTTCATCATGTTTATTGTTCAATTGTCTCTTTCTGCAATGCTAAATTTTTCAGCAAGCTCTTGTATGTACATACATGTGAAAAGACTTCAGTCTGTGCCTAGCCTCACTGACTAGGGTTAAACAACCCTTATAAAAGTACTGTGATCACGTGAGTGTAACATATGGTTTGTTAGAGCAAGCAAAAGCAACATCCATTTGAAATTATATTTTCAATTTTAATTTTAATAAATTACACAAACTATTCATACTCCATAATAATTCTTTATATGTGTGTGGTATGTTATTCTAATTTTTAGCACTGTATTAATAAGCTACATACTTGGATTATTATACTATACTCAACATTATGAAGCATTGTATACAGCTAAGAATATTAATTTTCCTGGTAGTCAACTGTAGTAGACTAAGACCAACCAAAGTGTTATAGGAAGCACTTATCTTCGGGTGAAAAATCAAACAAATAAAGGATACTTCTAATTCTTCATTCAAAACATTTTTCTTAGTTTCTTCCTGAGTTTCTTCCTCCTTAAATTTGATTTTGAGTATGCTCATGAGCTTATGAGCCATTATTTTCTCCTGCCTTCACATCAGCTATCAGAAAAAAAGATGCTAAACAACTTCTGACTTTGATCTGCCCTGTTTGATTAATATGTTTCCTGCTTAGCATTTCAGTTCAGCAGACTCTAGCTTCTCCCCCTGCCTTTGATTTTATAGATAACCTTTTAAATAGTCATAAAGGAAAACACTGCTGTATTGCTTCTCTGGTACTAAAGATGTTGAAGTTTAAGCTGAGAGCACAGCTTGTGGAATCTTATGGTATGTCTGTTTCAGAATTAAATGTTTTCAGATTTTTCAGTGTTAGAATAACATTTGTAAGAATTTGTGTTCCAATTTCAAATGAAGACAACTTCATGTCTTCAATGGGAGCCTCCATTAGAACCATGAGAAAAACAATGTTACAAAGCACTCAGAAATCATAGTTTAAAAACTAAGTATTTCTGTACAAAGTAGATTGGCTTTTGTGTTCACAGATGTTATAATGCAGTCTTTAATTTCAACACTTCATTATTTTTCCCAGAAATTCCAATGCCCTTACCCCAAAGTAAAGAACTATTAGTACTTCAGAAGCAAAGCTATCATTAAAAGTGTGTGTGTGTAGGGTTTTTTTTCAATAGCAAACCCACATACCTTCTTTTAGCTACATTCTCTAAAATTAGTGATTTATTTTTTGCAGAATATTTCCACACTTGATAGCCTACATTTATCATATTATGTGTAAAATCTCAAGTTCATTATTAAAGATTGGTAAGGTAATATGCAAGAAGAAATAGAGCTTTGTAAATGTGTAAAAAATATCACTAAATTAATTATAATCCCCAGAGAAAGGTCTTGGTGGGCCTTCACCTAGCAATGATTGAAAGGAAGATATACCCTCTCATATTTACTGCTTCTGGGGTTTTATATTTGCCTCTAAGGAACACAGAACTATTAGTGTACATGTCTTAATGAAACTACAGACTTTCTAAATGAATGTTGGAATTCACTGTCTAAGAAACAGGGAAACAAACTAGACAAAATCTTCCATAATACATTTGTCCACTCATCCCTAATCAGAGGTGGTACGGACAAGAAACATTGTGCAATTTTCATATAAAGTATTTTTAAAATGCATGTCTCTTTCCTCTCAAGAAGAATAAATTGTTTCAAATCAGCACCAGAAAAACCTATGGTCTGGCAGTAAAAAAAAACTATTAAGTAATTTGGACACAGTGAAATAGCCAAAGAGAATGGTTATATGTCTGTCCAGAATATCAATCACACATCACATTCTCCTCTCAGGAAACATGAATAGTGACAGAGGTGTGAAAACTGAGTTCCATTAGGAATGTGTTTTCAAACACTTATGCCAACAAAAATTACATGATTCTTAATCAATATACATGTTTATTTCTTCTCCTAAGTCAATAGCCAAATTTTATCTGGACTTTGATACCACGAAGAAAGTATAATTAATCTCAGAATAGTCTCAGAATAATTTCAAGAAATTATAATCAAAGTTGTAAAATATGTTGTTCTATTTTGTAGTCACGTTAATGCAGTTCCATTTACATGATTCATACGGCGTTTTTATTTTTGCTTTGGGTAAGCATTAGAAGACTTTGTGAGTCATCTTTAGAACTACAGTCCATGAAGCAAAATTATACTTTTGAGGATATAAATCATGTGGTGCCATGTCCTGAAGCCATTTTTCTTCAAAAGCAGTAATGTTTATAGGAGAGCTAATAATGCAAATATCAGAATTTCACAGAAACAGTTTTAGAATTCTAAGAAAACAGATTAGGTTTCTTTGAATACTGTTAATACAGTTAATACTGGCTTGAAGATATTGTTCAGACTTTGAAGGCATTGATTTACAAGATAGGACAAGGAAGCAGTTTTGAAAATTGAGTTCTGTGAGCATACACACTGCTTAATTTTTAGATAGCTCCATCTTCTAGTTTTGTCTCATTCTAGTTAGTTCTCTTTGAGACAATGTCCAGTTTGTGTGATTCCGGCAATGCTTCATACCAGGAGCTGTTCCCAGAAGGAAGTGTTTTCACTTTCTTTCCACAGTCGTCCAGCACTATTCCAGCAGACTTTGCACCCTCCTGCTCTCATGATACATCCATAAACCACATGCCCTCAATGTAATTTCATAAAAACCACACTCGGCTGGGCTGTGACAGCTTCAAAGTATTTAAATACTCCTAAGTGAACAACTCACAAAAGTAGTAATTAAGACACAGAAATTCAGGAGCTCAGTATGGGACCTGTGGACAAGTGCTGTGATGAAGACAGTCCACTCTAGAAGTGTCCACATGAGCAATATGGACACTTATCAGTCTCCACAACGTAACAAGCAGATCAGGAACTCTCTAAACCTAATATATTTAGCAATACTTATAACATACAAAGCAGATTTTGGACCAAGCTGAATGTTGTTGTACACATGATAATAATTTTAGTGTAGAGGTTAGGCCAATCCTTTCCACATACCAGCACGATTTATTAGAATAGGAATGACTTTACAGCCAAAGTTTTGGTTCTCTTTATCACACATTTCTAATTAGTTCCTTGAGCTGTTGTCCACTCTGTAAAAAACAACTGGAAAGATGATCTTAATCATTGCAGGGAATTACTGAAGACTACTATCAAAGCTGTGCCAGAACCATGTTTAATTTACTGCTAGAACTGCAAAATGGGTTCCTGTTTTTGAGAGAAAACATAGTATAGATCATTACTTTAGGGGATTATCAGTCATTGTGTGCAGAGATATAATTCTTAATTGCCATCTGGAAAGTAACAAAATATAAATGAATTAAGGTGCATCTCATAAAATTGTTACATTACAGGTTAACTTAATGGAGCACAGCTTTACCCAAGCCACATTTTTTTTTAGCATTATCGCCAAAAGACAAAAGCTGAAAACCAACTGGGTCCTTTCTTTTTATTGACTTAAAAACTAGGTCATTAACTCTGAAGAAGTCCCAGAAAGTGTTGTAAGAAAGTACAACAGGGAAATATACACATCATATTTATGTACTTCTTTTGACCAAGGACAAATCATATATCTAACTAGAATGCATCTTTGCTTCTTACTGCTTTGCTACCATATATTCCTGGAAGTGTAAACCACAGATTTGTTAATTTCTGTCAATAGAATGAGATTAAGATACTGTGCTATCCCAGGAATCAGCATGATACTGGAAGAGAGACTGGGAAAGGGGAAAAGAGGTGCTGTGCTGAGAAATGAATTACAGCAATAAAGAGAAAAAAGAATTCAAGGCCTATAGATTATTCACTGAAAGATTAGTACTAAGCAGCAACTAGTAGTTAGTAATTAGTACCAGCAGCAACTCTAGTAACTCAAATACATGTTCAAGCACTGACCGAAGCATAGAAGCAGTTCACCCTGAGGAGTATGTATGATCGCACAGACCTGAGGAGGCCCAATGGATCAGCACATCTGGTGACAATCTCTAGGTAGGAAGATATGTCTTCACGTCATACTTCAACTCTATTTCCAAAATTTTCACTTTCAACACCTTCAGTCCTGCTATTTCAGTACTATATTGTGACAAAGTTATTTTCCTATGCTTTCCTAGTCTCTAGGCATTTCTACCCCAAGAATTGTAGAGAAGGATTTCCTAAAAGTCTTTCTTATAGAGTCACCTAAGGATGCAGTATAAGCCTATACAAGGCAGGTAGACACAGCTCAACTCACAGGTAATTGCTGGTCTCATCTCAGTACTCCCTTGCCCTGGTCCTTGTCTTCCTCTTTTTCACCCCAAGGCCCAAAGTAGCCTGCTTGGATAGAAGTGCTGGTGCTGGAACATCTGTTCCTATATCTAGTTTGTGATTGCTGTGAAATGACCCTTAAGTAAGACTTCCTACATTGATGTTTTATGTTGGGTGGCTACTAGGGAAGGGGTAATAACGTAATGAGTGATAAGAAAAAGATTTTGAATGCTAATGGATGAGGATAAGAGAAGCAGGCAAGAATCATTGCTCACTGACACATTCCTGGCTGACACTGCTCACCTGCTGCTTGGTGGGTACAGTATAAAGACGGTTATTGCTCCCTTCATCTCCCCATGCCTCTTAGACAGACGCAAGCTGCATGGAATGGACCTCTGGTGGAGTCTATATCTATACAATCTGTTTCAAATAAAAAGAAATCCTTGAAGCTTACAGATAAAATTCACTCAATTTAGAAGAAGCAAAGTTCAAAAATTCAGTGTGGATAGCTCTCCCGGTCTCTAGAGGACACATACTTAAAAAAAAAAAAAAAAAAAAAAAAAAAACCTAGAGAAAGAAAAAGAAAAAGAAAGAAAAAGTAATCGACCTGAACAGGAGACAGTAAGAGCAGAGGGAATGAAGATAAGGTCCTTGAAGATACTAACTACTTCCAAGCTTAGAAAAGATAAAAGGAAAGGCTGACTTTAAAGCAGACTCACTGCAGAAAGTGATACTATAAACATGAATAGCAGTGAGGCACTTCGAGAGCACTGACATGTATAACGTGTAAGCTAGAGAGAAGGGGTTCAACTCCTTCAAATAAATTACATTAGGTCAAAAAAAAAAGCCGTCTAAAAAATGTCACTAACTCAGGGTGGGGGAAGAAATGGTAAGTAACTGACCAGAAGTCAATATCTACTAGCAATAGCCTCATAAAGTCCTTGACTAAAAGGCTAATAGGAGGAAAAGTCCCTCCTCTAGCGTATTCTAACAAATAACTCTTAGTTTTAAAATAATAAATATGTTAATACTTATGACAAGTTTCTGTTTCTGTTTTGATTATCACTGGCAAGTTCCAGATTTAGCTTCTTGAGGGGAACGACTGAGTGATTACCAGCAGTGTTCCTTAGGGCTCAATTGTAGGACTGGTTCTATTCAATATATTTATCAATGAGCTAGACACAGGAGTTGAAGGCACCATTAGCAAATTTGTTGATGATACCAAACTGGGAGGTGCTGTTGACTGCCCTGAGGGATGAGAGGCCTTGCAGAGGGATCTAGATAGATTGGAACACTGGGTAATGATTAATGGGATGAAATCTAACATGTCCATATGCTGGATTCTGTACCTGGGATGGAGTAATGCTGGGCACAAGTATAAACTGGAGGAGAAGGGGGCTGGAGAGCAGCCCTGCAGAAAGGGGTCAACAGCAGGCTCAGTGCGAGCCAGCAGTGTGCCCTGGCGGCCAAGGGGGCAAACCACATCCTGGGGTGCATCAAACACAGCACAACCAGCCGGTCAGAGAGGTGATTATCCTGCTGTGTTCAGCGCTGGTGTGGCCTCACCATGAGTCCTATGCGCATTTCTGGGCCCCACAATTTAAGAAGGATGTGAAGGTCCTTGAATGTGTCCAGAGGAGAGCAACAAAGCTGGTGAAGGGCTGGAAGGCATGTCCCATGGGTAGTGACTAAGGCCTTTGGGCTTGTCTAGTTTGGAGAAAAGGAGTCCGAGGGGTGACCTCATTGCTCTCTGCAGCTTTCTGAGGAGGGGGAGTGGGGAGGGAGGTACTGAGCTCTTCTCCCTGGTATCCAGTGACAGGATGTGTGGGAATACTTCAAATTTGCATAAGGGGAGGTTCAGACTGGACATTAGGAAACATTTCTACTTGCTGATCTAAAAAAAATTGTCAATTAATAGGTGCAGCCATCAAAAAGTTAATTATAAATAACATTATGAAAATAAATCAGGATACATTTTAAAATCCTCATTGAAATATTCCTCTTAAAAACAACTTTTGACAGCTCCAAGGAGTCTAAAAGACTAAAAATAGCTTTATGTTCTTTTTTGAATTATTTTTATCTTGAATTCATCATCATGAAAACTTTGGAGATCCTGAAGTACAAAAAATTGCATTTGGAAGCACAGCTGTGTTTACTGAAAAAGAATGAATTATAACTCATAGTAGTTTCCAGGGTCATTGAGAACAGGTTACTACCTCATATTCTTCTTCAGAGATTCAGAAAACTTACTTTTAGAATAGGGCTTTTGTTTTCATCCTTGGTTTTCTAACAGGAAAATATTATCAGCCTCTCATTGTTTTGCTGATTGGAATCCTTTCTAAATTTTCAGCCCAAACTTATTTACAGATGTTTTACACCTGTTTATTTTTTTGCTGCCATTGGACTTGAGCTTAATCTTTAATTTTGCTTTTCTGAAGTGTTTTTGTTTGTTTATATTAAGCTATCTTTATTTATATTTGCAGCTTCCCTTTACATCTGTTAAAAATTAAATTTAATCTAGTTAAATAGAGGTAATCAAAACAAAGCATAATAAGCTTCTATCAAGGCTTTATAGACTGAAATTTATACTTTTACTATGTATGCTTTCAGTGACACACACTAGGATCACCCTTTACTTTTACATATATCCTTCCTGTAATTGACTAGACATCCTTGAAACTTTCTTTTCTTCTGTTAATTCTAATGAGTGAGATTCTAGATCACAGAGGATAGTCTTGGTGTTATTCTTCCATTACATATTATACTTATCATTATTTTGTTTCTGTTAATCAAATCCTCATCCAGAAACATAATTTACATCCAAAAGAAATTACACACATGTTTTCTTTGATTGTTCAGATGCCACACTCAGTCAAACTCAAAGACTTGCCATTCAAATCAGACAGCAATACACCGTGGCAAATCATACACACCTTTTATCATGGCACAAAAAGTATTTTGGCAGGTATTAGATCATTTATTTGAAGTGCGGCTTTGTACTAAGAAGTAATAATTTTAAAGCTACATTACCCTAAGTAAAATATTTGACTAATATAATTACACAATTTGGATGAGCACAGAGCATCCTAGATACACAAGTTATAAATTGACAGTGCTGGTTTGGTTATAACCCAGCTCATGGAAGGCATTTAACTTTATATGGCACCTCTTTTGACTACAGGAAGAGGTGTCTACTTATACCTTTAAATATTAGCCAATGGACCATTTAGAATTCAAAAGTACTTTGAACATATTTTCATTTCTACTAAAGCTGCTACTATCTAGTGTACACAAAAGGAAGGTACACAAAAATGACAACTAGCAGTAGAATGTTGATAGTCACGATAAACTTTTTACATTTATCCAATATAATGAAATTCATTAACACATCTCCTAATCAATTGTTAGCAGTGATTAACATGGATTAAAAATAAATAAATAAATAAATTACTCTATTTAAGCACAGCTTTCCAATGAAAGTATTGCAATTTTAATTAACCTAAGGTATAATATGCTTAAGGAACTTCTGTGAACTTTTGCATTTTCATTACAGCATTCTTTGCCAAACTATGTATTCATAGTTCATACACATATGCTGATTTTCGCTTATCTACCATCTCCTCACTCAGTAATATCATAGAATGCATTTGGATAGGAATCGTCATCCGAAAAGGAAGGGCTTTCCTTCTTTTGTTTATTGAAGGAATATAAACACCAGCTTAAACATATTCTTTCCAAGATTATGGAAGTTAAATAATGAGTCATTTCTTCTTGTCACTATAAGCTGTGCTGCTGTTAAAAAAGAAAGTGGGTAACTCCAGAACTCATTGCAAACTTCAAGTTATAATACCCTCTGGAAATACTTCGCATCCTGAAAAAATTGATGAAAAGATATTTGGCCTTTGGTGCAGGCCAAGAACTAGATTCTACTTGAGTTTTGTACACTTACATAAGATCAAGCATAGCCATTACTTGAACAACTGAACAGAGTACCCTGATCCAGGAGCAGAGAAACACACCTGATTTTGGTGTTGCTTCAGTGCATCTACTGCTGTTGCATCACACATTGTGACATCATTGAAATAATTCCATTGAATGAAAAGTTTCTTGAAAAGCAGCAAAACATCAGTGTCATGTCAGCCTAAGAGATCTATTACTCCTGAATACCACAGCAGCCAAACCTTCTCTTTTTCTTCATCCAGAAAGTGGTAAAACATAAGGATGAAGTGCAATGTCCTTACACTAAACACGTAACAAACTCTGTTTAACATTTCTCTCACATGGCATTGGTCATAATTAAAGACATTGAAGAGTTATAGCTGTTATCAGAGAACACAGAAGTATCTTAATTAGAGATATCTTTGACTTGATAGAGAGCAGGTTTTGGTTATTCACTGTAAAATTCCATAGCTTCTCAGCATGTACTCAACTTCGTTACAGTTTAATTTTATGGCTGACGATACATACAAATGGCAAGCACCTTTACCTGTTATTTTGCTATGCAGTCTTAAAATGAAAACAAATGAATTTTAAGTTAGTTCATTTAGAGTTCATTAAAAAGAGCAAGCAGGATTATTATTTAATACTTTTTTTTTAGCATGTTCTTACCCAGAATAATTTTTCAGGCTCATTTAAGAAAATTAAAGTGTACCTGAAGGGTATTTTAATAAAAGACCTTTTAGTCAATTATCAGACACTATTCAGCATCATTCAAATGAAAATTATTGCCTTGCAGTATGTTTAATGAATTAGCTACACTAAAGAATGTGTAACTGCTTATCCATCTACGAATACCAGAAGCCCAAATTAATTGTTTCATCTGTGATCATTAACCCTATTTAAAGCAAGCCTAAGGTTACATAAAAGGGTGTAATACAAAATTCATTGAAGTTGATGGGCTTCTTCAATGAGCACAGAAATCTACACTTGTCCCAGAATTGGCCCAAGTAGGCATGTTTGCACTTTTTAACTGTAATCCTTCTTGGAAACGCTTGGTGAGCTCACAGTATTGGTGCTCACATACCTGGAATATTCAGTCTGGATTGTTCAGTCTACTCTTATGCAGCCTAACTACAGGTATAAGTCAGGATACTAGAAGTAAAAGTCTAGTTCATCTATTAAGCATTAGAACTTTCAGGATGTTGCATGGGGAAGCAACTGGCATCAGGAGCTCCAGCAGTTATACAGTCCAAAATGTTTCAGTGAGAATGCTGATACCTCAAGAGCTTTCCACTGCCTTGTACACAGCCAGGGCAGCAAGTCTGGCCAGTCTTGTTTCATTTGCACCGTCACTGGTACACTCAGCCATGTTCACAGCCCTACTTACTTCTCTGTTTATCAATCTTATCTGATTAAGATATCAAGTTATAAGTCATTAAGAACATAACTTTTTACATCTTTCTCAAATGTTGACATTCAAGGCTTTTCAGGACTTTAGCGGCTCAGTGAGGGACAAAAAAGATAAAAGGAGTGTAGGCACAGACATTTAGCAAGTCAGTTTCCCCCAGCACTTTCTATTTCCCCTGGAACTTTATAATTTCATTGTTATCAGGAGTTTCGATCCTTAATTTAAGACCACCGTTTCCTAAACACCAGAACATTCCCAGCAGGAATAAATTTTTAAACCAATAAATTTGACACATATAATAACTTAAGAGTTGTTTTGAGATGATTTCCTGAAATTAGAACTGTAGACTCATAGTCGTAGAATGGTTTGGGATGGAAGGGATCTTTACCCCCTGCCATGGGCAAGGACATCTTTCACTAGATCAGGTTGCTCAAAGCACCATCCAACCTGACCTTGAACACATCCAGCAATGGAGCATCCACCTCTGAGAAACCTCTTCCACCACCTCTCACCACCCCCTCATAATTATGTCCAACCTAAATCCACCCACTTTCAGTTTAAAACCATGACCTCTTGTCCTATTGCTACAGGGCCTAATAGAAAGTATGTCCCCATCGTTCTTATAAACATCCTTTAATTATTGAAAGGCAGTGATAAGGTCTCCCCAGAACCTTCTCTTCTCTAGGCTGAACAACCCAAACTTTCAGCCTTTCTTCACAGGAGAGGTGTTCCAGCCCTTTGACCATTTCTGTGGCCCTCCTCTGGACTCACTCTAACAGGTCCATGTCTGTCCTGTGCTGTAGACCCCAGAGCTGGATGCAGTAATCCAGATGGGGTCTCACCAGAGTGCAGTAGAAGGGCAGAAGCACCTCCCTAGACCTGTTGGCCACAATGGTTCTTAGGCAGACAGGGATACAACTGGCTTTTATGGCTGTGAGCACACATTGCCTCTTATGTCCAGTTTTTCATCCACCAATATCCCCACTTCATTCCTCACAAGGATGCTTTCAATCCATTCATCCCCCAGTTTGTACCGACAATTACGATTGCCCTGACTCTTGTCTAGGATCTTGCACCACTGGTAGTAAATTCCATGGTATATATCCTAGTATAATTTATGAATTTACATACAGGTACAGTGAAGTTTGATCTGAAAGATACAACATATATGAAATAGAAAGAAAAAATCAAAGTAGTGATCTCTAATCATGGTGGTCTTAAAATGACAATATAGATGAAGTACAGCAATTAAAATAGCTAAGGCAGCAAAACAGACATGCAAGAACAAGCCCTGGACAGTGCACTCAACAGCGTCTTATATACGAACTTGGAGATGTTTCCTCTTTGATATTTAAGACTAAAACATTTCTTTGATACTCCTACTGTCAACACTAATGAAAACTGTTCAAGTATATTGAAGAAAAATAGATCTTTAAAGGATTCCATTTATTTTTTAAAGGATCATTTAAATCTAAATTGCTAGTAAAAGGAAAGGAGTGCTGGAGTAGTATTGCATTAAAATTATATTAATTCTATCTCCCAAACAGCTGCCATCAAAGCATCAATAATGTATTGAAGGCAAGGGAAAGCAAAGAAAGAAAGGAAAAAACCCACAATATTTGCATCCTGAATTAAATTTTTGCCTGAAGATTTTAATACCCCAGAAATGTTTCCTTTTACTATATATATTATTATATATATAATAATATATATAATGTTTTGCCTGATTAATAATTTGCATATAAAATAGCTGATTTTCTGATTTTTAATTTTATTATTATTATTGTTTATTTTAAATGCATGTATTATTTTTTTTTAGAAAACCTTATTAATATTTTCCTGTAATTCAAATATAGTCTATTTATTGTGAATAATTTTGCTTATAGTAGAGCACAAATTTGTTTGCCCTTTATATAATGTACTTTATAGTTTACTCTGTATAACTATTTTTTGTTAAGGTATAGTGGATTGATCTTGACTGGCTGCTAAATACTGACCCAGTCACTCTCATACTCCCTCCCCAACAGGACAGGGGAAGAAAATAACATGAGAAAGCTCAAGGGTCCAGATAGGTGAAGACAGGGAGATCAATTATCAGTTGCCATCATGGGCAAAGCAAAGATGACTTAGTTTAATTTTTCCCCCACTTTAAATACTTTTGTATATTGAGAAACAAAGGCAAAACTAGAGTCACCTTCCCTGCACCTTCCCCCTTTTCCTAGGCTCAACTTCATTTCTTCATTCCCAACTCCTCTTCTTCCTTCCTTCCCCTATCCCTGAGGGGGAGATATATATATACACAAATACACACATATACATACATATATACACACACACACATATACACACACAGGATTGTTGTGATAGGACCATCTTTACTCCATTCTTATTTTGTATTACAAGGAATTTTAAGTGTATATTCTATATAGTTAAAATTATTTATATTGTATATAATTACATATAGAACAACTTATGATGCACTTGTCCAGGAATTCCAATACGATCTTTTAAGGCTTACAGCTCAGCCTTTCTATTCTGTACAGTGAGGTTCTGGCCACCTAATCTATGCCTAAATATTAGGCATTTTGTGAAATGGTACAATGAAAGTACAATGAAATATAACTATCTAGATTCCAAAAAGGCATTGGTAAGAAGTAGATTTTATGTCCAGTTGCCCAAAATACTTTAGATTTTTTTTTTTTTTCAAATCATGTAATCACTTTTATTTACAGTGTTAAAAATCTTACCTAAATTTCCTATTAACAAGACAACATTTTTAACATTAAACATTTAGATATTCACACCCTGGGTCAGATTTGTACCTGGTAGACCTAGAATGTTTTATACCAACTGAAAGACTTCATGTTTTTGAAAAATGTGTAGCTAAAAGTCATATGGTTCAATATGGGTTTTTACATGACAGGATGTCTCAAATGTCAGTATGTGATTTATATAGGTAAACTTAAAAATGCTATATAAAGCAAGAAAATAAAAATAGACAACATGTATGGAAAAGTCTACATAAAATCTTGAACAGCAGCTATTTTTAACTTGAAATAATCATTAATGGTGATTTCTTTTTAGTACTATGTAGTGTACCAGAAGCAATATATCTGTTCAGACATCAAAAAGACAGTCTATTGATGTGTGTAACACTTTGCTACACAATTCCCTGTCACGTCATCTTTTGCCACAAAAAAGTTTCTGTTTTCATGAGTTCAGGTTCCAAGATACGATATGAAGTCATAGATTAGGGGGTGGAAGAAGGGCTTTTTTTTAAATGGTTCTTAACATTTGTCTTCTAATACTCTTTTACAGTGTCTTTCACAGAACATTCAAAGTTCTGCTGAAGCTTTTCCTCATACAGTAACATCTGTGAATGGCTGCCAAACAACTGTAAAGAAACATTTACCAAAACATGTTCAAAATGTTATGATCACTGATTCCTGTTTGTACAGCCCCTAGGTGTGATTTTCACATGTCCTTCCTAAAGCCACCTCTTAAGTTATTCTTTTGTATCAATGTACTACCTCTGATAAGGACTGCTGCAGTGGCTTTGAGCATAAACATAAGTTTTCTGAACTTCTCATTACCAATACCCTGTATGACAAGATTTCAAAGATTTTTATCAAAATACCTTACACCAGTTTTTCTGCTCACTATGTGAAGAGTTCTGGAGCACTGATAGCTATCAATAATAACTGGTCAGTCAGTATTATTTCTTTTCTCAGCGCTCAGTATCTACAATAAAATTTCTTTAATCATAAATAATTAAACAATCCAGATTTAAGTGCTAAGCAATTCCCTTAACAACACATTGACAACATCAACATCTGTTTCTGTAAGCCTTCTCTGTCATATTCAAGCAGGTCATCAAAGTTTCAGGGTTGCTTGTCATGGATTATTGCTAAGAAAATGTATAGGGCAAAATAAAAATAAGTGGAAAACTATTGAGATGCAGTATTCAGTATGGTACAGGTCTTCATATTTATTCAGGATTACATCAAATTTGTACACAAAAACATTTTGTAACCTCATATTCCTGGAGAAATGGGGTATGCCAAATAATATTAACTTCCACACAGAGTAACAACTCATTAACCATAATCTGAGTATTTCAAGGTTATGCTGGAAGAGAGGATGGTTGATTCCAGGATTACTTTAGTACATCAAAATTATAGGAAAAACTAAATACCTTGCTTTTAATTCTCACTACCAAGCATTCTTTCTGAACTGGGTATCTTATGAGGCAGAAAGTTATATTGCACAGGCATTTGGTAGTAGAGAACTCATTTAGGAAAAGAAAAACTTGAGTTTTGGGCTGTACTTCATCTGAGAGTAAAACCTACAGCTATGGTAGTTCACAGACATGAGCAGTAAGTGTTCTTCAGACATGAGGGCAAAATTAATGGCACAGCTGACATCTATATAGTATGTATGGATTCTCCTCGAGAACAGACTAGCTGCTTTCTTATTGGGAAAGTCTCCAGGCCATATTATTCTCTGGATAGTGCTCAGGTTTTGTCTTTGAGTTAACTGGCATGGGTGAAAACCAAGTTAAGGTGTGTTATTATTAAAGAGTTAGCATGATAACATATAAACTTCTGACTGCATGTCTTGGTCTTGTGTAGGTTGCAAGTTTGGATGTAAACTAAGAATTCAACTACATAGTTCTCACAGCCAGGAAAGCATTACAGATATCAGAAAATGTAGTTATCCCATAAATTAGATTGTAGAATTTGCAATAAAAATAAGAGATATGCACAGAGCATGGCAGACTGTATGGATGTGGGGCAACAAAACCGCAGAAGAAGGGAGGTAAAAATGTCATGTGATGATGACACTGAAGTTATCAGTGTTCAATATTACAACGTATCTACTCATAGCTTCTAAAGACATCTCTTAACAGGAAAACAATGGATAGCTTATACTCTTGCTGTTAGGAAAACAGAGTAAAACAATCATAACCATCAAGATGCCTTTATCTACCAGTCACACTCATTAGCCTTGAAGCATCTAGGAAAAAAAGCAGCAGTAATATATAGCTTCCTTCTATCCTTTAAATAAGTCTTTTGAAGTGTTCCTGTTCCAGTAGCGTATAACTGGACAACTGCTTGTAATGTGTCCTTTATACGCACAAATATGAGAAAGGAATTATTTAACCCTAAGCTTGCCATTGTCATTTATGGTATTGGGTAAAAATAGCTGAAATAAATTAGAAAAGCTGTACAATCTATCTCATGATCTTGCATTCTTACAATGCTAGATTAATTAATTCAGCAGTACAGTCACTCAGAAATGCTGACTTAAGGAGGTCTTTGAATTTCTTGCCTTTGATTAATATGGATTCATATCCGTAATCTTTTACTAGAATATTTCAGTATCCCATCAAAAAAACAAATCCGTGATAAAAAATTTAAGCTATAATCCATTAATGTATTATGAGACTGTTGTTAATAATGATACTTAGTACTGATACTAAATATCTGGTATTTTATCATTATAGCCTGTTATCTCACTTGGATTATCTACAGTGGTATGGCTCCTTTCTTCTATAAGTAGTTTTTCCCTATTGTTTTTACTCATGGTGAATCTTTGAGTTAATGTGTTGCAATTGCATTGTCTGCTGAGGATGAACCAGTCTTATTCATGACCAAGTTTACCTGCTTTATGTTTGCAGAAGTACTGGATACTCTAGCAAGGTCGGTACACGGCTTCCAGAGAAGAGCTGACTTTGACTTCTTGACAGTGTGCAGCAAACCTGCACAGAAAGTTCACAAACAAGCTCCAAAATAATCACATCATGTAATTTAATTTGTCATAAGAAAAGTTAACACCTCATTCTTGACTTTCCAATCCATTACAACATTCCTGTATTTAAAGCATAAACTGAATACATAATGAAAGGCTCAAAGATATTGGCTTGATAACTGGATAAAAAACAAGATTAGTGGGTAATTTCAAGCAGTTTTAAGTGTCTACATGGAAAAGTGAACTCTGATAACAGAGACTTCTTTAGCCTATCAGATAAAGGTATTAAAAATTCAGATGGAACTGAAGCTAAACCTGAACCTGTTCAGAATAATACTAATCATAGAACATCCTGAGTTGGAAAGGACCCACAAGGATCATTGAGTCCAACTCCTGACTCCACACAGGGCAACCTAAAAGTTAAATCATGTATCTAAGAATGTTGTCCAAATGCTTCTTGAACACCTGCCAGCAGGCTTGGGGCCACGATCACTTCCATGGAAAATTTGTTCCAGTGGCTGACTACCCTGTCAGGGAAGAATGTTTTCCTAATATCCAATCTGAACTTAAGCCGTTCCCTCACATCCTATGACTGAACACCAGAAAGAAGAGATCAACACCTCACTCCCCAGCCCCCTTTATGAGGAGGCTGTAGACAGCTGTAAGGCCACCCCTCAGTCTCCACTATGCTAAACAAACCTAGTATCTTCGGTCGCTCCTTATAAGTCACATCCTCTACCCTGTTCACCATCTTTGTTCCCCTCCTTTGGACACATTCAGATATTTTAAATCATTCTTATATTGTGGAAACCAAAACTACACACAATACCCAAGCTGAGGCCATGCCAATGTTGAGTATAGTGGAACAATTAGTTCTTTAGACCAGTTGGCTACACACATTGTGCTTAATGTACCCCAGGATGTGATTGGCTGCCAGGGTATATTGCAGACTCATATTGAGCTTCTAATCAACCAAAACCTCCAGATCCCTTTCTGCAGGTCTGCATTCTAGCCTCTTGTCCCCCAGTCTATACGTACATCAAGGATTATACTGACCCAGGTACAGAATCTGGCACTTATCTCTCTTAAATCTCATACAGGTGGTAATTGTCCAGTGCTCTAACCTGTCAGGATCTTTGTATAAGACCTCTCCACACTTAAGGGAATTAACAGGTCCTCCTAATTTAGTATTTATTGGTGTCCTGGTTTCAGCTGGGATAGAGTTAATTTTCTTCTTAGTAGCTGGCGCAGTGCTGTGTTTTGGATTTGGTGTGAGAACAACGTTGATAGCACACTGATGGGTTTGGTTGTTGCTGGGTGATGTTTATACTCAGTCAAGGACTTTTCAGTTTCTTGGGCCCTGCCAGCGAGAGGGCTGGAGGGGCACGGGAAACTGTGAGGGGACACAGCCAGGACAGGTGACCCCCACTAGCCAAAGAGGTATACCATACCATAGGACATCATGCTGAGTACATAAGCTGGGAGATAGGTTTGCTGGGGCCTGTGGATTGTTGCTCAGGGACTGGCTGGGCATCGGTCAGTGGGTGGTGAGGAGCTGTATTGTGCATCACCTATTTTCTTTCCATCCTTCCCTTTGGATTTCATTTCTCTTCCCTGTTTCCTCCTTTTCATTATAAAAGTTATTATTAGATTTTTTTTATTTCATTTCAGTTATTAAATTGCTCTTATCTCAACCCTTGAGCTTCACATTCTTTTCCAATTCTCCTCCCCATCCCTCTGGCCATGGGAGGACTTAGAGAGCAGCTGCATGGTACTTGGTTACCAGCTGGCAAACTTTTTGTGCACTGTATCCCTTTGTCTGGTTTTGAAAAGAACGGGCCCTAAAATTGGACCAAGTCTGATTTTTTAGCCAGTTTTTCACCCATCATATTGTGGGTGAGACACTTCAGAACAATTAACCATGAAAGATGACAAAAATTTCTTCACAAATAGTTATTTTGAGATTTTTTTCAGTTCAAACAGAGCTTAATTTTCAAGGACTCATATAGTATTGTCATGTTTTAACCCAGCCAGCAGCTAAGCACCACACAGCTGTTTGCTCACTCCCTCCACAGTGGGATGGGAGAGAGAATCAGAAGAGTAACAGTGAAAAAAGTCATTGGTTGAAATAAATACAGTTTAATAGGCAAAACAAATATCATGTACTGAAGCAAAGCAAAACAAGGAATTATCTCACCACTTCCCATCAGCAGGGAGGTGTTCAGCCGCCTCCAGGAAAGCAGGGCTCCATCACGTGACACAGTGACTTGGGAAGACAAACACTTTAACTCCAAACCTGTCCTCCCCACTTCATTCTTTTTCCCTAAGCTTTATATGCTATTCATGACATGATATGGCATGGAATACCCCCTTGGTCCATTGGGGTCAGCTGTCCCAGCTGTGTCCCCTCCCAACTTGTGCCCCCTCCGGCCTACTCACTAGTGGGGTGGGGTGACGAGCAGAAAAGGCCTTGGCTCTGTGTAAGCGCTGCTCAGCAACAGCTAAAACATCTGAGTTATCAACACTGTTTTCATCGCAAATCCAAAACATGGCCTCATAGTAGCTGCTATGAAGAACATTAACTCTATCCCAGCCAAAACCAGCACCAGTAATTATAGCTCAGTAAAAATGATTGTGTTGGTAACTTCAGACTTTATAATCTCTTCATGTATTAATGTCTTGTACTATGTTACTGTATAGAAGCATATTTTTGTAATCATTATTATAATAGCTATATATATATATAAAAAATTCCTTGCAAATATCAATAGATTTGCCAATTAAGAAGAGGTGGGAATTAAAATTATAACCATTGCACGAAAGTATGTGTTTTAACCACTGTTTGTAAAAATGAGCCCTCTGCACCTATGGTATTTATCTTGATACAAGAGATTCTATATGCTATGAACGAAAATTCTTATAATGGATGACTAGTAGAAGCATTAGACTGAATTGGAATATAATTAAGTGCTTAAAGCCTATTCTTAAAAAAATAGCTTTATTTATTAATTTTCCAATGCTCAATAAATATACTCAATGCTATTTTCAAAGTGCTATAAACAGGCAGCACAAGGCACGGATCCCATAAGATTGTAATGATCTCACATATAGATATAGATATGTTATCAGCATTCTGAAGTTCTAACTCTCTAAATTTCCTAGGTTTATAGGCATATTTTGAAAAATGTTTCTGTTAAGGATTATATATATTATATATATATATAAAATGAAATATAAAGATCTCCTGAACAGGTTGCAATCAAAAAGCAGGGAGTGGGGGGAGTATACTTCAGTTTCAGAATTAATGAAGGATGTTAATTATGTACTGCTAAATACTTCCTGATATGTTCTTACAGGGAATAGAAGGACAGGCATTCAGGAAGCAAACGTGCTCTCTTTGGCCATAGTGATGAGTCCAGTATTATTCTACAGAACAGAAAACATTGGAGTTATTTCTAAAAATGCTTAGGAGTAGAACATGCAGTTCCTAGAAAATGATGAGAGCAAGAGGCTGATGCTTTTGTAGGCAGAATTGATTTACTGTCTTTCTAGACAACTTTTCTCTGACACTAAAAATATTGAAGTAAATCATAAATGTTTTATAGATATTAAACCAGAATGAGAAGTGAATTAGTCTTTTATTAGTTAACATGTAACAATTTTCTTCCACCATGAAATGAAACAATACAATAAGATAAAACTAGTTCAGGATTCTTAACACTACAGGAATAGCAAAGCCAGAAGTGTGTGAACAAAAGTTTAAGAACAATGTCCTCAAACATTTTATACACTTTTTTCCATAATCTTATTTTAAAAAAATATTTGTAGTTTGTATCTCCATCTAATATCATTAAGACATAAAACATATTTTTACAAGCTCCCTTGAATCTCTGCTGGAACATCCTATCTTACTGCCATTACTTTGTTATTATTTCAGCTATCTTTATTCTCAGGGAATCCAGCAAGAAACACTTAACCAAAAAGGAAAAGAAAAGAAAGAAGATGAAAAGGGGAAAAAAAGAAAAGGATAATACTCTGATCTTGGTTTTTTCCTCTCTGGTTAATGAGCCACTACCGTAACTTCTCCTGGATAAGTCATGTTTTAACACCAGCCAGCAGCTCAGCCTCACACAACCTCTCATTCATTCCCTGCTACAGTGGGATGGGAGAGAGAATCAGAAGAGTAAAAGTGAGAAAATTCATTAGCTGAAATGAAGATAGTTTAATCGGTAAAACAAATATCAGGTACAGAAGCAAAGCAAAACAAGGAATTAACTCACCACTTCCCATGGGCAGGCAGGTGTTCATCCATCTCCAGAAAAACAGGGTTCCATCACATGTAACAGTTACTTGAGAAAACAAACACTTTAAATGACCTTCCTTCTCCCCCAGCTGTCACTGCAAAGCATGACATGATATGGTATGGAATATTCCTTTGGTCCATTTGGGTCAGCTGTCGCAGCTGTGTCCCCTCCCAACTTCTTGTGCCCCCCCAGCCTGCTCACTGGTGGAGTGGGGTAAGAAGGAAAAAAGGCCTTGGCTCTGTATAAGCACTGCTTAGGAATAACAAAAACGTCTCTGCATTAACAACACTATTTTCATCACAAATCCAAAACATAACACCATAAAAACAACTATAAAGAAATTTAACTCTAGCCCAGCCAAAATCAGTACAGCAATCCACCCATGCTGATCTGACTACAAAACTTTCTCATACATCAACTTATTCTGAAAAAAAATAATGATACAGGGTCCAATATCTATGTTTACTAGACAGCATTTTCCTCCTTGTATTTCTGGCTATTTATTTTTTCCCCATTTCCCAGGCCATCCTAGCTAAGGAAGATTCCAGAAGACATGTTGATAATTATTTTGTGAGTCCATCAACAGTGCTTTAACAAGTACAGCACATCTAAGACCCTTCAGCAGCAGCTGATTTAAGTTGCTGCCATTTCCTCCTGGTGCAGCTGGGGTGGCATAACTGCTGATGCTGTTGTGAAAACAGCTGCACAAACTATTCAGCCAACTGGAGCTGGCTGGCAGCAAACTGCTGAATACAAACTGCTGCTTATTTGCTACAACAGCATCCTAGCAGGGAGCACTGTTATTTGTTGCTATAGCAGCTTGAAAGATGTGCCAGGTAGGAATTTCTGAGGGTTTAATCCTAGGTCCCATTTCCAGCTGGTATTCTGTTACATCCTGCAGATTACTAAAGGCCAAAAGACTAGCTAAGGAGTTTGGCATATGATCCCACAGCGATGAACACAAAATGAAGAAGCTTTTCTTCTTTGTATCTAGTGGTGAGAGCCAGCTGGCTTTATGGGCGTAGCCACTAAGTAATATGCAATAGTTAATGTGTTCAGGTTTTTTCAATAGCATTTTCTCTGTAGATAAATACAAAATTTTGTGAGATTCAACATCCATAAATCATAGAGGACTGAGACAGTTTTATTTTGGAGACACTTCCTAGACTGAAAATGTGCCCTCACAGTTCACTTGTTTGGCTAGTGTGACAGGATAAATCCTGAAATATTAACAGAAACTATTCACATAATCAGTAAAAATAAAGACTGGAGCCTCATATATGGGCAGGATCATAGAGACAAATCCTTCCTGAAGCAGGGATATTTATTTTATATTAAAAATACATTTATTTGATAAGTATTTTAATTTATAGAATATGATGTGTATTCTGTCTGTGCTTTAAAATACCTCCAGGACTTAGAGGGCTGATAAAATTTCCTAGCAATTTAATGAGTCTGCATTCTTTATATAAGGTTTTGTGCTTAGCATGTTGATATCCCATAGTATAGCAGATGGGAGACAACTCAATTTAGAATGGATATTTTTTGTTGTGAATTAAACTAAATTTAATACAGCTCATATATCTCTTAAACCAAATGAAACTTACCTGAACTATGAAAGCTGATCTCAAAATAATTCTTTTAGATACCTTTGTAAATTTTTTTACTTTTACCGGCTGACTCAAATGTTCTGACGGGAGTTTGACAAATGAAAATTTAAACAAGGTTTTGCCTCTCTTCTTTCCTATTTACTCTATTCTCTGGAATAATTATTGCCAGTAGACAAAGCTGAAACTTAGGTTTTGTGGTTCTTTTGCTATTTCAGAACTTGGATTTGAATATGAAATTTTAATTCAGACCAATGCTCTTCTGCACCCAAAATAACACAAAACAGAAATTCTCTGGTGCTGAAAATGTTGATATTTATTTCTGGAATGAAATGCACTCTGTGTGTCTTGCAATGGCTGAATGAGTTCAGTTATTTATATAATTTTTAGTACTTCTGTTCACTGACACAGAACAAGAAAACTCATAACTTCACACAGTGGTTGTGGGATTTTCAAAGCCTGGTTGGACTGATTTTTTAGTGATTTCACCTCCTGAATGTACTGATTGTCATACAGTGAGGTTGTTGATCTCTTCTGAAACTGGGTTCATAATTCCCTAGCCATGCTTACGCTATGGCTTTTGAAATGGTTCACTCAAGAAACAGCAGATGTCTTATGACACCCATATACCAGGCAACTGTGTAATTGGAAGGGCTGACAGGGACAAATAAGTTAATGTTTCCATCGCAGCAATGTCTGCATTGTGTAATTACAATGGTATCTCAAGAAACATTTCCTTTCAATAAATTGGCAATCTTGACAAAAACTTTTTATTAAAATTTAATCAGCTCTTTCAGTGTAATTCCTTTCCAGATGTGGAATATTTTTAGGTGGCAAGTAGAGAAAGCTGTGAGCTGTTATTTATAACTGTAATAAGTCTTTATTATAACTAAGAAAAAAATCAATATAACAGCAAAATCTAGTGGAAAGTGATATCAGATTTCATGTCAAACCATTTATCAGCAAATTTTAACAGCTAAATTGACCCTAAGTGTTCCAGAGGCAGTTAAATTTCAACCTTTCAAAGGAAAGTTTCCCTTACAAAATACATTTCAGAAGTTTGAAAGTTAATACACTAGTATATGACATTCTAGTGTGAATTTTGTCCCATTTTAACCTTTTGCTCTTTATTTTTGTAGTAGCTAAAAGAACAAGAATTTGCCTCTGCTCCAGCTTTTTTTGAAATTGGGATAAATTATTTTAAGTTCTGTTTTGTCTTACCTTCTTTATATTTTCAAAGACAAGGTTGTTAAGGGACTAGATTTCTTCTGTTTTGAAAACTTTATGTCCTGGGCTTACAGAAAGCAAAGAATGACAGTACACAACGGTCCTTTCCATAACAAAAATGAGTTCTGCATGAGGGTTGGTTTTTTATTGATATGACACCTTAATGATGAAAAATGGAGCAACATAAAATATTTATTTATATCATGTTCTATTTCACTTGAGTGAAGCAAAAATGTATTAAGAGTGGTTTAAAGGCAATGTTTAGAATGACTTCAAAATCTGTTCATGAAAATATTCAGAAGATGAGAAATAGATCCAGCATGCTGCCTTTGGGAGTCATTTTCTATAGGCAGAAAAGGGAGCTCCCGTACGACACTTGTGAGGCTACTGCAGAACACAGCCGAAACCTTACTGGAACATTTGAATTCTTTTTATAACTCCATCCACTTCTATCTCAAAACTTTAAAACCCCCAAGGGAGCTTTGTAGGACTGACAGAAAGAGGTTAAGGAGAAGGAAAGGGAAATTTCTGTAATCTAAATCTATTGAACTTCCCCCCTACCTCCCCCGCCCCCCCACCAACACACACACGCCCTCCTTTCCTCTAGGGAAATAGGTGTGATCTTGAATAGTGGAACAGTTTTTTTAAAGCTTGCGTTAAGAAAAATTCAGCTATTGGAAGAACAGGAGATATGAGGAAGCTAGAAACTGGATACAACAGTGTGATTGCACTTTAGATTCGCTTTTGTGGAATTACATGCAAAGAACCATAAATTACATTTATCACATTCTGCAAAAATTCTGATTTTTTCCCCTCTATTTTCAAGTGGTTTGCTTTGTGAGATGATTAATATTTTTTTGTTATCAAATATTAAACCATATTCTGGGTCTCTTAGGGAAAGGTGAAAGAACTCTTGCTGCACAACAGATTATGTCAAGCACTCTGTCCAGACTTCATGGAGTTATATACAAGAAACATTATAGTAAGGTAGATAAAGTATGTACAAAAATGAAAAATAACATAGCTTTTGAATATTGCTTTATAACTTCTGTGAAGTTATTTTCAAAATATTTTGTTTTGACACTCCTCTTTACCACTCTATCATTCTTCTTTACTACAATATACTTAATGCAAGCATGCCAAGAAGAAATGAGAAAGCCTATTTTTGCAAGATATATCACTATCATTGAGAATACTGAGAATGTAACATGGGGTGAAGATGACATTTTTTTGGTTTAATTATTACTATTTTTTCATTGGATGTTTCTGTATTTCCAGGTGAAGGTTCCTTAAAAGCAGACACTTAGATTTAATAGCTGTCTTTGTAACTATTTCACCATCTTGACTTTATCTGTAGCTCTTCAGTTTATCTGGAGTAATTTCAATTTACATATTAATTCCTTATAAACAATGTTCTTCTTAGAACATTTTATGTAGCCAGAAAATACAGGCATTTCAGTTTCCCTTCATTTTAATTATTTGCTTTTTACACTTACAATTGCATGAGTCTGGATGTAGTCTATTAAGGTCAATATCTTTATAAAGAAAAAAGATAGAGGCTCACTGGGCTCAGTAATTTATGCTGAAGTATTTAAAGTAATAGATGAAAACTCACTTCAAAAATATCTGACAGTGTCTCACTTGTGTCATTTTTTTTCTCAGGACCAAAAGCTTTTGGTAGTTCTCAGTGTTTGTTCAAAAAGATAAAAGTTGTTTGCTAAATTGCTTTCTGGAAACAAAGACAGACTTCAAACCTATTCTTTCTCATAAAGTGGAAAAAATCTGGCAGTACTTTAAAAAAAAAGGTCACAAAATTGAAATTGAAAATTCAGTAGAACTTATTTGATATATACTCTCTGGGTAAGTTGCCACAGGATGATGGACCTCTAAAACATTATCTGCTTTGTTTTGCTTTTAAAACAGAGATTCTCTGGAAAACTAGACTACAGGTGCCATAGCAGGAATTTAGACACCTTTTCCTAAAGAAGATCATCTTTATAACTCCAAAGGGTAACTGGGAACTCCTTTATGGCACAGACACCATATTCTGTTATCACAACATTCCTATGGGAAATATGATTTCCAGCTTCTGAGAAAAACTTTTGATTGATAGAGGCTGACCTAAGCCACAATGTGCACAAAAAGGCCTCTATATCTTGCCTTGCAAATGTCCATGTAGGGCTTCATAGAGTTTTTAAAACCCATTAAAGGCCAAGACCCAGAACAACTCAAAAAGGTTTTTACAAAAGTAACTAGAATGGACATTTAGTAGCATTTGAAAGTTTCCAAAATTCTAAGTTAATTAAGAAAAGAAAGATTTTTCCCACCAAATTTTTATCCTTTTTTGTTTTCACACTTCTAAAATTTCCATAATCATCTCTCTGACCTCTGGAAACTCTCAATGATGAATTTCAAATATATATATCTTCTGTTAATGTATGACTTAATAATTTAAAATTCATAACATCTGAGTTTTTATAAGCTTTTATCTCCATATAAACTTACATATACATCAGTCTTGCCTACATTGTCACCAATATTATAGAAAACACATACAAACTTATTTGTCTTTGTGATCTCACATCCACTGTAAGGTATCATTGAAATTGGAATTTAAAATTAATATATATATATATATATATGGGCTAGAAGGAAGAAATCAAAATGACACAATTGGAGTAAGCTTAGGAAACCAGACTGAAATTGTTGTGGTTTTGCTAGTGTTTTTATCCAACTTTAGTTCTTATAAATTGCCCTACTTTGTGTACCAATATGTGGTGCTTGTTGCTTACCTCCCACAAATTATTTTTATTTGCAGTATGTATCATACCACTAGCAAGCTATTCTTATTTAAAGTATAGTAAATAGAACTCAAAAGCATAATACAGTGAAGTGGTAGGCTGGCTTAATGCCAATTCAATCTGTCTGCTTTAAAATCAACTTCATTATTATGTGCATCTTTTCATTCAAGAATCGCAATTATAGAATGAAAACATAAAAAATTCACAGTAAACCTATAATTAGTAGAATTTGACCAGGTTTTGTCTCAAATGGTTTTATATACAACAGATTTGAGTTTTGAAACTTTACTTTGACCATCAAATAAAGTTATGTGTGTAGCCCAGCGGAAACCATTAGGCTTGTGATAAATTTTAAGCTTTTGTGCATAAAACTGCCTTTCACAATAGCAACGTTATTTTTATTTTCTTATCTAGCTTACATAGGATAGCTTATCTGAATGAATATTTTAAGACTACAGAATAACTGCCTATCAAGGGTAGTAAAATTTCTGTACTTTTGAACAGTTTTTCATTTTGAGATAATCTGAGGGTCTAGGTGTTTGCATTAGAAAGCTTAAAGAGAAGTGATGTATAATCTAATTGTTCAAATAAGTAAATTGGTTTCTGTGGCTGGATGCCATATAATCTACTTGACTTTGAAACAAGTCACTTGGAGCTTAGTTATGTCTTTTGAAAATTTCAGCTGGGAAGAAACTGAAAAGGTGAACAGCCAGTGGATATACCTAAAGCATTGTTTATAAGGCTAAATCTACATAATAGAAAGGTGAGATTATACCATGGATTGGTATAAAGTTCTTAAGGCAAAGATCTACCCACCTGCATGACAAACAAAGCAGATACCCATGTATCCAGGATAGTTTGAATTCCAGCTTCTAGCCTCTGAGGAAGCCTCCACTTGCACATAATCATGGAGCAGCACTTAACCACTTCCCAGCAGTAATTTAATGACTGTATTTGCAATATTGAAAGAGAAAGAATATCAATAACTGTACTGGAATCCATATGAATTTTGTGGTTGAAAAGACAGCAAATGGTTGAATAAATGTCATTCATAATGTGTCAAGTTGAACAAAAGTAACTGAGAAAAAATTGTGTATAAACATACCGATCTTTCATTTATTTTTTAATTAGACTGTAAAGGTTTTTCATTTGTTTTGCTTTCACCCTCCTCCAACTGTTTCTGTGATTTCAGATCATCTAATTCCTTCAATGCTTCATCAATGCTTTCAAATTCATCTTGAGCTGTTCTCTTACTGTATTGATTACCACTGAACTACAGGAGATCTATCAGCTTGCCTTCTTTAGTGAAACATTACCACAAAAGGTAAACAGTTCAGAAAAAACCTGCAGCACCAATTCACTGTGTTCCTTTATCAAATTCTCATTAAAGACCAATATACTCTACAAATTGTCATTCATAATGTCATGTATCCCATAAATTTCTGCCTCAGCCATCACTGTAATGACATCTGTGAAATCTGTTACAGGCTGTTTAAGGTAGACGTTAAGAATTACATCCACAATGACAGTCGTTATGCCCAACTAAAGATTAACAAGCTAGGAAAAGCAATTGCTTTCAAAGTAAATTTTCTTTGATGATAATGTCAGTGAATTAGCACAGCCACTGTTTTATCTAATGTTGGAACTGGTGACCTCAAACCCTCAAACACAATATGTAGTTAAATAACAAGTGAAAGGACCTTAAAAGTACTTTCAGTATTAACATCCTTATAGCAAAAGATATACTAATAATGAAAAATGGAAGACTTGTTCAAAAGTAATAAAAATAACTGTATCTGACATACATAATGGGATCCTTTTAGAAACAAATGGAACCTGAAGGTCACAAGGACTTTTTCAGGTAGACTTACAATTTTCCTTTCATAATTATCAGTAATCAGACAACAGGACAGTAAAATTCATATGCAGAAAGATAATAAGGAGGAAAAACCACACAAAGCCTAAGTATAAGTGTTTCCTGTCGTGGAATTCTTGATTCTCTTTCTTTTCATTTTTTGTTTGTTTGGTTGTTTGTTTTTTTTTTTTTTTTCTATAGGGCCAAAAGAAGAAGCCTTTTGGCATCTTCACATGTTCACCTCAGCTGCTTTAAATCAAGGATGACTGAAAAGCAAGATGTTCACATACGCTTTGCATACTTACTACTGTGAGTAGAAAAAAAAAACACCATAATTTATTATTGGATGATGATCCACACTTGTGCTGTAATAGATATGATCTTGATCCTGTTCCTTTATTACTGTCAGTTGTGTTCTAATTTAAAATTCAAAGGCAGCCTAGGACCTTCAGGTCTGCCATTCCTTATTACGGGATGCTATACTGGATGCTAACCAATATGCTAGACCCATAACATTTGCTGTCTTTTTTTCCCCTTGTCTATAACTCTTCATTCCTTGTAACCCAGTGCCAATAGCAGAAGGAGCTATGGAGCTTCTACAACCATTGCCCAACACTTGCTAGTGACAGAGTTCTAGTTAACATGGGCCAGCACAGGTGAGTGACCTAACTAGAAACCCGATACAGAAAATGTGGACAACAGCTGCATTGTAAACTCCCATCTCCTGATGATCAAAGTTACTACCAATCTTCAGGCCTACAGTTAGCTATTGTAGATAGTATTGACTACCTCCTACTGTACCTACTAGTACTGACTACGTATATATTGAATACAGATAGTATTGGCTATGTTAATTCACTGATATTTATCATCAAACACATAGAAAGATATTGATTAGAAACACCTTATGACAATATTACCACCTAGGAATTTGATACATAAATCCTAAGTTTAATGAAGGTCTGATCTTACTACGATTTTCTCATTTTTCTTGTCTGTGTGCACTTCCTACTGTTCCACCTTCTTCCTCAGTTTTAATTCTGTACGGATTAATACAGCCTATATTATGTGCAATCAGACAGCATCCCAATATGTGGAAACTAATGGCACAAAGACTAAATGCAAGTAACTAAGTTTTTAAAATGGAAATACAAACTTTTAATCTTTCAAAGTTGGTTTTTTTTCCAGGTTCCTTATAGCAGTTTTGAGTAAATTGTTTTGCATATGACTATGGAAACATACAAGCAGGGGAAAAAAAACATCGTGTATTTTATATAATTTATTTTACTAATGGGGAAAGATTACCTGATAATATATAAATAACATATAGTGAAATAGATTTATTATTTGTTTTAATTAGATTGGAAAATTAAAAGGTTATATGTTACAAAAAAAAAAAAAAAGTTGGAAAAGGTTTAATATTATTGAGTCTAACCATAAACCTGACACTGCCACCACCAAGTCAACCAATAATTTATTGCTTTCAGTGTTGTTATTATTATTATTGTCATTCTTACATTTTATTCTTCATATAATGGTACTTCTTAAATTCATGAATGAATTTTTTGTTATCTGTTCTAAAAGAACTATAAAGTTTGAACACATCAACAATGCCTTTTTATCTTTCGTGCTTCCTTAAGCCTAATCTATCTTTAGAAATGTATGGTCCATTAACATAGACAGAAATTACTAGCTTCCTTTAGATAATCAAGTTGTTTATAATGGTTTATAGCAAATAACCAAAAATCTAAAACCTTGATTTAGCAAAAATCTCATAAAAGGCTGTTTATTTAAGAGTAAAGTGAATTGTGTGGATGTGATGTGGTGTGTTTATCAAAATATTTATCAGTTTGGAGAACATGAACTACCATGTACATACTTTTTTGCACTTCTGAGAGTAAATTCCATATCAGAACTGATTTGGGATACAAAAAAAAAGCAGGGGGATGACCATTCCTCTGGTTTTGGTTAAAAGTTTTAAATTATGGTATTTAGATATCTTTTAAAAAGCGAACCACAAAAAAAAGTGCTGATGATAAAAGTAAGGGATAAATGGTAGAGAAGGAGCATTTTTATATGCCTACATATCAGATTATTGTTTTCTGACAGCTGAAAAGGAAAGACTAGAAAACTTCACTTAAATCTGGAATATAGCATTTTGTATTGATTTCATCATTGTAATTTCAATAAAAATGAAAGAAAAAGTGGAGCTAAAAATGTCATTTTCACTTCTTACAAAAGGTTCCCTGAATCTGAATTTCCATGCAAAAACTCTATAATTTAAATATTAATAAAAATATACATTTTCCCAGACTTACTAGGTAGAATGAACACAAAATGTAAGATATATGTACTTGAATGTGGTGTTAGTTGATGGTGCTGAGGAAGGATAAGTCTGATGTAGCAGTACAAAATGATTTACAGTTGAATATTGCCTGAGCAACTTTGGGAGATGAGTAATGTGACATCTGCTCTTGGCAAAGGAGGCTCTGGTGTCTTTTGCCCTTCAATTCTGCTTTGAATGCAAATTAAAAAGTGGTCTTTACTGATGTCTCTTCCAAAAATACTAAATTAAATTCTGGCAGTCAAAAGCTTTATAGAAATTATTGTCAAGGATTTGTTATTGGCTTTATTTTAAGTGTTGTTTAATTTTGATATTGGAGATTTTCCAATCAAAGCAGATAAACCCAAATAAAGGATAAACCCCATAAGAGTCAATGACAAGGAGTAAAACTATGAATCTTTTTTACCTTTTTTTTTTTTTTTTTTTTTTAGAGTCTGGGTATACAACTGGATTTTAATATATGACGAATTAGATTATTGATAGCCAAAGACAAAAACCGGCCTGAAATTAAATGTTTCAAAACTTTACATTGTGAACCAAAGTTTAGATCAAGAGAAGTTCGGAATCCACTTAAAGGTTCTGACATCATGAATTCCAGACTAGAAACTGATGGTAATGTTAGAAGTAAATTGGAGATGATAAAAAAAGAGCTGGCTAGTGCTATCCATTACTTGTAGTTTGACAATGAAATGCTAGCATGATTCAGACAAGGGCGGTGTGTGTGTGTGTAAAAAAAAAAAAAAGGCTATTGCAGCTCCAAGATAGGCCACATATAGGGTTGAAAAAGTAAAACATAAGAGCTAACGGTAAGCTAATCAAAAACTGAAAGCAAGAGCAAGTATGTGGGAAAATATCCTGCACTTTTTATATTATTTTCATTTCTGCTGGAATCATTTATATTCGATCTTAGAAAACTTCGGAAAAACTATAAAAATAAAACATGATAATCAAGTAAAGATGAAATTTCAATAAGTCAAAAATAGGATTTTGACTGATATTTATTTAAGTAAACTTCCCCCGCCCCCAAAAATAATCTCTTATTCTACCACACTGTCTGACAAATCTTAGTTTAACATTGCCTCATGAATGGTAAAAGCAATTTGGAGCTGATATTCAAGTCTTGGTGGATATGCCACTTCCCCCACACAGACTCACTACCTGTTCAAAGAATGTGAAGAGGGGAAAGAGTAGAGGTTTCCATAGTAACCTTTAGTAGTTCAAAGTAAAATTGCATAAAATGAAATCATTATCACTCAGCAACTAAGGAAGACAACTCAGCTGATGCAGATGCCTAGTTGTAAATGATTAGTTGTGAGTATCTTCCCCCCCCCCCCCCCCCCCTTTAGTATTACTATGCCTTCTTTGGGGGGGGGGGGGGGGGGGGGCGGGGAGAAGAGAAAACCAAACCAAAAACCCGAACTCTACTGTTCTATCATGTTTAACAATTTTGAAAACTGATTTTTAATGCAGACACAGTGTACATCTTGTGCCTTGGTGTTAGACACAATACGTGTTGGTATCTATAGTAACCCAGGAAATCTTAAAGATCACTGTTCATTTATCAGGAATATGAGCAGATTGTTTGTCTCCTGGTAGACTGCAAAATGTCTTTTTACTATATGGCTGCAAAACAAATTCAAAATGGCTAATAGGACTTTCATTGCACTTGTACTGCAACGAACATCGTTAGATAGCTAGATCTTTATTCACACCAGATAATGGTAGTATGAAACAAATTGAACAGTCCTTCAAGTAATTAATTCCTGAAATGCTCCTAAAAGACGAAAATGACATATTGAACAAAACTGTCTTCTCATAATCAATAGAAGAAAGCAAATCCCTGGGAAAACAAAACAAAACAAAACAAAAACAAAAAACAACCAGTCTTTTTGAGAATCCTTCTTCCTTCTTATCAACTGACTGAAAGTAGATAATCACTACAATGCTATAGATCCCTAAGGGGTTTAATTAGTTGCTCACCGTGGATGAAAAATGTATCAGAACAGGCTATAATTAAGTTATTTCTTTATACAGGTAATCTGATGCAAGGAAATATGAAGGAAACATATTTCAAGTATGTGGAAGAGGAGGGATTTGCTGGTTTTGTCTTTCTGATTCTTCCCTGAATAAATATTTGTTAAGAATGAAAGGAAAAATTTTGTGTATTTCTCTATCTTGGTATTTTACCTTTTAAATTCCCATTATTAAAATATCCTTCTGCAATTTTCTGTATTGCTGTCAAAGAAATAGAGCTCCTCGGTCATGGGAAAACCAAGAAAACATGGTCATGTACCTAGTGACTTTTTTAATCCTCTTTGGGATACTCAGCGAATAACCTGAAAACTAAGAAAACAATATGAAAAAGAAAAAATAAAACAAAACAAAACAAAAACAGCCAACCAATAATGTTGATATTGTTAGGTTGATTCTGTGCTAGCCTCTGTTAGCATAGGAACCGGTGCCCAACCTGTGTCTGAGGAAAATGTGAAGAGTTCCCAGTCCCTGTTCCACAGTCTGGATGAAAAGACGTATGCAGGAACTCTGGAAGCATATACATTTTGGTAGCCTCCAGCACCGTATGGGTAGGATTACTAAGAACCTCTGAAACTGAAATAGATAGGAGATTTTATTTTCAGTCTATTTTGCTTCTGGTACCAGATTTGACATAATTTCCAGCCATCATACCTGAAGAAGAAAGTTCCATTTTAGACATCCTTGCCTCTCAGATAGAAAGAGGTTTTGACTGGTCCTTGGGCAGTATTACCAAGATGTGTCTTCAGACAGATCCAGACTTGACCTTTGCTAAACAAATTGTCTCCAGAAGTCATGGGATTATACAAATCTTATGTTATGTCCAAGCTAACAGAATGGTGCTCTAAGCTGCTCCAAACTTGTGCACTGTAGCATGGCATTGCATTGCAGTAGCACTGTGCCCACCCCACATCCCCTCAGGCTCAATGCCTCATCTATGCAATGACTTGATTTGCTTGGACTGAAACGGAAGCAGAAAGCTTAAAAAGAATATCTATAGTATTTTGAATAAAATCCATGTAGAATGACTTTGGTAACAGTGCATAGCTTTGGAATGACAGAGAGACGACTTCGAATGATGCATGCACATTTTGGGAGTGTCATTTTCTACATGTATAACTTAGTTTTCTAAGTAGATTAGTTCATATACAGAAATTGATTGATTCACGTATCAGTGGCTTTGGTTTGGTTGTGAACTCAACAGAGAGTAAAACAAAAAGGACCAGCAATTCAGCAGGAGGCAGGGGGGGGAAGGAATTTCTTTTGTTTTTTTCCTGTCAATCCTGGATCCTTGATGGTTTCAGACCATCTTTCCTCTAAATTGCATTTTCTGTCCATACCCAGTGATTCTCCCACTATAAATGATCCTTGAGAGAATAGCACAACCCCCACTTCTGTTGATTTCTGTTACTTAAAATGTATTTCTGCTCTATACCATTCGTAAAAATGTCACAAAAAACAATCCAACTGGATCCTACATATAACAACATGAAATTCAGAAGATCAAGAGATTACTTCAAAAGGCTTTTGAAAGAAACACAATCCATTGAAATTCAATATTTTGTATTTGAGAAAAAAATCCAACTACTTCTTCATAAAAATTTCTAATTTTCTAAAGAAAGAGTGAATAAGTATAGTTGTAGTAATAGAAGCCAACTAAACATTTAACGTAGTCAATATTTTCTATAACTTTTATAATAAGTAATATTAAAGAAAAAAAATAAAACCAGGCAAATTCACCACAAGAACTGAAGTTATAAAAGCAATGTAAAATGAGAGGTAAAATTACATACCAGTGCAGATCATTAGAGATTGAAAGTCTCCTACTTTACAAATAAGTTGCATGAAGCCTCTATAACAAAAGAAAATCTGAAGAAATATTAAAAGCCATCCACACAGTTCATTAATACTTGTTCCTGCTACTAATCTTCAATGCCTTATCTTACATGGCTTTAGCTACTGTGATGCTCACCTCAAATACAGCTCTTAAAATTTTGACTCAGACATGCTAGTATTATGTTCCTTCTCACTCAGCACTGATTGTCCTGTTTCTATGCATTTTTTATCATTTTAGAACTTCCCCCTCCACTCTTAAAATTATCAGTCACTGTAATTCTTTTGCTGTGGTCATGACTCCTTTTTTCCTCAGAAACATCTCTGTTCCTGATGCCCTTCTGAGAATAGTTTCATTCTTTCCTTAAACTCTTCAAGGCCTGGGGTTCTTTTCATTAATGCCTTACACTGTCTTAAAGCCACTCAGATTAAAAATAAAATCACATTTCATGCAAGAACATAACAAGAACATAGCTAACGGATAGCTAGCCTTACTTCTTAATGTGTTTTATTTATGGGTAATTTGTCTCGGTAACGTTAACTTACCTTAGTGCAACTAATAACCACAGGAATGGAAACAAATCATTATCTGTAACAAGGAATCATTTCCACAAATGATGTCTAATTCACACTGAAAACAAGATTAATCTCACCCATGTTTACATGAACTTTGGCTCCCTGTAAATGAAAAGAGAAAGTGAGACTCACAAAGGCATAATTCAACTAATTTATTTGGAATATCCTTTATATGGCCACACATACTTATAGCTAATGTATAATAATTATTCAGATATAGACATCTATGACTTGATTCCTTTTTCCACACTTAAATGCCCAGTGTTCTTTGAGATGTCCTGGGCTATCCTGCATGGACTTAAGACGGTTTTCTTGAAAAGCATGGGTCTCCATGAGTCCTCTGTAGCATCTGCTGGGCCTCTGAGGACATTTCTTAGAATGTCTCAGATAATTGTAACTGATTTGAACTTTAGGATAACTAAATTGTAATGTCAATGTGTGAGATAGGAGCCGAATTTAGTTGTCCAAATATAAGCAATGAATCTTAAAAATATTAAGGCTTATGATAAACTGTCTGGCTTCCAGCTGGCAGTCCAGGAAGGTGCACATCCTCCATAGGTCCTTTGTAATAGCTTTCAGCACAATCCAGATGTTTTAGCTATCGTTAAGTCTTCATAAATAAAAATAGGTGCCTCTGTATAGGAAACTGAAGAGTTGCCTAGGTGTGAAATCTGTCATTATATCTATTGGAGAACTAGGATTTAGTTCTGTTGCCTAAATGTAGATGATTTTTTGAAATTCCCCAGGTTATCCCAGCTTGTCTCCAGTTATCACCCTGGAAGAGCATACATCTCCCTTATGTCCTGTGCAGTGACAGCCTCAGGTAAGTGTCTTTGCCATTTCAGGACAACTCAATAGCTTATTTACAATTTCATTCCTGGTCAATATGTTTAGTGAAGAGAGTCAGTCAGATCAAAAAGGTGTTTCAATTACCCAGATATGGGCACACATTGCCATGTGTGACACCCTAGGTCATCCAGGAATACAACTGAATGCAGACCTGCACTGTTTTGGACTAGCTACTGGAAGCTGGGCCTTGCAGGAACAAAAATAACTCAGATACCTACATTTTGTCAACTGAAGTTTGCTCATAAGTATCTAAGGTAGAGTGCTCTATAACACACCATAGGCTCCCTTGAGTATATTGCCTAATTCTCTATTGAGTGTGACAGGAGCATAAATGCCTCGTTCACAGGAGTACACCTTCATTTAGAAGTCTTAATCTGGAGCTGATTTCTTATTTAATCAGATAAACTCACGTGTTGATTAGACCATAATAATAAAGTGCTTTTTTAAACAAGAATTATATCTATCAGTTCTGAAATTATAGTGCCATACTGTGATGAATAAACACAATCACAGAAATGGTACCAGAACTGCAGTCTTTACACTGACAGTAGTAGGGAAAATATTCAATGTTAATTTAAGTATATCAAATGGACTAAAGATTATCTCGCTCTTAAAGACTCATGTTTCTCTCTTAAAAAATAAAATTGTAAATTTTTCTTAGTAATTTAAATACTACCTACAATTAATTAATGAATATAATATGCCAGGTTATTCTTTTGGTATTTGAATGCTATTACAGTGATAACTGAGTGATCATTGAGAGGCATGTACTGGATTTAATTTAAATAACAGGGTGAATTTGAGAGTCCACAAAGTAGAAGCTTTACTAGTACTTCACCTAAACATGTTTTGAATGTAAACCTTCCCTTTTATTCTTTAACATTTTCAAGCAACACTTGCTTTCTTTTCCTTTTTGACATTTAAGTATAAAGAATAATTTAAATCATCAGCCAATAACATCTAAGAGAACGTGCTGCTCTTGAAATAAGCTAAATTAGGAAAATAATCTTTTACTCTGCTTTCCATAAATTAATGTTTCAGCAGTTGTCTCCATTATCACTCTATAGATTCCAGTTATAATGGGACAGCATGCTTTTTATTATTCGATGTGTATAGAGGCCCTTTGTGGTTCATAACTCTAGAAAAGAACTGTAAGTGATTCCAGATGGGGAAAAAAAAAGAAAAAAATTACTTGCTTTTTGGAATTCTTTCATGTGTGAATTCATGATAGTTTATTCAGATTCTCCAAGTGTCATAAAATATTAAAAAAACAAAAACAAAAAAAAAAAAAAAAACCACAAAAAAAAAAAAAACAACCCACCCCTAAACCTCTAAAATAAAATTACTTTACTGCATCTACAACATGGTACCATTTTCCAATACCTTGTATTTTTTTTTTTCCTGTGTATTCAGATGTTGGGACGAAGCGTACAGCTTGGTGAATCTGTGCTTTGATTTCACTTCCCACCCATCTGACAAGAATTCGTGTCAGACAAGGATTCAAGTTGTATACAACTTCTTTACTTCTTTCATTGATGTATGAGTTGTGCATCAAGAATCTCGATGTAGGTATAAGTAAACATGTATACTCATATACCAGGAAATTATGAAAGTTTATTATTTCCTTATATAATAAAGGTATTCTCTATATAATAAAGTGTGAACAAGGCTGTGATCATTCTATTATTGTAGTCTTAAAAATGCAATACAAATGTTGCATGGTAGCTTATTTTTAAACCTATGTTCTTTTATATACCATACATATTAGCATATTGGTTGCACAGTGTCTAGAAGTTGCAAACAGATTAATTCAGACAGATGGGAGAAAAGGAAAATTTGCTACAACTTAAAAAGTTAGTCTTGCCATCAGATGGAGCACAGGCTGGCAGGTCCCTGTGGGCACAGTGCCAGGGTGGCCAGCAGGCCATGGGGACCAGAACAGGGTGATGGGCCAGGACATGGGCCCACGGGTGGGCCTAGCTTGGTGGGCCTATGGCCAGGCAGGGCAGGGCTGTGGGGAGCTGGAGACTGACCCTGCTCTAGTGTTGCTGGTGCAGGGATTGATGGCCCTTGGGGGGTCACATTTGGTCCTGGGCCATGGTCAGGGCAAAGGGAGTCCTGGGGGCAGGCAGGCAAGCTCAGCCAGGTCTTCAGCAGGACCCCAAAACTTTCTGTAACTGGAATCTTTGTTGCAATATTGGATTTTCAATATCTTTTCTTTCTTTTTTAAGGAAAGTTTAATTAGAATTAATCAGGATTATTAAGCTTAAAGCTGGAGTTCAAATACACTCTTTTTTATGGATTAGATACAATTGAATTACAATATTCTAGTCTGATCTTAGATCTATAAATACGTATATGGAATTTGAATTGAATTATTCTAAGAAAATATAAATAAATTGGTACATACGTTCAACTATCAACACTATAAAAGGTTGCACAGCCATCAAGCACTGGAGATTTCAGAATTGCTTTTAGTGTAGACATTGTCCCTCTATAAAGTAAATATGGGATAGATTCTCATCACAGCGACTGATGTATGTTTCAGTATTGTTCCTATCAAAGCAATCCTGAAGACTCATGCTATGCATTTAGTCTGTTAACATGTGTATTCACCAGTGTTCTTTAGCATGGATGCACTAGTTCTTGACCAGCTCTTGACAGACTTTGACAAAGCTAAGGTGACTGACACAACTCTTGCTACTCCATTAGCACCAGTCACTGTAGTTGGCATACTCCCACAAACAGCTAACCACCCTCCTTGGAAATTCCTTGTGCCCTTTTTCTTCTCCATTCACATAATAACTAAGTCTGTCCTTGTCTTTAAGCTACAGATCTTTAATACCAGCAGGGAAATTCAAGAAAATGACCATACAGCAGAAATGTGCATGATTTAAACAAAATTCTACTGTGCAACTGACTGTCATGCTCAAATCCATGCTGAACCCTTCTGAACCACCAGAAAGGAGTGATTGAACACAAAGTGTAAAAATGTTTGCTCCTGTTAAAGCGTTTTATTGAAGTCATTTACACTAGCTACTTTGCCATTTTCCACATCCCCTACAAATCAGTTTAGGATGGTGAACCAAGACATGGAGTTGGCTTCAGCTCCTTCCTTCAAGATAAATGAATTAATTTGAATAAGGCACTAGTTATGATAACTGAGTAGTTACATTCAACACTTTTTTTGCTGAATAGTAAAGGAAATATCTTTATTATTAGTCTATTACTACTGTCATCAAAATTGTATAGAAATTACAATTAAATAGTAGGTGATATCCACTAAATACTTATCATTTAAAGTATATGTGTGTATTTGTATCACTTTCCTACCTAAATTTGTCATTATTATATAACCACATATGATAATATATCATGAACAATTAATACTAAATCATTGGTTAAAACTTCAGTAAACATTAAAACCAACACTATTAGTTTATACAGAAAATTAAAATAAATCCTATGGATGGTAAAAGCAAAAAGACAAACCAACAAAAAAATGAACAGAATTCAGAAGCTTCTTTAATCCTTTGAATCAAGCTCAGCAGACAAGACCTAAACTCAGAATTGCTGCCTCTTTCTTATAACAGAAAACTGCCTCTTCCTTTCTTTGCTCTGATTCGCCCTCCCCCCACCCCCCCACCCCCCCCACCCCCGCCCCCGGTGAGTAAATAACCTTTATGACATACTGTAGTCACAACAAATAGATGTGTCAGTATTCATGTTCTTCCTGAAAAGGATGGTTTAGTCATTATTTATGATAAAGACAGACATCTATGTAAAATGAATGCAACTTTCCCTGGACAAACTGCACTTTAGAATTTAATTTCCTATTTTATTTCCCCATTATAAAAATACATTAGGCTGTGAATATTCTGACTGACATTCCTGCTATCCCAGCATTTTCTTTCTATAACTAAGGTAACTCCCTGGCTGAATTTTATATCTTTATTTTTTCAATTGTATGCATGACAACTTGCTTTTCCATGTTTAATGCCATGTTCATGTGTAAAGATGAATGAATTGGTATAAATTACCCTTTCCAAGCCTCTATAGAAGTGAACTTTTTTACTAAAAGCTTAATGCAAGATAAAGTCCTTAAAAATGTTATCCTTCCACTGTTTCATTGTGACAATAGTAATAGTTGCAGCATATAGCCTTATAGGAAATATTAAACTGTCATAACAGATACCATCATCCATGTCTTTAAAATGAGATGAGTTTTCCAGAATACACAGAGGCACACCAGCTGAACTGAACACAAGAAATTGAGTCTTTCAGCACCTTTATGAAAAGCAATTAATTAAAGCTGATTATTCTCGAAACTGGTCTCTCATGCAAAAAGCTACAAGGAACTTCTTAAATTAGAGAAATACAAATAAAAATCTCCACTGACTTTTTTTTTTCTCCTTTTGTGTAATATATGTGCCCCATTAAAACTTGTGCGAAAATAAGCAGCACATTAACTGAACAAACAGTTGTGCTTCTCTACTTTAGACATCATTAGCTTTCAAAATTTCAATAAAAGGACAAACAGTTTTTGCAAAAATAGAAGTTTGTTTCGGTATATGTAAATTGAAGCTGACCTCCCCCACCCCCCCTTATAATTTTTACCCATTGTGTTTTGTGTTGTCATGTCTTCTTTATTCAGTGGTTGGGTTTGGTTTTGCTGTTGCTTTTATTGGAAGCTCTTTGCATATATGTGTTCATGCTTATAAACTTATGTAGTTTTTTTTAACTGTGTATGCCTATGTACTCATGTGTGTGTACTTAAATTGAACACATACTTGATTAGATTTGGTTGAAACCTAAGTTATCAGTTTTAGAAAGCACCATTGCACCATTAACATTTGATGCAGTTTCAGTATTGTTCCATAAAGTACAGGCAAAATTTAACATTTATTTGTATCCATCATGCTGAGATCTAGTCCCACCACTACTGACAGTAATCTCATGCTGACATGTAATCTAGCTTTTGAAATATGCTGGAATTATATTAAGAAGCAATCTTCAGGCAACAATTGTAGCCTCTTCACTTGAATACAATTTATTTGGTACTTTGCTGCATGCCTTGTCCATCATCTAATCTCAATTTCTAAGGGAATTATTCTTGTGTCTAGTAGGATGATAGTTTCTTATATTCTAAATAGTTAAAGTAAACACAGGCAAGAGTGAAAAGGGAGAAGAAACAACAATAGGAATCTTTCTTCCTTTTTATTCTTCAGGGAAAGCTACATTCAGTGCAATGAATAAAACTCATGGAAATACTGCTTCATAGGCAATGTAGAGTATTTATGAAGACAGGTAAACTAATGCTCATTAAGATGAAATATGATGAAGTGTGGGTTTTTTAAAGTCCTAGAAAGGCATCTGGGATTTGGAATATGATTAAATACAAAGCACCACAGAAAATGAGAAGAAAATTTCATTACCAGAACAACCTATAAAACCAAATGAATATTTAAGATTAGTTTATAGGTTGAGATACTGGAAGAGTAATGTTACCCTCCACTCCCACTCCCCAAATGCAAAGGTGATATTGATCAGTAGTATAGTTAAAGCTAAGGTACACTCTAGAAAATGGGTCTGAACCAAGTAGTAGTAGTAAAATAAAAAATAAAGAAAAAAGAGAAGATACACCAGATTTTCCAAGGTAACATATACCCCTTTTAAGGGTCTTTGTACAAACATTTACTAAGGGTTCTCCAAAGGTTGTCCTAAGTTTTGCAATATTATGCACAAGTGGAGGAGACCTTCATAGAATCAATCATAGAATCATAGAATGGAAGGGACCTTACTGATCATACAGTTCCAACCACCCTACCATAGGCAGGGACACCTTCCACTAGAACACGTTGCTCAAAGCCACATCCAACCTGTCCTTGAATACTTCCAACGATGGGGCATCTACAACTTCTCTGAGTAACCTGTTCCAGTGTCTTGCCACCCTTACAGTAAGAATGTCTTTGTAGTATCTAATCTAAATTTAACTTCTTTCCATTTAAAGCCATTATCCCTTGTCCTATCTTTACATGCCCTTGGAAAAAGTCCCTCTCCAGCTTTTTTGTAGACCCCCTTCAGGTGCTGGAAAGCTGCTATAAGGTGTCCCCAGAACCTTCTCTCCAGGCTGAACAACCCCAGCTCTAAGCCTGTCTTCATAGGGGAGGTTCTCCAGCCCTCTGTTCATCTTCAGGGTCCTCTTCTGGACTTGCTCCAACAGGTCCATGTCCTTCTTATGTTAGGGGCCCCAGAGCTGGATGCAGTACCCCAGGTGAGGTCTCATGAGAGCAGAGCAGAGGGGAAGAATCACCTTCCTCAACCTGCTGGCAACACTTCTTTTGATGTAGCCCAGGAAATGTTTGGCTTTCTGGACTGCAAGTACACATTCCTGGTCATGCTGAGCTTCTCTTAAACAAATACCCCAAGTCCTTCTCCTCAGGGCTGCTCTCAATCCATTCTCCACCCAGGATGTATCTGTACTTGTGGTTGCCCTGACTGAGGTACAGGACCTTGCACTTGGCCTTGTTAAACTTCATGAGCCTTGCACGGGCCCACCTCTTAAGCCTGTCAAGATCCTACTAGATGGCATCCCTTCCCTCCAGCGTATTGACCACACCACACAGTTCGGTGGTGTTGGCAAATTTGCTGAGGGTGCACTCAATGCCAGTGTCTATATCACCAACAAAGATATTGAACATCACTGGTCCCAGTACAGACCCCTGAAGAATATAACTTCTCAGTGGTCTCCACTTGGACATCAAGACATTGACTGCAACTCTGACTGTGACCATCCAACAAATTCCTTGTCCACTGCATGACCAACCCATCAAATCCATGCCCTTCCAGTTTAGAGATAAAAATGTCATGTGGGACAGTGTCAAATGCTTTGCATGAGTCTAGGTAGATTATGTCAGTTGCTCTTCCCTCATCCACCAATGCTGTAACCCTGTTGTTGAAGGCTGCCAAATCTGTCAGGCATGATTTGCCCTTAGTGAAACCATGTTTGTTATCATTGATCACCTCCTTATTTTCCACTTGCCTTAGCATAATTTGCAGGAGGATCTGCTTCATGAACTTGGTAGGTACAGAGGTGAGGCTGACCAGCCTGTAATTCTCCAGGTCTTCCTTATTTACCTTTGTAAAACTGGGGTTTATGTCTCTCTTTTTCCAGTCAGTGGAAATTTCACTAGACTGCCATGGTTTCTCAGATATGATGGATAGTGGCTTAGCCATTTCATCAGCCAGTTCCCTCAGGACCCGTGGATATATCCCGAGAAGTCACATGGACTTGTGCAGATTCAGATTCCTTAGATGGTCTTGAACCTGATCTTCTCCTACAGTGGTGGGCAGTGCTTCATTCTCCCACTCCTTGCCTCTGCCTTCTGTGACTTGGGCTGTACAGCTGGAACACACCAACGAAGACCAAGGCTAAAATGTCATTGAGTACCTGAGACTTCTCCATGTCCCAGGTAACCAGGTCTTCCATTTCCTTCTGGAGAGGGTCTGCATTTTTGCTCATTTTCCTTTTATCACTGACTTAACCTATAGAAGCTTTTTTTGCTGTTGAGGTACTGGGACAGATTTAATTCTCTCAGGCTTTAGCTTTCCTAACCTGGTCCCTGGATGCTCGGACAATTTCTTTGTATTCCTCCCAGACTACCTGTTCTTGCTTCCACCCTCTGTAGGCTTCCTTTTCATGTTTGATCTTGTTCAGGAGCTCCTTGTTCATCCATGCAAGCCTCCTGGTGGTTTTGCCCAACTTCCCTTTTCCCGTGACTTCCTTCAGAGTCACTGAGCTGAGTTTCCATCAGTTGCCAGCAATGTGTTAGATAACCTCTTTCATCAGCATATACAAACAAAATGTAGTTAGGTTTTTTTGCTTCTGTTAGTGCATGGGAAATTTCTTCTAGAATCCATATACTTTGAGATTTTTAACACTGCCTTCTGTTTTCTCATCCAAACTTCTGTTAGTGAATATGTGTTTGCTTTTCTGACATCACTGTTATTTAGCTTAAATGTATATTCTTCTTCATCTCTGGTAATTACTACTATTAAGTTACGTAAAGAAAAGCTCCCCTCCCCACACATGAAGGAACACAGAGACACAGGGCAAGTGGGGTGTATTAGATACAGGTGCCAAGGTGTTGGTGGTCAGCAGGCTGCAGAGATAGCTTCTGTAAGGAGAGGTCAGGGCTACCCCATGCATATGGTTCCAGCCACCTCCAAAGGACCCACCACAGGGCACAGCTGAGCCCCTTAGCCAGGATGGTAGCACATGGGGAAGTGTACTTAAGAAAGGGCAGAATGTACTGGGGGAGAGGGGGGGGAAGGGCGTGGAGCAGAATGTATGAGAAACAGCCTTGCAAACACCAACGTGAAAGAAGGAAGGGGGGTGGGGTGGGGGTTCTTCACATGCCAGATCAGAGATTTCCCTGCAGCCCCTGCATAAGACCACACTGGAGCAAGCATTTCTTTGCAGCCTGTGGAGAAAGCCACTCTAGAAGCAAGCGAATATTCCCTGAAGGACTGTATCCTATGGAAGGACCCCACAGCAGAACAGGGGAAAAGCGTGAGGAGGAAGGAGTGGCAGAGAGGAGTTTATACGGACTAACCACAGCTCACCATTGGCTAGGGTGCAGGGGAGGAGTATTTTGGCATTATAGAAGACTTACGATGGAACGTTTAGATAAGGAACAAAAGCCAGAAAAGGAAGGGATCAAAGTGGTTTGCATGAGGAACAAATGTAGGAAAACAGATAATGAGTAAAAGGTGTCAGCTGTGTATGAGCAGTTTGCTGGCCACTAGGTGACAAGGTACTGTCTTGTCCACCATTTCCTGTTCTACCTGATTAGATTCTACTTCTCTTTTCCTGACCGACTCTGTTTGGTGTGTGCATGGGTATGTGTGCAGGTTCTGGGTGGACAATTGGACTCAGACCATGTGTTGGAGGGCTCCTGTGTCCATGATCCCAAAAAACAGAAAGACCGGACTAAGCGGGCTTAAGTTCTATCTGGAGTAGCCAGAGGTACGTGTGTGTCTCTAAGGGCAAGACCACAGGAAAAGATGGCTACCCCGGCCTCTGTGCAGGAGACAGTTGGGAAGACTGAGGATCCCGGCCCAGGTCCTGTTGGATGGTCTGTGTGTCTAGGCCCAGTTACTGGAGGGATCCACAGTGTATGTTTGGGGCTGGATGGGAAGGGCTGTACCAATAACTGAAGAAGGGATTCTATGTCCATGTGCCAGCAGCTGGGGCAGCTTCTGGCTGGATTGAATGTCTGAGCTCAGCTACTGGAGGGATCCACTTTGCACATATGTATATGTATTCCCAGTTAGGCCCCTTCATCCTGGTTAACCAGATAGGGGAACAGAATAGGTTTGTTGGTGCTGTTTGTGTCTGTGTGAGTGCTCTGTATCTGTGTTGATCTGTGTGGCCACATACATGCACATACACACCTATCTACATGTGTCCAAAGAACAAAGAAGCTGGTGCAGGGTGCACAGCTTGTGCCTTAGAGCACAAGTCTTATGAGGAGTGATTGAGAGAACTGGGGTTGTTTAGCCTGGAGAAAAGGAAGCTCAGGGCAGAATTTATCACTCTCTATAAGTACCTGAAAGGAGGTTGTAGCAAGGTGGGTGTTTGGTATCTTTTCTAAAGTAACTAGTGATAGGATGAGAGGAAATGGCCTCAAGTTTCACCAGGGGAAGTTTATGTTGGATATTAGGAAAAAAATTCTTCACTGAAAGGGTTGTTAAACATTGGAACAGGATGCCCAGGGAAGTGGTTGAGTCACCACCCCTGGACATATTTAAAAGACTTGTAAATGCGGCACTTACGGACATGGTTTACTGGTAGACTTGGTAATGTTAGCTTCACAGTTGGATTGAATGATCTTCAGGGTCTTTTCCAACCTACAATGATTCTATGTTTCCTTATGTTTGTGTATGTGTCTGTGTGTCTGAGTGTCTGAGTGTTTTCATGTATGTGCCTATTGGGAGCATGTGCTCAGCCTTACTATGGATTGGATCTGGTGACATGGATCAGCCTTGCCTCTACTGAGATTCAACAACCCCTAACAAACCTGATGCATATTTGCATTCTATTTTTTTCACAATTCCTCTTGTCCTTATTTTCCTAGAATGAAAGGGGAGGGGAGTGAGGGGGGAAGGAAAAGCTCTTTTACCATGTCTTTTTTCACAGTTGTGAGCAGTAAAGCAGAACTTAAAATCAGATATTATACAGCAGGGCAGGGTGTAGGCCTGGGAAACACCACAGCTGTTGCAGAATACATGTATCCAAGTCCTATCTCATAATTCAGATGCAGTGCAAACAGTTATGTTTCAATCAAGCAGATGACTCCAAATTTATTCAGTTCCAGTTTTGATTAACCTCCACATTGTTCATAAGCAAGGAGGGAGCATGACCTAGGATGAAAGCTCAGATCAGATTACGGTATTCTACCATAAGCACTTTGATGCAGTCTTGAAGGACTGAGCATCAGTAGGCTTGTCACAGTACCCCCCACCTGCTTCCAGGTCTGATTCTTTCAAAGCAGATTAGGACCACTAAAGGATTAACTTGAGTCAAACCCAGGATAAAATGAAAATGCATAATTACTAAGAAATTTTGTTGTCAGCCTTGAACTGGGAATATGTAACTGCACCTACGGTATTTCTGAATTTAAACTGGTTCTTGTGCAGACAGTCACCTCCCACAATGAGGCTTCATTTTATGCAGATTTTTTTAAATTAATTCCTCCTTTTCATATTTTGTAGTATTTTACTTCATATTTATTAGTCTGTTTCTCAAGGTAAATTCACACTTTTTAGGCAGTCTTCTGATTCTCTTTGATACAGTCAATTTTCATCTGCTTTGTGTCACAAATACATTTTGTTTGCAAACTTTTTCCCCCCAAGAAATTAATTTATTAAACCATTCAACAGTATCAGTCTTGGGGCTAATCTTGCTTGAATACCTCTATTAACCTCTGTTTACAGCATATCCTCCATCTTATAAAAGGCTTGCATCACATAATTCTTTTATTAGTTCTCACCTGTAAAATAACTAGTGTGATATCAAATGTTTTACTACACAAAATGCTTTAATAAAGCCAGGTCAGCAGCTTTGATGTGTTCCCATTTTTTTTGTAAAATTTATTATCAAGAAAAACATCAAGCTTATCATTCTATACTTGCAATAAATCCAAGTGTGTTGTTATGTTTTCCCTTTGTAGTGTAGACATTATGGAAGACTTGGCCATACATAATGACCTTGAATTGAAGAACTGGGTGTTGAAGTGTGGAGTGGAAAAAAATGAGGCTAATTTTAGAATAAGACACTAATCTTATTTTGCCTGGAAAGGCAACAAAATCTAACATATATATTTTAATTATAGCACTAGATAACTTTTTGGCTAAAACAAATAGGATAGGAGGATGATTTAATTATTAAAATTATTTCATATAGCTCTCTTCTACACAATTCATAATAAATTAATAGAAGCAGTAACATGTAAAACTAAGCAACAGTAGAATGAAGTATAAGGAGATGGAGACTCTGAGGATGAGATATTAATTTTGCTAAATTAATTATACTCTGTGCTGAGCAATATTTCTCCTATCCAAGAAAATATTTAACATATCAAAAGCAAATCAGAAGCAGGCCATTGTCCTGTGAGTAACATAATGCATTAATATATTCTGCTGGAAAATGTCTCAGAGAACTTACACAGGGTACTATGAAGACTGAAATAAAGGATTTTAATGATAAAACAAAAAGTTACACAGGCTCATGACCACAACTGTACCGTGTGGCTGACATAGATCTATTTTTATTTCTTGAATACAGACACAATCTTTTTTAACCTTTGTATCCTGACAGCTCATTAATAAGAGAAACCATAACAAATAATTTGATGATTTTGTTATAGAATCATAGAAACATAGAATCATTTACATTGGAAAAGACCTCTGAGATCATCAGGTCCAACCATTAGCCCAGGACTGCCAAGTCCACCGCTAAACCATGTCCCTAAGCAACATATCTACATCTTTTTTAAACACCTCCAAGGATGGTGATTCCACCACCTCCTTAGGCACCTTGTTCCAATGTTTGACCACCCTTTCCATAAAGAATTTTTTCTTAATATACAATCTAAACTTCCCCTGGTGGAACTTGAGTCCATTTCCTCTTGTGCTGCCTACATACTCCTTTCAGGTAGCTGTAGAGAGCAGTAAGGTCCCTCCTGAGTCTCATCCAGACTAAACAACCCCAGTTCCCTCAGCCGCTCCTTGTATGACTTGTGCTCCAGACCCATCACCAGCTTCACTGCCCTTCTCTGGACATGCTCCAGCACCTCAACATCCCTCTTGAAGTGAGGAACCCAAAACTGAACACAGTATTTGAGGTGAAGCCTCAATAGTGCCAGGTCCAAGGGAACAATCACTTCCCTAGACCTGCTGGCCACGCTGTTTTGGGTACAAGCCAGAGTGCTGTTGGCTTTCTTGGCCACCTGGACACACTGCTGGCTCATGTTCAGCCAGCCATCAACCAGCACCCCGGGTCCTCTTCTTCCAGGCAGCTTTCCAGCCACTCTTCCCCAAGCCTGTAGTGTTGCATGGGGTTGTTGTGACTGAAGTGCAGGATCTACCACTTCTTGTTGAACCTCATACAATTGGCCTAAGCCCAACTTGTCCAGATCCCCAGATCCTTCTGCAATAGTCTATGAAGGAATAACAACTTTGACAAATGAAATAAAAAAGCAGTCAAGGGAAGCATTTTGAATATTTGTAACAGTGGGTAATAGCCATAAAAGCATAATAAAATTATTTGGGCCATGTATAAACATGGTGTAAAGGAATACACCCTGAATGCAAAGAATTATCTGTGGTTTTTTACTAGTTTTGAACTTAATCTAATCCCTTTTCCAATTTACTAAATACCATGGAAACACCCGTCATATAACAAATATTCTGTAATGTCTCTATATGACATAGCATGGATGTGTCTGATGATTGATTTTGATAGCCCTGGCTATCCCACTATGGGCTTTGATTATATCAGTTTAAATGGAGCAATGCTATAAAAATAACAAAGTATCTTTGAAAATCACCTTCAGATTTAGCACCCTATCAGCACTCCCTATGAGTCTCAAAAAAGTGGGTTCAATTAACAGATTGTGATGAAAGGCAAAAGTATTTTTATTAAGAATTGCTTTAAGAACCCAAGATTGATTATCCTTAAACTTTGAATAACAAGTCTGCTCTCACTTCTGAAATTTGAAAACCTGGCACTTCTGATTCAATGGCCCACACATAGGCACCTAGAAATGTTTGAGATGGTATCCTGGTTTCAGCTGGGATAGAGTTAATTTTCTTCTTAGTAGCTGGTGCAGTGCTGTGTTTTGGCTCTGATGTGAGAACAATGTTGATAGCACACTGATGGGTTTGGTTGTTGCTGGGTGATGTTTATACTCAGTCAAGGACTTTCCAGTTCCTTGGGTCCTGCCAGCGAGAGGGCTGGAGGGGCACGGGAAACTGTGAGGGGACACAGCCAGGACAGGTGACCCCCACTAGCCAAAGGGATATTCCATACCATATGACATCATGCTGAGTATATAAACTGGGGGAAGCAGAAGGAAGGGGGGGAACATCTGACATCATGGTGTTTGTCTTCCTGAGTAACCGTTACACGTGATGGAGCCTTGCTCTCCTGGGGATGGCTGAACACCTGCCTGCCCATGGGAAGTGGTGAATGAATTCCTTGCTCTTCTTTGCTTGCATGCACAGCTTTTGCTTTAACTATTAAACTGTTCTTATCTCAACCCAAGTCTTACATTCCTTTCTAATTCTCCTCCCCATCCCTCTGGGTGAGGGAGGAGTGAGAAAGTGGCTGTGTGGTGCTTGGTTGCTGGCCAGGGTTAAACCATGACAGATGCCTAGATATCCTATCTCACATCCAGCTTTTCTTCCAGAACAACATAAATTGTCCTTACATCTTTATTCATATACTCCCAAGAACATCTTAAACACCCTACAGTATCTCAATTGGAACTAGACCTTATGTGTTGATAGTATATAATCAGGGTTCTGAGGGTTGTACTTCTGTAGTGTTGTGCTAATCATCCTAGACTCCTTTTAGAGTCAGCAGAAGAAATAAAGACTCCATACGGCAATTGACATCATTTTAAGCTATGGTCTAAAACTCGATTAATTTCCTCAGGAGATTACCAATCTATTTATTGAATCTAAAGCAAGTCTAGTCAATTGTAGCCAAAAATGAACCTAACACTGAAAAATCAAACATCTAGAGTCAAGGAAGAGGAGTCTTGCCTGCCTGAAGAGCCCACATTAATTCTGAAGGTAGAATTTACTTGCTAGATCCTTTAAGCCTTGCAGCACTGTGGAGGACTACATTAGTCTACCTTCATATAACAGTGATAATTTTACAATGATGAAAGAAGAGTCTATGTGCTTCTCACATCCATAGTAGGATCTTTGCCTATTAGTTCCTTTAAAGTTCATATCACTTATGTCAGATTAGTTTTATTTCTAGTACTTTAGAAAGACTTCTTTGTCTTAAAGGTCAATACCATAGAAAACAATTTTACATTGCTAGAGGGATACATTAAAAAATTACAGAAGTTCATCTGACAAACAACTGAAGAATACTCTTGAATTAAAATTTTATAGTGTATAACTATTCAGTGAACCACAGCAAACTGACACAACTAATTAATCTGAAGATTAACATATTTTCTTCAGGCTGTTTAAACTTGCACCATAACTATGTACTTGATACTCATATTGAATATGTTAATATTTTACCTTCATAGTTTTAGAGTGTATTTCTCCATTTCCATCATAAATGCTACGTCTTAATGTTGGCAGTTTGAATCTGCTTACAGCTGTGACATTTTATTAGTCTCCTTACCTACAGATGAAAAAATCAGGGAAATATCAATTTCAATTTAATTTATTCTTATGAAAGACTTGTACTTTTAAAAGTTTGTAATAGTTTGTTACTGTCCTGTAATTTTACTACTGTAAGGTAACAGGTTACTTGTGCTAAATCTGATCTGGAAAACAGAGGTATCCTGTCTGAAGGTATTACTGCCACATCACTGCTGACTGCAGGTGGAGAAATAAGGAAAAAAGGTGTGGTGGAGGATACAAAGTAGGCAGGGAATGAGCAGGACATTCTAAGGCTCATTAATAAAGGAGATAATGAATGAAAATGCCCCTTAGTAAGACAAGCACAAGCAACACAGAAAAGATAATTAAGGCAAAGACTGAAACTTGCACTGGAGAAATTATTAAATGATTCCACCAAACTGGGATCAAATATGATCAGCGTAACCATATTTCCATGAATCTTTAGTGTAATTGTGCTGTACAATGGGACATGAAATATGTTTTTTTTTTATTGCTGGGGATGAATCAGTAAAATTGACAACTGACTTCTGTCCACAGTAACATGGGACTGTGTAGATTATGGGCACAGAAATAGTACATTTGAGTTCATACAACATTTTGCTTGTGTAAATACTGGTTATGGACAGACCTTGGTGTAAACCTCAGTGTTCACCTGGAACTCCATCAGGACTTCAGGTTCTAGCTTATTCACATACATATAGGAAAATGTATACTATGTACAAACATGTTAACCACACAATACGTAAAGATTCAATATCATAGTGTTGGTACAGAAGAAGGATGCACAGATGAGATTTTCAGCAGTATTAACTATGAAACTTGCATGACTGACATTTTTTAAAGCAATTTATTTTCATGTTTGTTTCATACTTCTGTTGTATGGAAGAAAAACAGGTCAATATGGTTCACACTAATACTAACATTATTTGGTTTATTTGAATCAGCTTTGCTGAATGTGACCTGTTAGGATATCAGAACCAGCCCACTGCATAAAATTAGTTTGAAACATTCTGCATTATTCATGGTCTCAGTCAGACCATCAGAGTGCTTAGAAGAGCCATGAATACAGTGGGTCACTAGCCTCCTGTTGACACATGTGACAGTGGATAGACTGTTTGGATGTGCCTACTAGTTTAGAAAACTGTCTGGTATGTTTAGGCCCCCAAGACACCTTCTACATGTGCCTGAGCCTGTAACTACAAATTCATTATCTGCACAGGTCTTTAAGACAGCGAACAATGCTCGAATTTTCTACAGGGGAAGATATATAGTGGGGTTGTCCCTCTCTTTCTGAAAGTAGATTTTCAGTCTTTGTAAGTGATCTAGACAGACTGGAGAGGCTGTCATTGTTATCTATCTACAGATTAAACTGGACATCCAAGACAGTAGAAGGAAGTCTTTATATCTACGCTACAAAACAGAGGGCCAAGGTCTGATTTTTGGCTCAGGATGGACAGTCCAGGGTGGTTAGGGATAACCCTCTGTAAGTAGATTTGTTTTGGAGAAAGGGGAAAAAACCTCAAACAACACAACAAAAAAGCTGTTTGTTCAAGTGGGACAAAGGAATGAATTAGCAAACAAACATTGCAGCTGGTCAGCAGTCTAATGCTGGAGCTCACTCCCTGACCTTCAGTTATTTAGCACCGGAACAATACCACCTAACACTTCTTCAAGGGAATGCTGTACCTGTATCTATCACCCATGGAAGGTGCATTCAGGGTGTAAGACCACATTTTAATTCAGTGCACAGGCCATCCCGGATCTCTGTCCAACCCTGGTTCCCCTCACTAGGCCTGATCCTCATCCCCACCTACAGACTGACAGACTGTCCTAGCCTCAGCCCACCCCCATTCCCAGGAAGATGCCTGACGTCCTGGGGTGGAAGCTGCCCCCAGCTGCCTTCTCAGCCTGCCCTGCACCCTTGCTGGAGGTGGTGGGACAGGACCTGCATGGTGAGGTTCCTGACCTGCTGGCTGCAGTGAACAGTCCTGTGACTTCCAGTACCCCAGCAATGTGCCCTAACAATATCATAAGAACTTAATAAGCAGATAATACTAAGATGATGTTGCTTAAGAGACCAACTGTGCATGTGGCTGTCTTGCTATTTTCTAATAATGAAATAATGTAAAATAGATGTTGATAGAAACAAGTGTCCTGGTTAGAAAATAAAGGATAATCCAAGGAATAAATATGTTCACAGTCTGTTGGCTCCTATGATAGTAATAAATGACTTTGAAATCCAATAACTCCTGGAGTATTCCCAGTAGTTAATACGTGTCCTGTATTGTTTAATGAAGATGAATGCACCATTCACAAATTTAGAATGATACTAAAACTAAGGGGAGTTACTGTCATGCTAAATCATAGAGATTTAATCTGAAGGGTCATTGACATACTTGAGGACTGGGCCACCAGAAGCCCATTCACATTCAACACAGAGAACTGCAAAGTTCTTCATCTTGGATAGAGGCACCATATGTGTGAGTACAGGTTGGGAATGAAATGGATGAATAATAGCTTTTCTGAAAAGGACCTCAGTATTACTGCAGACATCAAGCTAAATGTAAGCACAAAGTATACTTTCATTGTAGATACAGAAGAGCGTATAATGGACTACATTAGAAGGAGGAGAACAACCATGTTGAGGGAAATTATTATCCCTCTCATTGTGGCACTGGGGAGGTTACATTTGAAATACTGTGTCCGGTTTAATTTTACCTGGCCCCATAACAAAAATGCCTTCAAAAAGAGTGTTGAGCATTTGGAGAGGGTCCAGTAGACAGCTACCAAGGTGGCTGAGACATAAAGCATGACCTGTGAAGAAGGTCAAGCTGAGAGAACTAAGCTTGTTTAGTCTGGTAAAGAGGAGGCTGACAATCTGTCATTACAATTACTTGAAGGGTAGTTACAAAGATAAGAGACTAACTCTTCTCAGTAGTGGTAGATGAGGTTGCAGTGTCCAAAAGCCAGAAGTTGCTTTTTTGGAGGCTGAGATTAGACATCAGGTAAAAGTTTTTCACTTGGCAGAAAGTTCATCACTGTAAGAGGTTGTCCAGAAAGGCTGCAGAAAAAAACACATCTATGGAGTTTTCCATGCTTCAGATAGACAAAGGCATGGATGATCTGATGTAGTCTTGATGATAATCCTGCTTTGAGAAGGATGTTGGACATGTTATCTCTAAAATCCTCTTCAAGTAAACATTTCAATGATTCTGACTCGTATAGATGATAAACTCAAAGGACATAATATCCCTTCTATTTGAAGTCACTACATTTTTAACTTTATTTTATTATTTTGCTATTTTAAAATTACTGTCTCAGAATAGGGAAATATTAAGGAACTTCTTTTAAAATTCTTATTTTTCAATTTACAAATAAGATTATTCTCTTGTTTATTCAGCAATAAGTAAGACTGAGGTAGAACAGTTGGGGTTTTTTTCAGTCCATTCTAGTCCCACAGATATTTTTAAGCTTAATCTTAATCCAAACCAGAATGGACACAAAATGGAAATAAAATGTTTACAAGGATTCAGCCTGATCATCTCTTTTAACCCTAAATTTTATTCCAGAGTTGTTGCATATAGAAGATTCCTTTGTTCATGATTTTTTTTAGGTGAGATAAATGTTCTTCTTTGGAACATCAGTTTTTTAACCAAAAATCAGATACAGTTATCTATATAAGTGTGTGTTTGTGTAATTCTCAAGGTTAGGAAGAAAGAAATCACAGCAACATCTCCTTTGGAAGCACTTAACCTTTTGGTCATGTTTCTACATATGTATCTGAAATAGCTTAATTCTAATGGCTCTCTGTTATGTCTATCAACTCATGCTCTCTGTTACCGGCAAGAAGGGCAGTGGAGAAGAAGTTGTAAGATTTGGTGTATTTCAGTTTTGGGGACATTGCTTTTCGTAGTGTGACTTCACTCTAAAATGTTACATGTTAGCATATTCAAGTAATTCAGTAAGATAATTTTATTTTTAAAGTTTTTATTTCAACTAAAAATACTTTATAAAAAAATACAGTAAAAGCTGAACGAATGAGTGCATGGAAAATGCAGAACCTTGGATGCATACCTAAGGGTCATACAGTCCCTTCAAATAGTAATTCATCTGTGATGCACCATCTAGTTTTCTTCAATAAATAAATCAGTTAGCCAGCTACCGCTTCTGAATTCTCAATATATCAAATCAAACTACAAAGTCTGCTTGTCCAATATTTATGAACTGTACTTCAAAACAGAAGAAACTTAAGTTTGTGTTATCTACAACATAGCTAATAAATATGCAGGGAATTAAGACATAAAATTATAACTAGAGTGACATGCTTATTTAGATTTAGGTATAAAGAGCCCAAGAAAAATGTCTAGCTTTTACATTTCTCATTTAAATTACTGAATTTAAATTCAAACCTTTCCAGAGAATGGGAAACACACACAAAAAAAAACCCCAAAACAACAAGACAACCCTAAGGCAGACTAAATCCTTAAGCAAAATCTTATTGGCACAGAAAAATGACTTGAAATTTCAGACAACCCACAACAAAGGAGGGACATTAAGCTTCTGAGATTTCCAGAGGGAACATGAAGTCCTAACACCACCTTTTCCTTGGAAATTTTCATCTGTAGTTCAGTCACACAACTTTAAAGGCCATCTAATCTGGATCAGAAATGCCATAGGATTCCCACATTGAGGTCATCTGTGAGTAACAGTGTAGGAGGAACCATAATTTTGACCTTGTTGTACACCTGGGACAAAGATAGAAGTCTACAGGCAGTAGGGAAAAAAGAAGAGGTTATATCTGAGGGCATTAAGACATTATTCTTTCTTGATGTAGGTCCAACCTCAGTTAAAAGAAGAGAACTGAATGAGAATTAAAAGGCTTCCTTGAAAGGAGAGGTTATGGTCACAGTGCTCTGTCTTGCAAACTCAGAGTAACTTTTAATAACTGCACACTGGCTGAGTAAAATGGCAGCAAATAAGCTTTTATACAAAGTCAGAAAAGAAAGCACCTAGGAAGACCCTGAAAGTAAAGACTGTGGAGAATGAATACATTGCTGTTTGGGTCTGCTTGCCTCTCTAGTTTTACACGGTCTTCAAACTTCACATGGTCTGTTGTAACCTTTATTCAGAATGTTCTGCTAAGTCTAAAACCACTGCAGTCTTAAACAAGAAGGTAAAGGTCATATGTTACATGTGTAGTATCTACTTTGGTAGATGACATTCTTTGAAGATCCTGTTAGCATTGTAATTTGGAGCGCCTCCTAGCTCTGATATGTACATTAATAGGAAATAAGGATGGAGACTTTTTCTTTTTTTTTTTTTTTTTTTATTTTGTCTTCTTTTTAATCAAATAACTGAATAGAAATCTACTGTATTTATAAATACCTTTCCTTCTACTAAAAAAAGCCAAACTGACAAAAAAACTCTCATCACAGTGACGTTTATTTTTATTTCTCTCACCCTATGTCAAGCAGGTATTGGCTTTAGGCTAACTTCAACTGTTCAAAAGACTCCTTTCATTGCCTTTAAGAGCAGCTCTTAAGAGTATCATGTTAATGAATATTTATTCTTCTATCTCTGTTGCTTTTCTCCAAATTATTCATAATGTTTCTATTTTTCTAGTAGATATAATAACATTTGTAATGGTTGGTAAGCAACTTCAATTTAAATATTTTAGACATTTCTTTTCTTGATACAGTTGCATATATATTCCAAAACCTATAGGTCTCTTCTGCTGTAAAGGCATAATAAAACTCATGTTTATTCTGCTACCTACTGTTACATCTACATCTTCCATAATAGTGGCTTTTTGCAAGTTTTTTAGTCTTTCAAATTAGTATCTAAATTTAGTATTATATTTTCAAATGGAAACCCATTTTTTATATTTATATTTTTTTAAATGTAGTTGTGTTTTAAACTCTTAATATAAAGTTTTCATGTTTTACCCTACCTTCAGAAGACCTTGTAACTTCCAATCTACTTGACACTTAGACATTTAGCAATATGCTTTTTTATTCTCTCCCAAAGGTTTTTTAGTTCGCACTTTTTTTTTACATCAAAGATGACTTTAATTAAATTTGAGGACTAGATATGAAGTATGTCAAGCTATTTAAATACAAACATGTTGTAATTACAGAGAACTGTATTTTGTCTTGAAGACAGGAAAAAAAGAAGATAAAGAAAATCCTTTATGTGTTTTCTAACAATCAAAATCCTTTTCTCTATAAGCATTAAAGAGCAACATGGCAATAGCCAAGCAACCAAATTGTAAAGTTCCTTGTTCTTATTTACAACCGCTGCTTTTTTAACCGTAATTAAAAGGAAATGTTATAAAAGCCTGCATTAAATACATTTGCTGCATACATTGACAGAGGTGTTCAAAGTTGACTATTCTTTCTTATTTAACAAAAAAAAATATCAGGAATAATTTTCTTTTTAATTTTTTTTTTTTTAAAGTACTAAGTGAAGGTGATTGTTTATTGTAGCTGAATGTGAACATTCTTTTTTATAATTCAATATTATAGGTAGTATTAAAAATGTAATTAAAAGCACAGACACATAAGAACAAGCCTACACATACTAACAATAAGACTGAGTAACAATCTGTATGAAACTGTAAACAATGTTTTGTTGCACTACCCTTGACTTTTAATTAGAAATGTGTGATGGAAGAAACTCAAAGGAAAATAATATCACAGTGTTGTTCACTAATAAGTCAGAAGCTAGGGAAAATCCTCTGAGAAATTACAACATGACAAAATACCTCAAACTTGGAAAAGATGCTGAATATTTCAAGAGACTATTCACATTCTGGTTATCCATGGGACAATTACTTTGTTCCCTGGCTGATGGTTCAACCATATGGCCATTTCAGCTGTTTGTAATCAAGGAAATATGTGTTTTATACTAGGAATTCATCAAATAGACCTGATTTGAGATTTAAACATTTTTTCTTTAAATAGGACACTCCTCTTTTTTATTTCTTTTTATTATACAGAAATTAGAGTAGAATGTAGATCCTCAGACAAGACAGTACGAACCTATAGATTCACTCATTATTTGTTAAGATCAGCTCCTGAAAATACATGAGGAAATGTCTCTCTTAAAAGCTGTCATATATAAGAAGCCTAGTTGAACTGAAAAGATTGAAGTCATTATATGAAATTAATTTATTTTATTCAATATCATATTCATTCCAATCATTAAGTCAATTTTTGAAAGAGAGAGATTATTAGAAAGGTAAAATTCTAATTTAATTCAACAAACATTAAATTAATTTCAAACGCAAGAGACAGTCTTTTGCTTTCCTATTCTATGGGCTCTTTCATTAATTTTGAATCCAACACATTCTATGAGGGTGCATAATAATAACTCATTCTTTAATAAGAAAGTCTCAGTTTAAACAATTTTGTGTCTAAATTCGCTGGGCAATGAACCTGCTTACTGATAACAGACTAAATTGTACTTATTGGAAAAATTAAAGTCTGTTGCAGGACCTAGACTGAATTCCATTTGCTTTGACCTATAAGTTGTACATGCTGATGAAACAAAAAAACGTTTTTTAAAATTAAGTTCAGAAGTACTAATTTTAACTAAGTCAAGGAAAAAATTACAGGTGATATTTTAAAGGGGTTTTTCTCACATATATTAATATAATGTACCAGCATGTACTACTCTCCCATTAACTGTAATTACTTTTGAAATATAATGTCTTCGAAAGCAGTACTTTATACAGGATATTTTTCCTTTGAAGGATATTATTTTTCTAAGAATAGAAATATATTGTGTGTTTGTTAGTATTGCAAGAGATGACATACTAGCCGAATTTTGACTGTTTCAAAACAAGTATATATATTTTCTTTTTTAAAAAAAAAAAATCATTAATTATTTATAGTCTGTGCAGAACGCAACAGTTTACTCTTGCTTGTATTAGTGGCACAGAAGTGTTAAGAAATTCCCATGATGAAAGACTGAGGAATTCAGCTTTTTTAAGGGATTATCAGATAATCTGCATTGTGCTTTCTATAACTTCTAGAGATCTTATGACCTCAGGGATTCCAAAAGTTGATCAGCTACTCTCTACCCTGCAAATGCATTGTACCTCTGAGAAAAGTTCTCCCTCCACACCTCACCATAAAATTATTTAGGAGAAATATTACTATTTCATTTCTGTCTCTATTTTGATCTAATTAGAAGAAATGAGTAAAATTACAGAAATAATTAAAATATTTTTACATTATTAGAAAATTAATGTTTTACTACTATATGTATGATAGGTATGGAATATAGAAATAGCAATGTGAAAAATGGAATATAAAATTCTAATGTGAGAAGCTCTTAGCTGAGTAAAGAATGTGGCAATTGATAATATTTTATTTTTAAATATGTCAGTGACTAAACTGGATTCTGTTGGGGAATTTTTATTGTATCCTTGAGATAAATTAACCACACGTTTGTGCTTAAGTACAGAGATTTAATGAGCAACCATGGAATCACAGAATGGTTTGGGTTGGAATGGAACTTCAAAAACCATCCAGTCCAAAAACCCCTGCCATGGGCAGGGACATCTTTCACTAGATCAGGTTCCTCAGAACCCCATCTGGACTAACCTTGGACAATACCAATGATGGGACATCCACAGCTTATCTGAGAAAGCCCTTCTAGTGTCTCACCACCCCTATTGTAAAAAAAAATGTCTTCCTTATATCCAATCTAAATCTACCCTCTTTCAATTTAAAACTATTACCCTTTCTGCTGTCACTACAGGCCCTAGTCTGCCTCCATCTTTCTTAAAAGCCCCCTTTAAGTACCAAAAGGACACAGGTCTCCCCAGAGCCTTCTGTTCTCCTGGCTGAACAATTCCAACTCTCCCAGCCTATCTTCATAGGAGAGGCATTCCAGACCTCCAATCATTTTTGTGGCCCTCCTCTGGACTCACTCCAACAGGTTCATGTCTTCCTGTACTAAAGACCCCAGAGCTGGACACAATACTAGTGGGGTCAACCAGAACAGAGTAGATGAAGAGAATCACCTCCCTCGACCTGCTGGCCATGCTTCTTTTGATGCAGCCTGGGATATGGTTGGTTGTCTGGGCTGTGAGCACACATTTCTGATTCATGTCCAATTCTTCATCTGCCATTTTCCCCCAAGTCCTCTGCAGGGATGCTTTCAATCCATTCATCCCCTGGTCTGTATGGATACTGGGGGTTTCTCTAACCAAGGTTTAGGGTCTTGCACTTGCCTATGTTGAACTTTGCAAGGGCATTAGGCAGAATCCTCCCTGCATAAGTAGTTCTTCAAGGAGTCCCCAAAGATGACATGAGCAAATTCCTTATATACACTTGCACCAACACTGACCCGATGAGCTTCAGCATCGAACACCTTAACTAGTGTTTATTTCATCCCCCAGCACCATTTCTGTTTACTAAAATGGGGCTTTAAACACTCATATTCCACGATTGTTAGAAGAAAACACTGCAGCAATTCTTAATTCATCAGCAAACTTCACTCTTATATGGAATCATTCTCTCCTTCTGTTATTGGACCTATTGACACTGTCTCCCATAGTGTACCCATAGGTAAATTCAAGAATTGAGGGTTAATTGAGTGGACAGGGAGGTAGAACTGGCTGAATGGCAGAGCTCAGAAAGTTGTGAATGGCACAGGGTCTGGCTGGAGGCCTGTAGCTAGCAGTGTTCCCCAGGGGTCAGTACTGGGTCCAGTCCTGTTCAACTTATTCACCAGTGACCCGGATGAAGGGACAGAGTGTGCCTTCAGCAAGTTTGCTGATGATACAAACCTGATAGGAGTGGCTGATACCCCAGGGGCTGCGCTGCCATTCAGTGAGACCTGGACAGGCTGGAGAGTTGGACAGAGAAGAACCTAATGAACCTCAGTAATGGCAAGTGTAAGGCCCTGCACCCAGGGAGGAAAAACCTCATGCACCAGGACAGGCTGGGGCTGACCTGCTGGAAGGCAGCTCTGCAGACAAGGACCTGGGAGTCCTGGTGAACAGCAACTTACCCATGAGCCAGCAGTGTGACCTGGTGGCCCAGAAGGCCAGTGGCATCAAGGGATACCTTAGGAGGACTGTGGCCAGCAAATGGAGGGAGGTGATCCTCCCCCTCTACTCTGCCCTTGTGAGGCGACATCTGGGGGACTGTGTCCAGCTCTGGGCTCCCCAGTTCAAGAAAGACACCATCTCCTTTATGAGGAAAGGCTGAGACCTGGGCCTGTTTAGCCTGGAGAAGAAATGACTGAGAGGGGATCTTATCAATGCATACAAGTATCTTAATGGTGAGTGTCAAGAGGATGGGGCCAGGCTCTTTTCAGTAGTGCCAAGCAACAGGACAAGGGGCAACCATGGGCAAAAACCTAAACACAAGAAGTTCCAGCTGAGTATGAGGAAGAACTTCTATACCTTGAGGGTGATAGAGCACTTGGGCAGGCTGTCCAGAGAGGCTGTGGAGTCTCCTTCTCTGGAGACATTAAAAACCTGCCTGGCTGGGTTGCTGTGCAACCTGCTGTAGGTGACCCTGCTTTAGCTGAAGGTTGGACTAGATGATTTCCAGAGGTCCCTTCCAACCCTGACCATTCTCTGATTCTGTGACCTTCTTTCCCTTCATGCCAGATCATTCCTCAGTCACAGATTACTGTTGCTGAGGAGCTACAAAGTGAATTTTCACTTCAATTGCTAAGAATGCACACAGCTATCTTGAACACATATAAAAGTATTTCTTAGCTAAGTCATTTCTGAATGAATTAAGAACAACATTAAAAAAAATTCACAGACATATTTAAAACAAAATTACAGCGATATTTGGAAAAAAACAAAAAAAAAAAAACAAACAAAAAAATAAAACAAACCACAGGGGTGTTTGTGTTTGGGTGAAAAATTAATCTGCATAAATACAATTGCCAGTTTTCTCTGGATTCTTCTCTAAACAGTTGAATGTTAAATTTTCTGGTTTAATCTCAAGTTTTCCTTCAAATCTGAGCCCAAAGTGAAAAAACATTATCCTTATATTGATTTTTTTATTTTTATTTTCAGTTCCTGTTTAGAAAAACATGACACCTTTCAATATCTGTACATGAAAAATTATATAAGATAGAAAGTTGAATCTCTGTATCTAATATTTTTAATATAAAACATAATCAGGTGAGGCAGAACGCTTCAGATAACTGGTAGACCAATCTTTAGTTAGTGAGGGCTTGCACAGCCTTCAAAATGGGTACATTTGAAAAGGCCTAGTAAGAAGGAAAGATAGATCACAATGAAGAATTCATTAGAAGCATAAATTCATCCCCCTAAGATAGTTTTCTAAAATTCAGATGCCCCTAAACTCTATGGTAAATGGAGAGAAACACATTTCCAGAGTATGATTTGTCTAGTATTTTTAGGTATCTGTTTCATAGTAACATAAATTACTTTTCTAAATGCAATTTTTTCTATATTGGTTACAAAGGAAGTCTTTGCTGACTAGCTCAGGCTTAGGTATCTATTATTTCAAGCCAAAACTCAGTTCTAAACCACCAGTCTTGAACAGAGGAGACCCAGCCAAGTGAGTACCCTGACAGTTGATTATTCAGTGGTAACCTTTTTTTTTTTTTTTTTCATAAGCCATTTCACCCTAGATCTGAGAAAATTTAGTTGATGTGATCATTGTGATTAATATATTCTTATGAAAATTTCAGCACATCGATGCTTACTAAAAAATTCCTCATCAAGTCTAACAGTCCCCATTCATTAATTGCTGCATGAAGAGTGGAAGCTCAGTTCACTCAGTTAATCCTCTCAACTTCTCCTTTAGGCCTGAAGCACAGCTTAAGATATGTAGCTAAAACAAAGCATGTTTCTGTACAAATACACAAAACCATAGAGCTCTTCTTGTTCTTCTGTGTACCAGGAGACAGTTTCCAATTTTTTTGTCATCTGTGACAAGATTAAATGAGTAGGATTAGAAAATAATTGATCAATAATTAAGTTAGAAAAAAAAAATAATTGTTTATTTCCTTTTCATTCTGACTTCACCTCTTTGAAATAGTTCCTGTTACAACACTTTGACTGACCAATGTGGAGCAGGATAGTTTAGTGCCTTTTGCATGAAGTACTAAGATAGTAAGTAGAGATATGTCCCTGTAACCTGTTAGAGGTTTTGGAGTTTTGGGTTTGGTTTTTTTTTTTTGGGGGGGGGGGTGCTAGGTTTTTGTTTGTTTGTTTGCTTGTTGGTGGTGGTGGGGGGGTATTTATTTATTAAATGAACTTAGGAATGAGCTATAACTTTGCCTGGGTGCTTGTAACTACATGTTAGTTTTCCACACTTCCCCTCCTCTTCCTCACATTAATAACTCCCATACTTGAGCAGTTTCTGCCAAATTTTACAAGAGTTTCTCAAGCATCTGAGAGACAGCAAGTTAGTTGCCAAATACTGCAGGAGGTATATAACTGAAATTCATATGAAGCCTAGTTTTGCTTCCACTGTTCACAGAATGACAAGTTTTAAGATTAAAATTCAAATGCTTTATTATTGCTTATTTACCATTTTTAAATTATAATAATGGAAAGAAGCTTACAATTGTTTGGTCTTTTTAACTTTGTTCACAAAAAAAAATACAATTTCTCTACAATGGCTACTAATCATCTATGTGCTTACCAATTTTTAAGGAATAGGAATGAGTTTGTTCCTTTTATATGTTTATTTGTTCCAATAAAGCTAGTTTTTATAAACCTTGCTTGTGCCTTTTTGTTCCCTGCCTCTCTACTACTGTAAAGCTTTGTACTAATTCCAAACTGAGTTAGAAATAGTAGTCTTACAGTCATAGCTCCTTGAAATTTGGTAACTTGTAGAAAAGAACAAAACAAATGAATGTCTTAAAAATAACAAATGTTGGAGATAAAACAAATTGTCCTTTATAGCTTGGTAGGAACTAAGGGTCCAGTGCAGAAGAGATTACAGCTGGTCAGCCATTGCAAGCAAAACTGAGCGACAGTAGGCTGAGCACATACTATAGGAAACATATACCCGGGAGAAAAGATTATATAGCTCACTACTCAATGAACGATTTCCTTGGGTTTTCTTTAAGTCAGCTATTTCAAACACTGTAGCATTTGACTAAGGTCAGATAAGGAACTATAACATTGTAAGACTCATTTAAATCATATCTTGAAGCAGTTAGAATGTTACTGACACCTTTGCTTTAAGTTTATCGGTACATTTCTTAGCATATTTGAATAGGGAGATTCCTCTTCTCGCGTGGCACTATTTAAACTTCAGTGAGGTTTTTTTCATAGGAATAGACATTTTATGAGCTCATGATCAATTCAATTTTTAGGTAATGACATCTTGAAGCTTACAGGTCATGTGAATAAATCCATTCTGTGACCAAATCAGAATGTATTGGATTTTTGCACTGAAGTGAACAAGGATATGGAAGTATTGCAATGGTCTCATAAGCAAATGCTGTAGTCACTATGACCAAAAGTTGCAGGATCAATTTTAAACATTTTAGTTTTGCAATTTTTATTCTAAGCAATTTGCTGTAACCCAAATATGAAACACTCATTTGCAGTTCATCAGCTAAGCATTGTTGATCTGTACATTTCTGTCTTGAACACAAAGATTTTACTCCATCATCTATCCATACAGGACAGATGAAAATACTAGCTTTTTGTACCTATGTAGACATATCATGACTTTATTTTAATCATACTAGCCATTTCCCTAAAACCTGACAAGTGACAGGTGAGAGGGAAGATTCAGAACACTTTTAAAATAAATTTAATTGTATGTATTATACATACCTACCCTGAAATGCAAATCTTTTTAAGATGCAATTTTACATAGATTTAGAGAAGTTAAGGACAATAAGTAGTCTCCTTTTAAGAGAAACGACTTCAGCAAAGTGTTGTAGATATGAAATTTTAACTGTAAGTATTAATGTAGTGGATCATTGTATTTAATCCTAATACTTGCTCAGTATAGTGCACTCAATATTTCTAAATTATACAAAACTTTAAAATTTTGAATAGAAAATTTTCTTTACTCACAAGAATATTTTTATTTGTACATGTACCTGCTTATGGTAATATATGTTCTATGTACCTCCTCTTCAGTGTTTCTTATAAGAGCTTAATACAGCATCTTTTAAAGTAATGTTTATAATTCAGTCACAACACATGTCTCAAAAGCCATTTTATAATTCAGCCACGTAATTAACTTTATTCCTTGAGTTGCCATGTGGATGAGAAATGCAAGATAGTGAATCTATGAAGGTGAATAAGCTAAAATTCTGTCAATTGTTATCTCAATTTATATAAACAGATCTCATGTCACAGCTAAATCTTTTATTCTTCACTTGAATGTACATTTCCACTAGCTAAAACACACAAAAGATCTGAATTGTCTGTTCAGCAGTGAAATCCCAGCAGGCCACTGTAAGCAGGGAAGTTGACCTCAACCTGTTTAATAAAATCAGTACACAGCAAACAAAGAATGCTCAGAAGACAAACCTCTCTATATATGATACTTTATTACTATCTGATTGATTTTAATTTTTATAGTGAGGATTTTAGTAGATACACACGGACCTTTGATCTGCCATGAATATAGCCTTCTTCATTCCTTATGGAAAAAAAACTTTTTTCTACAATTTGTTCCTTCAGGTCATTAAAAAACTAAAATAAACTCATCACTAGCCTTTAGGTACATATCTTTGATTTTAAAAAGAACAGTTAAATGGTGAGGGCTGCTTGTATGCTTCATTTTTTTTTTCCTGACTGCTGTTTTCTCTTTTAAAAAATGTATTGTAAACCACATATAAAATATTACAATTATTTCTGTACACCTAATACTTAATATTTTAATTTAAAATTTAAAATTTATATGCTAAATATTTAAAATAGTTAATAAATCGGACAAATAATTAATTTTTCAAATTGTAATGGCCTATAATTACATTTAAAATTTCATATTGTGCCCTAAGGAGTCTTGTAACAGAACTGATGGGTAAAAATGGCTTATGGTAATCAAATTTGATTTGAATAGCAAGCTGACAAATAATAAATTCAAAGCATACAGATGCATTAAAAACTTGTTTTAGAGCTGATTAATTAGTGCCATTTTCAAATAGTGAAATGTTAAAACCACTGATCTTCAAGTAAGAATTCAAATACCCTTCTTCATTGATTCATGGTCCAACATTGCAATGTCCTTCTAGAGCTGTCCAAAACAACCAGTTTGTTTTCAACAGTAAGTATATCTGAACACATAATGTCTGTAGCAGGTAACATTCTTCTCCCTTACATTGAATATTATTCCAATTAAGTACAAAAAATGTTAACCTATGTTTTAAATGTTTCTGGGGATCCATAAACCCTAGAAAATAATATAAACATATGTATGTGTGTGTGACCACAAACACACACACACACACACACATGTATCTGTAAGAGAACCACCTATATAATGGAGGCCTGGTATTAGATAATGTAAATACATGTCATGACTGAATGTGCTTAATGATACATGTAGCTTGATCTTATGGTAGATATCAAAGAATCAGGTCCAAATAACATCAACTCCTTTGTGTTCTAAATAGTATCAGGACAGTAACTAATGTTTGTTATATCTATCACTAAACACTTAAAAACTGTCATAGGTTTCTTCCACAACAGTAGCAACTGTCCAAGATTTTGACAGTATGACTTCCCCTTGAAAAAGAAATGCTGACAAAGGACAAGAATCTGTTCACATAGAAATTAACTAACGTGCCTAAGAAACCTATTGGATTCTGTGATTATGTGATACCAGAAACCTGATCCTGTAGATATGAGATCACTGACTATTTTTCAGGGTCATGGAGATATCTTTGAAAGCAGAAGCCTTCAAATGGGCTAATGAATATTAATGAAGAATCAGATGCAACTTAATACAAATGTCTAACTCCATAGCATATACATTCTCATGGTTTCAGCAGATAACATATACTACATCAGCATTCATTCATGTACTATTCACCTAAATGTTTCTTGAGCTTTGTAGAATTATTTTCTACTTTTGCAATCATTGTCCTAGGATGACATTCAGCTCATAAATAATTAACTAAATATAGATATCTACATTTAGTCTGGATGATTGCTATGTAACTAATTCCCCTCTGAAGTTCATGCAAACTCGTATAAGTTGTCTAAACATTTGTCTCTGATACCATTTGAAATGCCCTCAGATATACACATCTGAACAGGTCTGAAAGTTATGACAGCACCAACAGGATACTCACATTTTGGAACAGCAGCTAGACAGCAAGGAGAGATACCTTAGGGCATTCTCAAACTACAACAAAAGCTGTGGAATTTAAATAATTAGTGTGATATAAAGGAGACATTTGAGATTTTCCTGTAGTTAACAGTTGTGGTGTACCTGGTATCACGCTTCATCATTAATTCTTTGGATGTCTGAGAAATTCCCTGCCTAGTCATTTGCATAGATGAGAAAATGCACCAACCTGAGACAAAGGGATTAACTGAAGTCCTAGCTGCCCTCACAGGGAAATATTTGACTCATTGGTACATGTGTTCTGTGTGTATCAGTTTCATATAATCCCAGTGATTCTTCCCCAGGCAGCTCCTGATCTGCCTTTTGCAAATGATAGGCAGTATTTGTATGCTTAAATGTGTTATTAGCATGGAAAATTGGGTCACCTCAAATACTATTCCACATAGTTTCTGCTGCAGAATTGACCAAACTGTGCATTGATAAAACATCTAAGTAGTGAGCATAAATTGTTTCTAAAGATGCAGGAATGGTTGCAGAGAACAGGCTTTTGCAAATAGTTATAGTGGTTCAGAGAGGTTTTGTGGTAGTTTTAAGATAATAACAATGGATCATGCAGGTGCTTAGTCACACAGGACCATGGACCAGCTGGATATAAGAATTCATTGGAATCAGTTTGAGAAGTCTCACACAACCTAACTGAAGGCACCTTCACAGAGACCTTTGCAACAAAGACTCCTGTCACCATCTGGACAGCCACGGACATTCGTTGGAATGCTGTCCAAAATTCAGGAGCTGAATTCCCCCTCAGTGACCCTGCTTCATCCCTGCAGTCTATATTTCCAGAAAGGTTCCTTAGCTGCACATCCCCAGTTAGTTTCTTTCAAGTAGGAGAGGAACCTCCTACCCCTCAGCCCTCCCACTAGAAGATTTCATCAGGACACAAAAACTAGAGCCTACTTCACTTTTGCCCAGCTACAGCTTTTTAAGAAAACCAAGAATATATAGGTACAGCTGTATGTTCATATAATTCTGTGTGTCTGCACCTGTACAGCTATGCATGTGTTTATATAGATTTATTAAAAAAAATATATATATTGCCATGTATATATATTGGTGTATACATATGGAAAACACACATATAATTTCTCATTTCCAATAACCTTCCCAGTTATTCCAGGTACTTATTTGTGTGTATAGTAACATGTTTAATAGTAGATTTCTTTTCAGTGAGACTCCAGAAGGCTCAGGCGTCATATCCGTACTTCTGAAGAAAGGTAGCCAAAGGAAAAGTTTGAGCACTGTTTGTGCACTACATATTTTCTATCTTTCTACTTCCCAGCTCAGATTTGAGCTATTCCAACCACATCTGTAGTATAAACGTGCTTTACCCAAAATAATGGGAATGCAAGTGAATCTGTACCAACTTAGATTACAGAGTCAGGGACTTGTCCATAGTTTGTTTTTTATTTGTCATGACAGACAAAGCCAGACTTTCCAGTTCCCCCTGGACTTTAGGAGCATGTCAGGCTACAATCGGTTTTGGCACAGCAGCCAACTATTCAGCAACTGCCAGATCAGCTGTGATTTTGCAATAGATCTCATGGGACATGAAAAAAAAAAAAAAATCTAAGCAAGCAAGGAAACAGATGCTCCTTGTATAGGTGAGAGACTATGTTGTTTTTTCTCTATCTGTCCAAAATTTCATACTGTTAAGGCTTCAGCACTGAAGTTCAAACTCAGACACATGTACACACATTTACACATACACCCATTTATATTTAATCTGCCTTTTGAACAGGTTTTCCTCTCCCAGTTTGCTGTGATAGTAGAAGTATTCACATATCAAAAAAATGATCTGGAGAAGTTTCAGTATTAGTCAGTTGGTGCTATTCAAAGTGGTGTTTTTTTCATTGTTGATGGGTTCTTTTTTAATTGATGTTTGGTTTTCATTTTTTGTTTGTATTCCCCCCTCTGTTTGGTCTTTCAGTTTACTGTTGAACTACACAGGTGACATGTTTTTCTTAATGTATATTCTCCTTCCCAAAACTAGCATTTCAGCTTCCTTTGCATATTTTTTTTTTTCTGCTTTAGTTGGTGGTATGCATACTTCATTTCTGTCAGCATTTTCTCCTTAATTATGCCTTCTTAGATCAAACGCAGACATCTGTGCAGTCTTAAGCATTATGTGAAGAATTATTTCTGGCATGGATTCCCTTATGCATAGCTTAAAACTACAAGCTACTATACTAGTGGTGTTCTATACTAGAGTAATTTTGATCAACTCTCATTGCAGTTATAAAGTCTGTAAATGTTGGAGAGAAAATGGGTATTATAGAAAATATTTGAAAGACAACAGCTGTGGACAAGCTGTACAGCTGGCACATTTTAACTTGTAGTTGCAGAATGCAACTGACAAGTGTAGTTCATTTCCAGCTCTTGATTGCTTTCCTTAAAAACACAATTACACACTGCAAGTGAGTTTTCTGTCTCTAGGATAAGAGAAAGGAAAAGAGAAAGAAAAGATCAAGAAATGGAAAGATAGAGTGAGAAGGAAGGAAGAGAATAAGGAAGATTCTGTCTTTACATAAGAAGGAGGGAGGGAGAAGAAGTGAGACATTAAGTAAAGATTTTTCAATCATTTAATGGTTTACCTTGGAAAAAATGATTGATTTTTTGGGGAAAATCTGCTGCTTTATCAAGACAAAAAGCCATAATTGGCTCAAAGACATCTTAAGTCGTGTGTATTAGTAATGTAATGCCTCCACCCCCAAGTGAGAACAGATAACATCTAAATCTTTAAAGTTTTCATACAAAAAACTCCTGTAAAAACATTCACCTAGCACACTGACAGCAAAGCAGATAGCTTGAAATAAAATAATTTAATAATTTAAGCAATGGTTGACTCAGCAAACTGATACAGTCAGTTTAAACATTTTTTACGTTTTACATCAGTTACGTTAATTTCTATTGTGCAGAAACATTTGGGGGAGAAAACACCATTACAATTAATAAAAAGTGTGCTGTAAATGAAGTGAACTTCATTACAGAAAGACATACTACTTAAGAGTCAGAAATATGCTTCAACACTAGATTACATATACATACAATTCAATTTCTGCAGCTGGGCATCTGCCTGCAGGCCGGATGTCAAAAGTTCTCACTGTAGTTACTGAAAACTAGAAGATTATTCAGTTTACCCTAAAAATGTTCATCTGTGTTTGGTCATCTGAAAAATTTCCCAAACTCCACCAAAAGTACTGACAAAATCTTCACTGGCTATAGTGGGACTTAGACATGTAGCACACCTCTAAATAACTGTGGTGGAAGCTAGTTACCTACATATGGTATAGTTTAACACACAGATTTATGATCCTTCTTGTACCCTTCTTAGGTTCCAGCTGCCATTCCAGGATGGTGAAGGTCTCCCACAAACTCTGTGTCACCTTTGCCAGTTCTGCAAAGAAGTCTCAGACACCCTCGGATATCTAAAGGAGTCAACTGGAAGGTAGTCAGCAGTCTTAATGAGCCTAAAATAGAACCAATCAACCTCATCCCTGTACCCACTAAGATCACAGAACGAATCCTCCTGGAAGCTATGTCAAGGCATATGGATGACAGGGAGATGATTAGAGACAGCCAGTATGGCTTTGCCAGGGGCAAATCGTACCTGACTAATCTGGTGGCCTTCTACAATGGGGTGACTGCATCAATGGAGAAGGAAAGAGCAACTCATGTTATGGACCTTGATATCTGTAAGACCTTTAACATGTCCCCACACAGTATCCTTGTCTGTACATTGAACAGATGTGGATTTGATGGGTAGACTCTTTGATAGATAAGAAATCAGATGGATAGCAGCATCCAAAGAGTTGCAATCATGGCTCAATGTCCAAATGGAGATCAGTAATAAGTGGTTCCTCAGGGGTCCATAATGGGACAAGTACTGTTCAATATCTATGTTGATGACCTAGAGAGTGGGGTTGAGTGCACCCTCAGACAGTTTGTGGATGGCATCAAGCTCAGTGGTGCACCGCATTCACTTGAGGAAGGGATGACATTCAAAGGGACCTTGACAGGCTTGAGGAGAGGCCTCATGTGAAACTCATGAAGTTCAACAAGGCCAACTGCAAAGTCCTGCACCTTGCTTGGGGCAATCCCCAGTATCATGGGGATGAATGGATTGTGAAAAGCTCCCCAAGAGAAGGACTTGGGGATACTGGTAGATTAAAAGTTTGTTACAGGATAGCAATGTGCACTTGCAGCCCAAAAAGCCAATCATATTCTGGGCTGCATAAAAAGCAGTGTGGCAAGCAGGTCGAGAGATATGAATCTCCCCCTTTGCTCTCATGGGACTCCACCTAGAATACTGCATCCAGCTCTGGAGCCCCCAGTAAAAGAAGGATATGGACCTATTGAAGCAGGTCTGGAGGAGGGCCACAAAAATGGTCTGAGGGCTGGAAAATCTCTCCTACCAGGAAAGGCTGAGAGAGAAGAGTAGGTTCCAGGGATACCTTGTTGAAGCATTTCTGTATATGAAGTGGGCTTATAAGAATGATGGGGAAAGTTTTTTTGCCAGGGTCTTTAGTAACAGGACGAGGGACAATGGTTTTAAATTGAAAAAGGATAGATTTAGATTGGTCATAAGGAATTTATTTTTTTTAATGATGGGATTAATGAGGCACTGGAACAGGTTGCCCAGAGAGGTGAAACATCCATCCTGGAAACATTCAGGGTCAGGTTGGATGAGTGTCTGAGCAGACTGACCTAGTTGAAGTCGGCATTGCCCATTCTAACCCAGATCATTCTGTAATTTTATGATTCTAATGCAAGATCAAAATGTGTAGAATTTTTTGTTTTGTTTTGGCATGTTTTTTTCCTTCTCCCTTTGGCATCTTTAATATATTTGTTGTGTGTCAGCCCTGCTGGTCAGATAAGTATCACAGTCACTTGCTTACTCTCCCCAATCCCACCCCTCCCCCAGGTAGGACGATAGAAGAAGAAAGGAATAACAAAGCCAAGAAATCTTGGGGTTTAATATGAAACGGACAAAACATAATAATTATTTAATAAGTGATGGATCAGTGGAAGAGGAAGGGAAGAAAACAATACAAAAAAAGAAATAGAAAAGCAAACATTCACTGCTTCCCGTGGGTAGAATGATGCCCAGCTAATTCCTGACCAAAATATGGCTAAGCCCCCTAAAATCCCCTCTTTTTCCTTTTATTGCTGAGCATGATGTTATATGGTATGGAATACCTTTCTGGTCAGTTCAGGTCATCTGCCCAGTTGTGCCCATTCCCAGCCTATTCTGCACCTCCTAATCTGTACACTAGGGAAGGAAAAGTGAGGAACAAAGAAGGTCTTGATGCTGTACAAACGCTTCAGCAAATGCTAGAACATTAGTGTGTTATCAGTACTGTTTTCGCCAAAAATCTGAAACACAGCACCATATGAGCTGTTCTGAAGAAAATTAACTCTATCCTAGTCAGGGCCAACACAGTATTTTACAATTTACTTTGCACTTCCAGTATTTGACATATAATACTGTAAACCAGTACAAAATACTAAATTAATAACTATTCCAGTAATAAACTCTTGTACTATATTTCTCTTTATCTTTCTTGTTTTACTATTTTATCCCTATAAATAAGGATTAACAATTCAGGGTCATAAAACCCAAAGTATGAACTCTGTTGAAATTGCCTGTGGTTACTTTAGTCTTAATGCTCATTTTATTGGTAGCTTATATTCCTACCTTTAATAAATTAGTAAGCTAAATAATTTTTTGAAAAAGACTATAAATTGGAACATAAAATCACATATTTTATTAGGAGTATTGGACCATATACTATAATACAGTATTGAATCAAATCCATGTGCTAACACCAGAAACCAGGAAATTACTAACAGATTCAGTAAATTATGAGCATGAACCTTCTAATTTTTTATTATGCATTGTTATTTCAGAAAGATTGTTTTGTTGGAATGGTGACTTCTGGTAAAGAAAGAAATAATACTACAGGAACTAATAAACCTTAAAAATGTAAGTCTTTAAAAACAGTTTAAAAACAAGCCAAAATGTTCACTTCATCAAACCAATGACATTTGTAGAAAAGGCAGATTACTGAGAATAAAAAACTTTCAGTAGAGAAAATAAACGGATGAGTAAACTCCCAAATATTGCAGATGTTCCTAGAATGACAACAATATGGGTAGCACTGAGGAAGGATCTGAAATTTTAGGATATCAGATAAAAATGGACATTTGTATACACATGACTCTTAAGAAGGCTGTTACCTCGAAGTTTCATAGGAAATACCAAACAAATAAGTATCAAATAAACTGCAAGTTCTGGGTGAAGATGAAAAACAAAACCCAAGAGCAATATGGAGATCTTCTTATCTCAGAAAGTTGTGATATTATAATTGTATATGGAATAATGCAAATAGCCAGAAAATATAGTAGGAAGTTGACCACGTATTAAATTCTTGAAAAAATGTTGATGTTTCTGCTAGATGGTCACAAATAAAACTGGTTACGACCACTTGAAATTACTGACTAGAAACAGTTTTGGTGAAAAGGTTCATTACATAACAGAAGTTGTGGTTACATGAAAAGGAGTCATTGCAGCAGCAAAATACTACACATACACACACACACAGACGCCATCCAACTAAAACAACCTGCAGGAAATCTTCTGACATAAGATGTATAGAAAGTAAAGCAACTGAGGGCAGATAGGATTCTCTTTTTAAAAGGCACAATACTAAAATCCTTAATAGAAACCACACAGATTTGTATATAAAAGAATAAAGCGTAGTAAGGACTAAAGGTTCTCTTTGATGACCTAAACAAATTAATACATTTGGTCAAACATCAATGAAGGTTATCTCTAGGCCGGTAAGAAACATCACAATGTATCTACTTTAAAAAAACCTGGCAGACTGATGCACAGAAATCAGAGAAACATAAGAGGTTAATTCTTGTGGAAGGCACTTCAGTGCTGAATTCATGACTTTTCTGAGGACCATAGTTAATGTTAATAGAAACATAATAATATTACTATTAACTTGGGAAGCTAAAACAAGGAGTCAATTAAAGAATAAATGAGTGTTCTATATGTATGCAAATAAATAGGGTTCGATGAAATCTACTTTCAAGCATTTTTTAAGTGTTTCTGTCTGAAATGCTGGTAGTTATTAATAAATTCTACTAAAACAATAATGCCGCTTCTCTTTGATAGCCAACTTGACTTTATTAAACCCTTTGATGAATTCACACATCCTATTGTAATTTTCAGAACTGGGCTTTTTTCAATTAATAACAGTTATAATGAATATGGTGTCTGAAAATAATTCATGAGAGTTGATTCTAACTAACATGTCTCTCCTTCTCCCCAAAGTATGGGCATTGTAAAATATGAAGTTTCTGATGACATTTTTCATTTCAGAAACATAAAATTATGTTTTTAAATTTTATTAAGATATCATGTTTTGTTTTATACATTGACCAGAAATATTTTTACCATTTAAAAATATTTTATAAAGAATACAATTGCAATGCTTTTTTGTACCAATGTTTTAATTCCTCTCAAAAGAGACAGGAAAAATACTTGCTGCTTTAACTGAGGCAATTCTTTTTTAAAAAAAGGCACAGTTGCTGTGGCTGCAGGGGACCTAAATAAATGCCAAATACTGGGGAGATGTTATTTCACTTAGAGTTATACCGTTGTTTCCCTACTGAGGAGCTGGTAACAAAAGGAAGAGTCTGTTCAAAATTGTTGATCGTGATAGCTGCCAAACCATAATACTAATTTCTCACTCAGTTTGATATCTAAATTAAATGGTATATGATGAAAAGAAAATCCATGCAGGGTAAATGCACAATTGGTTGGAAAAAGCATCCTACCTGTAGTTATCAGTAACTATTGGAACGCAATATGCATATATATATATATGTGCATGCTATATATATACACTATAATCCTTCCAAACTTGAAAGTTATTCACTGTTATACCTCACAGGGATCTCTTATTCCGGTGTTGTTCACTAATTTTCATTTTTGTAAATTATGAAAAGGAAAATTTTAGATGCTTTGAGTGGCTAGACTACAATTCAAAATTTTCTAACAATAAATTTATCAGATGGTCAATAATTTTAATATCTAAATTAGAAAGAGTTTGTTGGAAAAAAGAAGAAACTCCTTCATACTATTTTTTGACAAGCTATATTCTATCAATAAAACGCCACAAGGAGCAAGCCATGTAGCTGTAGGCCTATACACATCAAGAGATGCCTAAGAGAAGTGATATTGCTTCCTAAAGCTAAATAATTGCATCAGCGAGATGATGCATCCAGCCTGCCTAGAATAAGGTAAGAATTATACCATTCAGTTATATGAAGGAGAATAAGAAGTAAAAAGTAATGAACTTTGAGAAAAATTAAGAAATAATAAAAAGGCAAAACTATTTAACTTCAAAATTAGTTACACAAATGTTTACATAGTAAGAGGTCAGAAAGTAATCTGAAAGCTTCTCAAACATTTCAGCACATTCAACATTGTGCTGTTGTTGCAAAAAAGAGAAAAGTAATTCTAGGGATATTAATGAAAGTCACTTATTGCCTGAAAGACACAGGAGGTGTTATGGCTCTTTTCTGGAATGGTGTGGCCAGTTTCTGGCATTCCCCTTTCAAAGATGAAAGTACACTGACGAGTGATATCTTCATTTAATTGTGCCTGTATGGCTTTCACAGGCAACCCTAATCACACAGTGCGCATGTTCCAAAATGACATGGTGCAATCCAGCTCTAGTTCAAAACCTGTGTTACTACATTGGACCTCGGTATGATTGAGTTAATTAGCACAGTTTCTCAAGTGTATCACTGTGCTGGCATCAAAAGAGGTTCTGAATCAAAGCTGGATCATTTTCAGCCAGCTTGGACAGGCAGACCACACTTGTCTATTTTCATGAGACAATACAGATATATTTCCAGAAAGACTGGAAGTAAAAGATAGTAAACATACTAAAAATGAAATATGAAAGTTTTAAAAGGAAATAGAAGAAAAGAAAACATTGCAGTAAATTTCCCCTGAAAATGTCAATAACCTTGTCTTTCAAAATGGTTTCATTAGATGAAGAAAAGCAAAAACTTGCTAGTAAAGCAATTGTACAAATATTATTTTAAGGTTCATTTTGTTATTTTATTAAAGTGTAGTGCAAAGTGTACTGAAAGCTTGTGACAAAGTGCTTCTTTTCTACCTGTTATTCCTCTGAGGGGATTAAAATGTGGTTCACAGACTTGTCCCAAGCCGCAATTTTTAACGTTTGTTAAAAAAAAATCCATGTAAAAGACATCAGCTAAGTACAGCAGGCTAGCAGCTACTACACTTGCAAACAGTCAGTTTAAAATCAAAGGAGAAAGTTCATAGCTTTCTTTACTTCCTGAAAACATCAGGTGAAAACCTTTTCAACTTCTTGACTTTTCCCTTGAATTCAGCCACAGTTATGTTATGATGTCAAGATTTGTTCTTTTACAAATATTGACTTAGTTCTATGTTCCTTCTAGCTACATCAGTCAATAAAGAATGGTTAGATTATCTCAAAAGACTTGTCTATACACAATCTGTTACTTCATCTGGTGCGGCGAATGAAGAGACGGGACGCAGCTTGATGCAAGCAAATGTCAATGTGTGGTACAGAAGCACGAGGTTTTATAGACTTTCAGAAGCTGCGCGTTTTAAACAGATTGGTTCTTGAAGCTAAGCCTTGCATACTAGGCAATCCCCGATTGGTGGTTAACTACCATCAATTAACTGCAAGGTGTTATCTTTCCTTGGCGCCATCCGTCTCCCACTCCCCTGTGCTCTGTAAACGTGCCTCATCATGTTAATTGTTGTGTCTATTCACACTCCTCGTCCTCCCAGGGTTCGTGACCTACGAGCTCGAGCACATTCCCCTCAGCTAACTGATTGCCATGCACGGTCCTAGTTTGCAGACCGCTCCTGCATCTCCCCCTTCCTGTTGCACAAAAAGAACCTTTGAAACCGAACGAGTGAAAACAAGATATAAGTAATAGAACAAATAAAAAAGCGACTAAGACATATTGTCAGTGTCAAAATAACCCACTGTCTCTGTTCCGTACAATTTTACAATTTTCCCTTTTTTGTTTTTGAACAGCTAGTACCAGGTTTGCCATGTTCTGCAGGGCCCTTGCAAACATGACAGCAACCAAGGTAATAGCAAACAAACAATACTGCCAATTGAGTGAATGGACCAAAAAGGCTGACATTTTCTCAGATTTTGATAACATGTTGCTGCAATGGGGCGCCTAAAATCCACGCAGCACATACCATCAAAATCCTCACAGCCATATCCTTGAACCAACAACAAAAAGCAGTGGAAATTTTGACTCACATTCTTAACTGCCTACCAAACAAGGTGATTTAACTCTTTAATGCTTTCCCTGCTGTTACTCTGGGTAAGATAAGAACCGCTGCGACACGTTCCCATCATAGCCCCCTACTACATTAGCATCTACAGAAAGACAATTATCGACATTCAAAGTGTAAACAATATCATCTTTTGGATTAACATTATACATAGGTGGAAGGGCACACCAAACAAGAACTGGTTCAGTCAAAAAGTTCGAAACATAGCATGCCTTCTCTGAACATACCTCTGGGGTCATTCCCTTCATTCCCTCTCTTTTTTATGCAAAGAGAAAAACTTTTACCGTAACAAAGAAGCCCCTATTTACATCTCTGAGCCCGGACGCAAACCGCAGCTGTATGCTCCACCAGGCTCAGGGCAGAAATCATTCATGCAGTTACATAGCTATATATCTCTACAAGCATGCAGACACCTATGAAACACTAGATAACCATGTTTATCTTTCCTCCTCTCCTTCACAACACCTAGCTGTTCTCTCATCTCTTGTTAGGTCAGCCATTCCCCATTTTCCTCTCCTGTATATCTCTTCAGACATTCTCTATCCTCCCCTTTTTTGCTTGTTAGTTGCAAGGAGGCAAAGGGTGTATGTAGCTGGGTGACCATGACCTGCTTTATGTTACAATCAACTAAACACTGGATACAGAAAAAAAAGCATGGGAGACCTAAGGCAAACGTCACTAAGGTGGTTAAAGATAATTATAATAAATCCTGTAATACTTTTGAGTCATGGCCCAAAGTTTCCCAGCCGTGAGGAGAGACCAAAGGCATCCCGCCCCTGGCTCTGTTGCAGATCTTTGTTTTAAGGCTTTTGAGTTTTGTATACTTTTGTAAATTAATTCACAGTGGTCACTCAGATTCACGTAACACATCCTATCAAAGTCTTCACACTTGTGTCCCTGTGCTAATAATAAAAATCAATAGCACCTCGGTTCTGTAGCAACATATGATGGGCAGAATCAACATCTGTTAATAAGCCAGAAAAAAAAAATATTATTTGTAGTATTACTTTGTTTAGCAAGCCAGCAGCCTAATTTACTAAGCAAGTTAAGAGCGTGTACTATTCTTACAGAAGAGATTAGAGAAGCAAAAATCTGTTATGCTGCATTCCAGAACTCAGCCTGAGAATTACAGTCTGCTGTGAGTTCTGCGTTACAATCATTTGACACATGTTGGGGTTGCGATTGTGAAAGTTGCCCGTTTACAATTTTCATTGACATTATCACAGCTAGTTGTTTTAAAAGCAATCCTTGAGCTTCCTCCTGCTCGACTTGTTGCAAAATATTCTGAAGCCAATCAATCAAGTTAGTATTAAAGTTAGTGACTCTCTAGGACCCTGCAAGACTGTGGCAAGACTCCCGCATCCTGACTGCCTTAATAGCTATTCCTTCATTTGCAAACAGTTGTCCCTGGGATACCTTGCCTGAGTCACAGAATCGGCACAATTATTTTCTCCAGCCAACTGCTCATAGTTAACAGCAATTCCCCGATTAAGGTTTTCAATCAAGGCCACTACACATAGCTCACAAAAATCAAATAACCACATCATATACTGTATCACTTAGTACCATACAAAGCAATAACTTCCAATCACGCAGTGTGAGCGTATAAGGCTCTGCCATCACTTCAAGAAGGGACATAGCAAATGTATTATGAATCCTCCCTTCCCCCACTGCTTTGCTTAACTCTTTAACAGCCTCGTATTGCACAGGCTGCCACTCTGGAGGTTGATTTGCCTGACAAAATACTGAACATGCCATAGCGACTCCCAAAACCCATCACTGAAGTGTTTCCCACTTGCATTCCTGCCACCAATCCCTCAGACCCCCTTTCACCCTCCCCAGAAATACAATCAATGCATCAGGAGAGACAAGGGGGTGGGGGAAAGGCCTACCTCCTTTTCCAGATCTATAGGACCTGGATCAAAAGGTTTATCAGTGTCAATGGAATCATTGTCCGAGTTGTCCTGTTCCCGTGCTTGCTCCTGTGTTGTGAGGGTCGCTGCAATCAGTGACAGAAGCTCTGGGGGCAGAGGAGGCGTGGACAGAATCGCCATCACTGACGGTGTCTTGAGAAGAGTCGCGCTGTCGGTGGAATTTACAGCTTCCTCTGGTTTAGCACCATTAGTAGAATTAGTCCACACTTGGCAAAGAGTAGTCAGAATTTGCCACCAAGATGCTAAATGCATTCCCGACACGGAGCTCCCCTCCGCGGCAGCATCATACAATTGGCTGCTGTATGTACACACTTTCATTCTTTCAAAGTCTCTAAAGTTTCTTGGCTGCTCACCTGTCTCGATGAGTACAGGTGTTATCCTCGGGGTTTAGGTTGTCTGCCTGGTCCAGACAGCCAGACGATCGTTCAGCCAAGCCGTCTCCTCCGGAACGCAGCCCTCTTCCACGAGCTGTCTTTTTTCCGTCCTTATTCTTCCAAGGCTTCGGAACACCACCATAGGGGTCACCATTTGGGGAGACTGAGGCACGGACTCCCGGATCTGACTAGAAGACCCTTTATGAGTCCATATACGTCTCTTTCTGGGGACGAAGCCTGATTCCCCATTGCGGATTTCCCACAGCTCACCTCTCAACTCCGGAGGGATTTCAGGCCGGCTCCTGCTTCCTTTCAGCAGATCATTCAAAGTTCTGTGGGATTCGCTGCATGTCGCTCAGACAGGCGATTCGAGAGCCCTTCACGTCAGATCCTTAAACGCATCACGTCGGGGTCACCAAATTTGCGGCGAATGAAGAGACGGGACGCAGCTTGATGCAAGCAAATGTCAATGTGTGGTACAGAAGCACGAGGTTTTATAGACTTTCAGAAGCTGCGCGTTTTAAACAGATTGGTTCTTGAAGCTAAGCCTTGCATACTAGGCAATCCCCGATTGGTGGTTAACTACCATCAATTAACTGCAAGGTGTTATCTTTCCTTGGCGCCATCCGTCTCCCACTCCCCTGTGCTCTGTAAACGTGCCTCATCATGTTAATTGTTGTGTCTATTCACACTCCTCGTCCTCCCAGGGTTCGTGACCTACAAGCTCGAGCACATTCCCCTCAGCTAACTGATTGCCATGCACGGTCCTAGTTTGCAGACCGCTCCTGCAATCTGGCTCACAGTACAAACCTGTTAATCACAAAGCATTACCTCCTATTATTGCTCAGGATTATTATTTTTTTTCTGTGTGATTCAAGATAGCAATATGAGGCCATTTTCACTCACATGTACTCTAAGAATTAGCCCAGTAAAGAGTAATTTTTTAGGTCTCTCAATTACCTAAAATTATAATTTTTCATGGGAATGTACCACTTTTTTTAAGACCTATTTGAAAAAAAACCACCTTGAAACTCTGTAATCACTTCTGGGCTGAATCAAGAGTGCAACCCAGAACAGTTAGTATCTCAATGGTTAGAGCATTGATTCTGTACATATCCATTGACCTGAAGATGTTCTGAATAATTGGATAAATGAATTAAATATATGGGTGTGATTTTGTTCCCACTTATAGACAGATAAGTATAAAATTCATCCATTAATATTTTTGTCCAGGAGAATTTAAATATGTTCTCCAAAAGTTTCTCCAGAACGTGCCTGGGTATCTCTAACACCCAGAGTCAAGAAGAGGTTAGAAAATATATTTTTGACTCCTAAAATGTATTAGTGAATGTAGTACTTCTTTACTCTAGTAATTTTGAAAGTTTGACCCATGTGAATTTTAATTAGGATAACAATTTAGGAAAAAAAAAATGGGCATCTCCATAAAACACTTTGTAAAGTGCATCTATTTAAAAGGAAATATTTTGAAATTCACTTTATTTTCATTCCCTTTTGACTTACTGTGTACGCTGCTAATTTAGGTTTCATGTAATGTCAGCATGGCCACAGAAAACTACTGCTTTTATCCTTTCACCTTGTCTAACAGTGATACTTTAATCTTTTAATCAGTTCCTTTAAAGGTCCTGTCACTTCAAGGACTGAAGCCTAGTGTTTATAGTTTAATTCCAGACTTCTGCAAAGGCATATTTTCATTCATCTATCATGTTGGTCTCAGCTGTTTAGGACAGAGCAGGATATATGGAAACTGACATGTCATTTTCTTCTTGTGTTAAACATGACTTGGGAGAAAAGTCACTTTATATACATGTAAGTTCATCTTCAACATAATGACTTTTTCCAAAAACTGGTTTTCTACAAGAGACAAATGCTCTGAACCAGATTGCTATTCAAAGGAAATGATGTTGTTCTAATTTCAAAGATAGTATGATAAAACTGAAGCCAATTTGCTTATGCTAATATAAAAATCTGAGTAAGCAAAGAGGTACCTAAGGAGAAATAGTGTAACTGATCTTATAATCATAGAGGACTCATATGAAAATAACAAAAATATCAGAAATTCCTCATGTAGTTTATTTAGAAAATATAGAAAATTTAGAGAAATAATGGACTCAAAATCGGAGACTTTTATTGGTATTAGGGCAAGAGGTATTAAAAATGGACTCCAGATTGTAAAGAGGCAAACTTGCCTGTAAAATTAGAAGCCTAATGCAGCAGTTGTATTCTGTACTTGGAAATCAGTTCCATGTCCTAAACAGAGTGATCTGGTGTTGCTTTAGATGATTTGAAGTATCCCAGATGTTCTTCAGCTACTGTTTCAGAAAGGTGTTCTTCTGTAGGTAATGCCATATATGCCACCTTCATGGAGACATCCCAATCTACTTAAGGCTTCTTAAGTGCTATTAAACTCCTTTATCTAGACAACTAAAACAAGCCCTACATATTTTAAAGCAAGTATGTACATGTAAACTAATAAAAATATTCAGCTATCTATCTATCCTTAGTGCCTTCTGTCATTTTATGTGCTCTGGAATAGCCTACCACTGCTGTTCCACCAGGATGAAGGTTTATTACAGTCCCAGGGCCACATCAGCCGGCTTCATGCAGGAGATAGTGTTATTAACCAGTCTAAGATTATTCAGTAAAGCCCATTTCAAGGTGTCTCAGTTACATTTTTAGTAGAAGGTAATTTTTAGTTGTCTAAGAATGATCATTGAGTCTTATTTGACATGTCCTGGTATATCCCATTTAATTTCCAGAAACCAGGAAAGCATAGATTTCTGATGTCAGAATTATCAGCATTTTACAGATGTCTTGGCTACTCAAGAGCATATCACACAATAGTACATGCCTGTGTTCCAGCACTGAATCACATCACCTGATTCACACCTAGACAATTACATTTAAACAATAAATAGATAAATATATAAAAATTATTTTAAGAAAATAAATAAATACATAAATAAATTGATGCAGTAAAAATTAAACTTAAATTTAGATCTAAATCTAGATTTAAAACCTGGTCATGAGACCACCTTAAGCCTCAGTTCAGTTGCCAGATCTTAGGCATCCAGGTTACTCAGACTGGATGCATGGGTTTTTGTTAGCTAAAATTATCTGTAATAAATTTCACTACCAGAACCAAACAATTTATAGACTATCTACCAGATATAAAATTATGTATCTAATAGTTTAAATATTTTTTTCATTCTTACATTTCTTATGAAAGATTTTGTTTTATTCTTTGTATTTAAAATCAGTTAAATGATAACAGCAGACACTTATTAAAATGAGACCTACAGGATTTTAATAAATTAGTAAGTTGGCTTTTATTTCCAAATATTTGTACTGTCTATGGATGTTATCCAGAGAGGAAGTACTTTCAAAGAAATAGGTAAATTTTAATGAAACTCTTAAAGGTGAAGTATTAAGATGAAGATTGCTTGGCTCCTATTTCTATATACTTCCTAGCTCAGTACCCACTTTCTTAAGGGAGTAGGTATAGTGCTTAGTGAGATTTTTACACAGTGGAAACAAAGCTGAATTTGTTAATGAAGTTGATTTACTACGAAACAATTTCTTATTGTGTATTAAGCAAATGAACAAAAGGGATTAAAATGTACTTTACAGTATTTTTCAGATCTATTTTAGTGCACAGCACCAGTAATTACTTGATTAAAATCAAGTCTGACATGTTGATAATATTTTAATTAGTAATACTTCAATGACTTGCTGGGAGGTGACATGCTAATTTTGGCTTGCAGCTTGAGAAACTAGCTGGGAAGCAGATGGAGCTAACTTGTAGAGTGGTCTCCCTCCTGCCTTACATTTTTATGGTCTGTAGTAAAATTAAGCTTCTTGGTAGGTCTGAGAGAGGTGGCATGAATTCTCTTTTCATTCTCAAAAAAAACATGATGAGATTGGAATTTTGGCCTGATAGTTTACCTTAGCATTTACTAGCATAGCACATGTCTATTGAACAGCTGTTTTATTTAACAGATACGTTGCTAAAAATAATAATAGAATAATAGAATCACAGAATCTTAAAATAGTTTGGGTTGGAAGGGACCTATAAAGGTCATATAGTCCAACTACCCCTGCAATAAGCAGGGACATCTTCAACTAGATCAGGTTGCTCAGAGCCCTGTCCAACCAGACCTTGAATGTTACCAAGAATAGGGCATCTATCATTGCTCTGGAAAACCTGTTCCAATGTTTCACCACCCTCATTTAAAATAAATAAATAAATAAAAAATTTCTTCCTTATAACTAGTCTAAACTACCCTCTTTTAGTCTAAAACCTTTACTCCTTGTCCTATTGTAACAGGCCCTGCTACAACTTTTCTCCCCATCTTTCTTAACAGCTTCCTTTAAGTGCTGATAGGCTGCAACAAGGTCTCCCTGGAGCCTTTTGTTCTCCAGGCTGAACAACCCCAACTCTCTCAGCCTTTCCTGGTAGGAGAGGTTTTCCAGCCCACTGATCATTTTTGTGGACCTCCTCTGGACCTGCTCCAACAGGTCTTCCCTTTGCTGAAGGCTCCAGAGCTGGATGCAGTACTCAAGGTGGGATGTCACCAGAGCAGAGCAGAGGGGCAGGATCATCTCCCTCAGCTTTCTGGCCACACTTCTTTTGAAGCAGCCCAGGATACAGTTTGCTTTCTTGGCTGCAAGTACCCAAACTCATGCCCAGCTTTTCATCCACCAGTACCCCTAAGTGCTTTTCAGCCAGGTTGCTCTCAATCCCTTCATCCCACAGTCTGTACTGATACTGGGGGCTTCTATGCCCCAAGTGCAAGACCCTGACCTTGGCCTTGTTGAACCTCATGAGGTTCACATAAACCCACTTCTTGAGCTTTTCAAGGTCCTTCTGAATTACATCCAATCCCTTAGGCATGTCAACCAACACCATGGTGTGGTCTTCAAACTTGCTGAGGGTGCACTCAATCCCACTGTCTATGTCATTGACGAAGATACTAAATAGTTCTGGTCCCAGTATAGACCCTTGATGGACACCACTGATCTCCATCTGGACATGGAGCTGTTGACCACTACCTTCTGGATGTGACCATCCAACCAATTCCTCATCCACCAAACAGTTCACCCACCAAATCCATATCTCTCAAATTTAGAAAGAAGGATGTGGGGGACCATGTCAAAGGCCTTGCAGAAGTCTATATAGACATAATCTGTCATTCTTTCCTTATCTGCTGATGTAGCCACTCCATCATAGAAGGATACTAGGTTGGTCAGGCAGGACTTCCCAGGCACCAGGCACAGAGATGAGGCTGACAGGTTGGTAGCTCCCGGGGTCCTCCTTTCTTCCCTTTTTGAAAATGGGTGAGATGTTTCCCTTTTTCCAGTTACCAGGGACTTCATCTGATTGCCATAACTTTTCAGTTATGATGGAGAGTGGCTTGGCACTTACATTAGCTAATTCCCTCAGGACTCTAGGATGTATCTTTTCAGATCCCATAGATCTATGTACATTCAGGCTCCTCAAGTGGTCACAAACCTGATCTTCTCTAACAGTAGGAGGAACTTTGCTTCCCTATTCCCTGTCTTGTGGTCCATCCACTTGAGAGGTATGGAAAGAAAGGCCACCAGTGAAGTCTGAGGCAAAAAATTGTTGAGTACCTCAGGCTTCTCCTTGTCCATTGTTACCATTTTGCCAATATTGCTCTTCAGGGAGTTTTCTTTGACTTTCTTTTTCTGGCTGACATATCTGAACCCTTCCCATTGTTCTTTGCACCCATTGCCAAATTCAGCTCCATCTGATTCTTGGCCTTCCTGACTCCATCTCTACATAACTAGGCATTGTCCCTATTATACTCTTCCCAGGATACTTGTCCCTGCTTCCACTGCCTGTGCATTTTCCTCTTGCTCTTTAGTTTGACCAGCAAGTGTTGACTCAGCCATGCTGGTCTCTTGCCTTCCTTTCCTGATTTCTTAAACCTGGGGATCAAGAACCCTTGCACTGTATGGAAAGCATCCTTCAAGATCTGCCAGCTCTGTGCTGCTCCCATGTCCCTGAGGGCAGTTTCCCAAGGGATCTGATGGACTAACTCCTTGAAGAGCCAGAATTTTCCTTTCCTAAAATTCAGGGTCCTGACTTTACTCTTCACCTGACCCATATCCCTCAGGACTGTGAACTCCACCAGTGCATGATCACTGCAGCCCAGGCTGCTTCCAATCTTGATGTCACCAGTTTGCTCACTTGTGTTGGTGACCAACAGGTCCAGTATCACTTGGCCTCTGGTAGAGCTGTCCACTCCTTGGCTTAAAAAGTTATCCTCAGTGCACTCTAGGAGTCTCCTGGATTCCTTCGGCTTGCTGTGCCACTTTCCTAGCAGGTGCTGAGGTGGCTGAATTCCCTCCAGCAGGATGAGAGCCTGCAAGCATGATGCCTCCTTTAGCTGGAGTAAGAAGGCTTCAATAGGCTCCCCCTGCTCAGGTAGCCTGAAGTAGACACCAGCCATAAGGTTCCCTTTGTTACCTTGTTCTCTAACTCTTACCCATAAGCTTTCAGCCTGCTCAGGACTGTTCTGCAGGAACAGATCTTCACACTCCATCCATTTCTTGATGTAGCAGGCAACGCCTCTGTCCCTCCTTCCTTTGCCTGTCCCTTCTGAATAGCCTGTAGCCATCGATAGCCACACTTCTGCCGTGGGATTCATCTCACCAAGTTTCAGTGGGACTTCTAGTTCTGCTCTAGACAAACTTTCCATCAGCACAGAACTTCCTTCTGTTTGATCCAACATGACTCTGGAGTCTCTGTCTGTCACTGGAAAAGACACCTATCTTTTCTTTTTCTAGCAAAGCAAAAAAGAGTTTAAAACATAGCATTACTGCTTTTCCACTCTGACCTACTGTAGACTACTGACAATGACACCTCCTCTATTTGTAAAAAAACACCATAATTCAGACTAATGAGTGTTATCCCTCTTTCTGCCCCAAACATACATTTTTCTAGGCTTGAATGTTGAATTTTGTGTTCATTGTAAATACCATTCCAGGTTTAAAATTCATGCAGGACTGCCGTTCATACACGTCCTATCATGCTCCTATAGTAGGAAACTTATTTTTTCAATCTCAGCATTTAAGCCAAGAAAGGTCACTTCTGTCCTTGATTTAGAGATCACTTAATGGGTATGTTTACAAAGCCCTTTGCAGATGTCATAGGTTTTTTCTGCCTCTGCTGAAGTATTAGACTCATTCATCTTGGTTCAGGGGTAAGATCTTTTCACAAAAAGCTTACTTTCAGCTTGGAAGCTTCAAGCACATTGCAGCAAGCTCATGTCTCTGTTATGAAATAACCCTATTATGTCATGACTTTTTTTTTTTTTTTTTTTTTGGGGGGGGGGGGAATCAATTAGAACTATTTCCCACGTACTTTATGCATGTAAATTATTTTCCTTTAAATCATTTGTTTTAATTCATTTTGCATAGTCTGTTATTATCTCTCCCATGTCCTCACGATCCCCTCTACATTTACAGCCCTCTTTGTAATAGATGGTGCATGAGCTGGGTCTTGGCTGTATTTCTGTTAGAGATAAATGACACAGTAGACATACCTTTAATAAGATAAATTACTCTGTTTCCAAAAAATGCTATTAGAAAATGACAGTTATCTGAATGAAAGCCAGTCTGGCTGAAAGTAGCTGGATAGGGAGGCCAAACTAAAACCAACATTGTATGGAGCTAAAACAAAATCTAAGATTTTAATTAATTAAAGGAAACGGTTACATTTTTTGAGACACAAAATAATTGGTAACTCTGGAGGCAAGAATAATGAAGAAATTTAGGTAAGTCAGTGATTCTTATTAGACTTTTCTTAAATTACAGCCCCACAGCAGCATAAGTTTTCAGGAACAGACCTTAAATCATTGTTTTGCTATATTCAGCTTACACATTAAAAGCAGGTACTGCAGAGTCTTCAGAGTGGCCTTAATCATGGGCCACATCGAGAAGAGCATTTCACTGAAGCTAGCGCTCTGATGCCAACACAGCAAAACTGTAGGGGTAAGAAAAAGTGCTGATGGAAGATGTCATTCTAATACCAGAAACATTTTCAACTGGGTTTTTTGTTTTTCTTTTTTGGACTGTATGTTGGGTCCTGTAAATTTGAGTGAACAGACATGATATGATCTAATAAATGCAACTGAACAGATAGAAAATGGAGTCTTCTCTGGTTAATTTCAGTAGAAAATGTTTGAAGATAACAGAATAAGATAATTTTCTTCTATTTCAGAACTGGTGCAGCAAAAAGAGATGTACTACAGCAGAACAATCTTCAGATCAGACTGCCAGTGGTAGACATTCTCATCAGAGTTTTCACATATTTTTCCATGTTGATGCTTCCTTTTACAGTCTGTTCCAGAGTTCATTATAAATATTTCTTTGTAATATAGAAAAATTACAGTACATGCAATTTTGGTTTGTCTTATTAATATTAAAATCTAGTAAATAATATTTTAAAACAGGATGGTAGAGTTCTCTGAAATTACATAAATGGCATTAGAAATTGGAAATAATTGATGTCTGACATCTGCCACAGAGAACAGAGTGAAGAGCAACAGGCTTTTCAAAATATAGACCTTCCTATTGTCTTATTCAGCTGTAAAGGGGAAATTGGAGATTTAAAAGAGCAGCCAAAAGGAATTGTTCCTGGAACAAAACTCTCATCTCTACCCCTTGTGCAGCTTGAGAAAGTCAGTAATGAACTTTATTGTAGACAAGCTTCTGGCAGTCAGGTAGTGAGATGTGACTTCAGTAATTATGAAGAAAGGGACATGTGCATTTAGGACTTTTCACATTTTCCTTGTGTTGGAGTGTTCAACAAAACCTAAATTTCATCTTAAACAGCAAGGTAGATGTTATGTGCAGAATGAAGAAAATAAAAGTAATACTATGCTAACAATCTTGTATTTTATATAAACAAATAAATGATAGTGCTATATTCTAAAGCATACTGAATTAACAGAGATCCAAGAATCAGTGTACAAAATGGTAATATTTGCTACTTGTTTTTTTTAGAATAGGTTTAAAAATATATATATATACAGTACAACCCTAAATGAAGCTCCAAAGAGACACATGCTGGACATACTACTTTATATAGAGATTCTGAAGATAAAACTATTCTGCATGAACCTAAGAAATTAAACCATTAAATTTTGATTGCAATTTTCCAACCTTAATGATTGGGTTTTCCGCATTTTTTTAATAATTTGGTAGATGAGATTTTATTTCTGCATGTATCTTCAGTCATTCAAGCTTCAGTATGTTGCTTGTTCCTTGTCCCTGCCCTCATAATTTAAATGTTTTCTCATTAACAACTGAAGATTATTTTTTTATTTGCTGTTATGTCTGTATACTAAGTGATCCCAAGGTTAGTAAATACTACTGATATCATATTCTAAAAACTTAATGCAAATAAGTCAATAAAGGAATATCTGAATGAAATAATGATAGGTGGGGGAGCTTTACAATTAGGCTGGTAAAATTGATCTAGAAAGAGCCTCTTTAGTCTCAAACAGATAAAACACTGACATACTAGGGAATTCAACAGAAGATGAATCCAGAAAAACAGTGGGTATTGAACAGATTAGACTGTAGAAACTAAATGGCAATGAGTATGAAATCACTGGTGTCTAAACTACCACTGCAGACACAGGAACTAGGCTGTATAACTTACTATCGTGATTTACAAAATGAGAGTCTGAGGGCAACCAATAGAAGAGGGACAAAGATGGCAAAGTAGCCTACAGAATGAATTATTTTCTGTGTAGATATCTACTTGGATATCAGGATTGTGCTTGACATAGATCTTTTTCCAGCAATGATGAGAATCTGGTGCTTGGGAATGTCTCACTCTTAGCAGGAGCTCATAATAGGCTCACCCTATTACATTGCCATGTTGCTATGACAATGCATCTAAAATAGCGTTGGCTCAGATAAGTGGACAGTGAAGTGGACTGAAAACTTACTGAACTGCTGGACTCAAAGAGTTGTGATCAATCTCACAAAGTCTAGTTGGGGAACCAGTCACTAGAGTATGTACCAGGGTTGATACTGGTGTCAATATTTAACTTCTTCATTAATGACCTGGATGTTAGCACAGAGTGTGCTCTCAGAACGTTTCCAGGTGATACAAATCTGGTAGAAGTGGCTGATAAAACAGATGGTTGTTCCACTGTTCAGAGGAACCTGGTTAGGCTGGAGAAATGAGCTAACAGTAATATCAAAGAGTTCAGCAAAAGGAAATGCAAAGTTCTGCACATGGGAAGGAGTAAGTCCATGCATGAGTACATGCTGGGGCTGAACTGCTGGAAAGCAGCTTTGCAGAGAAGAACCTGGGGGTCCTGATGGACAGAGAATGTAACGTAATCCAGCAGTGCTCCATTGCAGCAAAAGCAGCCAACAACTTCCCAGGCTCTAGTAGGAAGAACGTTGCCAGGAGTTTGTGGGATGTGGTTCTTCCCCTTAACTTATGTTAACCTTAACTCAGTATTGGTGAGGCCACATATGGAGTGCTGCATCCATGTCTGAGCTCCTCAGTAGAAAAGAGACAGGGACATTCTGGAGTAAGTCCTGCAAAGGGCCATGAAGATCATTAAGGACTTCAAGCATTTGACATGAGTAGAGGCTGAGAGAGCAGTGGTTGTTCAGTCTGGGAAAAGAGAGTTTGGGGAAATCTTATTGATGTGTATAAATACCTGATGGGTGGGAGTAAGAAGACAGATCCAGACTTCTCTCAGTGACATGTAATGAATGTAAGAAGACACAAATTTATATACAATAAACTCCATCTAAGTAAAAGAAAAAGCTTTTCTACTGTTAAGGTGGTTGAACACTGGACCAGGTTTCCCAGAGAGGTTGTGGAACTCCCTCTTTGGAGATATTGATAACTCACGTTGGACACGGGCCTTAGTAACCTGCTCTGACTGATACTGTTCTTAGCAGGACCACTGAGCTGAAAGATCTCCAGAGGTTCCTAGTGACCTGAACAATTCTGTGATACTGTGATATACCACATTATCCTACAAGGAGAGCTAATTTGCATCAATTTTACCAGCTTCTCTAGCTGTTCCTTTGTTATTGTTCAATCAGGTTTAGATGAGATTTGATGATCTATAGAGATTCCTTTTGGCTTTTATTTCCTTAATTTTAGAGTTTACTAGTGTGTGGAGAGCAGCAAAATGAAAATGGTGTAATTTATTTTGTTTGCGCCCTTTGAAAAACTGAGAATCTTAATGCCTTTTCTTTTTTTTGCAAAAGGGCTTAGTACCTAATGCCAAGTCACACTGTGATTTTGTACTTAAATGCAATTCATGCTGAGCATTCCCAGTTTGCCAAGACACTCAAGAGCTTTCACAACAAATGCAATGTATGCCCTAACTGAAAGAGCTGTGACTGTGTTGTCAGTTTGATGAAATAAAGACAAGAACAGTGGTAATGCCCAGTGTTTCTAACTGCCCATTCTGTCTTTCTTGTGGAACATTTGTGAAAACTGCAGTACAGTCTTTCTCTTTCTTATGCATTAATTTAAGGCTATGTGACTTTGCTGTCACAGCAACACAAAGGAAACAAAATTGCTGATATGGCCTTCTCTGCTTCAACTAGACATTAAATAAGTTTCTACTTATTAATCTTTCTTTTCTACATATGAAATAAAAAATATCATTTATTTATTTATTTCACATTTTTTAGTCTAAGAAAACTGACTGTTGTGCATTGTTGGAATAGTATGATGTATAAGAAAAAAATAGCTTTTTTAATCAGCTACATCAAACAAAATTAAAAAAAGACCCTCAAGCACTTCTTCAGAAAAAAACAAAAATCCACATGTTTGCTATAGTTATAGGTTTGAGAATATTTTTTGTTTAAAACATTTCAACAGAAAGCTAGTATTTATACTCAAAACGAGAACCTCTGGAAATTGAGTTACTGGGTATTAAACAATTTGAATAAAAATCAAGATTATCAACGTGAAAATGTGTTTATGTTTAATTTGGATCAAACACCTGGCTGAATTGTCCCCTCCCCCCAAAAAAATCAGAAAATCCCAAATATTGAAAAATAGTCAAAGAATAGGTATTGACACAATGTTTCTGAAATATCACCTATTCCATAGATGCTAGAGCTGTGCAGTGCAGTTGACATTCTTATCAATTCCACTGCTGCTATAAAGCCAGAATATCAGCTGTGCTGAGTAACCATCCAGCATCTGCTTGTTCCATTACAGTCAAAGAAATAGAATCTTGGGCACAGAAATGTGAAAACTTCTGTCCCTGAGTTCCTGGTATACTCCAGTCTCAGGGGTTTCCAAAAGTCTTGGAGTATAGTTTATTTATCCAGGTATCTATAGTGTTCATTTTATATTTGACCTAACCATTCAGATTAACTTTGTGGAAAAGTACTTCTAGAGCTGATTAGACTTGTCATACATTGTCTAGAATTGATCATCCTTTTGAGTTCTGACACTGACTATGTGCTGCCTCTCTGAGGAGTCTCATATAACTGGCTCATGAAGCTGCTATGCTGAACATGCCTAAAACTAAATGAGAAGCCCCAGGTTGCTTGGTAGGAACTAAAAGCTGTGGAAGCACTGGATCCCCAGCCATTCGGTGACCCCAATGTTTTTTTACAGTGTCAGTGACAATGGCACTTCCAAATATGTGAAAAGCAAAGAAAATTGAATTGTTGCTAAAACTGAACTGCTTAGAAGAAAAAGAGCTTCAGACCAGAAGGCAGAAGCATGGTTATACCTAATGTTTTTGACAAAGCCTTTTATGCTTCCATGATTACTATTTTATGTGAAATGTGTCTGGAAATAACTAGTTGCATAAGTTGTGAAATTTTATCATCTGTTCTTTGCACTTATTAATATTTGCTTGGCAGGTAATTTAAAGCTAACGTAGATATCAAACTATGCTGTGAAATATACATCACAAATCCTAAGGTTAAATAATTTAGACAAAATTATTATCAATGTACATAAGCCTCAGTAAAGAAACCAAGGATAAACACAAGCATGCATAATTTATGTAAGGACCAGCCCAGAAGGGATACTATAGAAAAAAGAAACATAGCAAGAGGAAAGGCATACTGGAAGGATGAGTCACGCTGCCTGTGCTTGCAGACCTTGACAAAAGCTGCAAATTCCACAAAACTGAAGGACATTGGAAGTGTGGCAGAGGAACTGAACACCAATCAGGGGAAATAGTGTGATATTGTGAAAAGGAAGTTATTTCATTCTACTAATAGGTGGATCTGGTTTGTGAAATGTTAGGGCTTTCTTGCAAATTGGTGTCCATGAATAGAGAAAAACAAAGGATTTACATGTCCTATTACAAAGTAGCAGAAACAAAAATAAAATGTAGCTGTGAAGAAAGCACAGAAAGATGTGCAGTGCCATTTAAGATGCCACAGGTGATCCTGGGTGATCGTTGGTTACACCAAGAGAAGAGGTATTCCATAGGTCCTGCACAGTATCCATCAGCCCTCTGATGATATCTTATTAAAGCACATCTCTAACAGCTGTGGACATCTGTATGCCAGGAAGGAATCAAGAGCTGCAGGTCAACACTATTCAGCAATTGATTCAAGCCCCTTCTTAGAGAAAAATAAAGGAAGAAAGGTGAGAGACTAACAAAGTTTAGAAAGACCTCCACTTATGCTTGTGAACAGGGAACCCTGAAGTTCAACAGCTTCAATGTGTTTTGGCCCTACTGAAGAGGAAGGAAACTCTTCACAATTTTATTTAAAGTAGCCCCATCTGGTGGCTGGACAGCAAAAGTTTGGGTCTTGAGCTTTTTAGGCAAAATCAAAAATACCGATAGCTTCAACTGGCAAACTAGGGAGCATAAAGGTATCACGTGATGTCAAAATAATATGTCTGCTTATATGCACCTGCTGTGTTCTTTAATAGCTTCAGTTACGAGGCTGATTTAAGTTTAACCCCATGAGGAGCTCATTACCATAGTCTACTTTGGAGTATGTAAATTAACATAATGTAATTGTATGTTAAGGAAAATAAACACATATTATCAAATTATAGCAAACACAAGAATTTCAGAGTTCCCTAAGAACTGCCTTATCAATAAGTCCATTGAAGCATCATGCCAGGGGGTGGGTGGGGGGTGGGGGAGGGGGTGGGGGGTTGGGGAAGTAGGTCACATGATGAATACGACCCTTAGTACTTCAAAGACAAGCTCTAAAGCTTTCCAGATTGCTTGGTTGACACTTCAAATACTAGGCACAATGCCTCAATATGTTATCAGTTTTGTCAGCTAGGTATTATTCAAAGTGTCCTTATTAAAAGTTTTGAGGTGTTTTTTTGGTCACCTGAAAGAACTGTCTCCTGTCTTCTCTCTGCTCCTCCCAGAAGTCTCTCAGTCTTTGTGTGATTTCACAATTTCTCAACCCCATCTGACTTTCCAGACTTCTCCAAACTACTTATGATCATTTGGCTTCAGAACAATAGCAATCTCTTGTTCCTGTTATGCAGTTTTACTTAATTCAAAAACTACTATCCTATCCAAGAGTAAGGTAAACAGGTGGTTGCCTTTTTTGCTGCTCAGCCACATGCTTTGAACAGAACCCAACATAAAAAGCATAAGCAGTAAATAGTGAAGAAATTTGTTACCTCATCTACCTCAGTTAGAAAATTCACAGACCATGTGAGGGAATATGAATTAAATTTTTCATTAAAATAGAAATAGCTGCAGTATCACCACCACCACCCCCAAAAACAAACAAACAAACAAACAAACAAACAAACAAACACTAAAAACAAACAAACAAAACCAAAACAACAACAACAAAAAAAAACCACGAAAAACCCACAAACCAACCCACCAAACAACTTCCCAGAAAAAAAAAAAAAAAAGAATAGTCATTTGGTCTCAGCATTTCACATCCTAAAGCCTTTCCCAAACCCTCCAGCAAAATCTGATTAAAAAAAAAAAAAAAAAGTATTCAACCCCCCACGCCTCGCACCCCCAACCCTCCCAAGAAAAAAAAAAAAAAAAAAGTAAAAGAAATAAGTGAAGTGTGACAGATGAAGTTTTAATCTATTTAAATATTTATACTTTCTTTTGAGGATTTTGACTTATTTGAAACCTGATCATGCCATTAATTAGTTCACCATGGTGTAAATCACTCCATAGTTCCCACAAAAAATCTTTAAGCCTAACAAATGTGCTGATGGTAAGGTGAATTCCCTCTGTCTGCAGACGTACTATTTGGCATTGTAATGCCATGTTGACAGCAAGATGACAGGCTGGTGCTGATCACAGTTTCTCGTATTATTTTTAAGATGTTTGATGCACTTTTACTCTATGTTGGTATCAGATATCACATATAATGGATTGTAGTATCTTTCATCAGAAAATTTTATTTGTTTCAACCACCACAAAACTGCCTTTGAAATGTTTCCTGCCATTCAGTTAGTGCAGCTGCAAAGAAAGATGTTACATGAGAATTTTGGCTGGATCTCCTGGCTAATGCAGTTAATGAATCAGTTCAGTAGTGAATCAATTTATAAAAAATGAAGTAGGAAGAGCAATTATTTTATTAATTATTTTTCTTGTTTGTTTAGGTTAAAGCCTGGGTGTGTGTGTGGATTTAAGCACCTCAACAAAAATATTTACGTAGTGATGAACTTTTTAAAAACTTGCTCAGCTCTTTCTAAACCTGAAAGACTCCTATGTAGAAATATGCTTCTGTAAATGTTCCAGAAATTCAAACTTGCTTGCGGTGCAAGGTGAAACCAAGCTTATTCTCAGACCAGTGATCTCTGCAGATAACCTATCTCGTGGACTTAATTGGAAATTATAGGCATTTTCAGAGTCTATTTAGGAAACAACCTTCAGGTTTCTTCTTCAAGACTACAGGAAACAGCCAGATGAAAAATGCATGTGTCCTTATATAAAGAATTAATCAGTAGCTTAATACTGCTACAGGTGAGGATAAAATTCTGGTCAAATTCCCCACTCCATCTGGTTTAGCAGGAACTTGTATTCAGGGTTGGTGGGCTTCACAAAGCCAAAAAATAGAATGATCAAGAGACCATTCTCTGCTCCTGAAACCAGCTTAACATTTTGATGTTCTGTGTATCAACACTTCTATGTAAAATGTAAAGGGAAATAGTTTTTTCCTTCCTCCCAAAAGTCTATTAAAAGGTAAGATGCTTATTGGGCAAAGACACTTTCCCATGTGTCACAGGTGGGGGGAAAAGAAAAAAATGAAAAAGAAAAAAAAAGGAAAGAAAAAAAACACTTTAATTTTGAATGTTAACATGTGGCATCTAACTGTATGTTTGTATGTTTCTGAGTAAATGTGTAAAACTGAATTTTTGAATTCTCAGGTGGAAGTTTGATACCTACTCACTGCCCCTGGTATGGGCTAACTGTAAATTTTGAAAAGACCTGGATTAAACAGAAGTAACGTTCCTGAATCATCCATTTAATAAAAAGACAGGAGACAAACACAGAAATTACAAAGCTGATCACACATTTGTTTCTGCACATGTTCTGTTTTGATTAGGAAAACCAGGAACTTGACATTCCAGAAAGAAGAAAGTGTTGCAAAAAATAAGGGTTTCTGAAATCAACAAGTGGTCATGGAAGGAAGAAAGGATAGAAGCATGGAGACAAGTGCCTGACCTTGGCTGGTGATACCCAAGACAGGTAACTGCTAGCAGCTGCATAGTGGGAAGCGATGCAACTTTCTGCCTGACCTTCCCAGAGCAGCAATGATGTCCCTGCAGGGAAGAAAAGTCAACGTCTAGTGAACTACTCAATGATCTTTAAGGTCTTTTCCAACCAAAGTGATTCTAGGATTCTGTGCTTCTATGAATTTAACACTGCAGGGAAGGGCAGGAGAAAACCACGCAGAGTAAAAGCTCTAATCTCATTGGCGTATTCTATAATAAAATAAATATGCTTGACTGAATAAAGATTTGTTAGCTCAGGTACTCAACCCAACCCTTCTGCCATCTATATTGGTCTCCAAATAACAATCTTGTTACTTAATGTCTCCTTTGTTCTCATGAATATTTTTACAAATATATCCAAGTATACAAATATTAAACTGGAAAGGTGTAAGAACCAGTATTAGTGTATCTACAGTCTTGATAACTAAGGCTTTCTCTGAATAATTTAGAAGAATTTTGTCTATCTTCTTCAAATTAGACTGACAACAGGTGTCACTTTCGGGAGGGGTTGGTAGATGAGATATTTGTGCTCTCTGTCCCACTCCACACCAAGCAGCTGAGAAAGGATTCACTTCTCATTGCTACTTAAGGGGAAGATTTTTGTGAAATTCCTGAACAGGAACAGGTCTCTACTCCTGACTTCAAATTACCCATTTCTGTTTCGCAGAATATCACAACTGGAATGACAGCAACTCACAGGGACTCGATGCACAAGTAATCTCAGAACTGGCTACCCTACCATTATTTTTCCCAGACAGTTGAAAAGCCTCAGGTCTGACTTATTGCTTGCCATTTAGGGACTATAAATTATTTTTGTTCCTTTCAGCACAGTCGATGATATGGAAAAATTACTTGACTAAACAGCAGATATCACCTGAATTGTAGCAATGGAGTGGAATGAAATACTATCAGGATCTTTCCTCACTCATCAACATCTTTCTTCATAGAAAAAAATCTGAAGCATATTTGAGGATAAAGTCTTTAGGAATTTTTTTTTTTATTATTTCTTTGTTGCTGCAGATGACTGTCTCACAATCAGATAGTCAAATGTTCAGCTGGGAAAAGAATAAGTAATATGCACACCAAACAGCTTCACTTCTCATCTGACATAGTCACATGTTGGGAGCAATACTAATCTCATCTTGATCATGATGGTCATTAAAATAACACAAAAAGCTGTATCTTTTTCGTCATAAATATTTCTAGGATTAAAACAGGTAGCTTTTATTGTTATTATTATTAAGGATTTAATTTGACCCATGGAGAAAAGGCAGTAATGGTAGTAATACAGCTACCCTACAACTCCAGCAACGTCATTCCAGAATTTTTTGAAGGTACTACATTTTCTTGACACTTCTCACAAAAGTGCTGAGGACTGCTCATTTGCTAATGTGACTGAAAAGCACTGTCACTCCTAATCAACATAGCCATTTAATGAAAATGGGCTCTTCAGTAATACAATAGATGCTGTCAAAGCAGTGATCAGAAAGAGAAGAAAAGGAGTGAACTAGATAGCATGAGCTGTTAGAAACTTCAGCTGTATTTTGCTAAGCTGTCTGACACAAGATGAGATCTGCTTTGCTGAATAACTTCCTTCACCAGTTTCAGCTACCTGAAAATGTCTTTACTTTTTTTCATGGGCCACATACTGGCTGATAAGGTGAAAGGTTTCATTCTTGTCATGTTAAACTGAGTCATTAATACAGAAGTATTTTTAGAGCTGCTGCCACTGCAACTGGTGTTCAGATGATGTCCAAGGTGTAGCTTTTTGCTTTTGTATCTTAACTGTTCTGTTCTGAAACCAGTGCTCCACCTTCCAAGTTCTCTGAAAATTACTGTGATGTTTACCTTTATATTTATATCATGAATAACTAGTTCCAAATCCAAATATCTTCCACATTGTTCGCTATAAGGTCCAATATTTCAAAATTGTCTTTCATCTTGATCAAGAATGAAAATCTGAAATATAGATTTATGTGATGAAACAGAAGATAATGAACCAAAACATACAGATTTATCAGTTGGGACTGTTCATCTTTTTTCGGTTTTGCTGCATCAGTCAATTGTCCTTTTACAGTTATCAAATATTAGTTCAGTGGTACTCTGCATGTCTCCTGATACCGACACAGGCGATGCAGGTTTCCCACAGATGGTATCTGCCAACCCATACCTTGGCTATCCTAGGGTGCCTTAAATGGCATTAGATGCCTATGCAAACCAAATATATCAAGCTGCTATATGTAGATGAGTTAAATTCCATGTAGAGACATACTGACATGTGAAGGATGGACATATTTGGGCACACATTCTATTCAGCTGCATCCTAATTCCATGTCCTATAATACAATAGATCTAGGACAAATCACTGTCAACCTTTGAGATATGGCCAGAGCTAGTTTTGGAGATTCCATGCAAGGAAATAAAATGTTCTTTATGGTTTTCTTACTGATGTTATTTTATTAGAATTTCAACTGTTTAATAACCTAAATAAACCTTAATCTTGGCATGGCTCCTTAATCATTTTCCCCAAAAATTCTTTAGTGTTTTTTGAAATTTCCAGATCATAAAAAATTACTAACTGTATTTAAAGGAGAAGAACAAAAACAGAAGGTACCTAGTGTACAAATAGCATTAGACAGCACTGAAAACACAAATTAATAAACCCCCATTATTTCATTCTAAGACTTGCACAGGGCTTCCATAAAGCAAGTACAACTAATCCATAGAGGTGCTACCTTATTTCTGTATACTTTTGTATTCTCATTTTTATTAAACACATGCCTAATATTTGATAAATTTATATATATAGTTTGTAGTCCTATATACAGAGTGAGAGAGGGGCAAAAAGAGAAAGAAAGTATATGCATATGACTGTGTAAAGTTTTCAAGTTGGATGTTTGAAGAAAAGGTACTCAAGACTGTTGTATCTTTTTGACTGGTTTCACAGGATGCATCAGCTTTGTATTTTCTATATGTATGCAGACAGGAACAGAACTTGTTTCTTTCTGTTAAATCAAGAGGGATGAAAAAGAAAAAAATAAGGTAAGTAATTTATGCTCCTAAAGACTTGATTACCTGCTAACATGGAGCTGTGAAGTGACTAATAGTTTAGCTAATGTTGTAAGTTTCACCCATGTTTGTTTCTACTACAATGCTTCAGGTACCACTGAAAACATATTAAAAGCAAATAATGTCTTTGAAAGTAATGCTTACACTATTTAAAGACTGACCATTAGATCAGAAGTTCTAGCCTTCATGTGAAATACTGCTGAAGCAATCCCCGCGCATAGTCTTTGCGTAACAGCTGTTGGATAGCTCTATGAAATACTGTCTTTATTCAAGCAAATCAGAATTGTGAAAAAATATGTATGTTTTAAGGAGACAATTTTGTCTCTCACTACACACTAAAAATTCTACTCTGAGATTCCACTTCCTGAAGATGTAGACTCTTATTCTGAAAATTCTGTATAAATTTATAGTTTCTCTTTCAGTGGATAAATTCACTGTGTAAGCATAACCATGTCCTTAAAGTTTTACAGACAAATATTTATGCCACTACTGCTGCATATTCGATGTTGTATACAAAGTCCACAGATCAGAAAGTTTAATTGTAGAAATATTTCTTGTTTTACAAATAAAAAATCTAGATATCCTTGAAAAAACTGACACTGTATGAAGCATCCATTTATTCTATTCCTTAATAACTTATGAGTTTGACCATAGACCATGAAAATATAATTGCTATTTTACATCATTGCTATAGAAGAAAGAATAGCCTTACCTTATGAAACCTGGGATTCTGAGTTTGTCTACTGTCTGGGTTTAACGTCACTATTTTTTAGCAGTTGAATTAAAGAATAAACTAAAACATTTTCAGATGTCTGTACTGCCTCTTTTCATAAGATTTTCTCCCACAATAAGGTATATTATATAATACATTAATAATATATCTTAATTTGATTTTAATGTGATCTGCTATAGTGATGGGGCAGCTTTCTTTAACTTACATAAAAGGTTCATTGAGTAAAATTAAAAAAGCACAGGAAAACAAATTTTTCAGCAAAAGAACACTTTTAGATGATGGAACTTCCTATCTTAGGCTACTACTGAAACTAGAACATGGGGGAATGTTTAATGCTATGACAAAAATATCCAGAATTAAAATGATGGTAACAATTAGGGCTTGGTCAATCAGCTAAAAAGAAAGTGTCTTTTGGGAGTTAATCAAAATGTTTTGCTATTTTGAAATAAAATACTTCATTAATTTAGCTAATTCTCTAATGAAAATTGGTTTACATAAGAATAAAAATGCTTCTCTTCCTTTTTTTCTTTTAAGCTTTCATTTCTGTGAGTTACTGTTTCCTGCTCTTTCACTTGAGTACAGTCCAAATCCAGAACACTTCTGGCTGACCAGCACTGGATGTTTCAGTGAATAGTTCACCCACCAAAAGTTTGTTGGGCTTATATAGTTAATGCTAGTATACTTCTAAAAGAACTGGTGCATTGTAGGGCTGAAGAATTTTCTCTTCAAAACTATGAGGCCTAACACAGAAACAAAGTACCCCAAATCTGTTGACTAAAACATTATTTCATATTTCTTTTGAAAAAAAATCTAGTTCAGAACTCTGGGCAGTTAGACTTCATCAGCAAATTTGTTTTCACTCAAATTGCCATAATTAGTTCTGTGACTTTATCACAGTAATAGAGTGAGCTGATTTTCCCTCTGATAAACAACAACTATCTTAAGGAGAAGAGGCTTCAAAAAAGGTCCTGGTTTTCACTATATTTTTCTCCAGTTACACACAATTAATTTATTTAGCTTCAAAAGTTATGTTATTGTGAAACCTAAGTAAAATAATAGCTTTTATTCATTCTGCTTAGAATTCAAGCAATCTACTTAGAAGAGTAAAATAATAAAAGAATTGAGATTTTGGCAGGTTATATATATATATATAACAATATAGAAGCCCTTCATTTGTATTAGTGTTCAAAATCAACTATATTAGTGATCAAAAACAATGATCAATTTATATCTGCCAGAAAATACTCAGAGTAAAGGATGAAGAAAAGGTTTGAACACAGTATTTTCCATCACGTTCCGTCGTTCTAATTTCCTAGAAAATCTGGCTCAAATATACATAATTGATGCCTATCTTTGCAGGTGATAAAATGTCTTCTAACCTCTCCAAGGTTGTATGCATAATTGAAACTGAAGAGTCTGCTTAGCCAGCTTCATGGCAATCTTGTTAGGAGCAAGAAAAAGAGGCAACAATGAACTGTAAGGAGAAAAAAAGGAGAAGAAGAAAAAAAAAAGGCAAAAAAATGGCATGGTTCTCAAATTCTTAAAGCATGTATTTTGCCTCTGTGTCAGAAAATGTAAATACTTCAAGCAGCATTAGTATTCTTACTCAGAATTTTTCTGGGTTTCCTGGATGGAATTCTTTCCCCTGTCCCAAAATATTTGCATTCATGTTAACATCGTCAAAAATCTCAGTATAAATTGATGCAGAATATAGCAGATCTTTTATAGGTGCAGTTCAGCAGTTTAATCCACAGATTCTGACATCTCAAATGTCTTATATCATCTGTTTGCATTCCTGGCCCTTTTTAACTATTTTCCAGCCATGACTTGTAATGATATTATTTCTTCATGTAAATCCCTACTTCCTCATCTCATTCACTTCTGCTCTAACATCTACAAGTTTTAAATCTTTAAAAAATGTTAAAAGTAATAAAACTGAAATGACTTCTCAATATATATTAGCTTTTTATCTGTCTTATGACTTGTAATCTTCAGTGTGTTTGGACGAAACTCATTCTCTTTCATTATTTTCACAGCAGGATGTTCAGACTAAGTAGGTTTGATTTTTGGCTGATTGTCTTTAATATGTCTCCAGTTGCCCCTCATATCTTCCATCCTGTGATATACTGTATATTGATAATCCTTAATAGTCAGCGTATTCCTTTTACATTCCATAATACCGAGACTGATTTTATTTATTATTCACCAGTGTAAGAAGACACACAGAGAATTCATTTCTGCCAAAGAAGTGCCTTTTTTTAATGTGATACTGTAGAAAAGAGATGTTAGTAAAGTCCTTGAAATTAGTTGCCTGCTATTTAGTAGGTGATGATTTACCTCAGAAAATTCCACTTCCAAGTAGTTAAAAATCAGAGTTATTGGAAATAGGAAACAAGTCAGGGAATATAATTTTTTCTAAACCTCCCCAAATCATTAATGAAAAAGATGATGGGTTTTGAAAAGTCACTTTAAAAGGAAAGGTGCTGGCAGTGTCTTAGATGGCTAGTGTAGCTAGAGGTATTTGACAGGAAAGGCCTGTCAAAGAGCCTTCAAATCAGACTGCAAGAGTAAGCGCTTAATATGCACTGAATTTTCTCTTCCCATTGCTCTTCAGAGCTGAGCCCAATGTCAGTTTTATGCTGGAATAATCTTATGATATCTCACTGGACAAAGATTTTCCCATGTCTGATCTGGAATGTGATAAAATCAGGTTATCCATTTCTTTCTACACCACTAATGCAGGGCATTAGTCAAATACATAAGGTCCAACTGCACATTTTACTACTACTTGGAATGGTAAGTATGATCCCTTAAAAACACTCTCTTGAATATCTGGTGTATTGGCTTGTCATGCATAAACTGAAATCCATTTTTCTCACGAAGAAAAAATTTTGTCTTCAAGGCAAGCTAATTTGAGCTGATGTAGCATGAAGACAAAAAATATACACTCTTCCATAAATACTTCTTTTAAAAAAATCTTAAATACTCTGATTCATTATTTCTGCTTGCCACCTCAATTAGTACTTCATATTCTATTCTTCACCTTTTGGTAAATATTTCTGGCTTTGGAGTTTATGCCTACTCTCTGCAGACTCTCAGTTTGCAATGAATTTCAGTGGACTTGGCTTCATTGTCAGTTGCTGACTCTCACTTGCTAGAATGGAGCTTTCTCCTCGTGGCAGGTCTTTCCATGTTAGAGCATTACAGCTGGGGCTATGCAACTAAGGTTGGAGTGCGCTACAGCAAAACCAAAAGTAAAGTATCTATGTCCTGGGAGTGTGCATTCTCTTGAATTAGGTGTATGTGAATAAAATGAGAGGGAATTAGAATCCTAGGTGAGGATATATCATAGCCAGAATGACAAGCACTGGGATACGTAACCATGAAAAACCAGAATACTGGAGGCTTATGTCAGAGAATCTATAAATGAAATGAACTAAGATATCTAAGTCATAATTATAAGCAAAGCGTGACATGAGGATAGAATTTGAACCGTGCTACAACAAACAGGAGCATATCAAAATCAGTAGTATCTACTAGCAGTATCATGAGTTTTCTTTAAGTAGTTTCACTTAGATTTTTCAGAGTCTAATTTAGATGAAAATTTTAGAGTATTATTTCTGTTAGTTTATAGACTGCAGATTTCACATTCAAATATGTATATAACATCACAAAGGTTAAATTTGTCTTCAGAGAACTGTTCTAAGACTCACTTTTAATAAGTATTGAAAATAAAAACCATAATAAAAAATCTGGGATGAAAATAATTTTCCAGACTTCAAGTTTTCCAGATTTACTGTTCTGGGGGAGGTTTCATAAGAAAAGAGAGTTGATGTCTATTTCTTACTTTGTTTTGTTGTTTTTTACAGTGCACTCACTATGCATTAAAGCTTTCTTCAGCAGTAAATATTAAAAAAAAATATTAAAAAAATTACTTTGACAACCTCAGTCCTAATTCCCTAAAACTCCTACAAACATATTTAAAGAAATATAAATTCTGATATTTGTTTTTCCTCATTAGCAAACCACACCATTTTCTCCAGTTTTAAGATCATCGACTTGAAAAACAAAAAACTGAGCTGTCTTCAAGAAAGCCAAACTACTTCCCATCTGGAATCAAGCCAGTTCAAAATGTATACATTCCCATAAGCTGATCATCTTTGGAATGATAAAGATATCATTCCTCTTTTCCTCTTGCAAGCTTGTATTACATTTATTTTTCAAGATAAGCCACACTGTTGCAGTTGAGAATACAACAGCATGCAAAGAAAATTGTATATAAACTAAAAGTGCATATTTAAATTTGAATTTCTAGAAAATTTGTTATTAAATATCTTCCATACATTCCATAAATTATCTAGTAATGATATTGCCTAGTATAAGGCAGTAAGTTTAAGTTAGTTTAGTTTAGTTTAGTTTGTGGACATAGGTGAAGAATAACAAACCTTTCAAGTGTCTTCAGCTACATATAAATTCCTATGTTATGCAGTTAAAATATAGCATCTTATTTTCACCATGTTTAAAAATTATTGCTATACTAGCAAATAAAAAAATTATGGTCCATGACTGAAAAGGAATATTTTTCCTGGAGTTAACTGATCTTTGAATACATCTCCAAATGTAAAGAAATAAATAAACAAGTAAATCAATCTTGCTTGTGTATATACGAATAGGTTATTGCCTTCTTTGATTAACTATATCTAACTACTCAATGCCACAACCTAAATTTGACAAGTCACATATAACATTTAGAAGAATCAAGTAAATACTCATACTGTTACCAGGCTCCTGAAAAAAACAGATTTTCCATTGAATAGACCAAATCCTTCTAAAGTGGGCTAAAACCACCAGTGAATACATTAGTCCATTTAAACATTAAGTAGGGTTTGTAGAGGATTTTTAATTAAAATATTATGTAAATATGTATCTATGACTTGCTTCATTTTTGCTTACTTTGCCAAATATGTCAACACTGAAACTTTGGTATCTCTTTTTTAAGTCCTACACAAACAACAGCGGAAGGAAGGTGACAGTTTCCTAGCATCTCCAGGTGCTGGTAGGGAGGGTTCATTGTCAAGAGTTTTCTGTTTGTGTGGGAGGTTTAGTGAATCAAGGAAGAATGAACTGGGAGTCTCTGTGCGTTCCTTTTATATTGCATTTTGAAATTAATAGCACCTACAGATATTAAGGAGGAGGCTTAAGGAAATTCATCAAATCAGAACAACAATTGTGTGTGTGTATGTATGAATATGTATATAAACACGGGCATATTTAAAAATGCATATATAAATATAGTTGCAGACACACACACACAGAGGTTCCTAGATTAAGTAAACACGCTCCTCTGTTGCCTGAGCTTGCTTGGCAGGCATTAATCAATTTTAAATGAGTTTCATCAGAGTTAAAAGTAAAAGTGTCACTGGTCTGGTAGATAGATAGTCTTACATAATTGTACACATAAAGAAGCACTGAGAACTTTATGTGACCTTTAATGAAGTCTATACCTAGACAGGTAGATACACATTAGACACATCATTTCTCTGTGTGTTATGCACCTGGTTTTGGAATAGTGTGTTCCTCTTCAAAGAAAAATCATACTGTTAGCAAAAGAATTGTGAACCTTCAGAGAAATGCCAATACTAGTCCTACAGTGACAGAAGGGATAATTGTCACCTGTAATACAGGATAAATATTTCCATAATTTCTCCATCTTTTTTTTTCTATTTATTATTTCAATTTTTCCAGTTTATTTTAAATGAGAAAAAAAGATTGTATTCTGAGCATATAATATGCTCAGGATTTCTCAGCACTCTCAATACCATTAAATTCTGGCAAAGTTATTTTGTTCTGTGTTTTTGCTTTTAAGAACATGAAAATCTTTTTAGATCAGATTTAATGCCACCTGCTTTTTAAATGTTCTCTGGTTGCTGATTTTGGTTGGGGTTTTTTTCCCTTTCTCTTCTACTCAGGAAATTGCATTTCACTCAAATTGTGGGCTTCAGCCCATAAGCACTAACTTCCCTCATATCACTTTATAGTCATTTGCAAGATACAGGCAACTCCAGAAGGTAATTCAGAACAAGAGGCTAGCTTTAGGTTTTTTTGTATTACCTCTCAAACAGTCTCTTTCCAAATACTATGGAGACAGTTCTATGAAATCAGCTTCTACCGGATAAAATTAGCTTTAGTGAATCCACCTTTTATCTCTGCTCCCCTGGCTTCACCTGTGGTTTTGTATTCTCTCAGCTCCTTTTTCCTGTGACTCCTCTTCTTTGGTAGGTCAGGTCAAATTCCACCTGTCCTTTAAAAGCCATCTGAAACTTTCAGTATCCTTCTCTGCTACACATAAAACTTTCAATCAGGGAAACCCAAAAAAGTACTTCAAACAGCCCTCCTCTTTCTGTCTCTACTTGAAGAGTTGAGGGAGAACTGAAGTTGCTTCCTCCTCCTCTGATATCTGATGACCGGAAGAGGGAACATAGGCAAAGTCTTTTTTTTTTTTTTTTTTTTCTTCCCTTTAAAAAGAAAAAAAAAAAAAATCTTTCTTTGGGAACATAGAAGGTCATTGTCTGCCAGCCTTATTTTTACTGATGTGGTGGGAAATACTGGATTTCTAGTTTACTTAGACATAATTTATTTTCTTAGCAGGTAACATGGTTTGAAACTCTCCTTTGATTCTGGGTCTCCTAAATCATTAACCTTTGCTAATTGTCCCCTGGGGTTCTCTACAGAGTCCTTGACCCTATTCATTGTTCCCTGTATTTTTTCACTTGTGTTGCAAATGAGTTATTTAGATTGTTTAAGAATCACTATCAGAGGTATTAGCAAAAGTGGGTTTAATGTGATGTAAAAGTGTGACAATGAACTTTGATGGCAAGGTTCACTCTGCCACTTACTACATGGATGAAACATACAAAGGAAAATAGAGGTAGGACAGAGCTAGAATGATTGACACAGAGACTGGAGATGCAAAAGGGTAAGGCAGAAGCTCCTGCTGAGTCATAAGGTTCAAAGTGGATACCCTTGCTTTCTAAACTCCTGAGAGAGCTTAGGTGTGGCCAGATCCAATCTTAGCCTCAGACTTGGACAACAGTTTATGTCTAATGGAATTGTCTATATAAACTTTATAATAATTGAGTATCAATTTCATTACTATTAATTCAGCATGGTATCAGTCACTTAGCAAATATTTGTTGTGGATAAAGAGTCCCTCTGCATGGATAAGGAAGGATCTCTCAGTCTCAGATAATGAAACTCAAAATTGGAGCAGCATCCCAGCTCAAGTGGAGAGTCATCTCGCATGTAGTCCAGGTGCAATTTAGGGAGAATTCAAACTGGACTCATCCAAAGATCTGCCACTGGTAAAAGATCTCTGCCTTGAGGAGCAACCTTGATAGGCATCCCAACTCAAGGGGAGATCACAGCCAGGCTGCCTAGCAGGGAGAACTCAAAGAAGGCTCAGTCAGGCTGTCACATTTATGGAATAAAGTGGTTTGTCCACAGTGAAATTGTACACAATATGAAAGGTACGCATGACACTGCTTTTACCTACAACTTTGTTCCTTGACAAGTAAGTCTCAGAAAAGCCACCCGCTCTTCATGTGTTAATTGCATGATCAATGTTTCAAGCTCTTATGCACTGATGCTCGTCGGGTCACTCTGCTCCATTGTGAGTTTCCTAAAAGGGTTCTTGGCCCAGCTATGGCTCAGACCTTTACCTCCTTGTCAGCCTGTACCAAACGACTGCTAGTTTGGTTAAGGGGTCAAGTGCATCTGCCACAATTTCCCTGATTTCAAAAAGTATCATAGAAAAATATTCCATGTTTGGGTGTGTGTGGGGGGGGAGGCGAACTGAACACACTAGTGGTTTTTTTGGGATACTTTGGATATTTTGCTAACTTCGAGTTTATATTCCACTGGAAGAAGATGACTGAGCTGGAGGCCAGTCTGTGCAGACTGACTGGCCTGGCAATCAGGCTGCTCACACTTAACCCCTTCTTAAGCAGCCTGCCCGTCCAAACCTTGAACTTGATTCAGTTGCCCAGTGATACCTGTTGTATGATCAGACACAAAAAATATCTGTATGGAACTGTCATATATGACAAAAGATCTTGGAAACACTCATGTTTTCTGTAATGAAAATGAAGATGAAGGACAAAGGGTATATGTATGCCAGGGCATCTCAAATGCCACTGGGCATTTATGTTCAGGCTTGTCCTTAGGCATTACAAGTAGTTTAAACACCTAAGTGTAGGTATCTACTTCTGTACCCGATCCCACCCCATATTTTCTGTTGAATTTAAAGTCCGTTCTTATCACTGATTTCTATATATTATGTAGATCCTGTTCTTATCACTGATTTCTGTATATACCTGTAGATCCAAGTGTTAGTTAAAAGGCTGAGGCAAAAAAAGGACACACATTGCCTTCTCAGTCTTAGAAGCCTAATCAAGATACAACAAATAGCTGTGCTAATTCAGTTACAATACGCAAGGGTATGTGGAAGGAGGAGCAGCTGGAGGAGGCAGTCACACTCTTAACAGACTTTAAAAAACAATGCTAACACAAACTCCCCACAGTAATAGAAGGAAGACTCACCAATACATTTACAACTGTCGTAAGCAAAATCCTTTTGATTTCTAACCCTTTTCTTTGGTGTTAACACTTATCTAATCTCCCTCTGGGTCCAAAGGGCAATAGTTCCCAAGGTCAAGAAAAATAAGGCTGTGTGTGATTACAGTCACACCAGCACCCCACAGTCATTGCCAGGAGAAGTATGGTGCCCATGGCCCCGTCAGGCCAGGAGAACACCTGGGGCTTCCTGTGTGGTTTCAAAGAAAGAGAAAAATTCTGTATTGCCCCAAGTTAATATTGAAAAAATTACTGAAATGGCAAAAGAAACAAATTAAGTGACACTCAAAACTCCTATTTCTTAGTCTGGGAGTCCATTCTAATCTTTGTGAGATGAGACATAAAAAAGACTGATAATCCAATAAAGCCATGTAAGAGAAATAAATCATGATTCAGGATAATTGTCTCTCCAGAGTAAAAAATGCCCTATCTGCAATACAAAGTGCTAGAAATTAATACCCAGTTAATAAAAAAAACAAAAACAAAAACAAAAACAAACCACGTTATTTAAATTTAGGGAACCACTTAAGGTGAGAATCCTGCAACACAACAGACAGAATATATATTTAATTAATCACACTAATTCACTCAGGTTCTTAATCCAAATGCAGTGTTTTTAATAACATTAATGTTTTTTATTTTAATTTTATTTCTCCAGTATTGGTTTTCTTCAGACTAGTTCTTCCCTTATGTTCAAGTTACTCTGTATTTATGTGTTAAAATCCTTGAGGATCACATAGAAAAGATAGACTAGCAGTTTTAATACTGTCTTTCTATAAAGGACATTTTCCTCGTTTCAAAAAAGTGTAGAGAATATCACTTTCAACATGAACTTTACCACCTGAATAAGTCATAATGAGGTTTCCCATGCTACTTGCGGGAAGTGTTACGAACCTGATGCATGATATACCCCTGAAATTTACTGACATCATGCCATTTGGGATTCTGAGATGTCATCTTAAGACAAATCTTTTCTCATGATCTGCTTATTTACTAAAAGTTTAATTCTGTTTTCATTTCTATATATAATTTAAAGTGCACCGAGTGATACTTGGTAATTAAGAACCAATTTGACCCAAACTGTCTTCTAGATTGGGTGTCACATCCTAAAAAGTGTTTTGAATTTCTTTCTTTGCTTGAACTGTCCTTTTCCACAGATTGGACTGAGTTGTTATGCTCCAGAATTCTGGTCAAGACAGGGAAAATGAAGTTTTACTTAAGAGTTATGGCCTTAACAATGTTTAAAACAGTCTGTTTTGCTACTGCAGGGAGTGAAAGCCCTTAACACATTTTGACTCCCCAGGGGACTGTCACATTATGATCTGTTGTGCTGTCTCCCTGCCAACTGAAGAATCAGATCTGGAAGTCATGACAGGTTCCTCTAACTGGCACTCACAGAAAGTGTCCTTTGACGTAGGAAGATATTGCAGTATTTTTTATGACTGTATAATCATTCCTGCTGTGCTGCCTGTGCAATGCAACTCTTTGAAAGATGTGTCCCATTATACTTTTTCTCACAGAAACATCAATCAGCTATGAATGAATCAGCACAGAAAAATAATGAAGCATAGTGAAATAAATCCTCAAGAAAAGTTTCCTGTTTTAATTGGTCATCTTGTTATAAAGTTCTCTGTGATCTATTTCAAGTCTGTGAACTCCCACTGATAGATATGCAGCCCTTACAGAGATTCATTGGTGGATTGTTCTAAAAATGAATAAATAAGGTCTATAAAGTATATAATTTTAATTGTCAATTTTATTTTGAACATGAATTTTTTAAAATACCTGAGCAAAAGACCAATGCATAGAGGAACTAATATATTTTATCTGTACTATTTAGGCATCCCAGTAGTGAATATTCAATATGGTATTGATATGGATGTAATTTCTTGGTTCAGTCAGCAAAGTCTCGCCTGAAAACTAATCACAACAGAAACAAGAATGGTCCTTTGATTTTGCAGAAAAATAAGGATTCTGCTTCAGTACGATAAACTATTGTGAATTTTGTTTAGAAACTTCTCCTTTGGAACGATTTCAAAGCTAGATTAATAAAGGGAAAAAAAAAACCAAACTCAGACACTGAGGACTATGTAACAGGGGTAGCTTTTATGCATGACCCACTGCTGGTTACCTATGCACAGGTAGTGCATGACTGTCAAGTCACACAGCCATTTCAGAAAAAGGCATGTGCATACAAGAGTGAATAAGTGTTATATTTTAATCAGAAAAAAAGAGAAAGTAAGACTTAAGAATTTTTTTCCAAATCATGTAAAGTTGATTAGCTAACAAAAATGTTCTGTTGCAGATTTTGATACTTTCGTAAATAGAAAGAGATGCAATATTTAAAATAATGGATATAAAATATTCTTTCCTTAAAATATTATTCAATGTTAAACTAATGTCACTAGTAGATCTACTGATTAAACATTAATGTATTTTACTGGGCAGTGGTATTCGATATCATTTTTCTTACATGATATGTTTTTTTAATCTTTTCATAGAAGCTTCATGTCAGTAACTGATTCATTCTAATATGAAAACCAATATTACTTTTGCTTTTTTTAAGAAAAAAAAAAATGTTTTAATCTTCTGTTTTATTAAGAAGGTACTGTTACTTATAAAGAACCCCTAATTTAGTGAGAGAATGTAATAATTCATCTTTCACTTCTGGAGTTTTGGAATGAAGTCAGTTGAAGAATATTCAAATGAACTGAGCTGTTTGGACTGACTCTAATTTCTTCCAAATAGCAGTGCTCCAATAGAAAACACTGTACAATTCAGCATAACTGATGTCTCTCATTTAAGTAAGACCTGGAATAGAGAAAGAAGTCTTTTGCAGTGGAAGAGCAAGATAATTTGACAGAACATGGTGAAAAATCTTTCACAATGGCTTCCTGAACAAGTGGGTTTTAGCCTGCTTATCTTACCTGTGGACCCAAGCTTGCGGGGAGAAAATGGAAATAAAAAACACCATATGATGTTATTTATGTGCAAACTAATTTTAGGATTAAATCTTTTGTTAAAAAAATCTACCAGGGGTATGTTTGTATGAGAGAAAGTACCATAAATAACTGGATAAAGAGCAGTGATTAAAAGACTGAAAGACTTGATGGACAGTGGTATAAAAAAGTCTTATTACTATGAGTCGCTGTCTCTCATAACTGCTCCTTCCACTCCTAATTATTAGCTTAAGGAAAAATCATCTTATCTACCTGCTCTCCTTCTAGGCTGCTGGCTGTTGTATTCTGGCTCAGTGTCCCACTTTCTATTTATAGGCTTGGCTTTTCTCCTTTCTCGTTCATTCTCTTCCAATTTTACCCGCTGTTCTTCTCCGTGAGAGTACAGTGCCGTGCATGTGCTCAGAAGGACATATATGTACATTATTATATGGGCTGGAGCTTAGATTTTTGCAGATCTGTGGATCAAACAAAGAAAGAAACCTGAACTGGAGTATTTGCAGCTGAATAATGAAATGACTGATGTTTATGCAGAAACAAGGATCTTTCTTGTTCTTGTCTGTATTCTTTGATTCATTACCTTTACTGTATATTAGGGGTTTCCATAGGAAATAATAACCAAACACATCTAATCTTTGCATTTTTTACCAAGTTAGGTGCAAATCTCATCACATTCCTCAGGTCTGTGCAAAAAAAAGCCTGAGAGTGTGAGTAGATGATCTACTGATCTGATACTGAAGGCTGTTCCTCTTCCCTTCACATCCAGCCACACAATCCTTTTCCCCTGGTGATTTTCCTCCCTGAAATGATTCCTTGGGTAATCAGCTGTACTAGTGCAATACATGGGGAGTAGAGTAGCTGAAAATTTCGGAAAGGAAGACCAGGACAATCCCTGTGATCGGCAGCTAGCCGTAGGACTCCTTACCTTGTACTGTCAACCTTGAGCCATATTTTAGGGACAGGTAACACTGTGATCTCAACAGATGTCCCACCTTACATAAAATAATAAAATTCATTGGCCCACTCTACAGTTAGTGTGATTCCTTACCCCTAAATGAGGAAGAGCATCCTGCTTGGGTCCTGCTTCCAGGATTATTTAAAATTTTACTAACTTAGATTTCTATGGACACCTGATCCACTAGTGAAGGGGTGATTTTATTTTATTTTTCCTCCACAGATTTTATACTAATACACATGTCCTACCAAGTATATTGGAGTTTTTATAGCATATTTAAGATATATTTTGACCCAGTATATGCATCAATAATTTAGCTCAGTTTTCTCTGTGTTGTCACTTTCAAAGCTCTACACTTACTTGTTACCTTTACAGAAATTGGAGATAATTATGGGAATAACAGTGAAACTTTAGTTCTTTAGAATAGGTAATAGCAACAAGCAGATTTATGATAGACAATAAAGCTCTACAGTTAAAGGAAATTACAGTGTTGCTGTTGATTTTGGTATGAAACAGCTCAAGATATTAGATTCTCACTAATTAATGAGTATTTCCAAGGACTAGGTTAGCCAAGCCTGGAGGGTGTTTCTTCTGCTTCTCTTGGGATTGTCTCTGAGTTTGGTAATATTTACAGCAGACTTGCACATTTGGCTTAGCAGATGTTCATTCTTGATTGAGGTGCAAAAGACTGTGCACAGGTAGCACGTGCTGGTGTCCTTGTATCCATTGTCTGGTCGCATGATTAGGATTAATCAACACAAATAAATGTTTTAGAGGGAATTAGAAAATTCAGAGAAGCCACTGGGAGTTATTTCTGCATGTTTTACATATGTATTATATTGCCAGTGCACTTGAACTTTAAATACCTTTGTTATACAAAAGAAATATTATTGGCAATATTTTTGACAAGGAAATACAGTTTTCCACCTCCAAAAAAGGATGATGGTAAGCAGGTCCCTTTTATGTAAGCATATTTCAGAAAAATCATGAAGGAAATTTATAGCTGAAAACTCTCTTGGATCCACTGATTTCCCCCCTCAAATCACTATTTCTTTCATTAAAATTCCAGCCAAGTACTGTTTGCATGCATTTAGATATAATAACTCTTTGTTTACTGCTGGGTTAAAAACCCAAACCAAACCAAACCAAGCCAAACCAAACCAATTTCTTCTATGAGAAATAAGAAAACATATTACATTTTGCTAAATTATTATTCCTATGTAACTTTTGTTCACATAATTTCACAGTTAAAAAAATTTGTGGTTATTCTCCTAGTTCCTACAAAATCAGATCTAGGAATAAAGATTAATACCATATAGTCAATATATATTTATAGAGGACACAGAAACCCACAGTCATTCAAAAGGTAGCAACATTTTGTTACGGATCACCGTGGAAATTTTGAAATCTAGCTCTGAGGGGAAAAAAACACAAAACCAGTGTCACTAAGATGTAGTTTTTAAAAATGCTGATGTTTAAAAGTATTTACAGTTCTTTGGTGTGTGTGTAGCATTTTAAGCAGGATTAGCAAATGAGTACCAATTGTACAATTCCTTCTTTCTCAATAGACAGAAAAGTCAGCATTACTTTGGACGTGAGTTAGGATTTATGTAACTCTAGATACTTAAATCATATCGCTATATTTAAAATATAGAGAAATCTAGGTCTGAGGTAGTAACTCAATAACCTATTATTGATAGAAAAGGAGCTGGTATTTAGCCATGATTCGCCTGACCTATTTAGATACCTCCATCTTTAAAATGAGTGGAATCATATCCTAGAGGATAGCTATTCACCTGCTCCTGTGTATCTAGAGTTCCCAGAAACTTTACTCGTCTGTGTATGCACAGCTAACTAAATCATGAGTCTACATCTGAGCAGGAGAAAGTATCCAAGATAATTTGATCTTGATTGTTTTCAAACCTGAGTAAAACTAATGACATGCCTAAAGCTTAATTTATCCTAATCCTCCGTCTCCAAAAGTAGAATCAAATGGGCATCTACTAATCCCTTCTAACATCTACTAATCCTTTCTAATTTATCATTAGTGTAGAGAATTTTCTAGTTTCTCTCAGGAGCAACAGAGCTTGGAGAAAAAGTCAAAAGGACTACAGGAAAAGTAAAGAAGACATAGTTAAGCTTACCTGCACCTCTGAAATGGTTCCTACAGACTGCTTTAGCAGTAGTAAAAGTTCAGCCAGCATTTACACATCTTTTTGTGTAAAGCACCGTGCACAAGGTACTCTGTCCCACTCCTCAAGCCTTGGTATAGATTAACTATGTTCCTTTTGAAAAAAAAATCACAAATAAGTAGGTTTGTTTACAAAACATTTCTCCTCACATACTCTACCCTTCCCCCATACTTATCATGTTCTAATAATTATTATTAATGAGACTTATCAGTTAACACCATTATTACCCATCTATTTTCAATTGCTAGATTTTTTTTTTTTCAACTATAATGGACTGAAAGGAAACTGAAATAGAGTGATTTTAATTTTCAAGGTATTAGGCAAAAAAATCTGGTATTGTGGAAGCTGTGCCAAATCCCTCACTTTGTGTGACTTATGCACAACTTAAGTGTAAAAATGTACAGGCTTTGAAAACTGTGAACAGCAGACTCTGTGGGTAGCCACAGAAGTCAGAGCAAGTCAGAAATTAAGAAAAAAAAAAAACAAAAACCAAACCAACCAAAATAAAACCCCAAACCCCCTAACTGACAAGCTTGTATTAATCATCCTCATTTATGACACCCAAAAAGACTTACCACTTAAAAGACAGCAAGTGGGACAAATAATTTATTTACCTAGAAGAAGATTCCTGCCTTTGTGGAAGTGGATGGCAATTCATTATTTCTTTGGGGACCTACTGATCTTTTTGCTTTAGGACAATCTCCAGACATTTCTCTTCAGTCCCTCCCTAAAGAAACAAATGAGAAAAATTCCTTCTCCAAATGCTAGTGTGATTTCTATAAGGATTTCTCTGCTTTCAGGAAATTTGCAGCCTTTCCTTTTTCCAGCTTTTGTCTCCAAAAGAATACCTGAGAAAAGATAGAAAAGCACAAGCAGATGATGCAGTCAGAAAGCAATCTTTAAAAAAACAGAAGAGGCTGAACATTTCTCATGGATGACTGGACATTTTTGGCAGTTGTATGTGCCCCTTTCACCCTTATTTAGATCTAGTCCTACCTTACTACTGAAAGCTTCAGAAAGGAAGTAAAATGTATTTGCCAAAAGCATACAATGAGCTAGACAATAACAACCCGCTTGATGGGCACTGTGGTTTTATTTTCAAGAACTTGGAAGAAAGGAAATAAATTCATTAGGAGGGTCTGTCACATGTTACCAAAATCTTTCCTGTGCTCTGGATATTGCCAGAGAACTGAGTATTGCATTCACAAATGAAACACGACAGAATCTTGTTTTGCATGGGCTTGCCTTCTGTAATGGAAGTTTTACACAGCTTGGGTTCATGAAGTAAAATGTTGATTGAAAATATCTGTGACAGTTGTGGGCAGTTAACAAAGCTGCTATTACAGTACTTCAATAAAATGTTGCTACTTTAAATCCTAGATACTAAATTGGTTGGAGTATACAACAGCATTTGCTGACAGTATAGTGTCTATGTGTGAGCTCACATTCCAATAAATGAATCACTTCTCCTGACTGATACCACATGTACTCAGTGGAAAGAGTCAACTGAGTTACTGGATGAAAAAATAAAGCCAAAAGTGTACTTATATTCCGATATGCCATCATGGCCAGAAATCTGTTTTACCTGTCAGAATTTGCAGAGTACAAAAAAGCCATTCAGAATCTCTTAACCCTTGTGAAAATTAGTAATTAATAAGAGAAAGTATCTTCTGTGTGAAGAAAAATATTGTTACAATATTTTTGTGCAGTTTATAGGTGTGTCAATGACTGTTAAAACTGTAGAGTATGAGAGACACTAGACCTTACACCACAGCCATGTGAGGTGGTTTTGTTTTTTTTGTTTTATTTGTTAGTTTATTGCTTTCTCACAGTATTTGAGACTGAGCTTACAATGGGGCAAGTCAAATAAAAATAAGAAATGGCTATTTCAATACGATAAATTCACATATAAAAAACTATTTTCACAGGCTTTACTATAGATTTCTCCTGCATTAAATAAACATCTTTGCAGATTTTCTTGTCTTTAGACATAACAGAGCTTTCATCTCCTCAAGCTAAATATACTTTTATTGAATTACTGTTGTATGTTTCCTAAGCTCTTCTACACTAAGTATGCATTAAGAAAGCGTCACACACATTGTGTAGGAGCAACAAAGATAAATAAGAGAGTTTGATCTTTTACACAAACACTGCATCTCCTACCAGAATTCTATAGGAAAGAAAACTTGTTTCCATCACTCAGTCTTCCTCCATTTCCTTTTCTCCTTTTAGGCTGAAAGAACTATGGAAGTTCTTAAAGGAAATTAAAGAATAAAGAATACAGCTATGTACTGGACAAGGTTAAAAATCTGCCTGGGGTGCAGTTTAAAGCAGTTAAATATCGTTGTAGGTTAAATGTGCGTAACCAATCTCACAGTGTTACAGACTGTGCCATAAAGTATGTATACTAGATCTAGACTGGGACATAATGGTTTGGAATCTGTGCCTACCTGTCATGGAGCATATAAACATTCTAGGAAAGTGCTCATAAGACACATACACAAAAAAAATTATAAAGTATGCTGGCTACAAAGTTTGAATCAAAAAACTGGGAGCCAAAGAAGACTTTTTTCTTTTTCCTTCCCACTAACCAAGCTTCACTGAAAATAAATAAATAGATAAATAGAAAGGCAAAGGCAATTAAAGCCACTAAATCTGAAATCAGGAGGTATTTTATATTTCATAGCATTGTAAAATGAAAATTAAAGTTCTGATTCATAGTCATTTTACAGATCTGGTAACTCAAAATGAAGATTCAGAGACACTTCAACTCTGAATTATCGAGTTAGTGTCATACCAAAGCTCCCTTCCAAGTTAATGGAAGACATTTCCAGCTAGTGATTCATTCAGTTTTAAAGCAGATAAATGATGTGAATTGTCTTCAAGATATACCTATACTGATTATAGACTATTACTAGAAGGTGAACTTTGCTACATACTGAAGTTAGATGGCGTGAATCCCACTTGTAGTCTTTTCACTCCCACATTCTGCTGTAAGATACGCGGATTTGTAAAGACAATTTGTGATTAAGATTATTTTTGTTTTGACAAATGTAAGATTTAATTTTTCATCTTTTAATAGCAAACAGCATGACTTTTAAAGTCTAGCACTGGAAACACCCAAATAATTCTATACTACTCAGTGTCCTTTTGCAAGACATTGCATTTATTTTTTTAGAGTATTTGTTTCTGGCTGATTTGCACCAAAGAAAATATAAACTGGAAGTTCCCCATAAAAAGCATAGTAGCTGAAAAATAAAACAATTAAAAAAAAACCAAAAAACAACCAACCAAAAAAACCCTCAAAAACAAAACCCCAACCCTCACTGAAAAAGAATATGAATACAATATTTTAATATTGAAAAAAAATATTCAGGTGACAAGTCATAAACCCACAACATATATCATGTCTATATTAAATAACTTTTATCTGCCATATCCATAGTTTTAGTAAATCTAATTTTACAAGCTTGACAATAAAAATCTTTAAGCTGTCTATGAAAGGCAACTGGAGTTCAAAACACATTATGTATACCAATTGTCTGAAATAAACAAAATTTCATGAAATCAGTGTTCCATGAGAAAAAAAAGAGCGTAACAGACTAAGTATTGTCATTGTAAGAGTGGGCTACAGGGTTATGATGACTAGAGCGTATGTGTAAAAGCATCCGGTTGTAAAACTGAATGTTTTGTTGTACTTCATTTCAGCATAAAATAACCCTTTGCAGTGGCTGCCCAAGTCAAGCAGAATAAAATTTGTGACATCTTACAAAAAGATGAAATTCTGAGAAGAAGACACTGAACAATACTGTGACTGGCATGTATAAAACTATGTTTCTACAGTGGACAGTCTGTTTCCAGCTTCTTCATTATTTCTACTAGAGCTATGAATTAAAAGTAATGTATGAATTAACATCCTCCAAAGCACTGCTTTATTTGTTCAGAATCTACTGACATCACCATGTTTTTATGTGAACTTTTGGTTCACTAAAAAGACCACAATATTAACAGAGTATGTTGATGAGTCATACTGGCAGTTAACCCTGTGGATGAACTTTGATAGGCTCTCTTTATGCATCTTATAATCAAGGAGTTTCACTTGTCTTTCCATGCTTTTCTCACTTTGTGACTTAATTACTGTAGTATCCCATATTAAACTTTTTCTTTTGATCAGCAACACTTTGTGTTTTGCTATTTAGTTTTCAACTTCTTACACATAAGTAGCTATGTGTTCATTAGTTCTACTTTTCATTTTTTATAAAACAGATTCCATTAATTGTTAGATGGTTGGATGGAGCTAGTCCATCTCATTTTGATGCCTAATTTAGGAAGGCAGGTTCTGACTCTCCGACATCTTCAGAACAACCTGCACTCTCTCCATTGCTTACACTAAGAATTTAGGTACCCTCTGTGCAAATGCTGCTTCAGCTAGCTATATTTATGCCAGCAAATTGGACACTGCCAGCAAATCTTCTTGTGCACTGGATCTCACTTCTTTGTAAAATTAAGCAGTAAAATGATTCAGAGGCACACCTCTGGACCATGCCAACCACTACTTACCCAAGCATTTCCCGGATATGATTTGGAGCTGGGACAGGTCAGGTACTATTTCCAATGTACCATTTGCAAGCTGTACTTTGTTTTGGAGAATAATGGTGCTTAATAGCACGGACAGTTTTGTTGTGCCAGACACCTAACAGTCCCAGACATATGTATTTTACAACTATACATGTCAATTTATGTACCTAATTAGGTATATAAACACATTAGTGTATACATTCACATGTTAGTGCCTGGAGTCTACATCTCTTCTCACAGTTCAAGTTCTTTTGAGAGAATGGTATGCTAACATTTACATTTACACATATTCCATACCTTGCAGAGACCATTAAAAAAATCAACAACATCATCGAGGCATCAGGTCTACTAAATCTGCAGAGAATAAAAATCTACAGAAGTAAATGGGTAAGAGTGATTATAATTGTTACTATTTTATTACATAGAAGTGTTTTACAAATTTAGGTGCAGTAAAGTGATGTGTTGAAGAATTTTCCTTTCACTGTATAAGCATGGAAGTCCAATTTTTCAGACCAAGCTGATAGTCTAAACGTGTATCAGTACACACTAGCAGACTGGTAGTCTTTACTATCATCTCAGTGCTCACACATATTTGACAGTTAAATACCCATATATGTCAACTTGAATTTTCTCTCACATCTCTGGATTTATAAATGATTCAAATTAAGTTCTATTTTATTAAACAGTTAATAATTACATAAAAGAATAATTAGAGAAAATTGTATTGATAGGTTTATAGCTAAACAGTGGCTTCTAGAATCATAGAATTATTTAGGTTGAAAAAGACCTTTGAGATCATCAAGTCCAACTGTTAATCCAGAACTGACAAGTCCATCATTAAACCATGTCCCTAAGCAACACATCTACATGTCTTCTACCTCCCTGGGCAGCCTGTTCCAATGCTTGATCACCCTTTCTGTGAAGAAATTTTTCCTAATATCCAATCTAAACCTCCCCTGGTGGAACTTGAGGCCATTTCCTCTTGTCTTGTTGCTTGTTTTCTGGGGGCAGAGACCTACCCCCACCTGCCTACAAATTCCTTTCACATAGTTGCAGAGAGTTATTGATAAGGGCTCCCCTGAGCCTCCTTTTCTCCAGGCTAAACAACCCCAGTTCCCTCAGCCGCTCCTCATAAGACTTGTGCTCCAGACCCTTCATCAGGTTGGTTGCCTTTCTCTGGACACACTGCAGCAACTCTGCATCCCTCCTGAAGCAAGGGGACCAAAACTGAACACAGTATTTGAGGTGCGGCCTCACCAATGCCAAACATACAGGGACAATCAGTTCCCTTGACCTGCTGGCCACACTGTTTCAGATATAGGCCAGGATACTGTTGGCCTTCTTGGCCACCTGGGCACACTGCTGGCTCACATTCAGCTGGCTGTCAACCAGCACTCCCAGGTCCTTTTCTGCCAGGCAGCTTTCCAGCCACTCTTCCCCAAGCCTGTAGCATTGTATGAGGTTGTTGTGACCCAAGTGTAGGAACTGGCACTTAGTCTTGTTGAACATCACACAGTTGGCCTCAGCCCATTGGTCCAGCCTGGTCAGATCCCTCTGCAGAGCCTTCCTGCCCTCAAGCAGATCAAGACTATCCATGTTACTTGGTGTCATCTGCAAACTTGCTGAGGGTGTACTCGATCCCCTCTACCAGATGGTCAATAAAATTATTAAACAAGACTCGACACAATACCAAGCCCTGGGGAACACCACTTGTGATCAGTCACCGCCTGGATGTAACTCCATTTACTACCACTTTTGGGGCTCATCTGTCCAGCCAGCTTTTTACCGAATGTGTAAAGCATGCTCATCCAAGCCATGAGCAGCCAGTTTCTCCAGGGCAATGCCATGGGAGACAGTGTCAAAAGCTTTACTATGGTCCAGGTAGACAACATCCACAGCCTTCTGTCACCCACTAGGTGGGTCATCTTGTAGAAGATCAGGTTAGCCAAGCAGGACCTGCCTTTCATAAACCCATGCTGGCTGGGCCTCCATCTACATGATCCGAGACATCTATAACCATAGATTATGAGCCAAAATTAAAAAGCAGGTTACGCTACTGTAAGCACACCTGTATGACAAAACCCTTCTGCAAAACTTAAAAATATTTCTCTGAATTAGAAAATAAATCTTTCACATAATGTTTATTTTAAATAGTTATAATGACTTTACTTATAATTCTATAAAAAATGGAAAATTTTATATTTTTATATTGCTGTAAAAGTTACTAATACATATTTTATTAGTATTACTATTCAGATTATCACCTCAGATATCAGTATAAAATATTTAGAAGTTTGATGGGTAAGTGTACTGGATATATAGAGAAAGTATTTTCGGCAGTTCTACAGGAAGCAAATGAACAGCAAATGCAAAGGAAATTCATGTTGGGAAGAATAAAAGTATTCTATGAAATAGACACACAGAGAAAGACTATTTACTCTGACATTTAGGTAGGTGTATCACAAATGCTAGGCATTCCTTTCAGATGGGGCAAAAGAGAGCATTACAATTCTTTCTAGAAGCTAGTTTATATGGATGATTTCACATGGGGCAGAACATTTAGCTAAAAAGGACTGAGTATTATTGACTGACTACTAAGATTTGGCACAGTATACACATTGTTGTAAATCAAGTTTCCACTGTACCTTTGAAGTAAATTCTTAAAATATGCTTTACTTCTCCCTCTTCTACTAAAACACGTCTTGACTAATCAGGTTGCTTTCTGCCACATTTTTTCCTATATTTGAAAATGCAAGACTTCTATCTTAGAACTTAAGAAAAACAACAAAAAAGAGGAATTCTGGGTCTGCAGTAACCTAAATACTGCAAAACCTTAGATGTACTAGGTTGAATGTACTGGTGAGCTGAAGAAAGACATTCCAGATCTTGCACAATTTTTGCATGCGTTTATATCACAAAATAAGAATACTGATGACAGGTGCAGACCCTTGGAAATGAGTCTCATTCTAAACCTTGGGAAATTGAGTTAAAATAAAAATCTAATATAGGAATGGTTTAAAAGTAAGGTTTGTAGCATTATGCTAATGCCTTATAATACTTTTCTGGTTTATTGATCCTGCAAAATTAGGAAAAGTATTTCTTTTTTCTTGTGTTCTTTGTATATCACAATATTATGATGCTTTTATTGCACTGACAAATACAGTAGAAAGCAATTAAGATAAGAACATTTTATAGCTGGTGATTGAATGTATTGCTTGTGAAAATGTGATAACTCTATGAAGAAGAAATATTTGAAAGTCTTTAAAATGCCTGGTACTACTGGAAAACAAAATTGGCAATTTATGTATATATATTTGGTAAGCAATATACTATGAATAGTTTTCTAGTCAAGAGCTTGAATTTGAACAAAAGTGATGGTCTTTAACTGAATGGATGCCAGAGATCTAAAAAAGTAAAATATCTGTGATTCCATTTCACTGGCGCTATTGCTGCTGTGTAGGGTGGGAGTCCAGAGGCACACCTGGCACATTGGCCTGCCTCTAAGTCTTGTTCCAATGCTGATATCTACAGTAGGATCCAGTGCCCAAGTTATTTAAAGTTGTTTGAATGTCTTTTCTCTGTGTTTGATGAAAACTTCCTACCTTTGTGCTTTTGAGAGCTACTACAGAAAATCATGTGTACTGCAGGCAGTATGAAAAAGCTCCTGCTGGCTTTTCACAGAGTTTAACAAATACAGTACTTATGAAATGCTGAAATGAAATCAACATATCATCAAGACATGCTTGCAATAGCTGAAGAAACCTTCAGGGAATGTTACTGGGTATAGCACCTTTAAAATGGCAACTTCTAAATTAAACTTTACCTACAGGAGATAACTTCAACACAGTATTCTGGAATTCTCACTTTGTTTCTTGTCTGCATGGTCACTGACATTCTAGTTTTTTGAGGGATCATTGTGTTATTTATTTTAAACTGGGCATACAACTATGCTGTTGAAAAATTTATCCAAATAGGTCACAAAAACATGTATGGAGAATTAATATCTTACCAGAACTAACGACTTCAAAAAGAAAGAAAGAAAGGAAAAAAAAAAAAAAAAAAAAAAAAAAAAAGATTCCTGTAATAAAATTTAACATTCATACATCACTATCTCTAAATACCACTCCAAAGAAAAAATAGCACATTTAATAAGCAAAATACTATATTAACCTAGCCACAGTAATAGTTCAAGAGACACAAGGTTCTATACATGCATCTACATTCACCGGTCTTGAAAAATGCTGATCTGTTGTACCAAGCAGGAAAAGCATAGAGCACCAAGTCATAGGATCTAAAATCAATAACAAAGAAAATCATTCCCAGCTCATTTTAGTAGGAAAGTGATTTGCACCAGAATCTGTTAAAGTCAGAAGTGTGCTTATGCAAACAATTTTCCTGTTTCTATTTTAGTTCAGAGAAACTAGGACTCATAGAAATTGTTCATGTACAATTTTTTCTGAATAATTACATAACTTCTATTGGTCAGCATCGTTAGAACAATAAAAAAGAAAACTTATAGGGCTCACCCTGGCTCTGACTTAAAATTATAGGGCTTTGTTGCCCAGCTTGTCGTTTTATGATTTTTTTTTTTTCCTCTGTGGTGTTGAACAACTAGAACTGGCAGCACTCTCTGTCACCTGCTTGGAATTTGCTGTCTCTAGAAGAAACATCTTTTAATAACGTAGCTTATATGTTTGAGGATGCATCCCTCTGTGTACGTTGCATAAAAATTCAGAAATTCTTCCAATTAATTCCTTTTATTCCCATGGAAGAATAATTAACTGCTTTATAGTAATGCAAAATGGCTTAATATAGTACTAAGAAGTATCCAGCAATGAGTGAATTCTTTCAGCATATTGACCTTGTATGAACCTGTCACTTGGATCCAGGAAAGCAGTAACTTTTACTCACAGTGAAATAATACCTTGCTCTTGGTGCTTTTCAAGTCAAGTTTAAGATACTTCTGAAACTGGGATAAGAGGGACTTTTGCTTTGGGATTCTCTTATTAAAATATATTAGTTCTCTGAGTGTTGAACATTTCAAAATGGGTTTTAAAAAAATATTTTGTCTCTATCCTGAAAGAAAGAAGCTTTGTTTCTCATTAAAATCTGTGCCTCTTCTCAGAACATTCCTCTTCCTTACTGCAATCAAAACCTTATTATAATTTGGATCTTGTTACGCGTTAGGGAACAGTCCCTCCATCTTATTATAAAAACCATTTTGAACGCTACTGTTTCACACAGTTGACAACATTAAGATTTCATTTCTCCATAAGGCATACAGGCAGATTTGGGCTAAGTAATGAAAGACAAATATAGCATCTTACTAAGATAAAACCGTAGTTGATTGAGAAGCGTAGTATTTGCTATGTAACACAGCAACTGTGTGTTAGAGATGTTTTGTTGACAGGCATTTTGACAAATCACTTGTAAGGTTAATTTGTTACAATAATAATAGATAAGTGATGATATATTCTTAATATAAAGATAAAGGAGTTCCTTGAAGAATCTCTGAGAATTCAATTCAAATGTTTTAACTAAGTGTAGACTTGGAAAATGTGTGTGTGAAATTATATGGTAAGGTATGATAGGCTAACAAGCATGCTCAGTTGATCTTTTCTGGGACAGAATTAGTATACTTTGTTATCCCTTTCTACCGTATGGTGACACAAGTCACAGTTGATCTTCCCTGTTTTATCTTGAATCTATACAGAAATACATTGCATTGATTTTGGCAATACAGGAGCATTAACTTAATCTCGGCTTGGATTTTTCCTCAGTAGAAATACAGAGTCTTATGACAATTTTATGGGCTCTTTTTGGTGAGCTGAACTTAATTAAATACCATGCATTTACCTGAATTTATCTAAACTAATTTTAAACTGTAATTCAAAAAGTACTATGATACATTAGCAAAATTAGCAGTTGACTTCATTAGATTTTTAATCTGAACACAACTCTAGCTTGGCCTGTCAGAAAGTCAGTCTTTGCTGTTTGATGGGTGATGGTAAAAACTTACTTTCATATATTCCACTTGATTTAATGCTTCTTCTCAATATTCTTCTACCCAAATATCACTAAGTACCATCACCATCAGAACTGGAGTAGTAAAATCCTTAGGCCCAGAGCTACACACACAAATGTGAGAACTCAACTATTGAAAACAGTTGCTTGTTAACGAAAAGGTTCAAGTGCTGTGGGGGAACAGATCTCCTTTTTATTGATTTTAACTTCTGTTAATTAAAAACATTCTCACTCTTAAAGAAATAAATAAAAAAAAAATATTTGTACCAATTGCTGCTGTTGTTATGAAACACCCCCAATAAACTGACAGGGAGAAGATCTGTCCAACATGAAGAAGTATTCCAAAAGTTTCACCATATAATTTTTTTCTTCAAGATTACAAGTAGTGTTACACAGGGCTTTTTACTTCATAACCTGTCAGAATAAATATAACCTGTTGAGTACTTCTGTATATGAGTACTGCCTCCTGAGATTTTTTTCATTAGTGAAGGAAACTGCAGAGCAATGATGCAAAAATTTATATGAAAGAAAATAAGCATACCAAAATCCATAGACTGAGAGCAAATACGAAATGTTTCATTAAGCTTGGAAACAACACAATCCTTTTGCACTGTGTCTGTACACTAGCATATCTGAGAATCCAGGCATCCTCAGGAAAGACTGAATCTAATGCTGACCTAATCTGATATTTTACACCCTTTGGAGCAGGTTAACACAATTTTAAAAGATCACTTGCAGCATCAGTATTAGGAAGAAGAAATAGTAGAGAATTAATAATGAAATTAACTAATATATAATAATCATAGAATCAAACAATTGTATATTCATACAACAGTTTGGGTTGGAAAGGACATTAAAGATGATCTAGTTCCAACTTCGCTGCCATGGGCATGGACACCTTCCTCTAGACCAGTTTGCTCAAAGCATCATCCAACTTGGCCTTGAACACTTCCATGGACGGGATGCCCACAACTTCTTTGGGCAACCTGTTCCACTGTCTCACTACCCTCATAGAGATTATATCTATTTAGATTATATCTAATCTAAATCTAACCATTTATTATACAAATAATAAGCAAATAGTAACTAAATTTCATAATTTATCTCTCTAGGTATGTAGTTCTAACTATAACTTGCCTTAAAACTTGTTTTATGTCTTGAAGCTAAATTGAAAACAGTACTGAATATAAAATCTCATGTTTACTGTTTGTTTGTTTGTGTGTTTGTTTTTTCTGGGTTTTTTTTGTTGTTGTTGTTGTGGGGTTTTTTTAATACTGAGAAGGAATTAGTCTTAACAGAAAAATATTAATGCATAGAAACAGCTGGCAACAAGCTCCTATACAGGTACCATTTACAATTCAATGGTTTTACTTTATATTACATTTAATCTGATCTTCTCTATTGAATGTCCCTATCTTGTAACTGATTCAAGACTGTCCAGAAAGACAGTCATTGGTTCACGCTCTTACATCTCTGTTAAGGACATTTAAAATGCAACTGGAGTGGTATTTGTGATTCTATTTGCTTCCAAAAGACTAGCAATGGAATAGCTGTGCACAGTGAACCAAGGGGCATTCATTCACTGGCAGTAAACAGGGTATTAACCTGAAATCCATGCTAACACTCTGAAACAAAATATTGGTTAAAATTAAGCTTTAGAGACCATATAAAAATTATCATTGAAGTTGAGTAAGTCTTTCACCTATGTCTCATAGCAATTTACAAAGTATTTGATTTTTTTGAAAGGCACTACTTGTAACTTGGTTTTAATTTGCTGTTGATTCTGTGAATCAAGACTGTGAAAAGGCACAGTCCAAAGAGAAAATTACATTAACTCTAATAAAAGTAGGTTAATATATTTCTTACATATCCTAATCTATTTCCATGGAAAATATGTTAGCAATTCTAGTATTTCCTTCAAAACACAATATTTTGCAGTAATACTTCCTTCACCTTTTGAACTTTTTCAATGTGTCTAGAATTGATCCATTTAAAAACCTTTTTGATGGAGATTTTCTTCCTTCACTGTTAATTTCATTTCTACATCACTAATGAAAGCATGTAACTTCATGAAAATAGTAAATAACCTCAAAATACCTTATTATTAATCTTTTGTTATACTGAAAATTGATAATCTATACTTACTTTTGTTTTGGGTATTCCATATAATTTTTGACATGAGAACATTTTGTAACCTTCATCTATGGTTATCAATTTTCTGTAATAGTTTCTTGTTGGGCATCTTATCAAAAGCTGTTTGGAAGTCTACGTAAATTATGTCGCCTGTTTTGCCTTTATGCAGTATTTTGTTGACAGGTTGTAGGAATTCTGACAGTCCAGTAATATACAGTTCCCCTTTGTAGGAAGTATAGTGATTAGTTCCCTTTGAAAGCTCAAATATTCTGAAGAGTAATTAAAAAAGAACAGAAAGCTGACAAAGGATCTTTTTAATGAGACAAAAAGAACTTTACATTTTTCATTAATAGACTCCTTAGAGGCAATTAAGCAACTGCCACCTATAAACCAAACACTCCCAAACTAGTTTAGCATATTAAAAAAAAATATGCTACACAAAAGTCAAAGTGTAGTATCAGGATTTTCCCAGTTTCTTATAAAATGTCCTATTTTGTCACAGGTAGGCTTTCCCCCCCCCCCTTAATAACGATCTTTGAATCTTTTAATTTTTAAAGGCTATAGCAGTATGGATGTATAAGTGTGTTAGCAAACATCTTTCTAGGAAATACCAAAATTAAAAACAAGGCATACCCTATTGCTCATCATAAAGAAAATAAAACAAAACACAACGTTTATGGCATACTCACTTGGATTTCATAGAGAAACATAAAAAACCTGCAAACATGTTACTACTTTCCATCTAGGATTGTACAGATTTATTTATTTTTATTTTTTTTTAATATTGATAGATTTGTCCTGATATTCCACAGTGACAATCTGCATCTTAATACCTTTTTCAACCCACCTCAGCCACAGACTGGTCCAAAATGTTATCTTGAAATAGGAAAGAGAGAACACCTTATGAAGTTATTAGAGATAAATGAAGCATGAAGAATGCATATAAAAAAAAAAAAAAATACTCAAAATTGTTAGACAATAAAAAATCCTACACTTTCATAGAATATCACAACAATTCATTTGATTCATCAAATCAAGTCAGAATTAATTCGTTTAGCCTCACCTAGATAAATCTATTCACTTTAATTGATCTAGTACTACTCTTGCAGTTTAGCTAGTGAATTCATCCAACCTAAGGTCAAAGAATTAAGGATGCTTGAGTGAGAAGTCCATCCTATGAAAGACAACAGAGACTTGTGTACCCTGGGTGATAATTTCTTCCAGTCACAGTATCAACCCAGAGAAATTCATATTAATATTTAGTTAATAGAAAATAAAATATTTTCATCAGCTTAACTATCAGAAATATTTTGGTTCAGATAATACAATCTAAAACATAATAATTATGTTTCCCATTATGAAAATTCTTAAGCAAAGCAGCAAAAGACTAAATTGAAAATTCCTTAGTATTCTAGAGGACAAATGCTCATGAGAAAACCATCCTTTTGTGTTAAAAAGCTGGTTGTTTTTCTTTAATTATTTGATCAATTCAGGTATGTGCCATCTATCTTCTTTAAGGCATCACTTACTTGTTGCCTGACATCTTTCTTCCTTTGGTTATAATTATTTCCTGGTATGTTAAGTTCATCTTCTAACACTAGAGATGTACAAATAGATGGAACATACACTTATCCTCTCCAGTGATGCCATCAAAGACTAATGACATTTTGTATGTAACAAACAAAAACTAATTTGGAAATATTTAAAACTGAGTTTTAGATAAGAGTATGAAAATGATATAATCTTTGAAGGTATTGTTGGTAGAACTATAACAAAATGCTATGATCAGTATTCCTAAAAAATTAAATAAAATAAAATTTAAAGTTGGGAAGAAATCAAAGAGCAGAAGAAATTAATTTTAGAGCTTAAAAACTATCTGGGAAAGATATGTTGCCTTTGTGGTAAACTTCACAGGCCTTTGAAATCTAATTTAAAAGACGAAAAGGTGTACGTTCAGTTTAAGAGACAAATGAAAAAGAAGATACGGTGGCCCAGAACTGAAATGTGAAAATAAATAACCAAAAGAAAGTATTTTACTAGTGAAAGTAATTAATCATAAGAAAAATGGAAGGAGGACATTGATCTTTTTTTATGGTAGCTTTCCATTTAAAATAAAATAGCATTAAGAATGTACAGACTTTCAGTACGAATGTGTTTGTCTTCAGAATGTTAGTTAATTAATAATAAAAACTTCCCTCCCCCCTTCTAAGAGAGATGGCTTAAAGTTTTGTGTTTTGCATTATCTTAGGAAAAAAAGATGAGGCCAAAGATTTCCCAAACCTAAAATCTCAATCTATTTTTCCCTTTCTACACTCTTATTTTGGGAAAATCATCTGTTGATATGTGATCACACAGTAGAAAACCATTGTACGAATGCAAAAATAAAAATCTTGGAGTTGGTATATTTCCTTTCAGTTTCCACCTGGAAAGGAGAAACTACCCTGAAAATGAATGGGTAGTCACAAAGTGTTTGAAGGACAAGTGACAGTTTCTTCCCATGCTTGAGAGAGAACATATTTTGATGCTTCTGAGTGAAATCAATTACTTCCTAGTTCATGTATATTCATTGAAGATACAATCAGAAGTTGTGAAGTTTAAATCCAACAGGTAAAGACATCTATTCAGAGCTAGAAAAAGTTTATTGTTGGTTTCCATGTATGTGGAAACATAAAGGAGTTCATAAAGACTCAAAAGTTTGTGAACCTCGCATGAGATGGCCTTTAAAACAACATTCATATTACTCTACATGGTATACTGCCAGATGAAATAAATGCTATCTGGAGTGTTACAGAAAATCTGTGAAGGCTTAACTGAGAATTTAATTTTTGGCAGAGTGTATGACCTTGAGATTCTCCCTGTAAGTTTTCACACTTCTGTTCTTCTTTTTTAACAGATAAGGGAACTTCCCTTTGGTTATATTTTAAAGATCAGTTAAGGACAAAGAAGGATATTTGCAAATTGAAATCTTCTTAGTCAACATTACTGCACACTGTTAAACTTAAATCTCAAATGCTTTCTGTGACAGCAAAAATTAATTTTCATTACTTCCCCCCCCCCCCCCCCCCCCCCCCAGCACTGTAGAAGCAATATATAAGTGAATGAGAGCAGGGTTTCTTTTTTGTTCATGTATCATCAGCACAACTATTACAGTTCTAAACGTAAAATCTTTATTGCCAGTGATAATGCTCAAACCAGAAAGAACAGAGCTTAACTTTTATATTCAAGCTTTATCTTGCATTTTAAAATATCTATCATTTCATGTCCAGGTTACAGAGAAATAGTATCGCCATAAAACAAGCATGTTCTATTAAATTATGTATTAATGGACATCAGAAAGGACTCTACCATTAGGCAGTTTACATGAAACATGGAAGACAGAGGTTTAAACATTTGTTCTCAATAGTCAGTGCAAAAATGAAAATCTTTATCTTCAAATTCTCATATATAGGTCTGTATTTCTCATTGCTTTTAATATGTAGAACAGCAACAAAGACTGAAACAAATTCCTTCAGAGATACAAGAAAAAACCTTTCTATCTCAGATTTTTACAGGGAAGACCTTTTCTACAACTGGAAATTTTGCTGAATAATGTCACAATCATTCCTTTAAACTTATTACCTTGTCTTTGTATTTAAATACATACTGCTTTATCTGACCAAATATTGGCCTTTCCATCACACTAATTGACAGGCAAGTCCTGACAGGTAGAGACTTGCAGATAGAATGAATACAAGAAATCATGATCAAACAGGAGAACTGTTAATAAAAAAATTTCTGATCAAATCTCTTCGTCATTCTACTATGATTTTCAAGACACTGCCAGAAAGACAACAAAGACAAAGCATTCTATGCCTATCTCAGCTAGGAATGAGGGCAATATAACAGTGCCCTATTGGCAGTAATTTGGTTTCTGCATTAAGAAAAATTATTCCAGCAGTAAATTAAATGTAATTAACTGTACACATTTAATTTTTTAACAAATCATATGTTCTCTATCTTGTGATGTCCAACTTATAGCAAACTTTTTGTATTTTAATGTCCTAATGAATTGCTTTGTATTTCATGATTAAAAAATCTTTAAACAGACTGCTCACTGTTTTCACTAGGAAAAGTTCAGGGTTCAGGTAGACTGTTCTGCTAAAAGTTCACTGCTGCCAAAAGCCCCTTTCCTCCAAGTTTTGCATGTACACATTCTACTTCCCTGTGGAAAAAAATAATTAATTTTGTAAAATTAATAAATATAATAAAAAGAGACACTAGTTTTCCACCATTTTTTTCTATCTTTACAACTAGAGATTGATTTCATCTCCAAAATCACTGAAAAACTGGTATATTTCACAGTGATGGTTACTCTATTCCAACAGTTTCTTACAAAACAAAATAAGACATTTAGGTAGTATTCATTTTCCTCCCTCCCTCCCTCTCTCCCCCCATCCCTTCCTTCTTTCCTTCCCCCCACCTCCAGGCGTCTAAGCAGTATTTGTTCTAGAAATTCTAGACAAGTTACAAAAAAATGATGGCCATAATAAAAGACTAAGTTTCAAAAACTAGGTTATCAATCAAGGAAGCATATTTTGAGATCTGTATTTTATACAACAACCTGTTAAACATCACTGATTAGTAAAGCAGGGCATAAAGAAGTTAGAAATGAAAATTCTTGTTAATAGATTATTTTAATAGTGCATTCAGTTGTAATTTTATATCAGCAGAAGACAGGCTATAACAGCCGCTATCCCTAGATCATTCCATTCTAAAATGAATTACTTTAAGTTTAAACCCATTACTTTAAACATGCTTATAAAACATTCTTGATTTCTAATAAAAGGGGGTTTAGTTATTAATTACAAATATTCCCTCAGAAATTCTAGCTTATCAGCTGAAAATATGTTGGAAGGACGTGGAGTATGTTTTAGATTTATTGATTGGGGGAGATAAAAAAATATTCACTAAAATATGTGATTTCTTGCAGGTCACTTTTGACTTAATTTGAAACTGATAAGAGTTTTGTGTAAATAACCATTGCACTACCGTTTGTGAAACTTTTACATGAATAAACAAATTCATTAATGACAGACACAAAGTAGAAAAAAAACCCCTTCTATTTAAATGTTGTGTGATTTTTGAGTTGACTTAGAATACCTAAAATAAAGTGTAGGGGAAAATGATTCTGTACTGCTTTGTCTTGTCCTACCTATTTTTCCTTCTAAAGTCTGTATTCTGGATGTTTTCTACTATATGTAAACCCCATTTTTTGGTATTCATGTATTTATTAGTACTTCATGAGGAAGATTTATGGAAAAGAATCTTTTAAATGTCAGCATAAATGAGAAGTTTTTTTATGGTAAATCAGGTATCACCCAAAAATTATGTGGCTCCTTGTCTGCTCTTCTTGTACCTGTATGTAAGTGGCATTTTTTTTTTCTTTCTCCGTACATAAAATATTTTAATTTTAAAAGGCTTCTCTAGGTGTGTTACTTTCCTTCAAATAAAAATAAATTTTATTTCTATGTTCCTTCGGTATTTTTTAATTAAAAGATACGAAACTCTTGGGGTTCTGTTTAACTGGATGTCGCATGATTTCCTAGATCCTGGCTACAGTCTAACCCAGGGGTCCTCAAACTACGGCCTGCGGGCCGGATACGGCCCCCCAGGGTCCTCAATACAGCCCCTGGTATTTACCGACCCCCCGGCCCTGCCAGGAGTTGGGAGGGGAACCAAGCAGCCGCAGATGACTGCCTGCCACTTCATCTGTGCGCCAGCCCCCTGGTTAAAAAGTCTGAGGACCCCTGCGTCTAACCCAACAGACTCAGGGCTGGCACCGTGGAAGTGGAAAACCAATTAAAAGCTGCTCTGCTCCACAAGTGGTACAGTAAGTTGACTGACCCTCAGCAAAATCTTTCTCCTCTCTTCCATTCTTTCTCACCTGAGGAAAAGCAAAAGTAGCAGCTGCAAATGCATGAATGCAATAACCCTGATGTATTCTTCCAGTGATCACTCTTTTTCCGAAGAAAAAAAAAAAAAAAATATCCAGCTGTGAATGTCATCCATTGATTCCTTCTGATGTAAAGCAGAAATTGCTGCTAATCTGAAACAGACTGGTACAGAGTTTCCATGAAATGACGCATGCTTATTGTCTGCCGTCAGCTGCTCTTAAGTTCTATACACTTTTCAGACGGGGTGTGAGGCCCAGCGCCCCAGCGCTCGCTCCCCCCCACCGCTGTCCGCCCCAGCGCTCGCTCCCCCCGCCCCGGCGGTGCGGCCGCCCCCGGCAGCGGTGCCCAGCCCTGGGGCAAACAGCCACCCGCCACCGGGCACCGCCCGCGGGCGCGGGCCGCGACAAAGGGCCACGCGGCCGCCACGCGCGCCCCTCGCCACCGGCGCGCCGAGGCGGGGCGCGTGCGCGGGCGGGCGGTAGGCGCCGTCGCCCGGGAAACGGGCTCCCCACGCGCGGCCGGGCCGCAAGGGGCGCGATCCGGAGCCCCCCGGCACCGACGGGCGGGGGACCCGCGGGGCCGCGTGACGCCGCTGGGCCCGCGGCGGTGACTGTCCCTCGCGGCGCCGTCCCCCGGGCGCCTCCCGCGCTGCCCTTCCCGCCCGCTCCCGCCGCTGTGTCCGTACGGACGCGCCGCCCCGAGGCACTTTCCCGCCTGGCGGCGTTTGGCCGCGCGAGCGGCTGCACCGCGCCGCGGGGGTCGCGTCGGGTCGCCCCGGGCCGGGCGGTCCCCGGCCGGGACATTAAATTGGCAACGCGAGCGCCGCGTCTCACCGCAGCGGGCGGGGCGGGTGTGCCTGCGTGCGTGTGTGTGAAGGAGCTGCCGCCCCGGGGCGACCCCCCCGCGGTGGGTGAGTGCCCCGCGGGCAGCCCCGGGGCCGGGGGCGCTGTGACAACCGCTCGGAGAAACGCGCGGCTCGGCCCCGCGTGCCAGGCGCGGGAACACCGGGATCAGTGTGTGCGGAGAGTGGCGTTGCCTGCGGGTCAGATACCGCTGAGCAAAAAGGGAGCCGAGGCTGTTGGGGCCGGGAGTGTTCCTGCCCGCCGGGAACTGCCGGACACGCGGGCCCCTGACCCAGAGAGCAGCCCGCTGGGCTGGGGGTCTTAACCCTGTGGGAAGCAGGGGGTCCTCTTGCTGTTATGGGGACGGCCGACCAGCTAGTAGAAAACTTACAGAAGGCAGCATGTCTGCAAATGATCTATGACTGTGAGCTTAGACCTAAACCTGAATCCCCAATGATGATAGCAGTTGACCCGGAACAAATTACTCCTCTCACAAGGGGTCTCCCTGACCTGTTAAAAGCTATTGATGTTCAATTACAGGGAAAATGCAGGAGCTATCCCAGGGCAAAAGGGATATTGCCGGATTAGAAGGGATCTCTATCCCTTGACACAAATCCCAGGAAAAGAAAATGTGGACTCGGGGAGAAGTTGCTTAAGAAATAATAAGTTATGGACAAAAATACGGCCGGTCACCACTCCATCCACCAAAATGGACCCAAAAGGTTTAAGGCGCACAGAACTGAAACCTTCCCCACACCCAACTAACAATAAAAAAGATGTCTGCCGTAGCATCACTGAGTGAGAGAGAGTAGAGGACACAGACGTAAGCGTCTGTGGACCATCAGGTGACGGAAAGATATTCCCTGAGATCTTGTGAATGGGTTGCCAACTGACAAAATGGGAGAAGCTGGTGTTAGGATTCCCTGAAAGTCCACCAGTTAAGAACGAGAGCCCAGTTCCTGAAGCCCACTTGCCAAAGTCATCCGCAACCCCTAGGCTGATGGGAAACTAATGCCTTCACCTCCTTGTCGTGAGCAGAGGAGCAAAGGGTAGGTACATACCAGGCAGCTCACTGCAAATCATCAAGGTGAGCTATTACTTGTTTTGTGGAACCAAAGTTTGTACGAGTAACATTCCTGGTAGATACTGGCACTCAAATTTTGGCTATGAAAACTGAAGATGTGTCACAAAGCGGCATAAATTTGTCTAAGCAGCATATGTTTGTTGCAAATGCTTTTTCTAATGTTCAAGCACAGACGTTGGCTACTGTTGGCTTGCAATTACCCGGGGAGGATACAGCTACTGCAGTAACGATGGTTGTGGGGCCATTCCTGGTTAACATTTTAGGATTCGATGTTCTGAAAGGTAAGTGTGAATTGATGGTAAGGGAAGGAACTGGATATTTGGAAGCCCATATATATATATATGTATGGCTGTAACATGCTGTGCCTTTGCTCCCTGCCTCACAATTGACAAATGTCAAACCCCATCCATTACCCCTGGGGGCATGGGAAGGGATTACCCCAGTACTGGAGGAGTTAAAGGAACAGGGAATTTTAGTGCCAGCCCACTCTCATTCTAATTTCCTGGTATGGCCTGTTTGTAAACCAAACGGAAAATGGAGACTATCTGTAGACTATCGAAAGCTTAATGCTGACTCAGGCCTGTTAACAGCTGCTGTGCCAAACATTGCCGAGCTTATAGCATCTATCCAGCTGTTAGTTTGAGGCTGCTAACCATTGGGCTTTTGGCCCAATCCACCCTGCCAACCCAGTCCAAATTGAATGGAGATTTGCCCAGTTGGGCTTACCAATACACTTTTTGCAAAAGGGCCCTGAAGGGTCCACTCAACCTATTGGATTCTACACTTGCAGCTTTAAGGATGCGGAGAAAACAGTACTCCACCTGGGAGAAGGGTCTGTGTGGTCAGTTTAGCTGTGTGAGAAGCCAAACACACCCTATATAAACAACTGATAGTTCTCAGAGGTCCTTTTAAGGTGATAAAACCTGTTTTGACTGGGACACCACCCCCTGACAGGGTGGCACAAGGAGCCTCAGTGCAGAAATGGTATGATCATTTAAATTGTACTAGAGAAAAGGGGGTATGGTTGAGACAAAGCACCTGGAAATGGGCATTATCACCTGGTTACGATTGTATAACTGCAGAGTGTAAATTTCATAATTGCTCAAGGTATAAGGGCAAGTGGAATCAGACCCATGTTCAGTTATCCAATGGCACTTGGATACAATTTTCATGTAGTAATCACAAATGAATCAGTATTGTGGCAAAGGATAAAGGGTTTAATATGGCTATTTTTACTTGTCAGCAAGGTAATACCCCACTGCAAAGAAGTATGTAGCACACATGTTTTGTTGGGCTTGGCGATACCCAAATGGAAACAGAGCCTGTTTTCAAGAATTCTGGTCCAAAACTGATTGAAGACTAAGTCCCTCAGTGTCTAGTTGTTCCTGTCATCTAAATGTGAGGGTATGGAGATGTAGTTACAACTCTGCCAAAGGTGTTACAGGTGGACCATTGGGAAACAAGGACACTAAATTACAATGCCCTGAGTAATGGCAAAAATGGGCTGGTCCTTTCCCTAAAGGAACCTGGGCCCTACAGGGCCACTACTGGGTTTGTGGGCAGTATGCCTACAAACAATTACCCCCTAATTGGTCAGGAATATGTTATGTAGGGTATATTTGGCCCTTGATTTTTCTCTTACCTGAAATTCAAGGAAATACATTAGGAATCAGAATATCTGATGACCTAATAAGAGAAAAGCAATCAACTGATACCTCCTTCATTGGTGGGAGCACTCAGAATTGGGGAAAAGATGAGTGGCCACAAGGACAAATTATACAGTGTTATGGGGCAGCCACTTGGAACCCTAATGAACTGGTTAGTGGTGCTTGAGAACCTATCTATAATTTAAACTGCATCATACAGTTACAAGCCATCTTAGAAATTATCATCAATGGAACTGCCTGTGACCTTGATCTGTTGGTAGATCAGGCCATACAGATGCGAACACCGATATTCCAACAGCGAATGGTTCTCGATTACCTGCTAGCCAAAGAAGGGGGTGTTTGTGGTAAACAAAATGACTCTAATTGTTGTTTAAAAATTATTATAATGATCACATTGTTAAACATATTACTTCAGGAATGCGAAAACTGGCCCATGTCCCTGTGCAGACGTCCAAGAGCTGGGAATCTGATCCCTCCTCTTGGCTTCCAGGTACCCTATGGGTCGAATGCGTCCTTTTCTATGTTATGTGGTGTTGCATTTTTACTGTTCCTCTCATGTTTAGTTCCATGTTTTGTACAGTTGATCCAATGCACTGTTCATAGCTACCTCACCTTATGATGATGTCAAACATATCCACATAGTATTTCAGTCTAAGTGTGAAACCCCACTTGTAAGCTTTGTATAAACTATGCTCTTTTCCACACTTTACTATTTTCTGTAGCTTTCCACCACCATGGACGAAGAAGTGACAGTCTTTGAGACACGGGGTGGTGGTATTGTGGGCTGGCTGTCTCAAAGCTTGTTTACATCCCGGCTGAGATTGTTGCAAGGCAACCTGGTGGTTCAACCAAACTCAGCAGTTGTAGACCAGACAAGGGGCAAACAGCCACCCAAAACCAGACATCGGCTGGAGTCAAAAGAGCAGCCACATAGTTTTGGGGGACATGCCCAGACATGAATGACTACCTCAGCCTGCCCAGGCATGTGCAGCCTGTGACAAAGGGCCATGTGGCCACCATGCGTGCCCCTTGGAACCGGTATGCCGAGGTGGGGCACATGTGTGGACATGCAGTACGTGCCATTGTCTAGGAAATAGGATCCCCAAATACCCTATAAGAGACTCCACCATTGAACAGTGAGAGTGAATCCAGAAAACCGCATTGCCCATGGGCAAGGGAACCATGGACCAACAGAATGCCAGTGGATCCATGATTATGACTGTCTCTTGCAACTCTGTCCCAACTGCTTGCTAGTTTCCCTTCTTTTCTATCCTTCCTTCCCTTTCCTATTGCTCTTTTCTTATGATCCCTCTGTTCCAGTAAACTTGCCTCATTAGTGGCATTTGACCTCGTTTGCATCTGCATCACACTGTAGGTATAACATCAAATCTCCCTGGCTTGGTCTTTCCCAAACCATAACATACGGGATTACTAAGAAACATATTTATACATGCATATATATTCTTTATTTGAGGTGTACAAGACGCACAAATTTTATAAGTATTGTTTGACTGATTTTTCAAGTCATTCCAGCCACCAAAAGGTGACAAAGTAATCAGAAAATACCACATATAACAAAAAACTCCAAACTAAAAGAAAAATTCTCTTCATTGGTACTGGTTGCTTTTTCCAGTGTCTGCTCTCCTATTTTTCTCTGGGTACTACTACACATCATGTCCTCTGTCTACAGCAAATTGACACGAAGGCGCTCTCTGATACTTCTTCCCATGAGTGAGCTACCCAGCTCTGTTCAACCACACTGATTGGCTTGAGTGATTTGCCATCCAGATTATTTTTTCCAAGGCAGCATGATAGCAAATGAAATGCTGGATAGTCGAGATTGGACAGCACTTAGTGTGACTGGCTGCAAAGAAAAATGGGTCCACAGAATCCAAGATAGTGCTGTCTTTTTAAATAACTTATATTATATAATGAATTCTTTTAGTTATCTGCCTTCAGCCTTCTAACCAAATATTGTGTGTTGACCTTGGCCAGCAGCTAAGCCCTCATCCCACCACTTGCTCACTCCCCTTCAGCAGGATTGAGGAGAGAATTGGATGGGCAAAACTGAAAAAAACCCACAAAACAACCTTGTGAGTTGAGACTGAGACAGTTTAAGAAGGGAAGTAAAGATGCATGCACAAGCAAAGCAAAACAAGGAATTAAATTATTACTTCTCATCAGCAAGGAAATATCCAGCCATTTCCTGGAAAGCCAGACCTCAGCATGTGCAATGTTTACTTGGGAAAATGAATGCCATCAAGATGAATGTCCCACCTTACTCCTCCTCTCCCCAACCTTTTATTGCTGAGCACAACATCATACAGTACGGAATATCCTTTTGGTCGGTTGGGTTCAGCTGTCACAGTTGTGCCTCTCCCAACTTCTTAACCCCCAGACTACTCACTGGTGGGTAGCAGAGTGACAAAACCTAGATACTGTGCCAGCACTGCTCAGCATTTCCTGAAACATTGGTGTGCTGTCAACACTGGTTTAGTTACAAATACAAAATGTTGCACTATATGGGCTGCTATGAAGAAAATTAACTCCATCCCAGCCCAACCCAGTAGACCAAGTATATAATCTAAACACTAAAAATGCAGTGAAACATTATTCATAGGAGCCATATGTTCAATACAGACTTTGTATGTCAAAATGCTATATTTGGGAATTTCACATTCTGCATATCATTTTCTGTATAGCACCCTGTATGTAGCTGTCCACAGTCTTTTGATGGACTCCAGATATCTGAACCTAAATCTAATTCCTTATCAGTCATGGTCCCAAATGCCACATTGCTTTAATCACACAGCTTTAATAATCAGATTGTATCTTTTCCCAAGCTTTGAAATCACTACATCAGCCTGAAATGGCTGTAGAAACTGTGCTTTTAAAGACATTAAGCTTAAAATTCTAACATTGGAACTGTTTTAGCCAACTTAGATGCCAAAGTTGCATCTACATCTTTAGCACATGATGAAGCAATCCTCTGAAGAACATGCATAAATTCTGTACTGGACAATGTAATGGACGATGGACAGCAGTGGGCACACCTTAAGATCTCCAGAGACTAAGCAGCAAATATAAACTGGCCTCATTTCTTCCTGGAGATTCTTGAATACAGTGTCATAAAATATAAGGTCAGCAGTTATTATACAGCTGAGCATATGGTACAAATTTAAAGAATGGCTTCTAAGCCTGATTTCTTTTTTTTCTCCCAAATATGAGAGCTGGCCTAATAAAAAATACTGACTCTCCATTTTACCTTACTCTGAGAATGCAAATGTGTATTGTGATAGGGTTTTTCTACTGAGAAAGGATTGACCCAGGCATAGTCTTATTCTTCAGCAATCCTCTTAATAACTTCTGGTTCCCAAGATAAGGCAGTCAAGTCAGAATCTATTAATGTTTAAAATTTCTATTGACAAAGTACAAGATGGGTTTTTTGACAATCAACTTTGAAGAAATTAAGTTATCTTTGATAGAATTAATTCACTTATACTGAAGTAATACTTTCAGTATATTAATTAACTAAATGTTGCTCTCAGGGAGCAAAACTAATCATTTTTGTACTTTCCATTATGGGATTAATGCAAAAATGCAGGTATGCACCCATCATTCAGATTGTAATTTGCATTACAGATGGTAAAAATCTAATTAAAGTAATTTAAAATTAAAACAGATTACAGTCATATAATCCACAGTTTAATTCTTTGATTTAAAGCTGGTTTATGAGAACAAGAATTCAGTTGTGGATTATTTTTTTTTTTTTTCTTAATGTGAAAAATATTAAGGATCTGCTTTTTAGCAAAAAGAGATTTTTTGGGTTGGTTTTTTTTATGGGAGATGAACTGAAAAACACTGGGGTTTTGCATGTAGTCTTATAATTCTTCAGGAAAATGTCACAATATTGACTCAGTGAGGGTAGTTGTGTGCCGTATTTTTTTTTTTATTTAAAAAAATAATATTTTAGTTTTCTTGAATTGATTTTTTTACTCAGTATGGTCAATTCCTTATAGTAAGGAGAAACATGGAAGAAGCAATAAGTGAAATATGAATTAGTGCAAGAAAGAGAAACTTGTCAAGGCTGTATGATCAATTAGCATTTAAAATGTAGTGAACATGAAGGAGAAAAATCTAAAATACTTTTGAATTTACCTAAAAAGAGTAAGAAATTAAAAGGGCAGAGGGGCTTTGAACCCAGTAGAAATTTGAAATGAGTAAGGGAATCACTGCAAGGTGTTGAATAACAAAGCTGTAAAATTTTACTGGACAGGAAAGGAAACCTGTACTTTTATGACAGCCTAGAACTTGTTATTAACTCAGACAAAAGAGGAGCATGTGTATGAGCCATGTGGTCTAAGGATAGTTACAGTATTGAACTCATGTCATTTTCTTATTGATGAGCAGATTAAAGAAAGGCTTATTCTAGTTTATTTGTTTATATTTCCTTCAGACAAATCCTCCAGATCACACTTTGGAGAACTGCTCAACCTGCACAGTAACTCTGATTTTGGGAAAGTGGAGGCAGAAATGAGGACCATAGACATGTGAACAAATATTCTTTTATAGCATCATTCTAGTCAGAACTTTAAATTCTCTTGAATATCTCTCTACATAAATTTCATAAGACTTTTAGTGAGATACACTGTAGATATTCAGTACATGATAAACCAGCATTTTCCCTGAGGCCTAAAGAAAGCTGAGGCAAGCAAGAAATTTCTGTATTTTTTGTTTATTTTACGTTCCAGAACATAGGGGCTTTTTGATAGCATGTTAGGCTTTATTAGACAGTTACACAGATCGAGGATAGATTTTGAGAGCTCTGAAGTCCTGCAATGTTTATTCTATTTATTTATAATACAGATGATGCAAGTTGAAGTCCCTGCTTTCTTGCTTCCTATCAGTGATCCTTTGGTCTGCATGTCTCAGAGAATTTTAAGTGATGGAAGTGAATGTTTTCCTCTTTCTTTCAACTGAGAGAGAAGGTAACTCAGATCTGAGATCTTTTATGGTCAACTATAGACAGTTTGCTTTTTGATTATTTTTAGGCAATTATTTTTATGTTTAGTTATGTTTCTTTAATTAAGTGTTTATTTTTCCAATTGCTTTAATCTCACTGATGAACTGAAAAATCCAGTATTTACCCAGCACCAATAAAGCAAAGGGAGCAGATGTATGAGAAGATAAGGGTAGTTCTTGAATATTAAGAGCTTGCACTGGGGGGAAAAAACAAAACAAGAAAACCCTACTCTAAATAATGACATTTTTAACCTCTGGATTTACAAAAGTATCAGGTAGGTATTTTGCCAGTGACAATGTGTAAAGTCAAAGCAAATAAATCCTGATCTTTATTTGGATACATTTATATGTACCTTTGAGACATGTGTTTCTGTGGTGATAACATAGAAAATCTGCATAAAGCATGAAGACACACTTCTACCTAAAACATCACACTATTCCAGTTATAACTGTTTGTATACAGGAAATTTCAGAGTGATAGCTAACATTTATGAGGTGTGATTTATTTCTATGAGTAGTAGAACATTAACATTTGAAAGTGGATAAGATTTAAAATGTCTTTCAAAAAATATGCAGAGTTCTGGGATCTTTGATACACAAATTAGTGTCTTTGGAGCCAACTGCAATTCAAATGGGAATGTGATTGTAAAATGCCAGTCCAAAAGCTTGATCCTGAACTAGCCCTACACACATTTCAATAACCACTACCAAAAGTGGAATCAGCTACAAGACCATGAAAGAAATCCACCAGGAAATCATAAAGCCATGTGACATTGATGGGAAATATATTCCCAATTTGGCATCTGGTTTCATTGTTGAAGGAGATAAGGAAAGATCCCCTTTCAGAAACAAAAAGCATAAATCACTGTAGGATTGAAGTCATACAAAAATGGCACACAACAATTTCTTCAGTATGTCATTTATAAAATTAACTACCTTTCAACTTTATAAATCCAGTTCTGCATTTATAGGAAAGCTACTGTCTTCATTTATTTAGAGCAGAATATGGATCAGCACCGGGCATAGCAGAAACATGCACAGCTTCTTTTATTTATTTGTTTAATTCATTAACAAAAATGAAGGATGGAAGGGAAGTATTTCAGTGTCCTATCCTTCATTATTATTGCTGTTATTCAAATCCCTTCTAATAGAGTTTTCATTATGAAACACAGGAAAAGAAAAACCAAAACACCAAACACAAAAAAACAAGCAAGCCCCCACTGAAACCCCCGTAATATTATGTATATATAAAACACATAATGCATGTATATTTGTGATTCATATATACATATATATGGTGTATATATATATACACACACTCATTTCCTAGAAATATTTGATTCGTATATGTCTTAAAGAATGAAAAAGAAATAAAATATTTTAAAAAATGAAGTATATAAATTCTACATTAATTGCCAAAATGAGTTTTTCAAGTCAAACATAGTAGAGGAAGTATTCTTTATTCCAGTGAAATGTTGATGTTAAATCTTTTTTATTTATTCAGAAATCATTGTTAACTATGTGACCTCAAACAAACACAAAATAAGGAAACATGAAAGTAAGAAAACAGACAATGTAAGTTTTTTGTCATATTTTAAAATAGTTCTTTTCCTGAAACAATTACTTTCATGCTTATAATAAATGGGAAGTATATATGTTTCAGTCAGAATTATTGTGATATTATATCTACACAAATATGTTCATTTACTGTTCAATATTTGACATTCTTCAAAATTGCTCTGCTTCTTATATTTTTCTTAATAATTTTTTTTCTTTCTCCACATCTTTAATTTATGCTGTTTAAAATAATTGGTTGCATTTAAACTGTTTGCATTTCTTTTAGCATTTTACTGGAGGTATATGAAATACTTTAAGTTGTCCAAGTTTTTGACTAGAAATTCTGAAGGAGGTTCTAGACTTGATAATTTTTAATAAAATCTAACAATTGTATTCTAAGAAAGCACTATTATGTGCTTAGGAAATAAACATGTTCAAGTAAATCTTATTTTAAGGTTAGTCCTAGTTTAGAAAGCTTGTTTTTATGGCAGTTTAGGAAGCTGCACATCTTTAGCCCTCTGATGCATGTTTGGATTCTGAATTCGTTGCTGATGCATACTTGTAAGAATTGTAAGAATTGTTCTGAAGACCTTGAGGAACAAGAAGATAGCGAAGACATTCAAGCACCTTAATATTTTGCTCTACTTAGTTTGTAGTACCACCACTTGAGACACTTTAATGATTACTGATTTTCAAAGTTTAAAAAGCATCCCACTACAAAAAAATCAAACCTCTACCATGTATGACAAATAAGATACTGCAAAATAGAATCACCCTCTCAAATTATTGCTTACTTCTGATAATCCTACTTATGGGTTAATCTTTGGCATTCAGGCACCAAAGTAGATTAAAAAGTATAAGCAAAAAAATCTGATAAAAGCAAAAAAAGACTGGTGGGAAGCTCCTAGCAGTCTTCCCTTGCTGTCACAACAGCTACCTCCAGCCAAAACCAACAGCACCTTGAAGGTGACATTCTAAATGTGTTAATCTTGACAGCTGTCTCAATAAATAATGTATGATGATTAAAATGCATAAAATGTATTAATTTACAAATATGATAACTTTTTCAAACATGAGTAAAGTCATAGAAAAAATAGCATGGCAAAATATCTCCAATTTGAATCACATTCTAATCTTTCCAGTGACTACAGCAATGTTACAGTTAATACTTGTCAATCACCATACATTAAACTGAACATTTCATATGAAATGTAATAACATCCAACATTTAACAGTAATAAGAATAACATCAGTACAATTTTTATTGAAATTTCATTATTCCCACCTTTTACTACAAACAATGCTAAGCATTAAAGATAAGCCACTGAAGAACGACTAATATGAAAGAACATAAAAGAAATTTTTAAAAAATAAATTCTAAATTAGTTTTTTCAGTTGTCAATCAGCACAAAAAATGTGTCAGAGAGAAACCTTTAGCTATACATAGAGCTGAAAAACTTCTAGAGTTCTTTTATTTTTTGGCAAATATGAAAGACAACATCCTTATTTTGTCGATTTTTTATGATGCAGATTTACTAATCTACACTTGACAAATATTTTATAAATATGAAAAATGTGTTGTGTTTTTTTTTAATTCCTCAAATGACTAGCAAGGAAGAGGGGAGGGAGCAGTTAAATATATAGGTTCGTATTCACATTTATATTTATAAAAATACCTTTATGAAGGTCTCTTTTAAAGATGGATAGTGATTAGCAACCATGGAACATAAATTTCCTTCCTAAATTTAGCCACCTAGTAGTTAGGAACCTATTCTAATCTAGATGTCTGTAAAGTCTATGAATAATTCATAAATTCTAGACGCTTATTAATCCTGTATGTTACATATCCATCTTAGGATGTGGTGAATTTCCTCTGGGAAGTAGATTTGATATTCCTTCTTGATTGGCTTGAAATGGTTGTTCGTGTCTGTTCAATTAGCATATCAATAATAGCACCAGTCAGAAGCATACATAATAGTTCATTGCATCAGAAAATTCAGAAGAGACAGATTCAAATCCCAGGGGTGTAAATCCAGAGATCACAGTTATGAAATGCTCTTTTATTCTTCTCATGTATTGCTGTGGCATATCCTTCAGGTGAAGAACATCTCAGTTTGTCCTCACTGAGATGTTTAAAGTCACTGAGATGCCCATCACCTCTTTGATCACTAAAGAAGGATGCAGCTGAACAGTAAGACTTAGCCTCGAAGTCAGCTGTCAAGTGATCCCTAGAATTGTGAACAGAATAGCTAAAAGGAAAGCTTTAGAGTGAGCACATGAAATTCTTTTTCCCCATTCTATAATTCAGTTTTTAATTTTACTATGGATAGCAATGGAATAATGGCTTTCATCTAAAGAGAAGTGCTGTTATTTGTTTTCTCCTTAATAACAAAAGACACTTATTATGACCCAGAAATTGTGTTTCAACCATTATTTAACTAACTGTACATAAACAGGAATGGTAAGCCAAAATAATGGAAATTCCTATGTAAGTGTCTAAATACATCTATCTGTTAGGAAGATTCTCATGACTGGAATATTAAAATCAGGAATGTTACTCCTAGCATTTACAGATAAAACTGAGTTGGGGCAAGGAGAGTGCGAGTGCACGTTGTCAAGGAAGGCTTTACTCTTTGGAGACTGCTAGCACTGTGTGTGTCAGTAAGTCCCCAAAACACATTAAAGAGCAGACTGATCAGTTCCTGAAACAGTAGTTGGTATCTGAGCAAAATAAACTGTGTCGTGCTTAAATCTGTGATGTACTGTGAGACTCAAATTGCAAATACAAAACACCCCCAGAATTTCTAAGTTGCAGAAAAATACTTCTTCTTTTGAAAGCCCATTATCCAATACAGGAGAGCACTGTGATAGATCTCACCTGGCAGAGTGTTTAGTGAAAGGAGAAAGCCATCTATTACAAAAGTAGACATTACAAATTTGAAAACTATGAAGTTAATTATTTGAGAGGGAAAAGGTATGAATAAAATGTATGAACAATAATTGGCAAATATTTGAGACATTTCCAAGCAAATCGATACCTAGAATTGCAAACTCTACTGTAAAAATAATGAATTCATACAAGCAAAAAATCCATACTTTCTATGAAGCAAATGGAAAGAAGTTATAAAGTAAATGACACCTCTTTCCCCCAGTATATGCCTTCAGCATATACAGACAGGAAAACATGAAGGTTTTATAAGTAAACAATAAACCAGAGGCTAGAAGAGGGTGCAGACAGTGAAAGGAGTAAAAAAACATAAAAATTTGCCATAACAATGTTGCATTATTTAATGTAATATAACAGTTTGATTATATATATTACAATGATTTAAAATACTACAGCTATTTCTGAAAACCATAAATATTAAATTGAATTTATTAATATTTATTACAGTGTGGTGGGCTGAACTTGGCTGGCTGACAGACCCCAACCCAGCTGCTCTCTCACTCCCCCTCCTCAACAGAGGGGTAGGTGGGAAATAATATGAAAAATCTTGTGGGTCAAAATAAAGACAGGGTATTTACTTGCCAATTACCATCACAGGCAAAACAGACTACACTTAGGGAAAATTAGTTTAATTTATTACCTGTTAAAAATAGAGTTGGATGGTGAGAAACAAAGTAAAAAATAAAAGCATCCTCCTTTTTTCCCAGGCTCAACATTACTCCTTCCTTCCTGACTCCTCATGCTTGCCCACAGCAGCACAAGGGAGGATGGAAAACAGGTGGTTGTGGTCAGTCTATTAAGAGCACCTCTCTGCCTCTCCTTCCTCCTAAGGCTTGTGGCTCTATTGCAGAGCTGTCTGGAATCAACTGTATCTCTTCCGGCAGCACATGCCCCTTTCTCACAGAGGACAACCCTGCAGCCGCCCAACACCCAGAACTTTGCTGCATAAACTCAATACATAGTCAGAGGTGGCAGTATCATAGCAGGTTGTGAAAAAAGTAGAAGGAAGCCTCAAGTTTACTGTCTGGAATGTGAACACACAAGGCTGTGTCAAATAACACCAATATAGCTTTTTGTTGTTGTTGTTTTTAATGACTAAATACCTTCATATTTAGCTATACATTTGGCAGATTGGACATGTGTATGTTGAGTGTACTATGCAATTTACTATGCTTTTCAGTGAGCAAACCAGCTTACTGCCACTATTACATTTGCTACTGCTATTTCATATATCCTGAGCGTTAAAAGAAAATAGTAGTTGGCAGGTTAAATTATGACTTAACTTCACAGGAAAGGAAGTAAAGGGTGCTAATTACGTTTCACTACTCAATTTCCATCACTCATGGTGTCACCTTCACTTGAAAATAGGAGAGTCTTTAAGTTGCACAGAAAAACACAAACTGGACATATCAGAACACTTACATATCTTTCTGCCTACACCAAAAAAACAAGTTCTCATATCCAATTTCTGGTTTATCTGACACATGTCCCTACCTGTAGATACCTATCATAATGACTTGAAGAAAAATATAATAATTCCTGCTAAAACAGAGCTGCAGAATGAAGTTTATGCCTTCATATACTCTATGAAATATATAAAAATGCAAGTAAAGAAATCAAATTTGCAAAACTGGCTTAAAAATAATTTTAAAAAACTTTTTAACTTCATTGTTTCATTTACCTCAGTGCTTGAGATGGATGAGAGGATTAAGAATGCAGTTCTTTATAAAGCTTCAAACATCATGTATCGATCCTTGTCACCTTCCCTAGTGCTGAATATTACCTTACTCATGTTTCTTATAGGAATAGATGCAACTGTATTCAATTAAGTATATACCCTATGTTAAGGCAAGAAAAACAAAGTCTACCACTCCATGAGTAACATTGCAGTTTCTCTCACACAAACCTGAGACAGCTCCTTGACTTCCGCGCTACTATATACTGTCAAGTAATGTGTAGATATTGTTTAAGTGCAACATGTATAAGCCAAAATAAGTTGCAAAGAAGCTATAAAGAGCTCTCCCAGAATGAATATTGGACTGTCAAGCACTAATCTTAATGTCGCTCCTTTTTATTTATTCACAATTTTTAATTTACTTATTTTTGGTTGTAAAGATTGGCAGTAGCAGGAAGAACTAGAGTTAAAGTGGCATGTATAGTAGAAGGAAATTAGTATTAGGAGGAAAAAAGGAGGTCATAGAATTTCCTGATATTTCCAGAACCTGTTATATTGAAGAACTGGAAAAGAGTATTATCTCTTTCTAACAACATGAGGTAATAGCATAATAAAATGATATAAAGAAGGGTTGAAGCATTGCATCTGTTTATTCTACAAAGGAGAAGAGGTATATTAATAGTATTTATGTAAGATGAAAGGTTGCTGTGAAGGTGAGGGGGATAAATTGTTTCTTAAGTCTCTTCTTGTAAGTAGTCTGTAGAAGTAATAGACTTAAGTTATAGTAAGGGAGATTCAGAAAGGAAAAAAAGACCAAAACCACACACATTAACTAACCAACCAACCAAATAAACAAAAAACCCCAAATAAAACAAATCAAAACTCAAAACAGGAAAGTAGCAAACTTCCCAAGTCTAGCTGATAGCTGCTTCCTAATTTACATTTAACATGGGAATTAACTGCCTACATGGGAATAACACCTACTAGAAAAATAAATAAAAGTTAAATATAATTCTTGTTTCAACAAAACATTGAAGACCTTTTAGCAGATGAGCACTCTGCACTAGATAAACACTTACAGTGCATCTAAGGATCCCAATAATAATGCTTTTTGTCAAACATCAAACACCCTCACTAAATACACTGCAGAGCACAGTACTAGCTGTATGTTAGTTTGATGAGTCCATAGCTATGTGTCCTGGTTTTGGCTGGGGTAGAGTTAATTTTCTTCTCAGTAGCTGGCGCAGTGCTGTGTTTTAGATTTGGTGTGAGAACAATGCTGACAGCACACTGATGGTTTTAGTTGTTGCTGGGTGATGTATATACTAAATCCAGGACTTGGTGGTTTCCTGGGCCCTGCCAACAAGAGGGCTGGAGGGGCACGGGACATTGGGAGGGGACACAGCCAGGACAAGTGACCCAAACTAGCCAAAGGGATATTCCATACCATCAAGCATCTTGCTGAGTATATAAACTTGGGGGGGGGGGGGGGGGGGGGGCTGTTGGCCAGGGCCTGCAGATCATTGCTCAGGGACTGGCCTGGCATCAGTGAGCAGATAGTGAGCAGTTGTGTTGTGCATCACTTGTTTTCTTTCCTCCCTTCCCTTAGGATTTCATTCTTTTTCCCCTCTCCCTCCTTTTCATAATAACTGTTATTATTATTATTGCTCTTTAATCTTTATTTTAATTAAATTATTATTTTTTTCTTATCTCAACCCTTGAGATTTACATTCCTTTCTGGTTCTCCTCCCCGTCCCTCTGGGTGAGGGGTGAGTGAGTGAGCAGCTGCGTGGCACCTCAGTTACCAGCCGGCATTAAACCATGACACTATGGCAGCCTTGGAGTAGCACCTCTGTTCTCTGCCAAGATACATAATACATAAATTAGTATCCAGTTAATGGCAGGACATGGATCTGAAAAAAGCCTTCTAGAGTTTGGCTAAAATGTCTTTGTGTGCGTGTGTTTGTGTGTGTGCGTGCCTTTATGCCTGTTGCAGCATGATACAATTGCTGGTCTGAAAACAGAACACCTCCTGGAACATTATGAATAATGTGTTTTACATAAAGCAGGTGCACTTTCATTAACTGTAACCTTTTTTCTGCTTTTGTATCTCTACTTCACATGTTTCTTACAGCTAAAGACTGCTAGTGCCATGCTATTGAAATAACTGACACTTACAGGTAGTAGACATGATTTTGAACCATGGAATGGCTAACACAGACTGACTGTTGCCAATGTCAGGTATTCCACAGTGCTTTTTCTATTTTGGCACACAATTAAATTCAGAATTTCCATATATTTTATGCATTTAATAGCACATTTTGCACTGTGGTTTCATACATTCTCCAAGTCCTTTATAAGACAGCTAAAAATGGGGTTTACTTTTTCTGCAGTCTTACTATGTAGTCAGTGAAACCAACAGGTGCAACCAAAGGTATGAACAAAAACTTCAGTTTTTTTCAATCCTCATTGTGAGCTGCACAAGATGATTTTAAGCATTAAGATATGAAAATGTGGTCTGGTTCTTACCAGTTAGTAGTGGTTAACTACTAGTAGCCATTGCTGAAATTTAGGAAAAGACCTCTCATTTTTGGTAGAAGTAGCAAAGATTTCTTTTCTTCTACCAGTTTTCAAAGAAGATATATTACCTCTGACATCCAAGAACAGAGAATAAAAGCTGAGTTAGTGGGACCACATATTTACTCTGGTATTACATTAGTGTCTACTGTTGCTATAGCAAGTGCTCCCATAAAAGTTATGCATTATCACTATCATTGATTTACCAAACTAAGGTCAGGTTCAATTGCTGTTAAATTTAAATGTTTACAATCATTACCTTCCTAGAAATGCTGATGCAATTTGTTTACTTATGAGTGAGATATAAAGGCTTTTATAACAGAAAATAATTATCCAAGGACACTTTTTCAGGTTTTCCAGTAAGTGGGGACTAATTTTTACATAGTCTATTGAAATTAAATCCTGAATGTGCTTCAGCTTCACTTACTACATGAAGTTTTTGGTTGGTTGTGTAGGTCTTGGGTTTGGGATTTTTTTTGTCATAACCACCTGAAATGGTCATGTGGGGAAAGAAAAGCCTTTCTTTCCTATATTTTACATCACCTTACATGCCATTAAAATTGGGTTTACCCCTTGCTTTTTTGTTCTCTGACATCCTAGGTGTAAATTCCAAATGATACATTTTTTAAAGTAATTAATCTGCCAAGTTAAGCATAGGTAAATCTGAACTTCACCTTTGACTATAAAAGCTTTTCTTTATTTATGTAATCAGGTTTTGGATAAACAGAGTGTGAGTGGTGGCATTTAATAAAACACAAAAAAAAGCGCTATTATTTAGAAGGATCAGTCTGGGTTTTTTGTGAAATATAAAACCCCTAACAACAACCCCCACGAAATCAACTGAGTGGAAAAGATAAAATAAAAAAGAAAAAAAGAAAAACTATCTATAATTTTAACTATGTGTTTCTTTATGGGCTGCTTCCTGTGAGCTGATGTAATACTAAATATCACTTTATTCTCCAGTAGCATCAAGGTCTTCTCTAATTTTCTCTAATAACATCAAGTCCTTCTACTTGAATTTTAACAACCTCCAGGGACAGAGATTCCACTCCTCTGACAACTTGTTCCAGTGCCTGACCACCCTCAAGTTGAAAATTTTTTTCTGTACAGTGAGTCAGAATTTCCTAGAATTTTTGAATTTGTGTCCATTGCCTCTTATCTGTCTACTGTCCACCTTGGAGAAAAGTCTGGCTCTGTCATCACTGTACTATACTGTTAGGTAGCTGCAGAAATAAAACCCCAAAAATAATAAATCCCCCACTGTCTTCTAAAGATAGAAAAAAAACCCAGTTCTCTCAACTTCTGTCATGGGCTCCAGCTCTCACCAACCTTGGTGGCCCTCTGCTAGATCAGAGTATGTCAGTGTCTTTTCTGCACTGGGGAGCCCAAAACTGTACACAGTACTCCAATGTAGTGTCACAAGTGCAAATAGAGGGGAATAATCACATCCCTCTACCTGTTGTTTACATACTCGCTAATATGCCTCTTGGTGTGATATACTACAATATAACATGCTGTGACTGGACATAAGAATATGTCTGGTCAGAAACGAAGATACAACTTGGGCAATAAGTCTTACTTTAAAAACACTAATTTTTCTCTGTTTAGGAAGTTATTAAATTAGATTAGTCAGGAATGGTCTGACAGAAAGCTGTAGGTTAAACCAGCACACTAGATAGAAGATAGAGACTAAGCTAGGAGCAGACTGGATGCTAAACAGGGAGACGCTTGGATTAAGGATGAAGGAGACATGGGGAATAACATGGAGTAGAAAACTGGAATTGATGGAAGCTGGGAAGTGAAAGTCCCTCTCCTCCTAAATTGTTCCAGAATATTTTTTCTTGAAGCTTCTACATCTGTGGACTTTGGGAATTCAAAGAGAAAGATCTAAAATATTTTTAGCAGCTTGTTTTGTTATGATGTTATGCAACATTCTAAATGAGCTGCAGTTTCATAACCTCTCAGAGATTCATGTTTAGGTAAATTGATTTGTAAGAGATAATGTAGGTGTGAATAGCAATTATCATCTGCCAAAATGAAACACAGCTGTCTCTCAACAGCGTGCAGAGATGTTACTCAGCAGCACAGTTACATGAGGTCCTAGGCCTGAATTCATTGCTCTCAAATTTTAGATATATAATCACTGGAGAACAGGAAATGCAAGGAAATTGGAAGGGTGTCTTCTGCAAGTGAAGACAAGCCAAGAGCCAAAGGTGACAACAATACAAAGATGACAACATCATCTCAACAAGAAAACAGTCCCATAGCATCCCAACCAGGCAAGCAGAGCAGATCCTGTGGCAGTAGCACATTCTGTCGCCAGCTTAGTCATCAAGAGACAAGTCCCAAGTGATGGTTAGCAATGAATGCCTGTCAAGAAACAGGGCTGGACACATGCTTGCCTACATGTCTTAGGCAGGAACCAGGATCCTGGGCTTGAGGTCAAATGATGGTCCTGGGTCAATGCCAGAGGCAGTGTGGTGGACATCCCCAAAGGAGGCTAGAATGGGCAGTTCAAGCTTATTGATGCACTCAGGGCCCTGACAATAAACATGTCCAGAAGATGATTCAGTTCCTCTAAGGTCTCAATCATAGATGGAAGCACATAATTCTTACGGAATGTGAAGACAGTAAAGATTGAGTTGGCTCCTTACTTAGGAATCTCACCTTAGTTCATGAAGCAAACTTGAACATATGAATGTGCTTAACAGTATGAGAAGAATTTCAAGAAATAAAGTGAAGGAAGAATATAGGCCTTAAGAAATGCAGTTAAATTGTAAAAGTAGGTGTTGCAATGACCATGTAAAATTTAAAAACTGTCATGAAGAGATACAAAAAGATACACAAAGATACTTTCTTTTTGTATGGTCAGAGGTGAATCTGGTGATTGGAATTCTAGCTTTGGGATAATACTTAGGGCTTGCAGTGATGGAAGCTTATCAAATGAGAAATCATCTGCAAAGCAGAGAGCAATTACTATCCCTGCTGCTGTTAGATAGGTTAATTTTCTTCCTGTTTATGCAGTTATCTTAGTTCATGGATTATTTTCCATAATAATAATAATAGTAATAATAGTAATAATAATAGTCTGAAAATAAAGTAAATCAAAAAATCAGAGTTTGAAATCAAGCACACAATCTGTAAACCAAATTTCTGAACTCTCAAACATGTAAGTTACATGGGGCAAAGCTGAGATGGTTTGCCTAGCTAATTATTGTCAGAGCAGGCCCAAAATAAGAGACAAAGAGATAGGATATATATGTTTGATAACCAAGTAAAAATCCAATGGGGAAAAAAAAAAGAAACTTTCTCTAATTAAAGGACATTTTCTACTACATCTCATCTGCAGTCAGCATATGTTTCAGAAATGTCAGATTTACCTGGAAAATTATCTACATATAAGACGTAGATATGGCCAAAAAGTTTTCAAAAGTAAATTACTTCATAAATGAGTCTTTATGATAACATGGGGGGTTAGGTTCTGGAAATACTAATGATTTACATCAGAATAATGAAAGTTAATGTAATATTCCATTTCATATAATATTATGGAATACTTAAACAATGATAATAACTAAATAAAGATAGCTGTATTCTGATAATAGGTACGTTCTTATATTATATACAATTGAAAGCATAAACTCTAACAATTATGCTTAGGGTTATCTGAGTCATTATCTCTTTGTTGCCTCCTTATTTCCTGAAAACTTTTAACTACTATTCTGCTGTCCTCACAAAGTTACTCTAAACAGACAGCCACAGATCCATTTAGACCTTTGGACATGGAAAGATAATAAGCACAAGAGCAGGCCTTCTTATTACAAGGATCCATGAGTTCATGCATGGAGTATCTGGAGAGGTAAAAATGAAGAACTTTTCAGTAGGTCTTATATTGTAATACAGAGGGAGTCGTAATTGGCTGTAAATGGTTGTTTTTATTATGCAACGATACATTAATACATGCAGTGCTTAAGGACATGGTTTAGTGATGGACTTGGCAGTCCTAGGTTAATGGTTGGACTTCATGATCTCAAAGGTCTTTTCCACTATAAATGATTTTATGATTATATGATTATATGAATACAAGAAATATATGGAAGAAATCCAGAACTGGTTTTAAGCCAAACATCTTTATTTGTATTATCAAATAATGCTGTCTCTGAAGTTTTATAGTTCATTTTTTTCTTATTGCTTTGACCATGGTCATAAGCTCACAACAGGTAAATGAATATTCTTTTTTTATGTCAGAGGCAGTGGCACTAAGGCAAGAACCCAACTGCTTTATTCTTTAATTTTGCTAGAAGTTTTGAAAGGGCCAGGTTCTCCCTCTGGGCACATGCCTATTACAAGAACTCAGCATAAATGTTGTAGCTCATGACGTGTCCAAACCTCAGCACAGCACCTGAGGGACCATCAGCACTCAGACTCTCACGGAGAGGAAGGTAAATGGCAGTTTATTGAAAGAAACAGGCACTTATATACTAGTAACAGAGCCAGCCCCTTCTTGGGTGGTTTTCTACTTAATTCCTACGTTTCCATCACAACACGTGATCTTCCACATTGCCACATCCCTATGGTACTACAATTCCCCCCTTCCATGCTACTACAGTTCCCCCCTTCCATGCTAACAAAGATACAACATTAAGTGCATTGGTGACGATGGTCAGTCACGTGAGCCAACAAAACATACTGTCCCTCTACTATGTCTAAGCGAGACTATCAAATGCTACTAGTCTATTAAAAATGCAAAAAAAAAATCCAAAAGTTAAAAGCAACATCAGAATAAGAAGAGGACCAGAAAGACTAGATAATAAAGTGGTTAGCCAGGGTGATTGGTTAAACCAGGATTCATACCATGCTTGCTGTGCCTCACGTTCTCGTTTACGCTGTAACAAACCCTCATGCAATTTCGCTAGTGAATCTCTAACTATGCCCGTGTGGTCCACATAAAACAGCACTCTTCCTGCAGGGCTGCACAGAGGCCTCCTTGTTGTAAGAAAAGAAGGTCTAGGCCCCACCTATTCTGTACGACCACCTCTGATGACAAGGATAGGGATTTCTCTAGGGCCGAGATAGATTGTTCAAGTTTTTCTAAATCCTCATCAACTGCTGTGTGCAAGGAGGTCCAGCCATTCCGTTGTTGAACTAGGGAGGTGACGCCAGTCGCCATTCCAGTGACTACAAGTGCCATGAGGGTTGCAACCATTATGGCCGTTATTGGCTCCCTTTTGACCTGGACAGGTGATGGTTGTTTTTCCCAGTGTGCATATATGTCCTCCGAGGGATGATACAGAATCCTTGGCATAACTAAGACTTGGATACAAAAATCAGTGATGTTATTAAAAGGTTCAAGTGATACACACGGTACAAGGCCCTTCCTGGGACAAATTCACCACCCTCCTTCTCCAGGAATAACCCATTTGATGTTTCCACTAAAGGACTGTTGAGATGTTATAAGCACACAACGAGACCCAGCTCCTTTTCACCCGGCCTAGACAGGTTCCCCCACCATGATCGCTGACATCGTGAGGCCAATATTAGACGTCTCCCACTTACATGAACCAGGGTTATCCTCTGTAAAGAAATTATAGGTGCCATTCCAAGCAATACCTTCATAAAACAGGGGTTTGATGTCATAGCAGAGCCAACAGGGGTAAATATATCATCTGCATCATGGACCAAAGGGGATAAGGGTCAGGGCTATCAGTGTGAGTCCTTTGAGGGACACGAATTGTACCTTTAGTCGCTTCGGGACTTGTGTCAGGGGTGCGGATCTGTGGGGGTAGAAGCTCTGAGATTACTACGTTGGGGCATAGGGGTTGAGGTTGAGGGGTGTACCGTGGGGATTGTTTTACGATTTTAATAAGGGTGCCCCTATCAGTACCTGATGTCCAAAGCATTACTCCCCAAGTTTTGCCAATAAACCAAGCTGGATCGGACGGGTTAGTGACGTTCATCCAGAGGTAGTTACAAGTCCCATGGTGCCATACCGTCCCACTGTCAGTTTTAGAAGGGGTCTTACAGCCAAAGGGACCCCGCATTACCGTAAGAAATCTATCATGTTGACTCGCGGTCCATGCTGTGGCAATAGTTTCGCAGCCCCAGTAGGCACAATAAAAATAACCAGGGGAATTACAGTAACTTCTACTGGGATTTGAACTTGGGCACCAATATGTATTCCTACCCCCAGTGTCCCATCTGTTACTGTTACTAGCACAATTCGGGGCTCGCCAACCGTCCAGTAGATCTGGGCCCGTCAGCTGACAGACCGTGACATTGAAGGAGGGAGCACCCGGAGTCACTATAGATTGTAGTATTCGCAATTCTTGAAGTTGTATCAGTGTCCAGTTGTATGGGCTATCACCGTTGACCAAGGACACCAAACCAGTAGCAGTGCCAAAAACTTCGGATCCCTCCTTTTCCCTGTAAAAGAATCTTAAGTCACACATTATTATCACGGTTAAGGTCAGGTTTGATACATTTTGCAGGGACCCGCCTAACTTCTGGTTCATCAGAATGAGACACAGCTGCATATCCCCGACCAAAAACTACAAGTGACCACCCAGGCAACCATGTATCTGTTCCCGGAAAACGTACTAACACTTTGCTTTTACGTCAGTCATGGGAAGATTATAGCGTTTTCTCATGGGTGTACAATCTGTGCCATGCCTATCAAATTGATTCCAGAGATACAGCGCTTTCATAAAGATGATATCTTGTTGATCTAAAGGGACATGTGTTTTCTTTTCTATGATGCGATTTAAAGATTCTTTCAGTGTACGGTGAGCACGCTCTACAATCGCCTGACCTGTTGTGTTATAGGGGATACCATGTGTGATAGTGATAGTCCAACCATTTGCCCATTATTTTACAGATTGGGCCACAAAATTTGGTCCGTTGTCCGTTTTGATGTTACCTGGCTTTCCTAGCCACGTCATAGCTGTCTGCCAATGTGTTATCGTTTCTTTTGCACGGGCTCTCCTTTTAGCTGTAACAACTAAGACACCACTATAGGTATCAGTAGTTACAAACAGATTAGAATTAGGTTTAAAAGGTTCATAGATTGTAACATCTGTTTGCCAAACCACTGATGGAGCCAATCCCTGTGGGTTGACTCCCATTTGCCAGAGCGGTGATGTTTGACAGTGTGAACACATTGCCACAATTTCTCGAGCTTTTGAAAATGATATCCCTGTAGTTTTTTCTAAGCTCTTTGAAGCCAACTAACTTGTCTGCAGACCCGCTGCAGACCCCAACAATTCCCCCTTTTTGTTTTTTGAACAGCTAGTACCAGGTTTGTCATGTTCTGCAGGGGCCTTGCAAACATAATGGCAACGAAGGCAATAGCAAACAAACAATACTGCCAATTGAGTGAATTGATGCCAAAATGGCTGACATTTTCTCAGATTTTGGTAACATGTTGCTGCAATGGGGCGCCTAAAATCCATGCAGCACATACCATCAAAATCCTCACAGCCATGTTCTTGAGCCAACAACAAGTTTTGTTGTTGCTCTGTTTGTATATAATGGTGGCAAATTTGACTCACATTAACTGCCTAAGAAACAAGGTGATTTAATTCTTTAATGCTTTCCCTGCTGTTACTCTGCATAAGAGAAGAACCGCTGCAATACATTCCCATCAGTTCCATAAACCAACTACATCATCACATGCTTCATCCAAAGCTATATTGCATTAAATGCATTATGCTTATCAGCATGTTCATGTGTTGACTTATGTGGGTGTCATGGTCCCATCATAGCTTTCCACTACATTAGCGTCTACATAAAGACAACTATCAACATTCAAAGTGCAAACAATATCAACTTCTTTTGGGTTAACATTATACAGAGGTAATCAATTATCGTAAATATCAAGACTTTCAGTAAGATTCTTCATTCCCCGCATACATTCACTTTTTTGCAACAATGTCTGCAAGTCAGTTTCAAGGAAGGGCACACCAAACAAGGACTGGTTCAGTAAGGAGGCCACACATTAGTTGTTGGGTTGACTGCCGGCAGCAGCACTCCCACGATCCGGCACACTAAGCTCAGGCTGCACACAGTGAGCAGGCATCCATCGCAGACCTTCATCTGTAGAAACACAAGCATAACCTCTCCCCCAAGTTAACAATTCATGCGGTCCCGACCAATGCCCGGTATACGAGGGTCTTTCATGCGTACTAAGACACCTTCATGGTTTTGCTACTTGTCACCAATTGACACAAAATGTCACACAATGGGAGGCACCGCATGGTCAGCAGAGATATTCAGAAAGTTCAAAACATAACATGCTTTCTCTAATCGTGCCTCTGGGGTCATTCCCTTAATTCCCCCCTTTTTTTTTTTTTTTTTTTTTTTTTTTTTGAGTTAGTACCACTTTATTAATAGACTCACACCAATGTGTACCCCCAGCTAAAAATACACACGCTACGCAGGCTTTGTTATTTAAAAGGTGATAGGTTAGAACTACTCGCTCACATGCTTCCATCTTCCCTATGATTGGTCCCGGTGTGGTGCCCACACACTGCTCCCCCCTTGTGTAGGCATCCTGTTTTTTCTCATCTTTCTGTCCAGCTCTCTTATCTCTCTGTGAATACAGTTTCTTTGTCTCCCTTGGCCTTGCACATGACCTTCACAACACTTGCAGCTTGTTACAGTTTCGGCCTGCTCCGCCTGCTATTACAACAAAGTTACTTGGTCTGGATTGCTCATAATATGTCCGTTGTCTTCCAGCCATTCCACAAATCCCCCTTTTTGTTTTTGAGCGATCCAGACCGCTTTTATTATTCTGTTCATAATTCTCATAAAGCAATTCCACACACAGATCAATATAATTAAAAATATTACAGTGGCAATTAATACCGTTGTCCTGTGCAGAAACAAATCTTTTAACCATCCAGTAATTCCTAAACTCTGTAGCCAGTCCGTTAACCCATTCTCAATCTTTATGGCCTGTACATTTTTTCTCAACTCAGTAAGCTGCTTATGAATAGAGTTTGAGTGATCAGTCAAATTCATATGCTTTCCTTAGCACTGTTCACTATAGGCTACTCTCTACTGTTCATGCTGTTTCCTTATCTTCTAGGGGTGAGTTCACATTCCTCCTTTGTTTCTGTCTCATCCTAGTTTCTTCTCATACTCCCCCAAAGTTATTTAACTCTTTGCTGCAGAATCTCAGCTGCACATCATCAAAGCAAGGCCAAAACTGCACATCATCAATGTCAAAACAACCCACTGTCTCTGTTCCGTACAATTCTACAATTTCCTCCCCCCGTTGGGCTGATATATCTAGACAACCAGTCTGCATCAGGTAGTTCATTGCTGGCTGTGTTATCACAGTTTTTTGAATCCTCCTTTTCATCTGAACTAGATGAAGGGGGGGTTGCCACGTCCGAATAACTCGGCGGCTGTTCTTGCCGGCACCATGTTTGGGTGTTGTCCCCTGCTTTGTCTATTCTATGCAATCTGTCTTCACCTTGCCTAATAGCCTCCCCCACACCACTTTCTTTTGCCTTATCCCTTTCCTGCAGTTCTTGTTCCTCAACTTTTAATCTCCGCAGTAAATTTGCCAGGTCATCTGTTGAGTATAAGTTCTTTTGATCCTGCTTTGCATTCTTATCTTCTACCGGATAGCATTCCACCTTTCTTTCTGATGGTGGGCTGTCCAGTAAATTAGCCGGTGGACTAGGAGGAGGACTAGGAGGTTTAGAGTCCCCTGCTAATGAAGTGCCCACCTGTGTTTCCTGATTTATTCCCGGGAGCTGAGGACGCTCTGCACCAAATATAGATACTCCCACCGCAGCCCATATTTGAACCCCTTCATGTTTTTCGTTCATAGCACAACATATCTTACCCCAGGTGGAACCCCACGCCATCGTGCCCGTTTTCTCAGATTCCCAAATTTCTTGTTCAAATTTTTGCCCACAGTTCACAACACATAATATCTTGAGGGTTAACAATCAACCCTCTGCCCTTCATCCATAGGATGATTTCAATTATATCTTTCCATGAGCATTTTTCCTGCCGCCTCCTTCACCCATTTTTTCAATACCTGTACCATGAAGTCAACATCAACATCTTTTTCCAGCTTCATCACCCCTCCGGAGGTCCAGTGTCATCCAGCGCACTGCCTCCCAGGATCACGTCAGGGTCACCACTTGTAGCTCATGACGTGTCCAAACCTCAGCACAGCACCTGAGGGACCATCAGCTCTCAGACTTTCATGGAGAGGAAGGTAAAATGGCAGTTTATTGAAAGACACAGGCACTTATATACTAGGAACAGAGCCAGCCCCTTCTTGGGCGGTTTTCTACTTAGTTCCTATGTTTCCATCACAACACGTGATCTTCCACATCGCCACATCCCTATGCTACTACAGATAAAAGCCCAATATTTTTGAATAGAAGGCACTATTTCTGCCGTCATGTAACAAGTATCACAAATAACTAGAAGCTGTACAATATGTGCCCAGTTATACCACAATAGAAGGCTAAAATCTGTTTTCAGATTCCTAGTTACATCAAAAGAATATAAAATGGATCCTTTGATACGAGAAGTGTTTTGTTTTTTGGTTTTTTTTTTTTTTCGGTTTCTGCTAACACATTAATTTTGTGTATGCTGCTACGTTCCATGACGTCTGAAACAACCTTTTTCAGTCCTGGATTGAATTAGTATATTAACAGTAGTAATACTGCTGTCCCAAGACTGATGATGCAGTAATTTTCCAGCCTAATCATACTGAACTTCAAATACATTCATAGCAATTCTATTCAAGTTACTGTCTCAGAAGTATTTTTGCAGTGTGCATGAATTACACGTGACAGCATAGCCATTAGACAAGTGTTTCTACAGTTCATTGGAAATGAAATAGAGGAAGGTACTTCCCTAAGGTAAAAGCTCATGTGAACCTTGTCCCTGTCTTTGATCTTAATGAGACCTCAAATGACTATCAACTGAAAAAAATAGAAAACCAAAACAAATTCTAACTTGTGCAGTTATCATGGGCAGCTTATACCAACTATTTAAATTGCAAAGCAATAAATCATTAAAATTTGCTCCAGACATCCACACAACCCACACACATCCACAGACAACTGACACCACACTGAAGGCTGAGCCGGCAGTGAAACTGTTGCATGTCACCCAGTGTTTGGACATCTTAACCGGCTGGAAAAAGTGTCCAGATTTTCCAAGACTCTGGTGCCAGTTACAGCTGGGCCAAGACACTTTTACTGTTGTATGTTATCTATAGACCATGTGTATGTGTGTGTGACAGAGAACAAAAATCATTAATGAACTGCACTACCCATGTCATTCAGACCTTCAATTTTATGTCACAGAGTGGCCTAGTTCTGTTCTTGAGGTTACCTCACCCTAAATTTCCCTGTGTCAACAGACAACACCATGATACATTCATATTTTCTGGTTATTACGAATGACAGAATTTCTGAGGTCAGAGGGGTCCTCTGGAGGTCATCTGGTCCAACCTGCCTGAGCAAGGATGGGTCAGCTAAGTTTTCATTCCCACTCACTGTCCACTTATTGGGTCTGTACTTCATCAGTCTAATAGGATGTATGGCAAGCCATAATAAAATGAAGATAAATAACACTGAATGCTGTTCCCTCATGCACAGAGCCAATCAACTCATCATAGAAGTCTATCTCATTGGTTAAGCATGATTTCTAATTAGTAAATTAATGCTGATAACTCCCAGTCATCTTCTTGTCTTTCATTTCCTTGGAAATAGTTTCCAGGACAATTTGTTCCATCATGTTCTCAGAAATTAAGGTAAGACTGAGCAGTTTGAAGTTGTTTGGATCTTCCTTCTTTTCTTTCTTGGAGATAATCATGACAATTGTCTTCTTCCAGTCCTCAGGAACCTCTTCTAATCACCATGACTTTTCAAAGATGATCAAGAGTCAGGGATGAGCAGGGATCTTCTAGAACTGCGGAAAAGGAAAGTGTATGGTCAATGGAAGCAAGGACAGGTGTCCTGGTTTCATCTGGGATAGAGTTAATTTTCCTCTTAGTAGCTGGCGCAGTGCTGTGTTTTAGATTTGGTGTGAGAACAGTGTTTGATAGCACACTGATGGGTTTGGTTGTTGCTGGGTTATGTTTATACTAAATCAAGGACTTCTGATTCAGTTTCTTGGGCCCTGCCAGAAAGAGGGCTGGAGGGGCATGGGAAATTGGGAGGGGACACAGCCAGGACAGCTGAGCTGAACTAGCCAAAGGGATATGCTATACCATGGGACATCATGCTGAGTATATAAACTGGGGGAAGAAGAAGGAAGAGGGGGACATTTAGCATTATGTTGTTTGTCTTTCCAAGTAACCATTACGTGCGATGGAGCCCGGCTTTCCTGGGAATGGCTGAACACCTGCCTACTGATGGAAAACAGTGAACGAATTCCTTGTTTTGCTCTGCTTTTGTGTGTAGCTTTTGCTTTACTTGTTGAATTGGTCTTATCTCAATCCTTGAGTTTTACATTCCTTTCCAATTCTCCTCCCCAGCCCTCTGGGTTAGAGTAGAGTAAGAGAGTGTTTATGTGGTACTTAAGTTCTCACCTGGGGTTAAACCATGACAACAGGCAATGTGGGAGGACTACAGTACCTGGTAAAACTATGGAGACAGTTATTCTGGATAACAGAAAAACACTTGAGAGACAAGGCAGTCATTGGTCATAGTCAACATGGGTTCACAAGGGGAAAGTCCTGCTCAATTAATTTAATTGCCTTTTATGACAAAGTGATCCATCTAGTTGACCAAGGAAAACCAGTACATGTGATGTTCTTGGATTTTAGCAAAGCTTTTGATACTGTCTCTCATAGTGTGCTTCTGGACAAAATGTCCAGCACACAGGTAGGCAAGTCCATAATACATTGGCTGAACAAGTGGCTGATGGGTCAGGCTGAAATTTATAGTAAATGGGGTTACACAAGGCTGGCAGCGAGTTACCGGTGGGATTCCCCAGGGCTCAATTTCAGGGCCAGTGCTCTTCAATGTTTTTATAAATGATCTGGAGGCAGAAAGTAAATGTACATTACATAAGTTTGCCGACGATACTAAACTAGGAGGATCTGTGAGCTCCATCAAGGGTAGAGAGGTCTCATAGAGACATCTGGATAGACTGGAGAGGTGGGCAACTAACAGCCATATGAAATTTAACAAGTGAAAGTGCTGGATTCTGCACCTGGGATAGGGAAATCCTGGTTATATGTACAAATTGGAGGATGAGCAGCGCTGCAGAAAGAGATCTGGGGGTTTGGGTTGATGGCAAATTGAATATGAGTCAACAGTGTGCCCTGGAAGCCAAAAGGGCCAATCATGTTCTGGGGTGCATCAAGTACAGCATAACTAGCCAGTCAGGGGAGGTTATTATCCCACTCTACCCTGCACTGGTGCAGCCCCACCTCGAATACTGTGTGAAGTTTTGGGAATCTTGATATAAGAAGGACATCAAACTATTAGATTCTGTCCAAAGGAGAATCACCAAGATGGTGGAAGTTCTCAGGGCCAAGATTTAGGAGAAGTAGCTGAGGTCACTTGGCTTGTTCAGCTTGGAGAAGAGAAGGCTCAGTAGTAACCCCATCTCAGCCTACAACTTTGTCAAGAGAGGCCGTGGAGGAGGAGATGCTGATCTCCTCTTTCTAGTGACCAGCAACAAGACATGAGGAAATGCAATGAAGCAGTCTCAGGAGAAGTCCAGACTGGACATTAGGAAGGGTTCTTCACTGAGAAGGTGGTCAGTCACTGGAACAGGCTCCCCAGGGAAGTGATCATGGCACCGAACCTGTCAGAGTTCAAGGAGCATCTGGACAACACTTTTAGTCATATGATTTAGTTTCAGGTAGTCCTGCAAGAAGCGGAGGGTTGGACTTGATGGTCCTTATCAGTGGACCCAAGATTTCCCTACGTTTTGGGGGTTTTTTGCTGATCATAGAGTCATAGAATTACATAATCATTTAGGGAGGAAAAGACCCTGAAGATCATCAAGTCCAACTGTAAACCTAACACTGCCAAGTCCACCACTAAACCATGTCCCTATGTGCCACATCTGCATGCCTTTTAAATACTTCCAGGCATGGTGACTGAACCACTTCCCTGGGCTGCCTGTTCCAGTGCTTGATAACTCTTTTCGTGAAGAATTTTTTTTCCTAATATCCAATCTAAACTTCCCCTGGTTCCACTTGAGGCTGTTTCCTCTTGTTTTATCAGTTGCTACTTGGGAAAAGAGACCGACATGCACCTTACTACAAGCCCATTTTATTAATCCTTTTCTCTCACTGTCCCTACATGCTCTGACAGTGTCCCTGTTTTCATCCAAGATAACTTGACCTTACTTCTTCTATGCTCTCTTTTTATGTTTGAGTTTAATCAGAAGCCCCTTGGTGTAATGTTTTAGCACTGTATTACAGTATTGCTGTTGCTAGTTGCAGGCCATGAGCTTTTTACTGTGTCTGCAAGGCTTCAGGACTGGGGCTTATCAAGCCTGCTCTGTTGGAACCTTTTTTGATCTCCCTGCTGCTTTGTTTTACTTGGTTTAATTATGTTACCAATTTCTGTTGAATTTTCTGTTGAAAATTATCAATTGATCAGGTTTCTAAGGCCAATTGGTTTTACTTCTGTTCATCTTTGTACCGTACAATTACCACTTTATATAGAAGGCAGAAAGAAGCACTTATTCTATGCAGAATGAGATATTTCTAACCCTAGCATGTTGGGTTATAACTTCTAGTGATGGAGTGTAGAGAAAGACAGGCCTGATATGATGGCAGAGGCCTTCAGAGGTGGTGTTCTATGTATTCAGGATGTGGTGTAGAAGAGCACATGGGGTCATAAGAGATACAGCACAGGCCTGGCACTGGAGATGCCGCAGCTATGAACAACTCATCCATAGTCAGTTAAAGATATACTGACTCAGAGGTGGATGGAAGTGGTAACAAAGAAAAACATAACTAGTACCTAACATATGTAAAAGATGGTAGCACATACGGTAAATTACGATATAAAATGGACCTGCAGACCAATGAGGTGTGAAAAGATGTTGGCAAACCTGACACAGAATCAGAATGACAGAATGGCTGGGGTTGGAAGGGACTTTTGCAGATCAGCTAATCCAACCCCCTTGCTAAAGCAGGTTCATTTAGGGCAGGTAAGTCACAATGGTCCCAACTTGTTCCTATAGCAAGGAAGAAGAAGCCATCAACCTGAACAAAATATTCCTCCTGGCAAAGGACTCTAGATGCTGACAACTCACTGTACCCCCAGAAGAAATACTTTTTTTCTTCTGTTTTAAGTGGATCTGTCAACTGATTTAATAAGTGATTCCTATTTCTAGTGCATTGAAATTTGTTGACTAACAATTCTGTGATCACTGTGTCCACTGCTTTCATGATTTCATAACACTCAGATACATCTTTCTTCAATCAAATCAAAGGATAATATTGGCTATAAGGAATCTCCAGGAGTTATCTTTCCGCAAGTCTTCCCTTCCCCCGAGCTGGACCTATTCAAAGCAAGCTGCTCACAGCTGAGCCTGGTCAAAATTTGACTGTCTCCAAGGACGAAGATTTCACAACCTCTCCAGGTAATTTCTTCCAGGGTTTAAATATCCTTGGGGTAATTTATTTTCCTCTAATTTTTATTGGCATTGTCATACATTTTGTTGCAACTTCTGACCATTGCCTTTCATCCTTTTGCTGTGTATCTTGTATCTCTGAAATTATGTTAATGCCTCTGTCCTGAGTTTTAACTGTCAGTTCTGTGCTTAGCAACATACAAACTCTTTTACTACCATTTGCCTTACTTTTTTTACACAACTCTTTTTTCAACCACAGACACAGTTCTGTAAGGTCTTCTCAGACCTCCTAGCCATCAATATAATATTTAAATGAGCTTAGTATCTTTTCCAAACTCACAGACGTTACCCCATGTGCTTTCTTTCAGACAGTTAATCAAGATAGTGAATAAAATTGGTCATACCAGCCATCCTGAGGGATGTCTCTATTTACCCTTCTGTATTATGAAAAATCACCATAAAATCCTATATTTTTTTCCAACCTCTTAATCAATTGTTCTAGTGAGTCCATGCCCCAAGGCTCAGGAACAACACCCACTGCCCTGCACTGAGGGGTCTGGTGCTGTGGTTCCAGAGGTCCCAGGGACACAGGCAGGGCTTTGTAGCTGGACTTACAGTTGTTGTTCTGTATATATGCTTCCTTTCTGTCTGTGAAAAGATTTTGACTATATCAAATCAAGGTACTCTTCCATGCGTCTTGGCTTTCTCTCTGCTTTTACTGAAAATACTCCTCCATGATATTTCTATTCTGATTACCAGCAGATTGGCTGCAGTCTAGTTAATGTGAAACTCATCTTTCCTGTACAGCTTTTTTTCAGGTCTTGCATATGTATCTGGCAGCGTTACACAAGCTGTTGCCATGAGAACTGGACTCCCTGCTGGGGAGAACCCCTAGCAATCTGAATTTCACCCCTGAAATGTTCCTATTATGTTTCTCTACTTTATCATCACCAGCATGGGTTAGGACAATTAGTTCTGCTCTTCCACATCAAATAGCCTTATTTGGTCATCTTTAGTATCACAAACTCAGCAGTCACTTTGAATAGTTACCAGATTTACTACTCCCAGCACCTCCTTCTTCCACCCCTGAAGATTTCCTGTTCTCTTACTCTATAGTACCTCTTCAATAAGTTAACAAAAAAACAAGGCCTGGTCTTGCTGATTAATTATACCTCATGTTCAGATGTACCTAAAAGTGTAGGAAAGACTGCAGGGAGAAGTTAATTTAAACTCTTAGAGATATCCATTCCAAATACAAACTAATCGTTTACTACACTTTCTCTCATAGTTGCTCAGCAGCTGCTTTTTTATCCTCTCAGGACAAAGGAAGCTCTGCTTCATCATTGGGATTGCCTTGACAAGCCAATCCTTTTCACATCCAGAAGTAACAACTTAGCAGGTCTTGGCTGACTCACACATTGACCTAAAATGCAATACCACAACTGAAATAACATTCATTAACTGTCCAAATTCAAAATTCACCAAGTTTATTTGCTTCTAGGAGTCATTCACAGAACATCTTCTGGCTCTTCCCATGCAAAATTGCCGTGAAAACTACGGTGTCCTGCTTGTTATTCACTAGTTCCTTCAAAGTGCTGAGGGAAAATACTTTAAAAAAAGGAGCAGCTGTAAATCTAAAAGGTGTTCAGGAGCAACTTAAATTTTTAGTGGTTTGCTCCCATTGCCAAGACAATACATTCTACTTAAGTCCCATTTTTTTTACTATTATCAACTCTAACCTAAATGGTATTTGGACAAGAAGTTAATGAGAACTGATAAATGAGTTAGGTTTTCTGGTATAGAACAGGACTGCAGTTAGATGGTAGCTGTAAAGGGTTTTAGGCAAGTATGGGTGTAACCAATTTTTGTAGTAAGAACTCTGAATTCAGGCTAGTGCTTTGTTTCCTCTTTTTTCGCAGTTTAGCCAGTTTCACTCTTGACTAGACATCTTGTCTACAGCTCATCTCAGACACAATACTCATAATATTTCTACTTACATCTTCCTACTCAACCCCTTCTGTTATTGAGTTTGTAGGCCATGCTATCTATTAGTGTCTGCTCAATAGTGTTAATCATAGTGTTATTCTACCAAAAGTTCAAATCATCAGCTATGCAGGAGAGAGTAAGAGTGTATAAATCCTGATGACCTTGTTAGGAAACACTTAAGCAACACAGATGCACTACTGGAGACATTGAATTCCTCGTTGAATCTTAGAGAATAATAGCAACAACAAATCTGAAAACAGCAAGCCAAGTGCTAGAACAGATGAAGCTGGGAGAAAGGAAAGGAAGAAATTTGTTTCTGGGGAGGTTGGAAGATAAGCAGAAGTCAGAAATGTAGCAGCAGAACTTATTTAAAGAGAATAAGAATCCTGAAGAAATCAGTTTGTGATCTGTATAACTATGTTGTCCATAACCGCTGCTAATAAAAAAAAAAAGTAAATTACTATAAGTAGCTTTATATTTCATATGCGAAATTTTGGTAGGGTCACAAATAAAAAATACTTGAAAACCATAAAACTAATTTGCCGCTGCTCTGGAATCCAAATGTCAAATCTCAGTGTTCTATGTCAGACATATTTTTATCATAAAATCATTAATGTAAAGCTATCTGAATATAAATATTTCAAGAAAGTGCACTTCATTCTGATAGACTGAAGTCAAACTAGTGCTAACTAGTCCAATTTCATCATTCTGTGTTTAAATACATCTAAATGTCAGCTGTAGGATATTCAGCACCTCTTAAGAGTTCTCATCTATGATTATTTCCTTTCTCATGTATTTCCTTATAGCATTACTTCTTAATCTAACTTATGCTTTTATGCTAATTTATGCTAATGTATGCTAATGGATACAGCTTAAAGACCTGTGCAAAAGTCTAAAAGTTTGAGAATAAAAGTATCAAACACATGCCAGGATCTCAGCTGAAACAAAGGATTTCAGCATTTTGTTGATACTCCATATCTGATAAGTTTTTGCAGTATTTCTGTGAAAATTAACCTGAAATGCAATGCAAATCCCAAGAACGTGGCTAAAAACTCGTAGTATATTTATCTTTTATTTTGAAGCATAATTCTTAAAATAAAAGTAAGTTGAGCAGCTGTGAGTGAGCAGGGTAGCATAAATATATGTCTGAAAGTGCTGACTCAGAATCCATATGTAAGATAATTATCTTGTAGGACCATGACTGTATGACTCATGAATATAGACAACTCCTACATCAAAATATATTCTTGGTGAAAGACTTCCCCCCGCCCCCCATTTTGAAGTGATTTTTTGTGTGTTTGTACTCAGTCCAATTCACTATCATCCCTCACCTAATAAAATGATAGATGTGTTCAACTTAGTCCTAAAGGGCCTTTGTTAAGACTGCAGTGCAAACATCAGTTGACACTTTTAAGGTCATACCCAATGACACATAAAAGTAAGATTAAATAAAAGCTCAGCTGATAAACCAAACAAAACTGCAGAGTTCCCAAAAGGCTATGAACAGCTTTATTATAGACACTATAAGTTCTAGTGTCTGAATCTGAGGACAAAGACCGTCTTGAAGGACCTATATCTTATCAGGATTTACAAATCAAGAATACAAGTTCATGAAGGTAACAAGAGAAAATAGTGTTGTTTTGTGCTGGATTTTTTTTTTTTTTTCAGTTCCTTTCTATCAGAAAATGTACAGCATCTACTTACTAATGTTTAATGTGCCCTGATATACTGTTCATTCTTGTAAACTCTGTAAATTTCCAACTATAATTTCAACAATAATACATATGAAGTAGCAATGGTAGAGTTAAAGAAATTGTAATAAGTATGGACATATAAGTGCACATTAAATCATGTATTTAGCATGTACGTATCTACCTACTGGATGCCTCAATTTATCAAGTATAATCTAAATCTCTGTTGTGAATGCTTTAACAAATAGTAGTACGTAACCTCGGACAGAAAGGAATTAAACCAGATTTGGTCTGGTGGTGCTCAAAACCTCAGTACTACTGCACATACTGGAAAGGAAAGAAAAATTTATACAAGACATTTGTATTATTCACAAAATAAGATGGAAGGAAAGCTATTCTGTCTGTTTACAGATTCTTAAAACCACAGCCTTTTCCCTTGCTGTTCCTCATTATGGATTACATTTACTACTGTCCAGAACAAGAGACAAAAAAGCACCATAGTACCAATGGAAATACCAGAAAGAAACTTGCAGGGATATACTGTATTTTGGAGGGGTTTTCAGTTTTCCTTTAAAATACGTTATATTCTCATCCAGAAGATGCTGAGAAACACACAGTTCTGTAATCCTAAATTCTATGTGCCCTTCTCATCAGCACCAAACATAGCTGTTACACAGCAGAAGGGCTTTAGTTATCTCTCCTGTTAACAAGTGTCATTGTCTTTCTAGGCATTTTTTCAGTCCTGTGCTGTCATAAGGTAATAAGATAAAAAGAGAAGAACAGCGCAGCTTATGTTTGCTATTATTCTGCTATTTTTCCAGCTTTATCTTTCTTTACATTATTGTATTAACTGTGATCCTGAGCAGGTTGGAGTTTTGCGAAATGTTCCTGCTTTCATTTTCTGCTCATTTACCAGATATGTCTGGTTTGTTACTTTTGGTATCTTACACTCATGAGATCTTGACACTGTTCAGCTATTTCTGATTGCCTGACTCTACTTGTACTGTCAGTAGTCTCTTTCTGAATATATTCTTCATCTTCCTGGCTATGTTAAAGGATGTGACTGATCCAGTCCTGACATTTTATCTGGTATCGAATCTTGCTCCAAATATTAAGAGGTTGCACACCTTTTTACAGTGCTTTATAACTATAATACATCAATTTTTAAGTTGCGTAAATATATAAAACTATAATAAGAATTTCAGAAGATATATCATTTGTGTTTTATTATTATTTTGGAGGATGAAGTGCATAAAACACATGAGTAAATAAAATAATTAAAATAAGCATTTAAGACCAGAAGATATAGTCGCTGATTTCATTTTCAGAAAACTAGGCTCTGTTGTTTGGATACTATTTGTGATGATGTATGAAGCATTGCAGGACAAACTTCAAATGAAAATAGTGCAGGAGAGAGAAATGTGCTAGTCTAACTAACAGACTCAGAAAGTGAATGATATATGGAGTCTAATTTATGGTCAGATTAAAAAAACAAACAAACAAACAAACAAACAAACAAACAAACAAACAAAACCAAAAAACACCAAACCAAACAAATAACAAACATCTATCTTTCTACAACATAGAGTGGAATTTAAAGTTTGGAGCTAAGCATTGAACTTTACTGGGCAGCACAGAATGCAGGTGCATTTTCCAGTTCAGAATCCAGCCTTACCCACTTTCCAGCTCCACAGCATGGTTAGAACTGAGGGCATACTACCCCATGTCCTTGTTTTCATAAAAAGAAAAACTCTGGTTGCAGACAACATGCTGTGGCAGGCTCCAGCAGGCATCTAATATAGTCAGTTAATGGTCAAGATCCCCCAGTTGTTTTGTGGGAAGTCTGCAGATAACAAGTCTAAGTGCATCAGAAAACCATAGGTAAAGAACTAGAAGGAATTGGTTCTGACTTTTCCAGGGGTTATTTCATATATTAATGAAAGACTGATTGTACTTGTGTCACTTCAAGAGTTTCTTATCAAAAGAGCAATGGCTGTGGTAGTGTTAATGAAAGAATGTGTAAAGCAGATTCAAGACCTGCAGTGATAAGTCCACTCTCCTTAATAACTGTACTTTGCTAGAAATAGAAGGGGAATTTTTGGAATATCACGACAAGAATTGTGACAGGCATCAGAGGGTATGAAAATGTTCTTATGTCTAATTAAAATCACTGAAATGTACACTCATGGACTAGTCACAGTAATTCATGTTTTGTTCTGATCACACATTATAAATACACCATATGGGCTGTTCTGTAGAAAGCTTTTATTTCCATACCCTCCAAATCTCAGAGCTAAGAAAATAACACAGAGCATTGAACAAGACTCCAACAGTGCATTTATATTGGTTCTCTGCTTGGCTTTGTTTCCTGTGGCATGATCATCAAAAAGGACGATCCATGCTTTTGCTATTATGAACTAAACCTGGAAGTTTAGTTGTTTAGAAAACTTACCCAGACCCTAGATGTGTAAGTTCATATTTATTTTATTTCCATGTTCAATTTGGATTTTAAAAATGGAAAGATATGTGATAATAGACTTTATATACACTTTAGCCATAGGGCACTCTTGTTCACTGGGAGGTTGCTGTTTTTTTCTTCCCATTGGGCTCTCTGAAGGAGCTCAACTCCATGCAGCTGGCTTGCTGAGAGCTGAATAAACCCACACTGCAGAACATAGAATTGTGTCAGCAATTTTTATTTAAACAAAAGGATCATTATAGTGCCCTTACACTAAGAGTTATTCCCTGAGGAAGATTCCATGTGTGAGTCTTGTTACTCTGTTAACTGCATATGGGTAGATTATGTTCAGTTACATAAGGACTGAAGCAACTTACATTATTCTAGTTTTAGATCAATAACAGTGAAACCAGAATCCACCATTTTATCTTTAGAAAGACTAAATTTTCTTAAATAAAAATTAATATAGACTAATTAAAAAGAATATTAGAATAATGGAATTGCAAATGTGAAACCAGATCCTCAGTTACTATAAATCAGCACAGCTCCATAGAATTGAGTTATACAAATTAACCCCACCTGAGGGTTGTCCAATCTTGTGTTATAATTGGGACTACAATCGCAGACCACTAGCAAGATATTGTTCAAACAATGAGGAGCAGTAAGAAAGAAGTAGTGTATTTACTTATTTTAGGAAACTATATGCAGGCTTTTAAACAGATACATTCACATGTCTTTGAAAAAAGTATAGAACCGTAATTATAGCGGAAATTACAATAAATGTGAAAAATAATTATTTAATTAGCCTGTATATTCAATTTAATTAGGAAAGTATCCTTATAGATGACACAAGAAAATACCTCTTTCTCCTTTGCTGTACAGTATGTCAGTATTCATATGCCAATATACCTAGTACAGGCATTGACAGGAAAATTATCTTTTAAAGAGATAGAGTCACACTAGGATACATGCTGAACACAAGGAAAGTAAAAAATATGCCTTTTCACATAAAGTTTTGTGAATAACATTTGATGAAAATCTTGACAGGAACAATATTCTCAGATGCTGGAAGGAAAAATGGTTTTCCTGGGTTTAGTTATAGAATTATATTGTGGTTCTTATTTACTTTCCAAGTAATAATAAAAATAAACTTCACAAGAGGATTGCAATTCACTTGTGAATATTTTCCATAATCCTTTACTGATGGATCATGATGATAAAAAAAGAGGAAGAAGAGATATTTCCGGGCAACTGAAGAATCTAAACCTGGAAAAGGTTGCGTGGTCTAACAAAGTTCAACAGGTCAGTTACCTTATTCATACTGTTGGAGAGCTCCAAAAAGAAACAATTAAAAAAAAAAAAAAACAAACCACAACAAAAAACCAAAACACAAACCAGAAAAAAAAACCCACAAACAAAAAAACACCCAATACCACACACACATACCCCCAAAAAACCCCAACCACCACCCCCAAAACACAAAGGAATCTATGTATCTATTTTTGAACAAGTTTGCAGTCCTTTGCCCTGGTATGATAAACTAACTAAAAGTGTAAAGACAAAAGAAAGTAGAAATCAATACCCTTCCACAGTTTTCCTCTAAAGATCAGAAGTTATTTCCAGCCTTTTCATAGTAAACCTGAGCTTGACTATGAGATCAAGTAGAAAGGGGGCACAGCCATTAGAAATCTGGCCGGTGACAAGAAGAGAGGTGGTAAGTGTGAACCCGTTAGCATATAACTACTGGCAGTAAGATCAGTGAAGACTATTGGTTTTAGCAGTAGACTTGTCTGGAAACTTTCTTCAGTCAGTTGCCTACAACTGAACAGAGCACATAACCACTGATCTTAAGTGTGGGCCAAAATAATATCTGACTTCACTCAAAGTTATCTTTCCTGTTTCTGCCTGTAGTTAACAGTGTGGTCTAAAAACAATCCTTCATCAACTATTCCTTTTCACTTTCCTTCAGTCAGTAATTTAGGGTCTTTCTATTATAGAAGCTAATTAATAACCATGGTACCATTAATTTGTCTGACAGCTCTTAAAATCTATCATATTCTTTACCTTAATGTCCTTTTGCTCAAAAATTTCCACAATTATGCCATTCATAAGTCTGTATAAGAGAGGTATCTCTCAAAAGAGGCAAGCACTATGCAGATAATAGATTTCTCATATAAAATATTATTTCTTTCAATAAGGCCTCACAACACTTGCAATTGTTGTTCCCTTCTCTATCAATGACAACTTCATCACAGCAGGCATCCGACTAAAAAGAATAAGATGTCATCTATTCTTTTGCTGTTTTCTGTTCTGAATCTGCAGAAAACTCATAAAAAACAGGAGACAAAACACCCACCAAGAACTGCTAATAAAGACTACTCCTGTGGTTTGCTACAAAGGGATTTGACATACATTTTTGAAAACCTGAAAAGAATGAGACAAGAACAAAGGAAATACAGTGATGGCATGCAGTCTGCAAACACCTACACAGATGCAGAAGTTCCTGCTTGGAAGTGACCATGCAGAGTAGTAAGACCTGAAGTTCACATCATCCTCCAAGTCTCCAAATTAGCTTGAAGTATTGCTTTCAGCCATATACCAGCACCATTTTAGGGCTTATGCTATGCATATGTACAAATACATGACAGTTGTATACAGGGCTCACAGTAGCTTCATGTGAGGGACAACTGAAGTTTATATTTAGTCCCACAGATCCAAGCACATTTCTCTGATATAAATCTTACATGCCACCTGAGAAAGACATAGTGAAACTCAAGGTATGTGATCAACATCACTTCTGAGTAACTTCCTACTATATCTCAGTATGCTACATCCAAACTCAGTGATTAATACAGAAAGTTGAACTTCAACACCCCCTAAAAAGAAAAAAAAATAAAAGAAAAAATAGAATAAATCCCTTAAAATTTCCAGTATTTCTAAAAGCTTTTTCTTCTTTCTAATTTTTTCATTGAATTCTTTAAGCCCTTCCAAAACACATATACTACATATACTGACCCATTCTGTATTTCCCTACCTGGAAAAATATAACACCTTGTCCTGGTTTCAGCTGGGATAGAGTTAATTTTCCTCTTAGTAGCTGGTGCAGTCCTGTATTTTGGATTTAATGTGAGAACAATGTTGATAGCACACTGATGGGTTTAGTTGTTGCTGGGTGATGTTTATACTCAGTCAAGGACTTCCCAGTTTCTTGGGCCCTGACAGTGAGAGGGCTGGAGGGCCATGGAGAATTGGGAGGGGACACAGCCAGGACAGCTGACCCAAACTAGCCAAAGGGATATTCCATACCACAGGTCATCATGGTCAGCAACAGAAAGTTGGGGGAAGAAGAAGGAAGGAGGCACATCCAGCATTATGGCGCTTGTCTTCCCAAGTAACCATTACATGTGATGGAGCCCTGCTCTCCTGGGGATGGCTGAACATCTGCCCATGGGAAGTGGTGAATTAATTCCTTTTTTTGTTTTGCTTGCATGCACAGCTTTTGCTTTACCTATTAAATTGTTCTTATCTGAACTCCTAAGTTTTAAATTCCTTTCTGATTCCCTTCCCCAACCCTCTGGGTGAGGGGGAGTGAGCAAGTGGCTGTGTGGTGCTTGGTTGCCGGCCGGGGTTAAACCACGACACACCTAGTGGGAGCCTGGATCATATTACTTTTTGGATACATAATTTTATTCAGAAATCATCACTGAAATTAAATTAAGGCTATTGTATACCAGTGCTTTTTTACTCCTTGTAATAAGGTTTAATCAAAACCTTAATCCGGCAATGTATTTGTTTATTGGAGTTGGTAATAAAATGAGACAGGTCATTACCTCTTTTCCTGCTCTTCAATATGAAACTCAGAGTTTTGTTTCTGTATCAATAGGCTTTTACACTCTTAATTTTTAAAATTATATTTTTATCGGTTTTAATGTGTTATAATTTTTGAAAACATTAAATATGTCATTAATGTTTATGTTAAATTACCCTACCCATTGCATATGTTGCTTGAGACTATAATCAGGCAAAAGCTGAGCCAGGTCCTTAAGTCTTCTTCTTTATGAACTTATTTTCAGATAACCATGGCAGTGCTTGGCTCTTGTGGGGGATTTTGTTACTTCTTTCAAAAGCATACAGTTCAGTTAATACACTTGAGTTCAAGACAATAATAGAAACTAATCATCTGAAAAATGGAAGCACTGCACTCCACTGCAGATTGTTTAAATGCAAACATGTAATTTCACTCCTCTAAAAGAAAAAGCAAGCAGCCCTTGCAAACTGGATTTGCAAACACTGAGGTGGAAAGAAGTGCTGTGATTTTTTGACAGCTTCTTAGACTTTGTTGTTGGTTTCATCCCCTCTCTTTTCTTATGTGTTGGTCTGTCTTTTTTACCTTCTGTTTGGTACATACAAAATCCTTTTCTCTCTTTTTCTCCTATGCTATTTCCTCTCCATATTGGAGAATAGTTTTGCTCCATCTTCTCCACAATCTCCCATTTGGTAGTTGTAGACAATAAGCCCCCTGTAACCTCTTCTTCAGGCTGAACAAACCTTGCTGTCTCAGCGTCTTCTCATATTCCAGGGGTTCCTGTGGTAAATGGCATGGTTTGGATGTGGCTGAAATTCGATGATGGGTAAGTAGACAATGGATAAGGTAGTGATTTAAGGGCAAGAGACGTAACAGTCTCTGTGAGAGATCCAGAGAACCTTTGAGAAGGGCAAACTGAGAACACCTGCAATGGTGACAGCCTGTTTAAATACTTCAGAAATCTGAAAGGGCTGATCAGACATAGGTGTTCTCTACCCAAACCTTTAACTGACAGGATGTGGGGTAACTCAGGGAGAAACCTGGAAAACACCCTGAGAGACCCTGGAGAGAGAACAGAGGGGATCCCAGGGCCCAGCCCCAGGATCACACATGGCCAGCCAGGACCCTTGCACTGTTTCACGTGACATTTCTTCAGGACTACATTGTCTTCCCAATGGGACAGTGAGGTCATATCACACATTAACATTAAACATATCTGTAACAAAATGTGCATTGATATCCAAGTCCATTTAGCCTCTGCACTGCCAATTTGGTATTAAACCACAAGAATGAATGTTGATGTCAGAAGTGGGATACCATTAGACTGTTCAGAAGTCTGTAACACAGGGATGGATGGGCATTAGGATCTGCAAGATGAGGCTGTGGCAGAAGCTGTCGCTGGGCAAGGGGCTGTCATGATAGAGGGGTGCATGTAGCTGCCTAATTCCCAAGTTTGGGCAATGAGCTGGAAAGTTGGCATTTTAAAATTATAAATGTTAATAAAATAATACAAAATCTTCCTCTCAGAGCTGCTGTGAGTAAGCAATTGACATGAAAACCAGCATTTCTGGATTTTTTTTCATAAGAAATTTTATTTTCCCCAAAAATGAAATATATTTTCAGGGTTTCCAAGTATGCTTTAAAAATATTTTTGACTGTGTTTTTATGTATCAGGAATTGGTGAACCAATGTTTTACTAAAATTTTGTGTTCAGTTTAAAACCAGGGGTTTTGGTTACCATTAGTACAGCAAACTCATTTACATAAGTCTGTTAAAAATATAAGGATGAAAAATATGAGATTTCTACATTTTTTTTTAATACTCTATAGTACACAGCATTCATTTAAGATCAAGATGATATAATGGTAGAACTTTATTTAGACAAGAACCATTTACCTCATATGAGAGTAGAGTATGTCCCTGTAACTCTAAGGTCAGCTCTTTTCTGATCTGAAAAGCCACAAGTGTGTGAATATATTTTGAGTATCTTAAAAGCCAAAGTTTTCCTTTTGCTTTAAAATAAACATTTTGGTATTTGTTATGACAGTTATGGTATGTGTGGAAAATGGCAGACACCGCTTTTTTTAACTGGGTAAACAGAATGTTCAGGTGTTCAAATCGATTTCTTTATAGAGCTATATTTATTATAAAATTGTGGGACAGGATGAAAAGATTACTTTACACATCGATTCTAGCCATATATTTCTTCCTGAGATCTACCCTATTCTAGACACACACAACCCAGAAAAAAAAAACAATCCCCCCAAAAAAAACCAAAAGCCACCAACAAATCCTTCTCTGTGACACCTGTAGATCTTTCTCACTATGAAAAAAGAAAGAACCAGACTGCAACTCTTTTCACCTTTAAACTTCTGAGGTTACCTTTGAACTGATCCAACATACTTGCTGGGATTTGCAGGAAGCAATTGCTTCCCACCATTCCTAGAAGTCTTTTGGGGGTGGGGGGGTGGGAGAGAGAGAGAGATCTGTTACTCATTTCTATGTTGCTAGCTTTCAGGCCTGCTTCATGTTGTTCTAATGTTGAATCAGATGTATAAAATATTTAATTCCTACGCATGGTAGCCAGTGGCACAACCCAAAATGACCTATCTTTCCATATTTGGTACTGAAGGACAAAAGTGGAAGCAAGAAGATATTCTAATGCTAAAATTACCATCTTGTGATTGGATTCAAGCCATTGTGCAAAAGAATTACAGAAAAAAAAATGGTTAATAGGATAGTCTAAATTTTCTGTACATTTACTTTGTTGAAGATATAGGCATTCCTTTGGCTGTTTATTGTCTTGTGGAACTGCTGGGTCATATGAGGGAAAAAATATGCTGTACATCTCTTTTCTGTATCCCTTATGCACTTGAATAGATCCCTCTTTGTAGTCATAAAACTAGCAGAATCATTCATAATTCTCAAAAATGTAAGAAAATATTTTAAAGTCTACCATATATGCTAAATCACATGTGGCTTTCTTATCACTTTCTTATATGGACTTTGATTTTAATACTGCATATGGATTTGTTAAAAACAACACATTTACTTAATCTTACCTGAAAGTACATTTTTACTCTTGTCCAATAGATTGATGTTTTGTCAAGGCTGACATACTGTTTTACTTAAGCTGACAAGTGCTTGATTTGGTTTTGGGTTTCTTATGAAAAATAAAGACTTTAAATTAAGATCAAAGAACTTCATCATCTTCACTACTCACTGTAGGACTTAATAATCCCAAACAATTTGACAGTTTTTATACACAGATAGTGTTTTAGTATTAAAAAATACTACAATTTTAAAGAATATTAAAATATTACTGATTTATATCCTCTTAGAGAAACTGTACCCTAGAGTACAATTTGGACAAATATATTCTCAGTTGCAAAGATTTTCTGAAATTCTGTTTTAATTAAAGCATCAAATAGCACGATATGTATTAAAAAATTACTAGCAATAAATTGTCTATAAATCCTTTTTATAAAAAAATAGGTTTATATTTTATATTCAATTAGAACAATAAATTTAACCTTAATGTAATCTTAATGCAGAATCAAATCTTCATATAGCAGACTACTGATGTTTGTATTACTGGATCCAGAGATCCTAGTATAAGTCTGTGGCACAGGGTCACATTGACTTTATGTTAGGGAAGAGACAGAGATTTATATCACCTCTTCTTCCCTTCCAGAGGGAAGAAACCTGGATTTTGAGGCCAGTTTAAAAATCTAATATAAGCCAATTTTGCTAACACATTTTGGGGGACAGAGTGCTAAGATATGCATAGGATTTCATTCTCAGAGGTTAATCTAAACACACTTTCAAGAAGAATATGGGTCTCTAAAGAAAGTTTGCATCATTTCTTCTAAGGTCACAAGATCTGTAGTGTAAAAATCAGATAATATGTGCTAGGGTGTGCTGTAGAGCAGAAATAATAGTTGCTGTGCTATTGTGATTGGAAAGAAAGTCATTGCAGATGTGGGTATTTGGGACACCTGAGCATGCTACCTTATCTTCTGCTGTCACATCATAAAGGCAGAGATGTAAAAAAGTCCTGTGCTACCTGCCAGCCACATGTGGATACCTTAGGGCATCTCAAATAATAGTAACACTAGACACCTGTACTTAAGTATATAAATTTGGTCCTGGGAGTTCCAACATCACATCTGTTTCTTTTAGATGCAGTTTAAGAAGTTAAGAAAATGGTATTCCTTCCCTGAGATTAAAAGGATAAACTGGAATTAATCCTGAGAAGATCTATGGATATAAAATCTGGTACTTTAAGCAATCACCTGTGATATAGGACACTGCCTCCCAGTGCTGAACTATCACATGCATTTTAGGCAAAATAAAATAAGAAAAGCAACTGAAAGAATACTTTCAACACAGCATTAAGAAAAAGCCTGATTTTAATTAAGCATATTCCAGATGAATATAAAAGACTTAAATGTCTGTCTGCCAGATATAAAAGCAGAAAGGTAGAAGTGTTGGAAAAGAAAGTAATTTGGAAGAGGAAAGACAAGGAGGATGGAGGATAAAAAAAAGCTGTGCACCCTTTTAACTCTAGCCTCTAGGATTTTACATAAAAGGATTTACGAAACTGTAATTATTAAAAGCCATCAGCTATCACAGTGGACAGGTCAGAATGAGGATCCACCTGTGTTTGTTCTCCATTTCCCAATAGCCATGACTAGATACTTAAGAAGCACTCTAGGAGATTAAAAACAGTTTTCAATAACTTTTCCTCTAACTTACTCCTCCACTATCTAATCATCAGGGTTTCAATGAACTGAATGCCTTAGCAATTACATATTTACATATTATTATATAAATATATATTACTATATATTTAAATTCTAGCAATTGGAAACAATAGTTTCCAATATGAACACTACAGTATTTGATTATTTTTATTATTTTATGTATATATAAAATATATATATAGAATATATATAATAAAAAGTATAGTGATTTGTAGCAATTAAAAACAATAGCTGCCAATAGGAAAAACTCTATGAATCTGATGATCACATCTAAAATTATTTTTATTTAATAAAACCACAAACTATAATGCAATGATCTCAAAATAAATATACTTCATTCACTTAATATGTGTTTGATGAATAAACTTCATATAGAAGATATGGGTTTGATGGATGGGCTGTTTGATGTATAAGGAATTGGCAGGATGAATACATCCAAAAATTTACATTCAACAGTTCAATATCCAAGTGGAAACCAGTAATGAGTGATGTCCCTCAAGAGTCTGTACTGGAACCAGTACTGTTCCATATTTATATTTATGATACAGAGAGTGAGACTGAGAGCATCTTCAGCATGTTTGTGGATGATATCAAGCAATTGATTGGGTTGAGGGAAAGAATGCCATCCAGAGTGACCTTGGCAGGCTTGAGGAGTGGGCCCATGCAAACATCATGAAGTTCAACAAGGCCAAGTGCAAGGTCCTACACCTGTGTTGGGGCAACCCCCGGTATTAATACAGGTTGGGTGATTAAGCTATTGAGAGCAGCCCTGCCAAGAAGGACTTGGGGATGATGCAGAGGAATAATTAGATATGAGCTGGCAATGTGCACTTGCAGCCCAGTAAGCTGGTCACATCCTGGGCTGCACCAAAAGCACAGCCAGCAGAACAAGGCAGGTGGTTTGCTCCCTTTACTCTGCTCTGGTGAGACTCCACCTGAATTACTGTATCCAGCTGTGGAATCCTTAGTAAATGGTGCCCTTCCCATGGCAGGGGGGGTGGACTAAACAATCTTTAAAGGTCCCTTCCAACCCAAACCATTCTATGATTCTGTGATTCAATAATTCTATGATACTAAAATCTGTAAATTTATGCAGCTCTAATCATGAGATGCTTTAAACAGTTATGCCCATGGCACAACCCATGACACGTACATGACATTGTACATTGTAATGGCTTCATTAACTTAAGCAGATATTACATACAGGATATTTGTCTGATAACATCTTGTCAGTTTATGTTAATCTTGTAAAGGAAAATCATAGTACATAAGGCAAAAGATGAATGGAGTGGTTACTGCACAGTAAAGGTGGAGAAGATTCTTCTGCATGATTGTACTGGTTTTGGCTGGCATAAAGTTAATTTTCTTCATAGTAGCTTGCATGGTGTTATCTATTGTATCTGTGATGAAAACACTGTTTATGACATACTGATGGTTTAGTTATTGCTAAGCAGTGTTTACACAGCATTAAAGACTTTTCTGCCTCTCACACCACCTCACCAGCAGTAGGCTGGGGGTGCACAGGAATCTGGCAGCATACACAGCTGGGACAGCTGACCCCAACTGACGAGAAGAATATACCATCCCATATGATGCCATGCTCAACAATAAAACCTGGGGGAAGAAGGAAGGGAAGGCATTTGGAATTATGGTGTTGTCTTCCCAAATAACGTGATGCAGCCCTGCTTTCCTGGGAATGGCTGAACACCTGCCTGCTGATGGGAAGCATGGGAATGAATTCCTTGTTCTACTATGCATGAAAGCTCAGCTTTTGCTTTTGCTATTAAACTGTTTATATCTCAACTCATGAGTTTTCTCACTTTTACTCTTCTGGTTCTCTCCTTCATTGCACTGGGGGGTAGTAAGCAAGTAGCTGCATGGCACTTAACTGTCTGAGTTAAACCTCAACAGTCTATTTTAAGTTGATTTTAAGTACTTTTTGTGAACGTTTCATGAATAAATTGTTCATTATTTTTAAAAAATAAAACATTTTCTGTTTTTCTTGTAACAATTCACATTGTACATTTAAATACTTGTTACAGAATTTCTTCTGAGAACACTGGTGGACAGTGTGGTGAAAATTTATTAAATTTATTACTGCTTATGAAAAAGTCTTTATCTTTGATTAGGAATTGTTAACTTGGACAGGGAGCTCAAGGACAACTTTAATGAGCAGGTGGTGTTTGTCCTGAGCCCCCTGAACAAGCAAGATATGAGCAGGACCATCCAGACAATAAATATTTTGTGCAGCTGGGTCATGATGGTAGCTCCACCTTGCCTGGGTGTCTGGCAACACATCCCTGGCATGTGTGAACCTTATGAATCATGAGATAGTGCACACCTGCACTTAGCCTAAACTTGAAAGTTTACATACACTAGTTGTGTAAACTATATTTGTTTTTCACTGAGTATAAAGGCAGGCGAGCTCCAGGACTGGGCCAGAAACCTCACCTACCGGTGGACACACCACATAAGAATTTTGCCATTTACTGAGAGACTCCTGGCACAGGCTGCAACAGGGCTTCCCAGCTGAAGTGTGGGCCTGGATGATGTTAAGGTGGTAATTGGTGATGTATCCTTTTCTTAGTCTCTGTAACGCTTTGTGGTAATGATTTGATGCCTCTCTCCTATTGCTCTTTTATTATATTGTGCATAATAACTAGTACTGTTTCTTTTATTATATTGCATGCTATTTTCATTTATTATATTGTAATATAACAGGCTGCAATTATTCTTGTATTTGACTAATTTTTGCTTGGTATCCAGTGAGCAAAACAGACCAATAGACTAAAAGTGTGTGGTTTGCGCACATTTCATAAGGAAGTTTTCATAGTTTTATTTTAGCATTTATTCAGTCCTTTTTTAGTAATATTTTAATTGTTAGCTTCAACTTCCTTAAATTTCTTTTGTTTCTGGTAGCAAAACATCTGTGTTGCAGGGTGGAAGAACTGTTGTCTCTGCAAAAGGTTAAACAATGGCTTGCATCTTTCTAAGACTATAAGACTTCTTATTCTCATAAGTGAAAGAACCCCTGAAATCTATTTTACTTGCATAGCCAAGAGATGACTTTACATACTGGTTTTCAGATTTCAGTTTCTAAAAGGACCCCTCTAAACCACCTGTGGAAGTAGGATCAATCTGTGCTATGTAAAATGATGGTGTCTATCAATAAATATTTTGAAGCATGGCATAATTCACCTACAGTTCAGTTTCTGTTTGAATATTTTTATGACCTTCTCCAAGGCTCATAACTCCACATTCTGAGATTAAATTTGTACATTTGTTCAGGACAGTATATTTATAGTGAGATTTCATGAACATAAACCCTAATGCTTCCTCATCTTCATAATTCAACAACAGTTAAACCTACACATGCTTTAGATGTACATAAATGAAATATCAATGCATTTTACAAAATACTCTTATTTCTACTAGTGGCATTCATGCTTCTGATCCCCTTCTACCATTATCTCTGATTTTGCAAGAGTCATCTAAGGGTATTTGCCATATAAAATGTATTTTCAAATATTGGTTCTTTTAAAGTCGAGTGTATTCATCAAGGGGTGGATGATACATGTGAAAGTATACTAATTATATACTAATTTATATTTTTTTCAATTATTTCCCCTTCTGTTGTCATGTATTTCAAAGCTTTTTATTTCTGAAAATTGCATAAACAGTATTTCTAAAGAATAGATTAAGTTAAGAAAAAAAAAGAAAACATAAACCATTTATTATTTTAGACCTACATTGGTATCACTGTTTCAGCTGCACTTGATCAAAAATGAGTTCATGATATTTATTGTACTGAAGATATTCATAATATATATATGATAAGTGTTCTTTAGTTTGTTAGTAACTGTTAAAAGTGTGAAGACTGCAACACAAGCTTTTATGAAGTTCTGTTTAATTCATTAGTAGGTAGGTTATTGAGCAGATTTAACATTTTTCTTACATTGTTATGCTACAGACATGCTTTTTTTTTTTTTTTTTAATGCTGACATGTCACTCCTGCTAAGCATGCAAAATAGATTTTTTCAAGCATAGTAATGCCTGAAGTACCCAATCAAGCCTGATATGTTATTGAGACTCTGACCAGTAATATGGAAGAGCACAAGAACATACCATGAAACCACAAGCATTCCAGCTTCCAGAAATCATAGATTAGAAAATTCCTAAACAAGAATATAAGACTTAATGTTTTAAAGACCTGTTTTTTTCTTGGATTACTTCCTTTCTCTCTGCCCCGCGTGTTCTTACAAAAGTTATGTCTGTTTGGGTTCAGTAATACAAAGATCAGTGACATAAACAAATTGTATAGACAATGAAAAACTGTAAGACAAAATAAATCTGATTAAAGCAATAATACTTCCCTCTTTTTTGTGTGTTTATAAATACATTTTCTTACGGAATTTATGTTGAGTTCTTCCACAAAGGTCTGCTAACAGTGTAGTAGTGTCTCCAAATTACCACCTACCCAGGCCACTAGATAACATCTTTGTGTAATTTCTTCAGGGTCTAAAGGCAATCAATCATTTCAGCTTCAGGGAACAGATATTTTGACGGTAAGTTTTGGTGGAGAAATAGCAATGGATTATATGGATATTTGGATAGTTAAAAACTATCCTAAACCAGTGAAGTAACACCACTGATTTTCTGTAATTGAAGGTTCTAGGTTGAAAACAGCATTGAGAAAAGGCTTTTCTTGCCTAAATATAGACTTACTCTGTCATTTCAGATACTCTAAGGTTTGTGAGAAATTCGCAAGGAATCAACTTTCTTTTTTTATGGAGATTAGAGAATTGGAAGGGATATCTTATGCATCCAGGTTACATCTTAATATGAATCCAGGAGTATCATGGGAAAAAAAAAATACTCCTTTCACATAGCTCTAGCCACAATCAGAATCAATACAGTTTATTAATTCACTAAAAATACATAATTAATCAGCAATCAGTGATAACTCAGGATCAATATCAATAACAAGAGATAAAGCATGACTGTAGACACTTACAAAATACTAATCAACACCTTAAAAATTTCTATACGTCCTTCTCTAATTCTTCCCCGTTACATGAACACATTGTTATGTGCATTCCCCCTTCCACAGGAAGTGTGGATTACAAGTGCAGATCCCCTCTTCTGGGAGCAGGTTCTTTTACTTGCCTGCCTCTCCTATAGAAGACATGGGTATTCGAGCTTTATATGCACTTGCCACTCCCTACAGCTTTTTGATCCACTCACAAGTGAGAAAATGCCCCACAAGATCCCACATGTACACTCACAGGGAGGATATGTAGCTGTTGCATCACGTTATAACAACCCACCAGCTTCGTGCAGGCTCCCACAAGGAGGCTGCTGTATCAGGTCTAGGATGAGGTTATGATGGTGGGGGTGTGACTTCTGGCAATGTCAGACCAGGTTTTGACTGCTATTCTTTCTTATACAAGGCCTTCCCCAATCTGTTACATATTTTAATGAATCTTGTATACTTCTTTTCAGGCTGACTTCTTTGTTTCAAAAAACTCCTTGTAATAAACTGGCTTCTGTTTAATTCAGTTGATGGATGTCTTCCTCTTAAACCATGAGAAAAAACAACCACTAAATATAACTTCTAATAGACAAGAAGACTTTGAAGATTTTTTCCTCAGCCTGCATGAAATTTTGTATCCCATTCCTAGATACTGAACTCTTCCTGAGCACTGGAGGGTAAGTAGATATGTAGCATAGTTTTTTGGCTCAATGGCTGAGAAATCCGTCTCTCTCCCCTTGCTAAATCTAGCCTGGATAAATGACCATATTACTGAATTAAAGTGTAAGGCTTATCTTCTCTGTTATTCTTACTGTGGTGGAACAGACCCAGCTGTTTTATGGTGAAAGGAGATGACAGGATACTCTAGATGTTGATGTGGGAGAAAGTCTAAAACATATACATTTAAGTTGGAGCCCTAAAAGTTAGAGGAATTTAGGCCTTGAGCATAGCATTCCTGCCTGGGACTATTTTCTAGCTAATTATAATAAAATAACCCTAGTACTATTTTTTCCCCCCTTGAATTACAAAGATTCATCCTTTGAGACTTCTACGGCAAAGCATTCCAAAATAAACTTTTCAGCACTAACTTTTGGTTGGCTTTAAAATTCTCAGTCTTCAGTTTTAGTGAATGTTCCCTCATTTATATGTTAGAAATTAAGAAGTTCATGATCTATTTTCTCTGAATCATTCATTATTTTGTAGGCTTGTCATATCTTTTCTGGTTTTGGTTTGTTTGGGTTTTTTTGGTAACAAACGCTGACAAATTCTTCAGTTTTTCTTATTATAGAAGTTTCTCTGTGGCTTTGATTGTTCCCATTACTCATACATAAGCCTCCTCAACTTCTGCAGTATTCTTTTTGAGATGGGTGACTAATAATACTCAGCTGATACTTCATTGTTATTACGTGTCTAAATAGTAAAAAGTATTAAAGTATGTAAATATTTATATTTATAAATACATATAGTCTAAGTAATATCCATTTATAAAACAGTATCATACACAGTAAAAATATGCATTAAATATAATTCAAGACGAGTAATTGCCAAAAGCACAATGTGCACTACAAAATAATGTGTGCATTATCTACCATATTTTTTCCATGAAAACATGTTACTCAGTTTAGTGGATGACAGATTTTCCTTTATATTTGTTTTTCTTTTTCTGTTTCTGTTTTTGTTTGGTTTATGTTTTTTTGTTTGCAGTAAGATTTTGATGCATGTTTGGAAGAAAGAGAAAGGGTTGAAGCAAAAGGGTAAGAATATCGAACATATGGAAGACTTTGGGACTGGAGGATAGACTGAGCAAAATAAAAAGCTAGATGATTTTAAGACACCGTAGAAAACTGGCACTGCCATAGCTAGGAGACCAAGACAAGAAGCTAGTACTGCATAAAGAACTGAGTAATGCCAAGGGGCTGAAGGAGTTGAAGAAATATCAGGGGATAACAAGAATTAAATGGACAGAATCTAGCTCCTTCATGACAGCTGAGAAAAATTCCTGGTTTTCAGATGCTGGAGTAGAATCTAAGACAATGGTGTCTCATGTTTTTTTTGTAGTCAGTGAATATATGTAAAGCTATCAAGAAAATTAATCTAATTTTCTATGAGTTAGTTACATGTATAGAATAACAAACTTTCAGGTGTATCAAATGTTGTGGCTGATAACAGTTTAAAAAACTTCAAAGATGGCAAAAGTTCATGGAAGACAACAGCCTCATGGACTATTAGATACAAAAATAACACTATGGCTCTGCACCAGAAATTTTTGTAAGTATGACAGCCTTTTGAGGGAAGTGTTGCCATGTTTGTGCCATGCCTTCGCTCTTCTATAGATATCTGCAGCAAGCAACTATCAGAGAGAGCATATGAACTATAAAGGCCTTTGATCTTACTTATATAATCATTCTTATACTACATTTATTTCCTCTGCTATCTGAAGAAGAGAAGTCTGTGCCCTGAACCAAAAATTTCTAGTCCTTTGTACTGGATTTCACTAGGATTGATTTAATTTTCTTAATGCTTATATGATGGTGTTTCGGATTTGAGGCTAAAACAGTGTTGATAACACACCAATGTTTTATCTATTGCTGAGCAATGTTCAAGGCTTTTCCTGTTTTTCACTCTGCCCCCAGCAGTGAGTAGGCTAGGTATGGGCAAGAGGTTTGGAGAGTACACAGCCAGGTCACCAGTTCCAAATTTACTAAAGACATATTTCATGACACATAACATCATGCTCAGCAGTTGAAACTGGGAGTTTTCTATCCATGGTCGTTGTTGCTTGGATACTGACTGGGCACCAGTGTGCTTGTGGGAGGTGGTGAATGATTCCTTTGCATCGTTTTTTTTTCCTTCTCTTTCCTGCACTTGTTAAACTGTCATTATCTTGACCCATGAGATGAAGAGTGCTCTTGTTCTTCCAGTTCTCTCCCCTGTTCTACTGGAGGCAGGGGAGAAGAGGAGGAGGCGAGCAACTGGCTGGGTGTTTAGTTGCTGGCCAGGTTCAACACAACACATCCTCCTTAATATTTGTTGTTGATGCCATTATGATGTCTTACCATAGTTTTTCCACTTGAGAAATAAAAGAAAAAAGTAAAAAATGGAAAATCCATAAATTATTTCAAAATAATTTTATTGTGGTTGAAAACTCAACCTCCCCAAAGAAAAAAATAAAGGTTCCCTGCAGAATTATCAGTTTATGTGTAAAGTGCTTGCTCTTAACTGCATAAGCATCGTTTCAGTGTGCCTGTTTGTTATTGCATGCATAGTTTAAGTTCTCTCATTTGCTACCATGTTTTATGCTTGTTGTTCATTCAGAAGCAATTGGCTTTATTAACCACATAGTTTTCAAAAGCTTACTTTGAAAACAGAATTATTAGTTACTTCACAAACATTTGTGTAGCACTTTGTCCTCTGGTACCCAAGTGCCATATTGGTTATATTTATTTAAATCCTACAATACTAATTTCATAAATGGAAAACCAAAATGAGAACCATATTTAACTTTAAAACACTCAGAGAGTGACTCAGCTGCTAAAGTATGGACATTTAATGCCACTTAGTACAGCCTAGTGCATCCAACAAGTCAGGTGAGGTCCACAGGACTGACACAGTTTTTTTGAAAGACTCACATCTTTCTGGAGCAGTAGATGAATGCTGTGATTAATAATGTAGCATCCAAATGGTACTGCATGTCTACATGTGGGCAACTGAAGCAAGCCAAAGTGTCTCAGGTTAGTTAAATTAGCAAAAAATTAGGAAGGATTAGACTGCCTTAGGTACTCAAGGATATATTTACAAAGAAGATAGACCAAAGTTTGACTGAGCTTCAGTCAGAGAGTGAAGTTCAGTCAAATCAGTAGTATACCTTCTGCATTTCAAGCCACGAAGAATAATTTATTGGCTTAGGCAACATGAAACAGTGTCTTTTTTTTTTTTTTTTTCTCCACTGGCTTGTGTCTGGTTAGCTGAAATAGAGAGTGGGAATTCTTTGTGCTTCTTCAACTAATTCCAATTGATGCCAGATGAGGAGTAGCTCAAAACCCCTTCTTACAACTCCAATTACTTAACTCATACACTTGGATAGGGATGACAGTCTTTCTCTCTCTTATTTTAAACACTCCCACAAAGTGTCAAGTTAGGTAAGTATAAAAGTAGTCCAGGAACTGAGATACTGAGGTTTACATTTCTTCACAGCTTTGAACTCATACCTATTAGAAGAAATAGGGTTGAAGCCAGGCTGGAACGCAGACACACAATAATCACAGGATCACAGCATGTTCAGGGTTGCAAGGGACTTCTGGAGATCATCTAGTCTGACACCCTGCTACAGCAGGTTCACCTAGAGCAGGTTACACAGAGTCACATCCAGGCAGATTTTGAGTATCACGAGAAGGAGACTCAACAGCCTTCAAATCTCCAACCAGTCCTTCTTTGTTTGTGAATATGGAGTCTAAGAGCACACCCCACCTCATTAGTTCCTCTACCACCTGCATCAAAAGCTATCATTAGTGCTCTGCAGGAACCTCCTAGCCTATGTGTGCCCAGCTGTGCTGTCTTTCCAGCAGGTATCAGGGTGGTTGAAGCCCCCCATGAGAACCAGGACCTGTGATGGTGAGGCTACCTGCAGCTGTCTGTAGCAGGCCTCATCAACTCCCTCTTCCTGATCAGGTGGCCTAGAATGAACACACCCACCAGTGTCACCCATGTTAGCCTGCCCCTTAATCTTCAGCCATAAGATCCCAACTCATTCTGCATTCACCCCTATGGAGAGCTCCCTTACAAAAAAAACAACTTCACCACTTTGCCTTACTGTTCTGCCTTTCCTAAAATGTACATAGCCACCCATGACAATGTTCCAGTTGTGTGAGCTATCCCACCATGTCTCTGTTATTGCAGTGAGATCATGGCCCTGTGACTACACGGAGATCTCTATTTTTTCCTGTTTATTCCCTATGCTGAATGTATAATTTTTTGATTAAATATTATCATAATTCACAGAAAACCGTTGGGAAAACACAAGTGGAATTTAGATTCTAAAACCTAGCAAGGCTCATTTTAGACATGATTAGTATGTTTCAGTTCCTATTTCCAGGAATATGTGTGGAGAAAGGAATTTCCCTATCTGCTTTATAAATCTTTGAAGGGCAAAAGTATGAGATAAATGTCAGTGTGCTTAATTCACTCTAAGGATGTTTCCTGCACTGTGATAGCTGCTAAATTGCTTGCTTATGATCAGTATGCAAACATCTAGCAGTATAAGGATAGCTGTATTGTTTCACATAAGCAAAAAGGGGATTCTCGAAATCCTTCTTCACCTATAGATTTCCAGGGTGTGCTGTTCTTGCATTTTGAGTGGTTTACAGCAGTGCATCAAGTAGCAACACTATATCTGCTTTGCATCTGTTCTTCCTGTCTCCCAATAACGCATTCTGTAGGAAACTGCTCAGCAGAAGCAGAAAGTGCTTGAAAAGATATCAAAGGTACAGGCCATAAGATAGGTCTGAAAAAAATTAGGCCTGCTTTTCTTGAAGGTTATTTTCATGAGTTCAGCCACACAATGTTGAATGTAATGTCTTAATAGTGTATGAAAAAAGTAATATTTTGCTTTTGTTACAAGTATGACCATTTCAGCTATTTAATCCACTTGACTTTTTTTTTAGAATAAAATTGAATATACTTGTTTACAGTATTAAGCTTCCTTTATTGAAACTCAAAATAAAAAATGTTATTCCATCATTTGTTTCTTCAAACATGTCTAATCAGTTTTGCTGCTATGGTTACTGTCCAATATATTTTTTCAGAGGATGGAACAGAGCATATGTGAAACAGGTATCAAATCTTCTTTATCTTTCCTTCACCTATTACATGCAAAAGATACTAGGGTAGCATTTCTAAACTGCCAGTTGCTGAATCCCTGTGTAATCTTTTATGTAACTATATACTAGACCCAGGTGGGATATTTCATTGTCCCAGGAATCGCTACTAATCTCCCTCTCAGACAGTGTGACCACTCACATTCCCGTTATCTGTTTTGTAGCTTAATAAGTAATGATAATGAAATGATTCCATTGGCTGGAAATAAACATACAAGTTGAACCAAAGATAGATGTTGCCAAGTCCCTGTGTGCACTAATAGGCCCTTACAGTCTTCAGCAGCATCACCTGGAGCCTTACCCATACCTGTAGGCCCAGGAGCTCTATTTAAGTTCAACCCAAGGGCTTCAGTTTTTATCTGAGCTATGTTGAAGAAATATTTTTCAGCAATAACTACAGCTCTAGAGTCCCCTGATCTGGACGTCTACCTGCAGACTCTCTTGGACCTGACAGCATGTATGGGAGGTTTTTTTTCAACCAATAGAATCATTTACCTTGACAGAGCTTGACCTTAGTCCTAGTCCATTACTATAGATTTGCTCAGTCATCACGGGACCTGAGCCAAACTATGATGTACAGGCTGACTTTCCAGCTTCAGTTCATGATCTAGGCTGTTGCATGGACTCAGCTACAATCTCTGGGCTTCTCCTACTTGCCTTGCTTGCGTACTTGTGTGACTGGGCTCTGGTTGCTGAGGCCTTGCTGGCTGTGTGATCCTCCTCAGCTCCCTGGCGTGCAGGAGGAAGCCATGGTTTTGCTGTGCCCTGATCCATGGTATATCAGAACCCCTAGGTCTCAGTTTCTGCTTCTTCATTCACAGTCTGATCAATGAAAGATTAGTTGTCTTCCATCTTTTCCTAACTTGCCTGCTCCTCCCCCTTGGGGAAAAAAAAAGGGGTGGTGGTGGGGTGGTGGTGGCAATAGGAAATATCATGCTATGAGCAGTTTATATGTTTGATCAGTTTGAGACCATGGCTTTAAAAACAAAGAACGGACTTGCAAACTGAAGGGAAGAACTTCTACAGGTCAGTTCAATATCTGATTAGTCTACCATATAGAGTTTACTTATTTTGGTCTCTAAAAACGCTCAATGTTTTAACAAAGTACTTTTAGCAAACTTCTGACTATCTATTTACTGAACTCTGGAATGCAAGAAAACAGGTGTATACTCCTAAAGCATTATTTTTAATGTTGTAGGCTATTTCTGCTGCCTTTATTTCACTATGCAGAATTTGGCAAATTTACTAACAAAACCTCAGTGAAGTGGGAGAAATAGTACTTAACTGAGGCATGTATCTTAATTGTTCATTGTTTTTTTGTTGGTTTTTTTTTTTTTTTTTCCAAGAGTCTGGAAGAAGTCTAAAACAGAGCAAACAAAGGGCAGCTTCAGGTGCATTAAAGGAAAAAGCAATTCTGTAGCTGAGCTCTTATAAAAAAGACATGAAGTAAGAAATTACAGATCTCCAATTTACTGCATTTTAGAACTTTTGTAATTATACACCCTCTCTACTCCACAAGTGTAATTCATAGAATTTGTAATTACAATAAGCTTCTTCCTGTAAGAAAAGGATTTTCAAAAATAGGAGCTGTGGGATTGAAAAACAGTAGAGTAAAAGGGAAAAGTACTGAAACGACAACTTCTCAGTTGTTTATGCTGCAGACCTTACTTTACTGAATGTCAAAGGGTACTCCAAAACACCAGAGCTTTAAGATACTTGTCAGTATGATATTCTCAGGTATTAAGTAACTATACTCTTCCACGATAATAGCCTAGCACAGACAGAAGTTGGCTTATTCAAGAGTGTATTATGAATAAGCCTATGCATCTTTTCTAATTCTACTCGTTTCTAAACAACTTCAAGGTAATAATGTGTTTTCCAGACTTGCCCCCCATGTTGTTTTTTTTTTTCACTTAGACTGAAATCACAACACAGGAAAGAAAACAGTTCATATATTTAAACCAACTGGAATTATAAACTCAAAAACCTGAGGGTACCAAAGTCACTCTGTAATGTCAATGTCAAGCACAATAATCATCCACTTACAACCTAGAATGCTTAGATGTATGTGCCTTTTAACAGATCTAAAATAACAACAAAAGATTTGCATCTATGTTAACCAGCAGGAAATGTGGAGTTGGACAGTAGACAACCATCTAATTGGGCTGCAGGGAAATGCTTTCTTTCTGCTTCTGATGTGTTCTAAACCCTGTCCTGGAACCAGAGGCATGGGGAGACCCTGCCTGATCAGATATACTCAATGAAGCACACAGTGTTTATTACTTGTTCGTTAAATATTTTCACAATAAAGTTAATGGCGAAAAAGATCAGTGAAATACATTGTCTTCCTGTTCATTTTCTTGTTACAGCGTTGGAATTATTAGACCATAAGCAGAAGCAGCAAAAAGCACATTTTTTATAACTTGATATTTTGTATGTATTTTAGTTATAAGCAATTAGTGTTAAAGGAAGAAAAAAATCTATTCTGCATCAACAATTTAATACTCAGATTTCTAATTTGGACTTTTGCCTCTTTGTAGGTATACTAGACAGTTGAGTGTGATTCGTTTATTGCACTGTCTATTAAGGTTATCAGAAAGATCACTACTGTTGCATTGTAGTTATCATTTCATGGACCTGAATCCAGACTTCACTGCATGGCTGCAATGGCACTTACTGCAATAGTGTCAGTCTTCTTCATACAATTTAAGAAACCTCATAACTGGTTTTTTTTACTTCTCAGTGCTCTTTTTGATGACTGTCAATTTTTGCAAGCTATCTAAAATATGACCATAACTTCCAAAAACAGTCTCTAGTGTTAGGATCCTTAGTGAAAAATTGGACTGTCAAAATTGCCAATATCATCTCTGGACCAGGGTAGATTTCTTTGAAGCACTTGGCAGCCAAGTTTTCTCAAAGGACCTTTACTTGTGTAGAGTACTGCTATGACTTTCACCAGCTGGAGAGAACCCAGTAATGAGCACATAACAAATCCAAAAGTTTCTTCAATGTCAGGATGAAGGAGGCTACATGATGTTAGTGTTCATCACTTTAAAAAATGAGGGGTAAGTAGTTTGTGGTTAGCGGACTAACTGAGCAATTTCTGCTACAGGCTATGGCTGTCTGTTCTTTCCTTGTGTCCAAGCCTACCAGCGCATTCACAAATATGCATTATTTTAGAGCTACACCGATAGATACTGGATACTATAGAATTTTATCAGAAAGACAATACAGCCTTTTGTACCGTGTGCCTAATCACAACAGCCCTTTGGGTGAAGAGGATATGGAATGATACTGTTGACCTTGCCTCACTACATCAAAGTCAAAACCAAATCTCATTTTATATCAGAAGCAATTTTAGTGAGATAAATAATAGGTATTAATGGTTGATCTTGCTGTAAATACAGGTTTGTTTGGGCAGTGAATATGTCTAGGCTAATATGTCACACATAGTATCACTTTACTGTTGTTCATGAGAAACATTAATGTTTTTAATACAACCCAATTTCAACCCTTAGAGCACATAGCAGTATAAACAAAAAGAGAGTTCAGTATATTTTCAACAATAATGTGTCCTAAAATAAAGGCTGATGAGAAACAAACTCACTTCAGCTTAAGCAGTTCTATGAACAATTCAGCATCAAAGGTTTTATTATGTAACTCCCATCCATTTAGAGAGATACCTGTTTAAATACAGAAGTACTTCAGAGACTAATCTCTAATGAATGTCAGTTTGATCATATGCCACTGCACAGATTTTTTTTTTTTTTTTATCTTTTTTTTTTTTTTTTATCTTTGCAAGATCCCATAACCTTGTAAGACTGTCTGACATTTTAGTAAATATAAGCAGCTGTAACATTGTTTGCTAACTATTTCCCTCCTCTTGGCTCACTGGAGAAAGAAGAAAAAGGTTGTATTTAGGGTGGAAAGCATGATCTAATTCAATACACATAATTTCTGACTTTTTACGTAAACTATTACTCAATTAGTCTCGGTGAGAAATCAGGTACTGGATTATCCAAATGTTTCAACAACTGTTTATCCTGACTAAATTTGAATGATATCTATTAAGTATCCAGAGCCAAAATCAGTGCCTCAGTCGTGCGCAGTGAAAGGACAAGGGGCAATGGGCGCAAATTGCAATACAAGAAATTCTATTTAAACATCATAAAACTTTTTTACTGTGATGGTGATTGAACACTGGCACAGGTTGCCTAGAAAGGCTGTGGATTCTCCATCCTTGGAGACATTCAAAACCTGATTGGAGAAGACAGTGCTCAGCTTACTGGAGTTGGACTCTGCTTTGTGCAGGGGTGTTTGAAAGGTGATCGCTAGAGGCACCTTCCAATCTCAACTGTTCCATGATTCTGTGAAATCCTATATTAGACTGCATAGAAAGAATAGTAAACTGCTGTCATGAAGCAGAGCTACTATGATGGATATAAGCTGACACAGGCATGCGCTGTGAAATCCCAGTTTCCTACTGCCTGTGTGCTTTTGAAAACTGTACACATATGAACATTCAGTACATGAGGAACAACTGATTAGATTATTCTAATAACCTCTTCAGTCTTCCTGCTTATGTATCTTGAGTTCTGTTTCCTGCCATGTACATATGCTAGAAACAAAAATGTAACAAGGCAACCTTTGATGATGATTCCTTTATTCAGGGAAAAAGCATGGATTATTTCTCCCCCAAATGAGAACAGCAGGAGGACTGAGTAATATGTTCTGCAGCACTGACCATAAGAAAAGGGAAGATTTCCATAGAAAGATAAATGGGAAAGGCTGTACTTAAAGAGAATTTTCTATAGCATTTTCAAAGGCCCACCACAGTACATTCATCACCCCAGAAACTCCAGGAGAATGAGCACCATTTTTTTATGAAGCATAATTGACTGTATAACATTCAAGCTAAGCTATTTTTGTATGTATCAGGTAGTGAGAAAATGAAGCTGAATTAACCACATGTGAAAATGATCAATAACAAAGCCACAGGAGAGTTTGAATTTTTGTCTTTTGGCAGGCCTTACTACATATAGGTATGTGGAATAGTGTCTTCACAACTTGCATGGCAACTTGTCAGGACTCTTTGAACTCTTGCATCCAGTCCAGGTTTTTCTGTCACAGTAGCTTGTGTGAAATTGAATAGTTTGGGGACCATCAGTTGCAGATCATCTGTGGTGGACATCATGAAGTCTATGATTAAAAAGAAGTCATAAATTCATAAATTCTGCACAGCCCCTAGCAGATTACAAAGAGCTTGCAAAGAGTGACCGCTGTGGTAGAGTGCAGAGGAGAAATCAACAGGTTAGGTGGTCCTAGCCTAACTGCATCCAGGAATAGTGCCATGACCCAAGAAGAAACATTCAACTTCAGACACCCTGCAGGGACATGGAAGATGTGATCAACAGTTTCTCTAAGTTGTGGCTAACATAGCTTATTTTTAATAGATAGAGAGTTAAACTCAGATGACAGGATGTATCCCATTGTGCTTCCTGCCGAGACAGCACTTTAAATATGCAGTATGATAAGCTAGAAAAGCTGTATCCTTCCTTACTGCAGTGATTCCCTTGTCAATCCCTCGAAGGAATCCATGGTGAACTGAGAGCATTCCCTCAGTCTGGTACTGCAGCTGGTGTGTGGCAGAAATCCTTGAATAGTATATAACAGCTGTGATTCAAGTGCAAAGACAGGTTGCAGAATTTTATAGTTATTTCATTTAACATTGCACAGTGGAAAAGGAGGAAATGTCCCCTGAGATCTTCTACTCATTCGTCCCTGATGTAGTCCAGCATGAAACAGGTTGTTCTTTTATGGTTAATGCAACTGATATATATATATATATATATATATATATATATATATATATATACTAGGGACTGCTTCTAAAAAGACATAGGAATGAAGGGGAAAGAAATATTGTTTCTATTCACTCTGTGAGAAGGAGGTGTGCTTAGTGGGATTAAAAATCTGAATATCACAAAAAGAAACATTTGATACACTCAAAATCTTGTTACTGGCAAAATGAACACACTGTATATATGGAGCTAAGACTAAAATGATAGTCCAATTAATGTGCTACTAGTTCAAGTTATCTAATGAATACAGAAAAGATTTTGTAGTAATACAGATAAAACTTATACAGCTTCCTCCACCAATACTTCTGAGTATCTACCACTTTGTTTTAGTGATGAAATCACCCTTCTGCTCTCCTTCTGGACCTGAAGGTCAACAGTTTCAGTTGTCCTCAGGGCTGCTGGGCTTGAGAGTGTGATCACACCTTACCAGTACCAAAGTCTGTGCTGGGAGATGTAGGGTGCCTATAGGTGCAGACCCTTTGGCATGGGTCCCATCTCTCTTGGGGTGTATTGGGGCAACATTTCTGCACCCCATCAGTTGGCAATCCATGTTGCTGGGGGGCACTTCTAGACTTCTGAGCATTTGACAGAAATTATAACAACTATTGTTTTGTTTTAAATATGTGCATGGTATAAATCGACCTAATGAAGTTAGAAGAATATTTTCCTGTTGAAAATTAATATATAAATTCATATTGCAGCTACTACTAAAGTCAGAGACCAGATACTAGACTAGATGGATCACTCTTTTAGTTCAGTATGACAGTTTTTGTATTCAGGAGGTTTTATTTCAGGGATAAACTGATAATTCACACTATAATTTTGGTGGTATAGGGAGTTTTTTATTTTAAATATATTTCCTATATATATGTTCAGGTTTCCAGTATATTTAAAAGCAGAAGCATTTAAAAATAAAGTAAATGTATTATTCATGTTGTGAAAACAAGAAATAAAATGGTGCCTGTTATATGAAGACAAATTTTGCCACAATAGCATGAGTAAGTTCTTATCACATATGAATCAGTAAATTTTGTTTACATGCTAACATTACAGCAATCACTTTAAATCTGTGTAGCTACTCTAAAATTTTAGATAGGAGAAGTATCTGTAACCAAACACTTTGTTGCTTAAACTGAACGTCTTTACTCTAATATCAATATTGACTTTCAGTTAGTACTTGGAGCTCAGATTAACATTTTCCCTGACATATTCTGTTTTTTTTCTTGGCTGTTTTGTCCTGTCCCAGAATACGTTAATTACCATTCTCCTGGGGGGCAGGAGGTGGTAATCCAACCACCACCACCCCACCTTCAATTTGTGTGCATACAGACTGTCCTGGTTTCAGCTGGGATAGAGTTAATTTTCTTCTTAGCAGCTGGTGCAGTGCTGTGTTTTGTATTTGGTGTGAGCAGGGTTGATAGCACACTGATGTTTTTAGTTTTTGCTAAGTAATGTTTATACTCAGCCAAGGACTTTTCAGTTTCTTAGGCCCTGCCAGTGAGAGGGCTGGAGAGGCACGGGACATTTGGAGGGGACGCAGCCAGGACAGCTGACCTGAACTAGTCAAAGGGATATGCCATACCATATGATGTCATGCTGAGTATATAATCTGGGGGAAGAAGAAGGAAGTAGGGGACATTTGTCTTCCCAAGTCATTATTATGTGTAATGGAGCCCTGCTTTCCTGGGGATGGCTGAACACCTGCCTGCCCATGGGAAGTGGTGAATAAATTCCTTGTTTTGAGTGCTTGTGTGTGCAGCTTTTGCTTTACCTATTAAACTCTCCTTATCTCAACCCATGATTTTTCTCACTTTTACTCTTCTGATGCTCTCCCACATCCCAGTGTGTGTGGGGGGTGAGCAAGTGTCTGGGTGGTGCTTTGTCACCAGCCTGGGTTAAACCACAACAGGAAAAGCTGCAAAAAGATCTACATACTCTAAAGATACTACATTACAATATAGATTAGTACTGAACCAGTTCACAAGCGAACGTTAGAAATTGATTTCTGTAGCTGAGAAACACCTTTTCCCACCCTCACAACAGATTGGTAGGGCTTAGAAATTGACTGGCAATGGACCAGTTACTATGGACAACTATTATTTCTTCCCTTACCTGCCAGGTGTGCTCAAATACAGTCAGCAGTCCGTTCACACGCTGGAGAGCTTACAGTTATCCAGAAAAAGCAGTTTATAATCACTTATGAGCTAGTTGGGTTTTGTACACCCTTTTCATTCTGTGGAAGTCAGGTTGTAGAAGTGGGGACATGTAAGCCCTCTAACATGTCAGCAGACTGCTGAGTGTACAGAAACAATATAGGGAATGGACTTTCAAATGCTACTAATACTGTTTCACAATATGAAGTAGAGGGTAGTGGGGAATTACTGCAGTTGTGTATGTATCAGGTATAAATACTTCACCTATCCAAGTGCAAGGTCCTGCACATGGATCAGGGCAACCCCCAGTACCAACACAGGCTGGGGGATGAAACGGTTGAGAGCACTTCTGCTAAGAAGGACTTAAGAGTACAGGTGGATGGAAAGCTAGACATGAGTTGACTGTGTGCTCACAGCTGAGGAAGCCAGCTATAGCTTGGATTGCATCAAAAAAGCGTGGCCAGCAGGTCAAGGAACACAGTTCTGCCCCTCTACTCTGCTCTGGTGAGACCCCACCTAGAGCACTGAATCCAATTCCAGAGTCCTTAGCAAACAGGAGACATGGACCTGTTGAAGTGGGTCCAGAGGAGGGCCACAAAAATGATCGGAAGGCTGGAATTCCTCTCCTATGAGGAAAGGCTGAGAAAGTTGGAGTTGTTCATCAGCCTGGAAAACAGAAAGCTCCAGGAAGACTTTATTGTGGCCTTTCAGTACTTAAAGGGGGTTTATAATAAAGATGGAGACAGACATTTTAGCAGGGCCTGTTGCGATAGGGCAAGGGGCAATGGTTTAACCCAAAAAAGGGTAGATTTAGACTAGATATATGGAAGATATTTTTTACAATAGGGATGGTGAAACACTGGAACAGGTTTCCCAGAGAGGTGGTAGATTCTCCATCCCTAGCACCATTTAAGGTTAGGCTGGACAGGGCTCTGAGCAACCTGATCTAGTTGAAGATGTCCCTGATCATTGCAGGAGTGGTTGAACTAGGTGACCTTTAAAGGTCCCTTTCCAACCCAAAGTATTCTATGATTCTATCCCAACTCATTTCAGTTCTGTTTCTGCAACAATGTAACAACTTTCTGCTAGCAGCTTTGGACATAAAAACCTAATTTAGTGTTACCACTTGCTTAATGACATAGTGTGAGAGTAATTCACTGACAATCTCCCTTTGTTGTTTATGTTGTATGTAATTTTAGCCCATAAAGAAACCTGTTGTTCAAAAGGCACCATCAGTATTTATCAAGAACAGCACCAATCAACAAGGCTAAGAAAGCAAGAACCGGAGCTTTAATGTAAGCGCAAATTACTGAAATGCAGCTAACATCAAACTGACTGCTGGCCTTGCTTAACAAAGACATTAATTAGATGAACAAAGAGAGTAAACAAAGTGCATGATTCGGCATTCCATATGAGATGCAATGTAGTACAGTGATCTTAGAAGAGAAAAAAAAATAATCAGAATGCTAAACTAAGAATTTATCTTGCAGATGAGTATTGGTGCAGTAAAATTTCATCAGATGAAAGGAGACAGGCTGAACTTTCCTAGAGAAAGTTACTATATGCATTTAAATATGCATCAATTATATGGAAAACAGGAAAAATAAGTTTCATACTAAAACAAATTTTATTTGTGTGTGTATATATATACAAATGACAAAGATTTAATTGTATGACCTCATATTAAAAATAATTCCATACTACTCCTTCGTCCTTGTTCTATGTGTGATCCCCAGGGTTTGGGGGGTTTATGTATATAAATGATTAAATAAATATGTATTCAAGGAAGAGTTTAAGTTCCTCAGAAGCTTTTCTATAGCCCTTCTTGTCATAGCTAAGTCCTTCATAAATATCAAGGAGTTTTCCTTTACAATCTTATCTACTATACAGAATTATACCTGTATTATTTTATACAGTTTATGTAGCAAGGGTATGGTGGCTCCTGTGAGAAGACACCAGAAGCTTCCCCCATGTCCAACAAAGCCAGTTCCAGCTGGCTCCAAGATGGACCCACTGCCAGCCAAAGCAGAGTGAATTGATGACATTGGTAGCACTTCTGTGACAAGGTATTTAAGAAAAACCAAAACCTGCTGCACAACAGCAATCAGAAAAGAGTGATATGTGAGAGAAGCTGTAGAGGAATGAAGCTGAGTTAATTATCATTGATAATATACAGCTGTGGGCTGGCTTCAGGGGCAGTGGATTGTCCAATGTAGATAAGGTGCAGGTGTGGCTGGTTCTGTTAAGTGGTTGAGAGCCAATGAAGAGAGAGCAGCTGAGGGAGAAGGAGGAAGAAGAAGAAGCAAGAGAAGAGAGAACACGTGTCCTGGATGAGGAGAAGGAAGCATAGGGACTGGCATGAAGAGTATGCTGGTATGAGATGGTAAAAGACCTTGTTGCAGCTTGATAGTCTGGAGAGTGCTGTGACAAGAAGCATCCCTGAAGACACCAAGGTCAGTGAAGAAAGAAGAGGAGCAGGTGCCTCTACCAGAGTAAAGATACCCCTGTAGCCTGTGGTAAAGACCATGGGAGGCAGGCTGTCCCCCTGCAGCTCATTAATTTTAATGGTGGAGCACATATCCATCTGCAGCTCATAGAGCATCCCATGTCAGAGCAAGTAGATGCTTGAAGGATGCTGTGACCCTGTGGGAACCCAACACTGGAGCAGGCTCCTGGCAGGATCTGTGGCCCTGTGGAGGGACAGGAACACATGTTGTGGAGCTGGTTTGCTGGCAGGGCTTGTGGTCCTGTGGGGTACCCACACTGGAGCAGCCTGTTCCTAAAGGACTGTGCATTGTGGAAGTAACCCACACTACATAAATTCATGAAGAACTGCAGCCCATGGGAGGGACCCCATGCTGGGACAGAGGAACAGTGTGAGGAATCCTCCCCCAGAGGAAGAAGGACTGGCAGAGACAATGTGTGATGAACTGACCACAACCCTCATTCCCATCCCACTGTTGTGCTCAGAGAGAGGAGGTAGAGAATTTGGGCATTAAGCTGAGCCCAGGAAGAAGGGAGGGGTGGTTGAAAGGTGAATTTTAGTTTTATTCTTATTTCTCATTATCCTACTCTGATTTGATTGATGATAAAGTAAATAAATTTCCTCAAGTTGAGTTTGTTTGCCCATGACAGTAATTGCTCTCTGTCCTCATCTAAACCCACAAGTTTTTTGTCATAGTTTCTTCCCCCTTTCCAGTTGAGGAAGAGAAGTGATAGAGCTTGGTGAGCACCTGGTGGCTAGCCAAGGTCAACCCCCACAATTGTAAGTGGAGAAAGAGAATGATCTTCATGTTAAAGAGAAAATATTGAAGTAGAGTGATGAAGACAAAATTCTAGGGTTTTGATACATGATAGCCTAGCCCCTGACTTACTTTGGAGTGGTTTTTTTTTTGTTTGTTTAGAAGGGTTTGTTCCTGAACATCAGCATTCTAATACTATGCAATATTTTCCAATCACACTTATTCAAAGTTGCGAGTGCTTAGTGGGTTTGTTGGTGGGAGTGCCGATTTTCAGTATAAGCACCAAGGAATGAGAAATGCAGTTAATGATTACCTGTAAACAGTTGCATTGAACTAATTTGTTTAGCATCACATTAAAAACCTGCAGAGGAATCAAGGAAATAATTTAACATTCAGTGCTGACATCCAGATGCCTCAGCCATTTCTTGCTTAGTTGCTGTATTCATTCACTATGTGCTTTCTTATTTCAATAAGAAAGTCGTCTGGGGATTGATAGCACTTTCAGCTATGCTTCAACAGTCCAAAATGGTTTTTTACTTGTGTTGTCATAGCTTCTAATGCTTCTTTGGCAAGATTAACAGTATAATTTCTTGTTTTCCCATGAGGTTTTAAAAATATGCTTAGCAAATAATAAAAATACCATCAATTGAAGCCACTTAGGTCTTCTACACTGGCTACTTTTAAGGTTGAAACTTTACAATTACTACAAACACCAGTTGCACTATGTAAGGCAATTGGAAGCAGCAAAAGGCTATAACTGAAGAGTGATGAAATACTTTGTTAGTAGGGTGACAAAACTGGGGAGGGAGGGAATCTGTTCCACCTGTAGCAGAATTTTCATTTTGTTTTGTTTTTACAGATACCAGCTCAGTCACTTAGATTTGATATGCTAAGAAGTAACGATGATATAATACTTGGCCATATGATAGAATCATAGAATCTGAGGGAGCCCTCTAGTTCAACCTGTACTCAAAGCACAGTCAACATTGGTCTCATACCATTTTACTCAGGAATTTATCCAGAAATTAACAAAAGAAAAAATTCTCCATCACCTTTCTGTGCAATCTGTTCCAATGCTTATTTATTGTGATAATGAATCTTTTTTTCTTTACTTCCAGTCAGAACCTAGCTTTTTGATATATAACCATTGTGTCTCATTCTCATGTTGTACACCTCCATAAAGAGGATGGTTTAATCTTCTCAGTAACCTACTCCTATGTACTGGAATGCTGCTATTTCTCACCACCACCATCACCCTTCCTCAAGGTGTCCACTCAGCCTCTCTTTGTCTGACTCTCATCTTCTAGGTTTCCACTAAACTTGCTGTGTTTATCAACATCTTTCTTTTACTGGGAGCCTCAAACTGATCACTATATTCCAGATGTTGTCTAACAAGTGCAGGATAAAGAGAAGCTATCACTTCCTTTTATTTACTGGCTATGCTTTTTCTTATGTATTAATGTATGCTAATTGCCTTCAATGTGGTGAGAGCATGCTGCTGAGTAATGTTTTGCCAGCTGTTCCCCAGGACCTCTAGGTCCTTTCCACAGAACTACTACCCAGCCAGTTAGTCCCCAGCATGTACTACTAAAAGGATTAGTTTGTTCCAAGTGCAGGACTTTGCATACATCCTTGTTGAATTTCATGAGGTCCCTGTCAGTCTATTCCTCTAGCCTGTCCAAGTTGCTCTGAATGGCAGCCTCACCTTCAAATGGATTGATGACACTTCAATTTGGTGTCATCCACAAACTTAGTGAGAGTGGTCTCCTCCTCCTGATTCACCGATCTAGTAATTTTGTCATGCAAGGCAATCAGGTTGGTCAAGCATGGATTTACCCTAAGCAGATAACTCTTCCCTTCTTAGTATCAGAAATGGCTTCCTAGAAAGCTTAATAATTTTCTCAGGACTGAAGTAATACTGACCATTCTCTAGTTCCCTCAATAATCTTTGCTTTTCTAATGCATGTCACACTTGCTTTCCTCCAGTCTTTGTGGAGCTCTACTGAGCTCTGTAACCTTTCAGAGATGATAGAGGGCCTAGGAATTATATTAATACCTTTCTCAGAACCTTCAGATGCATTCCGTCTGATGCCATGGACTTGTGTGGGTAGAGATTTCTCAAGACACCTGGTGCTCACACTACTGGTTGTTCCTCTCCTCCTTGAATACTGCCCCTAAGCACAAAGTCCTAGGAGACCTCTGGCAAAGAAGATGTTGAATACTGCAACTTTATTTGTACCTTTTGTACAATACCTTTTGTACAATACCATCACTAAATTACTTGTTCTATTCAGCAGCTGGCCCACATTTTTTTGCATGTACTTCTACTCTTCATGTAGTAGTAGATACTCTTCTTGTTGCCCTTTAAATCATTTGCCAGTTTCAATTGTTGGTGAGTTTTGGCCGACAACATTCCTGCACGACCAGGTAGAGTTTTTAGATTTCTCCTCTGTGGCCTGTTCTTGCTTCCATCACCTTGATTTGTTTTTTTTTTATTTTCTCATCAAATACCTTCTAGCTTTTCCAAGTTTCTTTGCCTTTCGCAACTACCTTCTACAAGATCCCAAGTACCACTTCCTTTACAAAGGCAAAGTCGATCTTCCATGTCAATAAAGCTCAGGGTCTGGACCCTGCTACTTTCCGTATTCTCTCTCTTCAGGGTTTGGATGTCCACTATTTCATGAACATTCCAATCAAGGCTGCCATTGATTATTACATCTCTTCCCAGTTCTTCCATGCTTATGATCAGCAAATTTAAGAAAACACAATCCCTGGCTACTTTATCTAGTGTCTCTGTTAAGGTTTTTTTCTGACACCCTCCATAGCCCTCCTGGATAGTGTCTTGCTCTCTTGTCATGCCAGCAGAAGTCAAGAAGTCTAAAGACTTTAGGTTTGTCATTTAGAGACTTCATTGAGTTGTGTAGAGAAGACTTTGTCCATTTCTTCACAGTGTTTGGATAGTAATCATGCTAGTAATCATTTATAAGTATCATTGCGCAATTGCACTTATAATTGCATATTCATCTCCTATCTCAAATCTAGATGAAACTACCTCTCTTTTTTTACTTTATGCTGTTGATCTATAAGCAGGCAGAACTTTAATAATTCAGAATTACCTTCATTTTGTCATTATATTCACCCTCAGAGATTAAGGATTTCGGAGTGTAAGGGACAGTTGGAGTCCACACAACTCCATTCCAAATTAGATTCACTCCAAAAGTAATTGCTAGTGTTTTTTGCTGTTGATATCTCACAATTTTGTAATGAACATATGTGAACAACAGATTTAAAGACATAAAACATCAGCAGACATCAGTTTATTTTTTGGAGGATATTAGCAGATTTATTTCTGATCTCAGTGTTACCTGCTACTTACTTAAAGGTTGTCCAAAGAATAATGGCAGCATTCTTTTTTTTGTTTGTTTTTGTAAAAAGACTGTTGCAAATACTTACACACAAAAAATAACACAAAAAATAATTTTTTCCCACGTACACTTTTTTTTTTGACACTTCTCCCATTAAAACCCCCAGACACAAATGTGATATGCAAAAGCAAAATCTGTTTGACTCAAAAGTCTTATAGAAATTGTCAACCAGCATTAACTGTAAAGGTAACTCAGGTTCTGAAAATAATACACAAGAAACATGACACAATTCATTCATAAGACTACAGATTCAACTAAAGGCTGCCACAAGATACAAAGATGCCCTCCAATGTCTATCACTACACTTGTTTAAAAGAAAACACTTTTAGAACAGATACTCTGGAGGAAATGACAGTTCAGCCTCCATCATGAAGTTAGGAAGATATGTTGGGTCTCTGTCTGGCATATTAGGTACATTAATATAAAATCCTTTTTATTTTCAAAAGACTATCCAGAAATACTGCATTTATTTGGGTGGATGAGTCATTCAGTCATTCATTTACTCCTATAGTATTTATTCATTATTTCAGCTGAACTATAGTTACACAAAAACATAGTAATAATTAATTTCTCCGAATTCTACATTTCTCTTTTTTACTCAGTTTTTTTGCAGAATTCATACAATGTGCTGGTGCGTGGAAGTAACTCCATATTACTGAGCTTTGCAAACACAGTATTCTTAGTTTAAAAATGTAAGTTGGTTTAGGTGTTCATTATGGTTGTAATTATGTATCCAGAAATAGATGAACCAAAGAAATACATAATCTATCTTTTGGGGCATATTTTTTTTTTTCATTAATGGAATGCCACAGACAATACTCTGCAACGTAGTATGTACACTAACTTAGCTTTCTTGTTGTAATTGTGGTGGTCTGTTACAGTGGATGGCAAGCATTGCTAACCTGTCAGGAAAAAGACAAACAAATTGCCTTAAAGCATCCACTGAATACCCTAACAATGATGATGAACTCCTGTATTTCCTTCATTCATGACTTCTCTACCCCAACCCCACCCCAAGTGGTGCAGGGGGATGCGGAGCAGGAGCTATTGTCAGCGCATAATAGCTCCTCTATGATGCTTCTTCCTCCTCACACTTTTCCCCACTCCAGCATGAGTCCTTCCACAGGCTGCAGTTCCTTTCAGGGAAAATCTGTTCCTACATGGTCTTTCCATGAGCTGCAGTTCCTTCAGAAAATATCTAACTCCTGCAGCATGGACTCCTCCATAGGCAGCAGTGCCACTATCTGCTCTGGTGTTGCCTTCTCCATGGGCTGCAGGGGAATTTCTGATTCACTGCCTGGAGTACCTCCTTGCCCTCCTTTTTCTCTCACCTTGGTGCTTGCAGGGCTGTCTCTCACTTTTTCTTTTTTTTTTCTCAATCCTTACTGCCTGTGCAGCATTTCACCCTTTCTTAAATGTTTTCCCTGAGGTGCCACCCCAGTGGCCTCAGAGCCCGGCCGTGCCCTGCAGAGGGTGGGTTGGAATCAGCTGTGCCAAGCCCGGGGCAGCCCCGGCCACCTCACAGGGGCCAATTCTGAAGCCCCTGGCTACCAACAGCCAGACACCTGCACCCAGTGCAAGCACATAACATAGGTATGGTCACGCTGACGAACAGGCCTGGTATGACTGAGAATCTCCCTGAAGAAAAACAGTGTCAGCAAGGAAACAGAAATGGATTTCAGCAGTTATGTATTCTTGCATGTCTTCAACATTTCACAGAAATCAGAAATGTACACGAGTAAACTTGAAGGAGAAAAAACATTTTGAATAATATGTAGATAAAGTGAATGGCAGTATAAAGTCACTTAAAATGTAGAACAAAAAACACATTCTGATGAAATATTGCTTATTTGTTTGGGGTTTTTATTTAGTGTCATTTGAAGCAGTTACATGAGGTAAAAATTACAACTTTAAAATACAACTATTAATGTGCAACTGTCTTCTGAGGTATTTCATTACCTGGTATTTCCTAACTTTCATGTTGTATATAAAGCATAAAAATTAACAGTTTTAAACAGTATGCGATATTTTAAACTTGTTTTATTTTATATGATGCTTTCTCCAATCCTGAAGTGTGTATTACAAAATCACTCCACTTTCCAATTTAAGAAAATGTCTCTACAACTTGTTTTCTGTTATGATTTTTTGTTATAGAAGTGGTGTCTGTAGAATGTATTTTTCCTGAGCAGTGCACTTAATTGTTAGAGATGTTTCCTTTGTAATGACTTGTGTGTATAAAATGCATTCCTTCAGCTACATATGATTTAGGAAATAATATATATATATATATTATTTATTTATATATATATATTATTTATTTATATTTATATATATATATATAATATATATGTTTAAAATAGACCTTAAGTCACTTATGTTCAGAATTGCTAGTGTTTCAAAGGTTGGCCTAGCAAGCATTTCTTGTAAAAATGACGGTTCTTGGTTTATCAGGAAGCCATGTTAAACATCACCTTTTATAAATGTTGAAATGGATCAAAGTAGTCAACATCTGACCTTTCAAGAAATTGTTTAAACTTAGAAGACTGCATAGGAAATTACACACTAGAAGAAATAAATAGAAGTTTCAGGACAGTCATCTGAAGAAAAGCAGTATTTTTACGTGTTATTATTAATAGTGGCATATAAACTGTTCTAAGTTGGATTAATCTAGTCAAGTGTGGACAACTATGATTTACATTTGTACAGATGAGTTAATCTTGTAGACTCCCTGCATAATGAATGGATAACATTAGGTGACGTCTACACTGCTGATTTAATCTAACAGGAAGTGACTCTTGACTCCCTGGTCAATTGCACCAGAGTGATTCATGCCAACTGCTTTTCAGACCAGACCCTTTAAAGCTGACTGATGGCATCCACAATTTCTGGACTGTCACTCAGCTCCAGCTTCAAGAGATCTAGATTTGGATGTCAACAAACAGGGCCAATACAGTTGCCACCAACTGATGATTCACACCATTTGAGATGCCTTAAAGCATTTCTCCTGACACCCAGCTGCCAACCTAGGCAAAGGTCTTCTGTTAGCCCTCTATTAGATCTACTACCCTTGTACATATTCCAAACACCAGTGGGAGATGTACGTCTTTTCTGAGCACCAACTGAAGACAAGCCAAGATCCCCAAGAGAATAAAATGACGCTAGCTACCCATATATGGGCAACCAAATTAGGCCTTATGTCCAGAAATGTATAGTACTGTTGTACATTCTGTGCCATATTTTTCAACCTTAAGTAGACTGCCTGTATTATATAGAATGTTTCAAATGGCATCAGGTGAATATGTTTAGACAACTGAATCCCACACCGAATCTCCATTGACTTTCAAGAGATAACCTCGCTCATATGTAGAAACCTACATTAGTTATCTACATTTTTTTGTGTTTATAACCTATAGTTTATTTTCATGCATATGCATAATATGGAAATTCAAGTAACAATATCATTTTCTCTGTATGGTTATTTCACTTACAGCTTTCACATTTATTAACATCTAATGACAGTGTTATATTATGGCCCTAAACATTTGCAAAGGGGATAAAGAGTGAAATCATACATGAATATAATACATTCATGAATCACAATTAGAATAGGAAAAAAAAATTCTGAAAAAAACATTGTCCAAGAATAGTAGGAAAGCTAAATTAGTATTTCTGTACCTATATTGGAAAAATTTCATAGGTAACAACTTCTATCAACACAGTAAAGGGTTAACTGCTTAATTAATTAAAGGAAGAGAATAGTTGGCAGCTGCTGCTGGGTAAGTAATGACTCATACAGCAGTGTTTTTATAAACTTGTTACACTGAGTTGTACAGCTATGTATTGGATCCTAATTATTTGCAATACTAATCTTGTCAATGATAAACTATATGACACTGAACATAAACTTTTATTGAAACTTAACACATATTTTACAAAGCACTATCACCTTTGTCCTATAATTGATATCTCTTTAACCCGTCTTTGGGATTCTTTATTTCTTCCAGTATTAAGCCCCCCCAGAACAAGGCTTTTGCTGACACCGCTTTATTTATTTATTTATTAATGGTGCTGTGCTATTACGAAACCCAAAGCATGTACAACTACATGTAAATGTAGAAAACACAAATTTATTATTGCTACTGGGCTATTATGTAGCCCAAAGCAAGTAAAACGATATTACTGATTATATTATCATGAATTGAACAGCAAACTGACTGTATTTCAAACTTATCTCTTTAAAAAGACTGAGTAGCAAGGGTTATTATTTCTGAGGGACAACTGACTGATACCTGCCTATCTTCTTAAAATATTGCAGGTAGATGTAACTTCATAGGCACAAGTTCTAGGTGCCTGTTCATGAGGTATTGCAAGCAATGACAATATACAATGCTAGATACTTGAACTTCAAAGAGGAACAAAGGTTTCAGTATCAAAAGATCATGAAATAAGTATGTATTTTGCCAGTCCTTTGTGAAAAGCATTGTTTAAAAGTCAGAGAAGAAGCAGCGTATAGTGTTGAAAGCAATGCTCCATTGAATGAGAAATTTGAAAGAGCTTGATTTTATGTGAAATAAAGAATGATATTGCAGGTATATTTCAGAAAAAAAAAAAAAAAAAAAGATTTTGAAGTTTTGAAAGTGATCCCTGCTTTCTGTTTACCTGCAAAGAGACCTAGTATTCTGGTTTGCTTATTACAGAGACAACATACTCTTGCAGTTACTTCAGAAGGTCCAGTCTTCCTGCTGACTGCTTTGGTGAATTCAGGTAAGTCACTCAAATGTGTTTGGTTTTTTAACCTGTATTTAATAATCTCACCAAAATATACTTCATGCTTTGCACAAAGTCAATGTCTAGTGACTGTGTTAAGCAAAATGTTGGTGTTTGCACTTAGAAAGAACACACAAAAATAGAAGGTGTATAGTTATAAAGAAGATATTTCTTAGATACAGGATCTAAATAATTAAGGTTTTTGGTAGTAGATAATACTTATATGTTTTTATATTCTCTTGTCATGGTTTAACCTTGGCTGGCACTTAAGTGCCACACAGCCGCTTGCTCACTTCCCTTTCACCCAGAGAGATGGGGAGAAGTATCAGAAAGGAATGTAAAACTCGAGGGCTGAAAGAACAATTTAAAAATTGAAAATAAAATTAAAATGAAATAACAATAATAATAATAACAATAACAGTTATAATGAAAAAGAGGGAAAGGGTGAAAGAATTCATTCCAAAAGGAAGGGAGGAAAGAAAACAAGTGATGCACAGTACAACTGCTCACCACCCACTGACCGATGCCCACGCAGTCCCCGTGTAACTGTCAGCTGGCCCTGGCCAATCCCTCTAGTTTATATACCAAGCATGATGTCCCATGGTATGGAATACCTCTTTGGCTAGTTTGGGTCAGCCGACCTGGCTGTGTCCTCTCTCAATTTCTTGTGTCCCTCTAGCCTTCTTGCTGGCAAGGTGTGAAAAACTGAAAAGTCCTTGACTGAGTATAAACATTACATAGCAACAGCTAAAACCATCAGTGTGCTATCAACATTGTTCTCAAACCAATTCCAAAACACAGCACTGCACCAAACACTAAGAAAAAAATTAACTCTGTCCCAGCCAAAACCAATACATCTGTCTGGGCTACACTCCAGAGAAAAGTAATAAGTTCCAAACCCCTCTACCTGAAAATGGAAAAAAAAAAAGTGATGAAATTTGTGGACGACATTGAAGTCACAACTGGACATGCACACAGAATTAAGTTAATACTCTTGAGAAAAAAAAAAATCTATGAACACAGCAAAGGAAGTTGATTGACTGGCTCTATTCTGATCGTTCAAATATGTTGGCAATTCACTTTTCTTCCATATTTGAATTTGGAAAATACCACACTTGTAAGTACATACATTCAATTCATATGAAGGGTAAATATTACCTGGCAGGCTCTTAGAACTTAAAATATTTTTTTTAGTCTTGCATACATATTGATTTTTAAGTACAATTCTTAGTTTTCATGTTGAAGTTCTTCACTCAATAGTAAGAAAATTTTTTGCAAGATATCATGGCTGTATCTAAACTAACAGTACTAAGTCTGCACTAAAAGTCCTCAGAACTGTTCCTGGGCACTGAAGGCAACTGCCATGATACAGCCTGTTTCTATGCTGATTAAGTGCCTTAGGTTCCAAAATGCTGTATACTAGGCAAGAACAATTTAACAGATAAATGCTATCCAGGAATTACTATGGGAAAGTTTTTTTTTGGAACGAGTCAAATCTGTGCCAGGAAATATTCTAATAGCTTATTAGCAAGCACAGTCCAGTGTATGCTGAAATATTACATAGTCACATTTTCTGTTAACCGTACCCTAATTACAGTACCTTCATCTTGTGTCTGAATTACTAAGATGATGTCTTGCAAATAGATGCAAAACCTGCACCTTTCTAATTGCCAAGAAAGCTACAAGAATTTTTAATACCAAATTTAAATACCTAAACCTCTGTTTTCAAATATGAACAGTATGAAAGAAAACTAAAGAACATAAACCTGAAGCTGGATTCTAGAATTTATGTGATTTTAATGCCAATAGTGTGTTTTACCTTCTGACAAACCAACTCCTTGGGATTCCACTTCTCTCTTCAGTAGACAGAAGGACAGTAATAACAGGCAATAGAGGGAGATTGAAGTGATTTCCCTAAAACCACAAAAAGAAACAGTGTATATGAGAATCAGAACCAAATATTCTGCCCGAGGGAGTCCTTAATCAGTACTGAATCTTTTAAACGTTCCTAACTCCTATTGGAAGGGACAGAGTATGGACTAAAATAAGATATGCCTGGATCAGATTTTAAATTCACACATTCAAAATGTTTTAACAGCACTTATGGTGTACCATAAGCTAGTATAATGTAATATAATAAAAAGTCGAGGTTTGATAGCATTTGTTTCCTCATTTAAATCTTAGTATTCTACATATCTATTTTCATCAACATGGTTTATTTATCTATGAGATTGTTAATTTTGTCACTTAGTTCCAATTGTCAATCATAAACTTCCAGCAAAAGCTGCGAAGTCTTGCAGACTCAAATTATCTGCTATAGAAAACAATTTTTATAGGTAGTGTTTGACAGATTTTTGGGTGATTCTGTTCATCCACAGAAAAATCAGAAATCTAACTGAAACTGTAGTTCAGTTTCATATTAAAGTAAATGTGGTAAAATGTCTCTGGTTCTTCAAAAAGTAAATATTTATGGGTTAAGTCTAGAAAATATGTTGATCTCATTCATTATTGTTAATGTGTTAAACTGTCAAAAACCAATTTGTTAATAGCTTTCCTGAAAAACAGACAAACTTTGTAAGATCTGATAAGTTAATTGGTTCCATTTTCTGGATAACTCATCTGCAGTCACCCCAATATGTGAAGACAGCTACAAGGAGTCTTTCCTATAGCAGGCCTTACTTGCTTTAGTTTGGAATTATTCTGAAATGATAGTACTTATATTAATATAATTAAATCATAAAAAGGGGACTGCCCAGTGCTCATGTATAATACCTTTCAGTATTGCAATTAAACAGAAGTAATGATCACAATTCAAAAAGGCATTTCAGGACTAATAGAGAAAGAGATAAATTGCAATACTCCACAGTTTTCTATTTTTTTGTGGGTTAGCCTCGGTAAGCAGCTAAGCCCCACACAGCTGCTTGCTCACTCCCCCACAGCAGAACTGGGAAGAGAATCAGAAGGTAAAACTGAGAAAACTTGTGGGTTGAGATAAAGACAGTTTAATAGCAAAAGCAAAAGCCGTGCATGCAAGCAAAGGAAAACAAGGAATCCATTCGCCACTTCCCATGGGCAGGCAGGTGTTCAGCCATTTTCAGGAAAGCAGGGCTCCATCACACATAACAGTTACCTGGGAAGACAAACGCTATGACTGTCCCTCTCCCTTCTCATTTTCCTGAATATTTTTACTGAACACAACATCATATGGTATGGGATATCGATCAGGTGGGGTCAGCTGTCCTGGCTGTCCCCTCTATCTATGTCCTAGAATCACAGAATCATAGAATCATTCAGGTTGCAAAAGACTTTTGAGATCAGGTCCAACCACTAACTGCCAAGTCCATTATGAATCACATAATTATTTGGGTTAGAAGAGAACTTTAAGCATCATCTAGCCCAATCCTCCTGCCACAGGCAGGGACATCTTTCACTAGACTCATCTAACCTGAATGTGAACATTTTCAATGATGGTGCATCCACAACTTCTCTGGGCAACCTATTCCAGTGTCTCACTACCATCACCATAAAAAAACTTTCTTCCTTATGTCCAATCTAAACCTACCCCCTTTCAGTTTCACTTTTAACCCTAATCCATTCTCTTTTCACTTCAGGCCTTGGTTAAAAGTCTCTTCTCTGTGTGCACTCCCAGCCTGCTGACTTGCAAGGCAGTATTAAAAGTAGAAAAAGCTTACTGTTGTGGAACCACTCTTTGACCAGAACTAAAACATCAGCGTGTTATCAACACTGTTTTGGTCACAAAAACATAGTCCCATAGTAGCTACTAAGAAGAAAACTAACTATATCCCAGCCAAAACCAGTACACTACTAAAACCATTAACATTGCAGGTTTTCATACTAAGTGATAAAAGTTGCAAAGAATAACTGACATAAAAAGGTAGGCAATAACTGCAAATCATGCTAAGTTGACATTATTCATGATGATACAGAATTGTATTAACATAATGTTAATTCTAGGATATTAAGAATATTAATACTAGTGAATAAATATTTTTCTAAACTTATGGAAAAATAGGTATATGTCAAGTATTGGACAACTATTTGATATGGTACTGGAGTAGAACCTATTATATGCTTTTTATTTAAATTCCTCTTTTTAGCTATGGATCCTACAATTAAATTGTTTAAAATCTTAGTCCTGGCCAAAATAATTGTGCAACAATGATTTTAATAGCTTAAACAAAATTATTATTGTCCTACTATTTATTATTCTATGTATATATGATTGTCCAGTAACTATTTCACACGGGGAAATGTACCTGGAAAACATGAAATAGTACCTGGAAAATAAAAGTCTATTTAAAAAAACCTACATAGATAAGTAGTTTAAATGTTAATAGACTGGCTTGCTGGTTACATAGGTATTAGAAAGCAGTAAGCTGCAGGCGACTAGGAATTATTTCTTTTAACACATTTAGACTGCAGTTCTCACAAAGCCTTACCTACAACTGTTTTTCTTTCCAATTACTTGGTCACATATCATGTACAGTGATCTGCATGCTGATGCATGAGAGGACCATTTTATTTAATCAGCAATAACACAAATTGCTTAGTGCAGTGTGAGCAGCAATAATTTTGAAAAAAAAAAAGATAAAATTAAGAGTGGGAAAATGACTTCAGAAAACAAATGTAATTACTTCTTACTGTTAAAACATCAGAGGAAGGTCTAGCAATGTAACTACTTCTATCTTACCAGAAACTGGATAAACAAATGGCTCTAACAAAAAGGGAGAGGCTTTGTCTGTTTTGTCATGTTAGTTCAAGGTGACTGCATGTTTGGGATGTGTGTGGGCTTGAGTTAGGTACACACATCTGGCTTTCCCCATACAAAAACTTGCTTGGTAGGAGAGGCAATTTATAGAGGGATATCTATCACCAAACCTTTGCTAATGCTCTGTGGCAATGTTTCAGCTGCTCCAGGAAGAGCAGAAGTGTTAGACTCAGAATCGTGTTACAAGCGAAAAGGAACATGCCGTATATATAAAACTAAGAATTGAATATTAGACCAATTAATGGTTTACGACTCCAAATTATCTAATGAACACAGAGATTTAGTAGTAATACAGATAAAACTGTCATACCTACTTACTACATGCACAATTTTGAGTATCTACCACTTTAGTGCTCCGCTACCTATTGGGAGAGGGGGCAAGAAAGGTCTTATTTTCATAGTTGACTTTGTTTCTCACTATCCTAATCTATTTTAATTAGTTTAAATTAGTTTAGAATTAATTTTCCTAAGTCAGGACTGTCTTGCCCGTGACAGTTATCAGTAAGGAATGTCCCTGCCTTTATCTCAACCCATGAGCTTTCTATTTTCTCCCTTTGTTTTGCTGAGGTGGGGGCAGCTGGGTGGGAGCTTGGCCCTTAGCCAGGGTTAGCCCACCACAACCTACCTCCCACATGCACTCTTATGAGCATCTACACCTTTGCCCTGGTGCTGAAATTACCCTTCCACTCTCCCTCTGGGTTGAGCAAAGATTGTCATTGTCAGTCAGTTTCAGGGTCACTGGGCTGGGGTATGTGACCATAGCTCACCAGTGCTTCAGGCTCCAGGCCAGAAAGAACAGGATGCACATGGCAGGTGGCCTCTTGGCACAGGGCCTTACTCAGGGCTCTGGGAATGTGTTTCTCATCTCTCCCTCCCTCCACGCCATCTACCTACTAGTGCCCTACAGAGGGAAGTGGCACGTGCCCCTGTCCCACCTCCTAATACAAAGTGTTATTGGTCCCTCCCCTGCCCAGAGTCTGTCAGGCTGTTGTCCCTGGCCAGCCAGCTGTTCTCCCCAAGCAAACAGCTGGTCCCACCAGGTGGGCAAGAGTTGCAGTAAGGAGAGAACTAGGGCAAAAACAGGTGTGTTCCTTATATGGCCTTTGAGGGCTCCAAAGAAGCAATTGACAGTGATTCTTCAAACCAAAGGTCACATAAAAAAACCCTTCTCATGCTTTTCTGCAGAAAGAACTTTGCAATATCTGTTGCAACTGAATATCTATACATCTAAATATCAGGGAATTAGATGTATATATGATGACATTGTTTAAAAAACTGATAAAGGTCAGTCTCATAACACTTGACTGATATTAACATCACACTATTTTTTTATTCTTGTATGTTATCAGGCATTATGACTGCATTTTCAAAGCAGTCAGTCCTTAAGGATTATATCCTACTTTACCTGTGAGTATGCAGTAGCCTGACTACAATATTGACAGTCCTAGCCACCAAGGCTGATGTGGCCAGCCCGCAGAGCTCCACGTTGAGGCAGGTTAGGACTGAGTTCTTGAGGCTGGGTTATTTTAATACTCGACCATCTGTCAGAGTCCAATACTTCCTGACCACAGTTTCTGAGGTACTGCATGTATAGGGAGTGTAATGTTTAATATCACATTTACTTATTTGAAGATTATTGATCAGGATTTCTGATTTAGCCAAGTGATACAAAACACACACTGAAAACACAATAAAAATGTAATTGATACTTAGCAAAATACAGCAAGTACAATACACAGTTCAATAACAATACCAATGTGATTCCCTTTACTGGTCTTTATAAAATTCTCAGCATCACTATGTTCATGTCCCTAGTCACCAGGAGGGAACATGTGGGTTGAAGCCAGCTTGACTTGGTGTCTTTGAAACTATTTTGCCAGTTGTCTAGTTTTTGTACTCTATGTTGGGCTGAGCCATGTGTTGGCTCCTCCTATGCTGATCTGGCTGACTCAGGGAAACATTTACACCACCAGTTGATCCACTCACCTGTTGATAGCTGTTTATCTATAACTAAAGCCACCTTATGGTTCCCTTTGTGTTGAAATCGAGTCAGCTTTTTGCTTTACTCTCAGCTTCACAGGCATATCACCCTTGCCCATCTCCACTGAGCCTTCTTCAATTATGGGGTCTTATTCAGTGAGTCACATTCCAGTCCTAGGGGTTTAATCAGTCACCCCATCCCTACATAGTTTATGGTTCTGGGCCCTGAGTTTTAAATCAATGCCAATATTTTCAAAGCTTTTGCTCTTATCACATGCTTAAAATGCTCACCATAATGAGAGAGATGTCTGGTACCAAGTTTTTACACAGCTCACAGCAAATGAGTGAAAATATCTCCTGGAAGGGATTTTTTAAACTTTATGTTGGTTTGAATTTTTTAAGAAGGGTTTGGCTTTTTATTCCGTATACAGGTGACATCCCAGTTTCCAAAAAACAGGCATACACTTATTTCTGCAATAACTTATAATACTATTATAGGGGAAAGGAAAAAAAAAATAAAAAAAAAGATCAATTCTAGTGAGAAGAAACTATGAAAAAAGTTATAAAAAATAATTTTTAAAAATCATCTGCATATCTAGCTAACCAGGTAACTATGTCTTCTACTGTTTTCTGGAAAATTGAATTATTTCAGTGGCTTCAGATGTTTCCTTAGGACTTTATTTGTCCAAAGCAGCGTAATCCTTTTATGTTATTTCGCTTCCAGGCTATGAAGAGGATCTTGCAATAGGCCTTTTCAGCATGTACTGGAGACATCTTGTCTCTTCCTTTTCAAGCTTCCTTTCAAAGTATGTTGGTAAGCTCCTTTTCTGCAGTTACTGAGATTTATTTCTGCTTGTTTCTCCAGCAGCTCCAAACCAAATAAATAATGCAGGAATGTTAGTAACACTACAGAACTAAACATAGCAAACAAGTAAGAAAGCTTTGGGTATTGCTACAAATCACAGCTTATTATCAGGAGCTTTGAGGACATGATATCTTAAAAGCAAAATCTTTCTGAGAAATAATAGGTGATACCTCATTTTATTCTGATTAATTTTTAAACAATTATATGCTGTGGTAAAGAAGAAACTACAGATTGTGAAGAAAGTCAATTTTGTAAATATAATGCTGAGGGGAAAAAAAAGAAGGGAGTTTTACTTTTTTTTTATTTTGATCAGATGCAGTACGACAAGAGATTTTGTTGATCTTCATCTGCTTTTTGAGCAGTTATATTTCAGGAGATAGATTTTCAAATCTAAATTCATACAGACTGAAAAACTTGGAAGTCTTTCTTGATGTCTGATCTTAACATATGCACCAGCTACATCCCAGTATTGTATCAAGCCAATTCACTGACATACCAGCTTCCTTTCCCCTTTTTCTTTGGGCTGTTGCTTCTATGTTTCAGTATAAAGGGTCTCTGAATGATAGCACAGTTTTTGCACTAAGAAAATTGGAATCTTAAATGAAGAAAGCTTCCTTTTTAGGGTCTGGAATTGATGTCATGAGTCAATTTAAAGCTACTAGGCAGAAAGTAGGTGTCCTGATTTTGATATAAGAATTATTTACTTTTAAAAAGAAAAAGAGAGGGAAAACCAAAAAAGTAAATATCTGTAGTGGAAAATCAGAAAGATTTTGAAAAACAGATGTTAGTTAAATCCTTGCAAACAGTTAACAAAACACGGCCTTGGGAGGTAGAACAGACACCATAAATATGTTAAGCTATCAGAAATAGTGTGGCCAGTAGGACTAGGGAGGTGATTGTTCCCCTGGACTTGGCACTGTTGAGGCTGCACCTTAGATACTGTGTTTGGGTTTGGACCCATCACTTCAGGAGGGACATAGAGGTCCTGGACCATGTTCAGAGAAGGGTAACAAAGCTAGTGAAGGTCTAGAGCACAAGTTTTATGAGGAATGGCTGAGGGAACGGGGGTTGTTTAGTCTGGAGAAGACTCTTATTGCTCTCCACAGCTACCTGAAAGGAGGTTGTAGGCAGGTGGAGGTAGGTCTCTTATCCCAGGTAAGAAGTGTTAGGACAAGAGGAAACGGCCTCAAGTAATGCCAGGGGAGGTTTAGATTGGATATTAGGAAAAAAAAATTCTTCATGCAAAAGGTGTTCAAGCATTGGAACAGGCTTCCCAGGGAAGTGGTGGAATCACCACCCCAGAAGTGTTTAACAAATATGTATATTTGGTGCTTAAGGTCATGGTTTAGTGATGGACTTGGCAGTCCTGGGTTAACAGATGGACTTGATGATCTCAAAGGTCTTTTCCAACCTAAATAATTCTATGATTCCATGATTGCATGTGACTGTCACACCCCACTGACTAAAGATGAAAAATAAAGAAGTGATTCAGTTGTAAGTATTAGTGCTTAATGCCACTTTTGATACTACAGGGTATTGTGTCTGTTCTCCAGGCTGGAGCTGAAGAATCTTGAGTTTTCCTGCTGAACCTGTATGATATCTGCTAGCATCATGCAGAGGTCTGAAATAACCTCTGCTATTTCACGACTTCAGCTTTCTAACAAAAGCACTTAAATTAGGTCTGCAAGTTTTCATAACTTGAAATACAATCTAGCTGCAAAAGCTAAATTCAACTTCTATAATATCTTGCGATTAATACTTTTAATACAGAACTCTAATCGTTATTTAAAAACTAATTCAAACTGACATCATCACACAGATGGAAAACTGGCTGAAAGACAATCAGCAAAGTTATGTTAAATTGCAGTGTACAAGGAGGTGTAGCCAGGATTGATGTTAGGCCCAGTTTTACTTATCAATTTGATATCTGCTTTAGATGGAGGAGTAAATGGCCCATTAATTAAATTTTCAGCTGATATGAAATTGGAATATATTGCAAATATCATTGTGGATGAAGAAATAATATAACAAAGCCAAGAGAGGTTAGAATTATTGGCAGGAAATAAAATTATATTTAGTCTTGGGAAATGTGTAAGCTGTACATGTGAGGAATAACAATTCAGAATGACCATCTAAGGGAGGAAGTTTTGTTGGCAATAAAGACCAGGGGTGAAGAGAATAGCAAACCAGATGTGAGCTTCAAGGTACTGTAGCAACCAAAAAATAAAGTAACACTGAACTGCAGAAATAAATTTTGGGAAGAAAACTCAGATACTCCTTTCTTTTAAGTATTATAAATTAGTTATTAGAACACTGAGTGGACTGTGACACATCACAATGAAAAACAGTTTGACAAACTGGAAAAGTTTAGAAATGAAAAATAAAACAAATTCACTCTCTGGGAGAACTAATGAGAATATTAAAGAATAAATAATCTGGATACTGTAAACTGGTTACAGGAAATTGCTAATGAGGATAGAAATTTGCAATATTTGAATGCTACAAAAACTGAAAGAGATGATCTATAAATAGGAAAATTAGATTATACTTACTCAAAGAAAAATCAAGGAATGAAGCTGACCAACACAGTGTAGGAGCATATGTCTCTTTTTGAACTCCTCAGCTGTAGAAATAATTGCAGACACAGTTCCTCTCGTTAATGGTGAATTTCACCCAATCGTTATCATTCAGTATCAAATATTATTTCATCATTTTTCCAGGGATTCTTCAGAAATGAATTCTCCCATCTAAAAATTAACAAGTAGACAAAAGTACTGGTGTATGTACCGTTTGGGGATGGATGGTTTAGATATTCTGCTGATGGCAACCATAAGAAAAGATAAAGCAATTTTGAAAGACACTTCTTTAGGATCTTTCTTCTTCTTACTCAGTTGTTCTGACCTCTGGCTAGAAGTCTCTGTACCAAGAAACTTTAGAAAGCTGAGGCTATACTGTAACCAATGTTTGCAATGTGTTTGTTTTGCCACTTCTGATTTTGAGCATTGGGTCTCTGACTGGTTTCTCCACATGTGCATACCACACACACTGTTAACAGCCTAAATTATTTGGTGGAACAGCAGCAAAGCCCAAATATAAAATGGGGTTAGCATATCTCCTTTAAATGGCCCCTCTAGAGGTCTCCTCCTGTACTTCCTCTACACTGATACATCTGGTTATGTGATGACTGTGAAATATTAGGCTATGCTTACATTTTATAGTGGGGTTTTGTTGCTAACTGGTTTGGTACCAATCCACACTTTTCAGTTGATTATGTCTTTGTTTCATCTGATTACTTTCTGCATGGTAGATTTAGAAAGAAAGGGAGAAAATCACTGCCCTCTCCCATTCTTTTTAACTCCCATTTCTTTAAAGAGTCTGTGGTTAGGTATAGTCTATATGTATTCTGTAACAGTGGCTTTCCTGAAAGGAGAGTTGGGATGTCCCTAAGTGGTTCTCATTTATGTGATGTTTAGCTACCCATAGTAGCTCAGAATGCAGACAAGAGGCCACCCATTCAGTGACACAGCAGAACCAGAAGACAGAAACAAAAGGTGGGGTGCTTATTCAGGATCTGAAGGAGAAATGCTACACAACTTAAGAAACCTATTGTACCAGAACAGTTTAATCCTTTAATCTTCTTCCAGCAGATGAAGGCAAGTGATTATTCCCTTCTTTTTGGTGCTTGAAGACTGCATGTGGAGGACTGTGTCCATTCTGGGCTTCACAGTACAAAAAAGACACTAACAACCTGGAGTGAGTATAGCAGAAGGCCATCAAAGTGTAAGAAGGGGACTGCAACCCATGACATACAAGAAAAGGCTGAGAGGACTATGTTTGTTCAGCCTTGAAAAGTAAATGCTACCATGGGGATCTTACTGCTACCTACAACTTCCAATAGTAGAGTGTAAAAAAAACCCAAACCAAACCAGAACAGAGGCAGAATTTTCTGAGGTAAACAGTGGAAGACACACAATGTTGATAAAACACAGTGGGCAAAAATAAGGAAAAGGTCTTTCATCATGTGAATGATCGAACTCAGGAAAAGGCTTCCCAGTGATATCTTTGGAGATGTTCAGAATCTGACACCATGATTCTGAGGAGCCTGCTGTAACTGGACCTGCTTTATGTAGGATCTTGAACTGTGTGACCTCTGGAGGTCCTTTTCAACTGGAATCCTTCTGTGCCTCTATGAAAAGTTGAGTCTTTATTTAGGTACAGAGAAAATTTGAGGGGACAAAAATGGATTCATATGGTCAGATGAGATTAAAAGAATATGAATTTCTGATCATAAAAGTTTTTTCCATTACAGTACAAGCAGCTGTGTACACAGGATTAATTGTTCCAGGATGACTGAACTATGATTAAATGCAGATATTTAGGGAGATGCCTATCTCCATTTACAATACTAAATTTAAAACAGGTTAATCCCTGCTGGTCTTCTAACACAGTCTCATATTGATTGGCACATTGTGGCTAAATCTTTCATCAGCTGAGCTCTTTCATCATAAGGACCTTGTGGAATAATAGCCCTCATAGAGGAAAACATTACTAATTGACCTAACTTTCCAAAAATACATGGGGAGAGAGGACTGTGAGAAAGAAGTAAATACAGATCTAGTTTCTATATGACTAAAAGTATCTACCTAAATACAAAATATAGGTGTACATTGAATTTTGGCTTGAGTTCTAGTGAGTATGTATTCTTAGCACATAATGATTAAGTCTCTGATTCCTTTTGGGCTTAGCTTGCCTTCTGGAACAATTTTTCACCTGTACAATTAAGATATCACAGATTTGCTTCTCTCTTTCCTAAACATGTTTCCATGTCTGATAGATACACTTTTTTTTTTATTTCTCATCACATTGGATTCTATTGTCTACAAGAAAGTTTCATGTAAGGCAATTATTTCTTATGGTCTGTCAAGTATACTTTTAAAATATGTGATTGGCAGTTTTTCAATATCATGTCAGTCTATTCTCACACAATATATGTGGACTTATGAAGATATTAAAGTGACAATTTGATAATTACATGAATTTTTTTTTCAATAAAAAATAAAATGCATCTTTATAGTTAAATTTAGCACTGAATTTTGAAACTCCAATCCAGTTTTAGAAAAAAAGCTTTTATGTCTCATTTTTATGGTATTCATAAAAGACAACAAAAGAGAGACAAAACTATGATCTTTATCCTTCATTGGAGACAAAAAGCAATCTGCAGACTGACCTTGCAGGAATACTACCTTTGGCAAAATAGTACACTGACTATTCAAGGATAAGCTTAGAGATGGGCTTTGTCTAGTCTATGGTTCAATGGAATATTTGCTGAACACCACAAACTTAATTTGTTAGTTCTACTCAACAAAACAGATACCTAAAATCAAAGTAAATCTTTGAAACAGATCTGTAAATAACAAGCCTTTGAACTGGAGGATACACAGTAATTGCTGTGCTGCTTTTGCCTTTCTGGCCTAACTCCTGATGTATAGGAATTGGCAGTCATTGTATAATACTTTCCTTTTATAGCTGTTTCCAATGGTTATTTACTTGATTATTCACAACCTATCTTTAAGCTGTTCCTCTAATGTCTGTCTTAAAACATAAACAATACAGTGATTAAAAACAAAATATTAACACTCTAATAATCCAAATTCCACTGAGCCTATCATTTCCTCGTGTCCACTCTGGCCTATGATGGACTTGCTGGCGCACTGCTGGTCAGTTGATTTATTAAGGTCATGCAAGTATTTTGTAGGAAATGCCATGTTCTTCATATTCCAAAGGTAAATGGGCAAAGGAATCTGGTGGAATACAAGATACATTGGGAAAAAAAGTCTTTAAAACGCATACTGTATATACATCCTTCACATTTTATTTGATCCATTCAAGAAAAAAATAGAATATGTGTTAGTGAAGAATAATTTGAGAAAAATATTTTTAACTAGTTTGCCAAATCCACATTCAAATGATACCATCAAAGCCTTTATACATTTAACTAAACCTGAATGAATTATTAGAATGACAATAAATTTCCTAGCTTAATAAACAACCACCTCACTAATGAAGTGTGAAGACAATTGCAAGGAGGCACTTAATTAGATCATTTATAACTCATTAAGTAGCAAACTGATATACCCCCTGTTGGTTACTGTTAGTGATGAAAAGATAACTTAGATGTTAGAGATGAAAAGAGACCTGTTGTTTCAGATATTAAATTAAGTTTACATGTTCCAAGCAGCTAGTGTACATGTGTCCATTTATTTCAGCAGCATCACTTTTTCTGCTGAAATCTAGTTTACAGGTCCTTGGAATGTGAGAGCTCAATATCTAGAGAACGTGCTGTTATGTTGTCTCAATGTGCAAGGTAATTGCACTTCAAATTCAAAATATACACAGAAAACTTTACTATATGGATGTATGATCAAAAGGTATCTGCTTGTCTGCAATAGGACCTTTTGTCATTTGGAAAGGTGGTTTTAGTCAGGCAACATTCAGTCAAGGTGATGCTGCCTTTTCTGAATTTGTGAGTAGCAACAAACATGTTAAGAAAAGGTAACTTCTATCTGCTATACTTTACACTACAGAGCTTCTCAATAGGTAGGTCTCCCAAGTAACATGTGAACGATGTCAAAAATGATCGTATGATACAGTCAGGCTTTCTTTCTTTAACTTTCTGGAAGTTGTAACTCCCTTTCAGGTAAAAATGACAGTAACTTAACTACACTTTATTGTAAAGACTTAAGAGTGTATATTTTTGAGTTTATAAACTTTTGATGCTTGGATACTATCCATTAAGATTAATTTAGGTGACTGGCTTAGGTACTACTTCACCAAAATGTTATGCTTTTGGCTCAGATGTGTGTGTCATTATAATTTATATGTTTACCCTATGATATCAGTGAAGAAGTTTTAAATGTCTCTGAAAGCCTGTATAAACAGCCACTTTTAAAACAGATGTCAAAGGACTTTTACAAATTACATGGTTGATACAGTGGTAAGTTAAATACCTATCTCTTTTAATGAGTCTGTGGAGAACTAAATGAAATACAGCATGTGGAAAGTCCTTGGTTCTATGCTTCATTCAATTTAAGTGAGAAGCAAGATGCACTGCATCCCAGGAGGGTATTATGACTATGAGAACATCCAATCCTTGTTTAAAAAAGACAGTCTTTTTATATGCAAATAGACATACAAAAATCATTGATGGGTAATAAAGAAGACAACACAGAATGTGACACTTACTTAACTAAGTTCAAAAACATGGATCTCTGATTCCTGCTCTCAGTTGGTTTTATTTCTCTCTCCAGATAGGTGGATACTATGCTTGACTAAAGTATTCTTTATTTTACTGGTTGTCAGATTCCCAAGAAATGCATATGTTTAGCCTCCTTTGAGACTAAGAACTTCCCACTTTCTGGCTGAATGTTAGAGCTAGACATCTCAACACAAATGCTGAAAGTAGTTGTGCTACATGGAACCTTGCAAAGTCTTTGAGGGGATGTTAATTCTCTTTCCCTGTATACATCAATACTAATCTCCCAGGATAGATGCTCCTGGGAATTCCTGTGCAATTAGATGCCCAGGGAACTTCAGGCTAAAAAAGAATCAATTTAATGTTTCTGAGTACCAGTAAGGTTAAACAATCATGGGAAACATGCAGACAAGATTGCGTCTTGGTCTTAATTTAATTTTAGACACCTAATTCACAACATGTACCATGTGTTAGTGAAATAAATGCTACCCCTTCTCATCAGAGAAATAAGTTGGAGCAGAAAATCCTGAGTTCGGGCTCTCCCATAAGCTGGCTGTTTCACACTGCTTAGTTCACTGAGGTCATGTGTAGCTATTTTTTCCTGGAAGAAATGCATCTACCTTTACACCCACAGTAAATGCATAAAGTATAAATATTTTGAGTTTAAATTATATTTTTGTACAGTATAATGACTTTCCATTTCGACTTGCTTCAAAATATTTATTCAGAATATCATCACATAGTAAACAGTATGCATAACATCACACAAAAAATCATATGGCTAAGCAGCGGTTCTCAGAAAGATTCTCTATGGTACTGACTCTCAAGTTATTGCTCTGAAAAACTCTTGCTGCTTTGTTGTGTGTATTCTGGCTGCTGGACAAGACAATATCACTTAAGTTCTGAAGTATGTTTTTTGTTGAAGGTATTTATGTTGTAGCTAGGTTATGCTTTTTAGGTTCTTAAAAAATAATTGTTTTATGAATTGTCAGGTTTGAAACAAATAAGCAGGAAAAAAAATAGATTCCTAACAAGACTGGGGGTTTTGTCTACTTAAGTGTAATGCTTTTGGCTAGGGTAGAGTTATTTTTCTTCATAGTAACTTGCATGGTGCTGTTTTGGATTTGTGCTGAAAATAGCGTTGCTAACATTGGGATGTTTTAGCGGTTGCTGAGCAGTGGTTACACAGTGTCAAGGCCTTTTCTGCTTCTCACATCACCCCACCAGTGGGATGGCTGGGTGTGCACAAGAAGCTGGAGAGGACACAAGTGGGACAAGCTGACCCCAAGTGACCAAAGGGATATTGCATACCATATGATGTCACACTCAGCATATAAAGCTGGGGAAAGAAGGAGGAAGAAGGGGACATTCAGAGTGATGTGTTTGTTTTCCCAAGTAACCATTAGGTGTGATGCAGCCCTGCTTTCCTGGGGATGGCTGAACACCTGCTTCCAAATAGGAAGTAGGGAAGGAATCCCTTGTTTTGCTTTCTTGTGTGCATGGCTTTTGCTTTATTTATTATACGGTCTTTATCTCAGCCCATGAGTTTACCCTTCTGATTGTCTCTCTCATCCCACTGCGGGGGGAGTGACCAAGCAGCTGTGTGGGGCTTACCTGCCTAACTAACAAAGTTAAAACACAGCAGAATGCTTCTTTTTGTTTTTTGGGGTTTTATTTTTTGTTTGGTTGGTTTTGGTTTTTTTTTGGGGGGGTTGTTTTGTTTTGTTGTTTGTTTGTTTTTTTACTGGAATCTCTTTCATATTCTGCTTTCAAAATCTGCTAAAAATTAACAAGCGAATTGAGGCCACATTGTGTAGATGACACAAATCTGACATTGAATAATCAAACTAGAGAAGAATGTGAAACACTTCTAAAGAACTGAAGAAAACCTGCTTGCTGACCAGCATGATAACAAATAACATATGTTATTGATTAATACAAAGTAGCACCCACTGAAAGAGTAATTAAGCTCTGTGTCTCACTTTTAGACTGAAGTAACTTAAAAAAAAAAAGGGTATTTTCATGAACACTTTTCGAAGTATAACAGTGTATTGAACAACTTTTCTTTAATGGTTGTGATAAAAAAAAAAAAAAACAAACAAACAAAAATAAAACCATGGAATTATATTGGGTTAAAATACGTTTTCTTCTCTGCAGTGTAAATTTTGTTCTCTACAGTGAAAACCAGCAAAATACTTTGGGAAAATAAGCACCATCATTCTTTAAAGCATATAGAAAAATAAATTTTAAACCATTCTCTATGTAAGAATTAATTTAATATGAAGTGACCTAGTATATTTCATTATGAGGTGACTTGGATAAATGGAATAAACCCATAAAATTACTATTTCCATGAAAAATAATTATTTAGTGTCAAGGTTACTTTATTGTATTCTGAAAAGAGGACTAGACAACATATGCTAGTAAACTCTATACTTATAATGTGTTACTTCTTTTTTTCTTTTTTTTTTTTTTTTCCCTCCCCCATAAAGGACAGGTATAACCTCATTTGCTGTAAAAATTCAAGATGCTGAAAACATTAAAAGACAAAGATTAAGAAAGGTGAAATAGGCAGTGAAGGGCAGTTTGGTTAAGTGAACTGGAGAGTGGAAGTGTAAAGAAAGGAAGGAAAAGTCACAGAATCATAGACTCATTTAGGTGGGAGAAGACCTTTCAGACCATTGAGTCCAAACATTAACTTAGCCCTGCCCAGTCCACCACAAAACCATGTCACTAAGTGCCACATCTACGAGGCTCTTAAATACCACCTAGGAAGGTGGCTTAACCACTTCCCTGGGCAGCCTTTCCCAATGTTTAACAATGATTTCAGTGAATATTTTTTTTTTTCCTAATATCCAACCTAAACCTCCCTGGTGCACCTTAAGTCTATTTACTCTTGTCCTATCACTTGTTACCTGGGCAAAAAGATGGACACCCACCCTTGCTACAACCTCCTTTCAGGTAATTGTAGAGAGTGATAAGGTCTCCCCTGAGCCTGCTTTTATCTAGGCTAAATAACTCCAGTTCCTTCAGCCATTCTCCATAAGACTTGTGCTCTTCACCAGCTCTGTTGCTTTTCTCTGGACATGCTTCAGCACCTCAGTGACTTTCTTGTAGTGATGGGTCCAAAATTGAACACAGTATTTGAGGTGCTTGCTTGCACCTGGATATATGAGCCACTGAGACCACAGCCACGCTGCAGTTGCTGGTACAGGCTGTCTCACACATGCACATACAGCTGGCCAGGACTTCCCAAGTGCAAGCAGTCAACCCCTCAATGCTCTCATTCACTTCAACCTGCTCCCAGGCCACTTCACCCATTCACTGACTGCTCCAGCTTGATCCTCAGTAACAATCACATATGCACTTCCATACTCATACTTGCTCCAGTCATTCGTACCATGGAAATACAGCCCTTCAGCTCATGATTTGTCTCCAGGTGCTGGCACTCACATGCTCATACACACACATGCACACACAGCCCTCACCCAGGAAAGTGTTAGAAAGGATGTAGCTTCTGCAGTATCAGGTCTAGGTCTAAGTTCCCCAGTACAAGTGGTATGTAGATATGTTAGAACAAGTTCAATGAAGGACCATGAGGATGATTAAGGAATTGAAGCATATGTCATATGAGGAAAAGCTGAGAGAGCTGGCACTGTTCAGCCTGGAGAAGAGAATGCTCAGGAGAATCTTATTAATGTGTCTAAATATCTGGTGGGTTTAAGGTCAGGGCAGCATGGCCCTGTCTAGATGGCCCTTCTCTGAGTGGGGAAGTTGGACTAGATGATCACCAGAAGTCCCTTCCCATCTCAGTGATTCTGTATTGATGTGATTCTATGAATTATTCATTTCAGAATGGATAATACATTTCATCTCACCATTTTCAGAATATCTAGTTGTTTGTGTTTGTTTTTTTTTTTCCTTTCCCCCCAAGAAAAAATCAGTCTTTGACAAGGAATTTAGCTTTTAAGACTTCTAAGCTCTTAAAATATTAAAGCTTATTAAAAAAATATTAAAATGTTCTAAGTCTTAAAATAAGACTCATATTACATGAGATATGCATGTGTATTTATAAGATATATGTATATTTTTTTATATATACACAAACATGCCCTTACTTATATCACAACAAATAAAATCTTTAGATGTTATATGACGACAGGAACAGAGATGTTGAAGTGTTTAAGCAACCATTGTTATTGCAAATGAGTAGTCAATGGTTCCTGCTCAAAATAATTCTCTTTCTGCATGTATAAACAGTTAGAAAGCTGTCTTCAGTTACCTGGTTATAAAGATAAGATTCAATCTGAAACCAAGACAGCTAGATTTAGATGTCTAGATCTGCTTGGAGCCAATCATCTCGTCGTCTCTCACAATTATTAGAGGCTAGGTTGTGTGATTCAGTGTCCCATATATGAGTGTTTGGTGATGTTTTCATTGCCTTAGTGTGTCTCTCCTGGTCTCCAGTGGTCAGGTCATGAAGACACATATTTCCCACAACTTCTGTTTTTAAACTATTAAATATATACTGAACTATAATTGAATAATTATTAAACTATAATTATTTAAAAAAATAAATAAAAATTAAATAGTAACAATCTACGTTAAAATAAATAGTATTATGGCAGCCTTTCTTCTGGGGAGGAAAGGAGGGAAGGTCTGACAGAAATAAGGATAGTCAAGAGTTTTAATACATTAGGAATCAAATAAATCCTGTGAATTACATAGGAACAATATCAAATGGCAAATCCAAATTCCTTATTTACGAAGAAGAGAAAAAAACCCCCTATTTTCTAATTTGAGAGAAGGAAGACATGTTATAGAAGAAGATGGTTAATAATTTTCCCCTGTATCAGTAGTTAAAAGTATTAATAATTAGTAGCCCACATCATTTTTTTCCCACAATTTCTTAAACACTTGGATTGTGACAGCTGTAGTTTGCAAATCTTTAAAACGAATAAATAATGACATACTTCTGAAATCCCCTTAAAAAAAAAAAAAAGAAAAGTATAATGTTAGTGGTATGCTAATATTCCAAAAGGAAAAGAAGACAAATTAGAGGTGTGCTTTTAATTTGTATCTGCTACTGGAAAGAGACCAAAAGAGAAAGTGATTTAGTAGTATACATAGCAGTAAATCACTGCTTAAACCTTTGTGGAACCAGTGTAATGATGCCTTGGGGGCGATAGCACTTATATGCATCTAGGGAAAAGAAAATAGTTCAATTTTTGCTTAATACATTTACTTGGATGTTCTTATAATAACTTTTCATGACATGATTTTTTAAGACTGCCCAGTTACATTTTCAAATGGTAATTTCAAAGGTGGGAATACAGCCCTTTCTGTTATTTATTTACATTATTAGCAAAAAGGAGTTGCAATTTTTTAATGGTACAGCACTAGCTGTTTTATTGCCCTTTTAGTGCTTATGTAATATCAGGGGTCCTCAAACTTTTTAAACAGGGGGCCGGTGCATGGATGCAGTGGCAGGCAGTCATCTACGGCTGCTTGGTTTCCCCCCCCCAACCCTGGCGTGGGGCATGGGGGGAGGGGGGGGGGCGGATTGAGGACCCTGGGGGGCCATATCTGGCCCGCAGGCTGTAGTTTGAGGACCCCTGTGTAATATGATTAACTTCCTCTGCTTCTGCTTCTTGTGCTATATTGTCTCATTGGCATTACTAGTATTTTAATGGTTTCCTGTGGACCTGGAAGACACCCTATGGATGTTTACACAATATTAACTTAATTACACATCTATGTTTATTTGCTGTAGTTGCTATTTTTTTAATTGCTTATGACCTTGTTGTTGAGCTCAGATGATTCCAATCACACCTTCAATGCATTTTTCAAGTCTTTTGTTTGTTTTTGATGATTCAGATTGGAGGAGTAATCAGTGGTTTTAACTGTTCTCAAGAACCAAGCTATTACAGCAAATGTAGAGCAATTGAATGTTTCCTTAAACATCAGGCATTATGCTATCGCGATAATCACCCATCAAAGGATTTTAAAATAATGACTGCTATTTCCACATAATTGTAATTGTTTTATCACTAGAAAAAAGAGTATTTTATGGACAGATGTCATAAGGTATCAGCTGAGATAATATACCTGTTGATAACAACCAAGAGCAATAAATTCACAGAATCAAGGAGTTGTTGAAATTGGAAGGAACTTTTTTTTGGATTATGTAGTCCAACTCTCCTGCTCAATCAGGGTCAGGTAGATCAGGTTGTTTATGGCAGTGTTCAGTCAAGTTTTGAATATCTCCAAGGATGGAGACACACTAACCTTTCTGGGCAACCTGTGTTTGACTACCATCAGAGTAAAAAAGATTTTTCTTGAGTTAAGATGGAATGTCATGTATTTTAGTTTGTACCCATTGCCTCTTGTCCTGCCACTGGGCACCACTGAAAAAAAAACCCTGGCTCACTCATGTTCCTTCCCTCTCATCAGGTATTTTTGAATCGGTGGAGAAAAACTGTCACTTTCAGAGTGCAAATTGTCTCATTTAGCCCATCTCTAACATACATTGGTTAAATTGCATCTTAAATGCCTGAATAGAAAAAGGCGCTAGAGTGTCCAGGTCAAAGGTAGGTTTCTATATTGTAGATGTCTAAAGTTCAGTGAGGCAATCCCACCCCCTGTTTGAAGCCTATCAATACTTCAACTCAATGTGTACTTTTTCAAATTACAAACTCATAATTTCATATCCTTTGACATTTTCCAGCAGCACAAGCACTTTTACTTCTAGTAATGTGGCTGCAAGGTAAATGTGAGTGCAAGCGTAGACCAACCTTCACATCAGAAAAAGAGCAAATATATACCCTGTGCAGATAGAATCTACTTTTTACGTAAGTATCAGTATGGAGGAAGTTGCCTTTAGTGACACAAACTGCAGCAGATGGAAAGGAGACAATCTAGAAGTCGTTCAGTACAGCAGGAGAGAAGTTTACATAAGGTCAGACTGTGGAAAACTTGGAAAATAGGAGATGCATTAAAACAGGAGACTCGTTAAAAAGAGGCTGAGCCTTACACCTTTGAAGACTGACTTACAGGTCAATGCACTTTTGGTACATGATAACAAAAGAAATATCTGACACATGAGCGACTTTCTTGCTGTCTCAGATGAGACAGTTTTCCAAAAGAAATTATTTTACATATAATTGAGTAACAGTACTAATATCAGTCTAAAACTTCAGGCTTGGCAATGCCAGATTTATCAGTGTTGGCTTGAGAGTCAAATCCTGATCATCTCATTGATGTATCATAGCTACATGGTTAGATTTTGAAGCATCCAGGCACACAAGGAAAGTCAGTAAATCAGATTGAGATACCAAACCTGAGGGGTGGAAGAAAAACTTTTCAGAATAAGGCAGCAGGAACATTCTAAACAAGGCTGAGTCTGCAATTCCATGTCAAGATGCCTTGTATGTGGTTTGCTGGAAAACGTCTAAGTCAGATCTCATACCTGTCTCTGGAAACAGACATCTTAAACTTTGAAAAATTGAACAGGATACAGTCAAGTTTTTGAATAAAATATGTCAGAGAAAAAAAAAAAAAAAAACAAAAAACCAAAAAAAGTAAATTCCAAGTGCTTCTTCCCATATTACTTCTGACACAGAATTAGAACATGAAACATGATCTATCTTCTGCTCTCAGCTAGGTGGTCTACCTCTACACTGTTAAATGCATATGTTTCAAGAACTGAATCCTAGTCAAGTCAAGTGATAAAGAATGGCTCATTAGCCAATGAGCTCAATTAGCAATTAACTCTAGACCAGCTAAAACCAGGACATTACTGAACATTAAAACCTTTGAAAAATGGTGACATTTCTATAAATCTGCAGAACTATCAGCAAGTAATTTTAATATAAAAGCAGATAACTATATGGCCTGTGAGGTATAGACATATAAAATGGTAGTTGCACAACAGCTGTAGAGATAAATATTTCTCTCAAGAGTAATTGTTCGGCTCCCATGTCCTAATTTCAGTTCCCATATCCTTTTTTTTCTCCTTTTTGATGTTGTCATTTGTAGAGATTAATTTTGGGGAACTGATGACATAAAGATTTATTTGAATTATTTTCTCCATTTACAACATTTTATTTATTTGTGTCTATTCTGGAAGTAAGCTATTATCATTTGCTTTTCTGTTTCCTTTAATTGTCAATTGTAATAACCTAAAGGCCACAGATAATTGTCTACGTTTTCCATTTATTTTGTCATACAATTTGCTCCGATGCTTCTGTTCAGTAGTAAAATATTTCAAAAGTAATTTGCATGATTGCATTTCACATACAGCATGCATTTCTGTCACATATGGAGTGATGTACTTCATTCATAAGAGAGAAGCAATAATATGTTTATTGATATAAAACAGTGATTTAACAAAGTTTGATAGTAAATGTCACAGCAGTTTAACAAGATCTGACAGCAAGATACGTTCGATTATTTACTGCATAGAGGACAGGATAAATATGCTGCTTCAGGGAGACCCTCACATTGAATCATGAGGTTCAGAGAGGATACCCTTGCTTTCTAAACTCCTACTCAGAGAAGTCTAGCTGCTGCTGGATTCAGTCCTAGTCCTAGACTTGGTCAATGGTTTATGTCTAAAGGATATGTGCAAAATCAAAGATATAATACTAATGAAGCTTACAAATTTAGTCAGCTATTAGTCACTTAACAAGGATCTGCTGCAGTAAGGAATCTCTCAATATCCAGGTGTAAGGGATCTCTGTGGCAGGTGTAATCTTGAGAGGCGTCCCTACTCAAGGGGAGATCCTGTAGTGCCACCCGCTGCCATGCCTGAAAGCTCATTGAGTTCTTGGGCTGCTGTCCTGGTTTTGGCTGAGATTGAGTTAATTTTTTTCTCAGTAGCTGGTGCAGTGCTGTATTTTGGCTCTGATGTGACAACAATGTTGATAGCACACCGATGGGTTTAGTTGTTGCTGGGTGATGTTTATACTTAGTCAAGGACTTTTCAGTTTCTCAGGCCTTGCCAGTGAGAGGGCTGGAGGTACACAAGAAATTGGGAGGGGACACTGCCAGGACAGCTGACCTGAGCTAGCCAAAGAGGTATTCCATACCATGGGACATCATGCTTGGTATATAAAGTAGAGGGGTTGGCCAAAGCCAGCTGATTGTTGCATGGGGACTGGCTGGGCATCGTTCAGTGGGTGGTGAGCAGTTGTATTGTGCATCACTTGTCTTTCCTCCCTTCCCTTTGGAATGAATTCTTTCCTCCTTTCCCTCTTTTTCATTATAACTATTATTATTATCATTGCTGTTTCATTCGTATTTTATTTGAATTACTAAGTTGTTTTTATCTGAGTCCTTGAGTTTTACATTCCTTTCCAATTCTTCTCCCCGTCCTTCTGAGTGACAGGGGAGTGAAAGAGCAGCTGCATGGCATTTAGTTACCAGCCAGGGTTAAACCACAAAGGCTGCTCATTATTTATGAGATAAGATGATTGACTCGTAGTCATATCTGCACGTCAAATCATAGAATCATATAATCATTTAGGTTGGAAAAGACTTTTGAGATCATCAAGTCCATCTGTTAACCTGGGACTGTCAAGTCCATCACTAAACCATGACTCTAAGCACCAAATATACATATTTTAAAAACACTTCCAGGGGTGGTGATTCCACCACTTCCCTGGGAAGCCTGTTCCAATGCTTGACCACCTTTTCCATGAAGAAATATTTCTTTATTTCCAATCCAAACCTCTCCTGGCATAACTTGAGGCTATTTCCTTTTTATCTGTCACTAGTTACCTGGGAGAAGAGACTTACCCCCATCTACCCACAGCCTTCTTTCAGGTAGTTGTAAAGAGCAGTAAGATCACCTGTCTCCTCTTCTCCAGACCAAACAACCCCAGTTCCCTTAGGATTCCTCATAAGACTTGTGCTTTAGACCTTCACTAGATTTGTTGCTCTTCTCTGGACATGGTCCAGAACCTCTACATCTTTCCTGAAGTGATGGGTCCAAAATTGAACACAGTATTCCAGGTGCAGCCTCAACAGTGTCGAGTCCAGGGGAACAATCACTTCCCTAGACCTGCTGGCCACACTATTTTGTGTACAAGCCAAGATGCTGTTGGCCTTCTTGGCCACCTGGTCACACTGCTGGCTCATGTTCAGCCAGTTATCAACCAGCACCCCCAGGTCCTCTTTGGCTAGGCAGCTTTCCAGCCACTCTTCCCCAAGCCTGTAGCATTGCATGGGGTTGTTGTGACCCAGGTGCAGGACCTGGCACTTCTCCTTGTTTAACCTCATACAGCTGACATCAGCCCATTGCTCCAGCCTGTCCAGATCCCTCTGCGGAGCCTTCCTACCCACAAACAGATCAACACTCCCCACTCCCAAATTGTTGTCATCTGCAAACTTACTAAAGGTGCACCCAATCCCCTCATCCAGATCATAATCAGTAAAGACATTAAACAGAACTGTCCCCAATACTGAGCCCTGGGGAACACCACTTGTGACTGGTTGCAAGCTGGGTGTAATTCCATTCACCACCACTCTTTGGGCTCAGCCAGCCAGCCAGCTTTTAACCCATAGAGTACACCCATCCAATCTATTCAGCACCCAGTTTCTCCAGGAGAATGCTGTAGGAGATGGTGTCAAAGGCTTTACTAAGGTCTAAGTAGACAACATCCTCAGACTTACCCTCATTCTCTAGGTAGGTCATCTTGTCATAGAAGATGAGGTTAGTCACGCAGGACCTCCCTTTCATAAACCAGTGCTGACTGGGCCTAATCCTGGTTGTCCTGCATGTGCCACATGATGGCGCTCAGGTTGATCTGCTCCATAATCTTCCCCAGCACCAAGGTCGGGCTGACAGGCCTGTAGTTCTCTGGATAAAGACATTAGTTTCTTCCAAACATGGCTTGAGTCGGACATTGACCAGCATTGTTGTTAGATGTGTACATTACTCAAATTAGCCCATGGCTACTGTGTTATTATCTCTCTCCCCTGAATCTACTTTAAGCCAGATGTAGCCATCATGGACAGATGCATCCATTCCAAATGCTGCCACTGGTGGTTATCCTTTGAGCAGGGTTACTGGAAATAAAGGCGGGGGGGTGGGGGAGGGAAGCGCAAGGTCACAATTCCTTAAAAAGGATGTGTTTCTATTGAATATTTACTGAGAATGTCATATTTAATTAAAAACAAAACAAAACAAAACAATTTTTGAGGTTTAATTGGTAGAAATGTGTGATTAAATTTGGAGACAAGTAGCAGACATGCAAATTCCGTGCATTTGCTTTTGTCTGCGTGTTCAAAAATAAATGCATTATAGGTAAGCATACAACTATAACAGAGTATTCCTTCAAAAAATGCCATATTTTTTAAAATTTTTATTCTTTTTGAAAATGCTCATGTAAACATATGCTTGACATATATGTAGGAGTCCTGCAATTGCAGGTTTTCCTCCCTTATAAACATTGACATCATTAAGAAGCAGAACAATATCTGTGATAGCCATTCATAAATCATGAATTCAATACAATAAATTACTAAAGCATGATCTAAATAACCAGTCTGTAAGCAAACCATAAATTAAAAAATGCCTATTTCAGGTCAGTTTAGAATAAGTATCAACTCTTCCCCATCCCAACTCCTTTATTCATAGTTATCAAATGTTGACACTAGTGGGAAGTTTGCTTATTATGTTGCATATCTTGCCTATATTACCAAAAATGAAAATATGCAATAGTACTGATCCCCCCAAAAAACAAAAAAAAACAACCAAACAAACAAAAAACAGAAAAACCAAAACCCCAACCCATAGAATTGTAAGACGTATGGGAAGTTGGTTCAAAACCAACAACAGCAGAAACAGGGTTTCTCAGAGAAGCTGTGGGATCTCTGTCCTAGAATAATTTCAAGACTTGACTTCAGAAGACCCTGAGCAACCTGTTCTAATTTTGAACTTAATGTTGCTTTGAACAAAGGATTCGACTAGATGGTCATTAATTATGATTTTGTGAAATACATAATTATTGATACAAACAGATAGCATTTCACAACATTGTGCATGCTATTTACTTTTTAAAAAGACATTACTAATATTTAAAGTACTGGGTTGAAAGTATTTTGCTAAAACTGTTCTTATCTTGAAAGGCTTAAACCCAAGATTATTCTAATGAACTCACTATTCTCAGCATCTTTCTAACCATTTAAATTATGTCAACTGGTTCCCTGGATTCATGTGTTCTTTGGCAACTCCATACTTTGTGAACAGTTTAGAATCAATTCCTTTAAAATTAATGATGACCAGCAATTCTGTAAAGGAAGAACAACACATCAGATGATTTCATGTTGATGGTTGAATTTCTACTGTTCTAACCTTCACCATACTTCTCTGGTTTGGGGATGTGGTTGATGAAAAAAGACTGCAATCTGATTTCTGATAAGCTTAATTAGATTGAATAATAAAAGAAATGTACCTCAAATACTTTGAAAATAAGTCTTATGGGAGGACAAAAACAATGAAGAAAAAAAAAAGTCCTAAGGTAAAAAATAAAAGTAACTTCCTAAGATTCAATTTGACTCAGGAGAATTAAGGAAGAGCTATCATGAAGGAAGAACTTAGATGATGCAATGTATATACCTGTCTGTGGCATAGAATAGAATTTTCTGGTTGGAAGGGACCTACAGCAATTATCTAGTCCAACTGCCAGATCAACTCAAGGCTGACCAAAAGTTAAAAGCATGTTATTAAAGGGTATTGTCCAAACACCTCTTAAACACTGACAAGCTTGGAGCATCAACCACCTTTCTAGGAAGCCTGTTCCAGTGTTTGACCACCATCTCAGTAAATAAATTATTCCAAATATCCATCTAAACCTCCCCTAGTGTAGCTTTGAAACATTCTCACATGTCCTATCACTGAAGATGAGGGAGAAGAGATAAGCACATCCCTCTCCACCTCCCCTCCTCAGGAATGTGTAGACAGCAATGAGATCACCCCCTAGCCTTCTTTCCTCCAAACTAGTAAACACAAAGTCCTTAACCACTACTCTGTTCCTCTCTGACACTGTCAGAGAGAAAAAAGTTCATAACTGCTCTAAAATATTCTGGTGGAGAAAGGAATTAAATTGTTGGGGGGTTATGAAGTATTTTATACTGAAAATGCTAAAATAAAATCTTTACAAAATGTCATACAATCCCTGTAGTTCTGGGGAGCAGAATGGAGAGACAGGGTGAAACTAATCATTACATCCATGAACAATTGTAGTCACTAAAAATTTAAGCTTCTTGCAAAATTACTCATTACTTAAAAATGTTTGTGATCTGGTTTTATAGTAGCAAAGAACAAAGAAAATGCCAGATTATAAACCTCTCCAGTGATTTTTTTTCCCCCGCCCTAAGGCAACTGAATAGCTTTTCCTCTAGAATCCATTTTTTGTCCTTTCAGGGTCACTTTTATTAAATTTAGTTGGTATTTAATTTTTAAGTTTTTCCTCATTTGATGTAGAAGAAAACTGTGTTTCTGAAATAATAATTTTCCTGCCAGTCAGAAGAAATTTGGTTTAATTGGCTTTTATCCTGAATCATATCATTAAACTTCAAGAAGATTCATAATTAATTATTTACAAGGCACATTTCCTGTTTCACCCAGTTCCCAGTCTTAAACATTTGGATTTTAGAGTATAGTACTTTTAACAGTTCAATTTCTAGCAAGGGGGTGGGGAAAGGACAGACTGAAGGTATACACAACCTTTTAACAAATATTTTCTCTTTTATAAAGTTAGTGGCAATGAGAAGTGATGGTGTAGCATAACTGTCTTCACCTCAACTTCATTTTAAAAGTTTAGATTTAACAAAGCAGAAGTAACTATAGTAAAATCCCCCTGAAAGAGCACAGCATGTCTCCTCCACAGTGTTCTTCATCCGTTCTGATTCAGAAAATGGTGACTGCCTCGAAGGGCGGTCTCTTTAGAAATTTAACAGTGCAGTTCAGAGAAAACTAAGCCACAAGGGTTACAAAGATTCAAACACCACAGGGCCTAGTAGGGAAGCTATTATAATTGGCTTTTCACTGCTATCCTTAGCTATAAGAAGTGTGTCACTATCAGAGGTTCTTGGACCCCTTGTAGGCTGCAAGAACATTTGGAGATACAAAATGACGTAGTAGAAGCCTGGAATGCGTGCAATAAGAATGGCAGAAGATCTCTGCTGCATCTGGGTACAGCCAAATTGCAATGTTCTGTTCTAACATCGTACAGCAGCCAGGGTGTATTTGCAAGAGCTACAGAAGTGTAAGTTTCATCTGTGCTGGCTTTCTTCTAAAGCCATTTTCCAAGTTGAATATTCTCAATCTGTATCCATTATTGGAAAAGTCCTACTGTAAAAGGGCCGATCTGTCAAATGAAGATAAATGCCTTGTATCATAGCCACATGTGATTAGTACTTTGCTTGATGAATCACAGTAATTGTATCAAGTACATGCTCTCTGCAACAGAAGACCAGCAGGTAATACTTTGGATAAAGGGGAGATGAGGGTCTACAAACTACTACTACTACTACTACTACTTCTTTTGTATGGTTGTATCTGGACTTCTTTAAATTTCTCTTAAGACAGTATGAAGCTGATCAATTCTATCAACAGAACACCTTTTGTGGAGGGCTGTATCAGCACAACTACAGCATGCTTCTCTTCATCCCAGAATAGTCTTATAATGCATGAAAGAAAAACCTTAGGAAGAAGTGGTTTGATCTCAGATTGCAGTGTTCAGCTAAAAGAGGTTTGCATTTAAGCACACTGAAGTAAAGCTGTAAATAGAGATGGCTCAAATGCTACACAAAAAATCTGATGTTTTCAGCCAAAAAGTATTTCTGCAAACATTTTGGTCTGGAAATAGTACATTTTCTTTTAGTAAGAATCTGGCTCTGCTGTCAAAATAATTAATATATATTTAAGCAGTCAATGAAGAATATACACTAAAATTTTAATATTAGAAGAAATGGGTTTGTAGAACTGTTTTTATCAAACTACATTAAGTTCCAGTACTAATAAATGGATAAAGGTTTCTACATAGTCTAATGATTTCCTGAAATATCTGTGCTGGTGATACTGATTTCCTGCAATTTTTTCTTTATTTTTAAGATGATGTCACTAACAGATATGTCTTGCAGCAACATTTAACAGTAAATATAATATTGTAAAAAGACAATAATAGACAAACATTTTAGTACGGAAACATTTAACCTATTTATGGGCCATATTCTAAGAAAAAACACCAAACTGCTTAACTTCACCTGCATTTTGGCTTCTGTCAGGGGAATCCTCAGTCTTCAAATAGACATTATGCTCCCTGTCAGTATCAGAGTATTTTATTTGTTCTTTGGTTGTATATTTATTTGTCTTTAAATGATCTTGTAGACAGGTCAGATACTCAGGAAGAAGGGAGAGCTATTCCTTCCTTGGAAAGCAACTAAGTGCAATTAGAGAAAAGACTCCTTTTACAGGGTGTGGCTATTGCAGCAAAAATGAGAATCACAGGAAAGAACTAGGAAACTGAAGCTCAAGCAGAGACTGAAACAAAAAACTTGGTGGGCACCTTAAGGGATTTCAGTTCATAAAATGACTGAGTTAATTAAAAACAAGCCTGAAAGCTGAGACCCACCCTACAAAGACATGAAAAAAGGAAGAAAGCTGCTTATAAATCTTTCTTGTCAGCTTGTATTCCTAGCTTACCTCCTTACTTAAAGGTGTTTTTTTTTCCATTTATTAGGTAGTCTAAATAATTTTCTCATAAGGGAGCTCCGTGCAAGCAAAATAGGTAAATCTACTTCAAAGCCCTTGCTGACTCAGAACATATTTACGGTGACTTAAGATGTATGCTCATGAAGTTGTACAAACAAATGAACTGCTTCTTTTCAGCCTGAAAGCTAGTCAAATGACTTGTTTGTGACTTTACTAGGTGTTATTAAGCATAATAAGAAGTTATAAAATTTACAAAATTTGTGTTGGTTTAATTGGCTTTGCTTATCTTGAAATCCAGAACTGATTAACTACACTGGCCATATAGACTTACCTTTTAGGGAAGCAGAATGGCAACTTACTGAGTGAAAAGCTACCAAAACTGGTTGTCATGGAGGATTTAGCAATTTTACTCAGTACTATTAAGAGAAGTATCTTTATGCTCAAGTTTTAAATGCCAGCATTTTATTTTCAAAGAGGAATGAACTTGCCTGATTCCTATTTAAAGCATGTAAGAATGAGGAAACAGTTTTATAGCCTTACCTGTTATTGACAATTACATCTTTGCAACTCTCATTCAAGTAATAGAAAACCTACATCAGATTATTTAATTCATCTAAAAAGGTTCAAATTGCATCATTAAACTTTCAAGAGGATTAACTGATTGTTTTAGATCATATAGACAGTGATTGTGGTGTTTTTAAGGATGTGTCTCTTTCACATTAAGACAAAACAAAGAAACAAAAATATGTGCTAGATAGAAAAAATAAATGTGTTTCTTAAGTTTGATTATTGGGATAGGCAGCTAGGATAAGAGAAATCCAGGTTTTTCTGTTCCAGAATAAAGTTCTACTCACTGTTTTATTACATGACAATGTAAAATGCACAAAATACCACTTGAGCAGCAGCTGGATTTCATCCTTCTCTTTTACTAATCAAGTTCCCTTCTACAAATTATGCGGTTTGCCTTGTGGTGTATCTTGATCCACAGTGAATCAGACTGGTCTGAACAGCTTCTCTTTCTAGTTACCTCAACATGTCAAATTTTTAACTTAGGAAGGAGAACACTTCTGAGGAAGGGATTTTGTTAGACTATATCCTCTGCGAGGATATTCAGTACCCTTAATAAGTGCTGCTTGTGAGATATCCTGTAACATGAAAACACTGATTCCTGCAGATAGGTTTTTTTAAAGTGACAATAGATACTGTCTTTGTGTGGCGTGAGGTACAGCAAAGTTTGACTGAATCTGTTTACCACACAGGTTTGACATCTTTTCTTTCCAAATAACTTTATCTAGTCAGATGTGAAAAGAAAAGCACTGTGAAAATCTAGGAGTTGCTGGCTGACTGAGGCACTCCTCCCAAGTTATCATAGGTCAGTGTTACACCTGTGGGGTCTTTGGGTAGGGAAAAATGGTTGTTCATTGTCTCAGAATGATTGGCTTGTGAATATGTTACCCAAGACTGTTTAAATGAAAATACTGTGAGTGTCAATCCTGTTACAAGATTCATTCTTTCTAGGTAGGTAAGGGGAGAAATAGCTACTTTATGTATCCCAGTATTGGGTGTGAGTCAGAAAACAGCCTGCTAAGACATAGAAAAATGATGGTGTTTCTGATTATTAAGTTAGTTTACGTGAGGGACTGTAATGTAGAAGACTATGTGCATATGAGGGTTAAATGTTTTCCTGGTTAGTTTGCAAGCTGCTTGAAGTTTTTGTCATCTCATTTTGCAGGTGAACATGTGATAAATTGTGGACTTTTTTTTTAAACATTCATACTGTGACACACAAAAAAGAAAGTTCAAGTTTGCTTCCTGTAAGTTAATTCTCACTCTGTAGAGAGAACTAGGAAAAAGCCTGCACAATTTTAGTACCTATATAGCGGGACCTCATCTTAAATGCCTTCAACAAGCTGTGTAGCTCTTTTGTGGTTTCTAGACAATAATGCATGACACCTCTTTAGAAAAAAACAGAATTCAGGAAAGGAATTTTCTGCACTATCATCCTTGTAAAATAATCAAAGATCTACTGTATTCCCCTCAATTCTTTGTATTATATCATTTTATTATTTTGTGAGTGCTATATATCAGGGTAAGGACTCTATCTCAGTGATACCAGCAAATCTGAACATCTGAAAAAAACATGGAAGACATCAAGAAGTCCGACAGCTACACCATTTAAAATGTGTAAAACTTGTAGAGAAAGTTAATAATTGCTAGCTCCAAAAATACATTATCAGTATAAACTATATACTTTACCCATTTAACGCAAAGATAAATAAGTTGAGTTTGCTCATCTGTGTATATATATTGTTACTATATCAAGATAACAACTTTAAATTATAAGAAACATGACATATCAGACCAGAGTTCCATAAGATTATTACACTTTTAAATCAGGAGAATAATGTTTCACCCACCTCAAAGAGCTAACTAACTCTTGATATTAAAATCATAGACTTTATTTCAAGTAGAAGACCAGTAAATGTAGATTACAACCCTAACAATGAAAAAAAATATTGAGCTTTCATTTGGAGAGGTATAAAATGTTTTGTGCCTGATCAGTCACTCTAACACACAATAAAAGAGTCTTTTGCACTACATTGATTGATATGCTTAGTCTATTATTGGACTCTTGTCATGTGCATAACTAGAACTAATGCAGGTATAATCTGATTTTTTTGAGAAAAACAAGAGGCAATATTGCCCAGCTCTCTCTTTAAGCAAAATGGAAAGCTTTACCAGTCCCATAGCTCAGAGACTGTGCATTGTCAGATTTACAACTTCGTTCTTTTAGGGTAGTTGTTAAGCTACTCTATGAAATGTGCTGTTGCGCAACTGTTTTTTTTTTCTGAGCAGCAGAACAGTCCTGAATTTCTAGGTTTACAAAGGACAGTTTTATAGACAGTTATAAAAGCCAGGCATAAGAATGTGAATAGACTGATAGTATGTTAAAAGCAGGACACGGCTTTTGGATAAAACAGGGTGCATCTTAATCACTTGGTGGCAAAAGGCTAATTAAACTCCAAAAGTAAATTAACATAGCAAAGGCTAGGAGAGTACATGCAAGTTATCATTACTCTGTGCAAGATGACAAAGCTTACAGTCAAAATTGTTGCTTTCAAGGGCAGACTTTCATATGTACAGGACCTCTCAGTTAGAAGTAATGTGAGACTAAACTCAGTTTTAATTGCTTGATAACAAAAATTGCTGCTTCAAGCACTTTCTTTTGGTTTTCTTTTTAATTTTTCTTTTCCTTTTTTTTTTTTTTTTTTTCCTCCCTTTTCTGGCAAAGAGGGGGCTGAAACCACCAGGCTTTGCAATCAAAGGTGTGTTTTTTTTCACACCTTGAGGCTTTGTTTAAGGTTAAATGACAGTAATGTGTGGCACTGATCTTGAAATAATGCCAAAACATCTTGGTTGTAATTTTCTACAGCTTTTATTTGTAGTAGACATAATAGGCTAGATTCAACAAAGGGATTACTGATGATCACCTAATATATACTGCATAAGCACAGATAATGACATTGTTTGCTATGAGAGCTGACTGTTCCACAGGAATAGTGCTAGATTTTGCTTAGTGACGCCCTTGTAAAGCTGTAGTAACTACCTTCAGGAAAGTACTTATTCCACTTTTCTGAAATGCAGCAAAGAACAGAATTTGGACCTTAAACCTACTTCTTCAATGATCCAGTTCCTCTGGTAACCTATAATGAGGCCTACCAGCAATGAACGGAGGCATATTTGGTTTAAACTTAGAGGAAATTAAAATATTTGCCTAAAATCACTTTAATCGGTAGTTTGAGAGGCTGTATTGGTGAGATTTACTGTGCTGTGAAATGCAGATATTTTGGTTGATGATTGTCCCAGTTACTCTACCTAAGGCCCCATAAGCGCTGCTTCATCTCACTGTCCCAGACGGCCCTCAGCTGGGACCCCTAGCCAGTGCCCTGGGCCCCATTTTGGTTCAGCCAGGCCCCAGGGTGCCTGTGCCCAGCCCTGTCTCCAGCCCTGGCTCTGTGGGGATCTGGTCTCCTGGACCATGGGTTGTGTTGGTGGCTGCCAGCTCTGTCCACTGCACTCAGGCCCTGAGGGGTGCTGCCTGTCAGGGAGGGCACAGCCAGCCCTGGGTTCCCCACTTCCCAGCCCAAGGGAGCCCTCAGCCTGCACAGTGCCCTGACAGTTCCCCTTTCCTCCTGCACACACAGAGTCATGACTCACTGATGCTCTGCAAAGCTACCTAGACTGGAATACTTTTAGTAGGAATGTTTCACAAGCAGTTTTGCTTAACAATCTCTTTAATCAGATGGATACCTTAATTTTAAAAGTTTCATATTGATTCTTCTGATATTCCCCTGCTTGACTGCCCTCACAATGAAAAATTTGTCCTTATATGCAGTCTGAGCCTCCCTTATTTCAATTCATCCCCATAGGTACTAGGTAGCTGCTGTTAGGTCCATCACAGGCCACCTTCTCTCCAAGCTGAACAAGATCCAGTCCCTCAGCCCCTCCACATAGGGCAAGTGCTCCATTCCCATTCATCCTGGTGGCTCCCCCGGACTCATTCAGACTGAACACTGTCCCAAGCAACCTAACTAATCTGACCTCAGAGATGGCCCTGCTTTGAGCAGGAGCTTAGACTAGAGACATCCTGAAGTCCCTTCCAGCCTAAATTGTTGTAACTAAATAATAACAACAACATCAACAACAACAGTAATAGATCATGGGTGTAACATCATAATAACAACATTATTATTGTTGTTACTGTTATTGTTGTCACTGTTGCTATGGTCGCTGTTATGTTACACCCATGATCCTTTATTTGAGAACTGAGGTTTAACTTATAATTCATACTGTATGGAAGAGAATCCAAATTCATGATGATGGCTATGTCATTACAAAAGCATTTTGATACATCCTCATATACTGTGAATATTCAACTATGAAGTACTGTAACAGCAGTAAATATAATACTGAAAAAAAGTCGTCTTCTGCTATGGTCCATTTTAGCTCCAGAACATGAGTTGTTCCCTTGTAAGAGAGAAAAAGAAAAACAAATTTTGAGATATCAATTGAGTGTCAAAGAAGTGATAAATATGATGACTAAAAAGACTTCCTCATCTGATTCTGTTAACAGTAATTTTAAAGAATTAATGTGGAAAATGGAAAAAAAAAAAAAAAAAAACCCAACAAAACCACCCATACAACCAACAAACTAATCTAAAAAAATTCCCAGCAAGTTTATATATGCCTTTCCTTACTCTCTGTTGATCTCATTTTACTGTATCCAAAAAACAGTTAACATTGAGAAACTGATGAAACAATAAATGATCTTTCAAAACAGTCTGAAAAGTATTAGAGGTTACATCATACTTATTAGAGATTACATCTTATCTTTTTCCTCATTTTGCTGACTGTTTTAATGTGTTTCCACCTGTTACTTGTAACAGGATTTATTCATATTGTACTGAGCTTGCAAGGTATCAAGTCTGAGGTTTGTCAGGCTTGAGGTTTCCCTGAGCTTATTTTGACTTGCCTGTAACTTTGTTTTACTTGGCTTAGTTTTGACAGCAATTTTTCTAATTGATCAAGTGTCTATATCTTTTGTTGTTTGTTTTTTTTTTTTTTTTTTTTTTTTTTTTAATTTTGTTGATCTTTATGTGGTAAAACTATAGTTTCATATAGATAGCAGTAACAAGGAGTTGTTCTAGGCAGAATGAAATATTTAAAACTCTAACACAATGACATAGTGTAGGGAAATACAGGTTTAGTATGATAGCAGAGACCTTGAGAAGTGGAGACATAATGCAGCATAGGGGAACACAGGCATGGGCTGGTGAGACATGGGGGACGGTCTCAGCACTGGAGACCCTACACTATAAACAACTCAGTAATGTTCAATTTTCAAAAGACCTATAGACACAGGGCTGCACAAAACTGGCTTTAGGGTTAAAGAAGAGAACAAAAAAATAGTCACTAATATATGTAAAAGGCACCATAAATAGTAAATTTGAGTGTATCCTGGAGCTGTTGAACAATGAAGAAATAGAAAGGTGTAAATGCATGTTAGTGTCCATATCTAAATGACCCTAAATGTGTGAAAGGAAAAGGAAAAGGGAAAGGGAAAGGGAAAGAAAGATGAAAAGAGGAATAAACCATCAACATCAAGGTCCTATTCCTCCCTGCAAAGGATTCCAGATGCTGACAACTGGCTGTAACAGCCCATGACCACCAAATTTAGAGTGAAACTGTTGGCCCAGAGGAGCAGTGGAAAGGCAAGCATAACAGCAGGAAAAAGAGTAGAAACAAAGAAGAGTGAACGTTGCAGCTGGTGTAGTCCAGCTGTGTAACCTCATTTTGCTCAGAAAGTTGTTGAGGTGTAAGGCAGTAGTACATAAACTATGTCCATGTAAAACAAGAATAGTAAAAAGGCTGACAGATGTGTTATTAAGTAGATATAAATAGTAGCATAAAGCTTTGTTGTGGTTTAACCCCAGCCAGCAACCAAGCACCACACAACCACTCACTCTCTCTCCCCCCTCACCCAGAGGGATGGGGAAGAGAATTGGAAAGGAATGTAAAACTCAAGGGAGATGAGATAAGAACAATTTAATAGGTAAAGCAAAAGCCGTGCACACTAGCAAAGCAAAACAAGGAATTAACTCACCACTTCCCATGGGCAGGCAGGTGTTCAGCCATCCCCAGGAAAGCAGGGCTGCATCACGCCTAATGGTTACTCGGGAAGACAAACACCATAATCCTGGATATCTCCCCTTCCTTTCTCTTCCCCCAGGTTATACACTCAGCATGACATCATATGGTATGGAATACCTCCTTGGCTAGTTCAGGCCACCCGCCCTGGCAAAGTCACCCCCAATTTCCCATGCCCTTCCAGCCCTCTTGCTGGCAGGGCCCAAGAAACTGAAAAGTCCTTGACTGAGTATAAACATCACCCAGCAACAACCAAAAACATCAGTGTCCCATCAACATTGTTCTTACACCAAATCCAAAACACAGCAATGCACCAGCTGCTAAGAAGAAAACCAACTGCATCCCAGCCAAGAACCAGGACAAGCTTTAAGAAGAAAGCTAGTGGCATGAAAGGATATACAACCTAAGGAAAAAAACGATATGAATACAACAAGATGAAGGATCAACCTGTTCCAAGGAAGCAACCATATCTCGCACAACGGGCACGTGTCTGGCCAGCAGAAGCTCATTGGATGTCTCATCCAGAATGCTGAGTATTTTAACATAATGTTTAGTTTAGTGTCATGCTATTCCTAGCTATCTATTATATGTATTTGCCGATAAATAATTGCTGTGTTAATAAATAATTCTTAAGTGTCTGTTTGAAGAGTCTTTTTGCTTATGATAAAGGTATCCGAACAAAAAAGGTCCATTGAGGGAGAGCTGCAGGTGTGCAGGAGCTTAGGGCTTTTGCTCTCCTCAGTGCTGGGACTGCCGAATAGAAATGCTGAATTTCAAATGATAGATTATTTTTCTTAATATGCTTAAGAAAACATGGCTTCTCACCTAAGTTACTTACAACCTACCTACTACATTAACTTCACAGGATGGTGTAGAGCTAGTGAGGCTGAGAGGCTCTATCCTGATAGCCTCAGAAAATTCATTTCTTTGTGTGCCTACAGGTCTGTAGCAGAGATTGCTCCCCATATGCTTTCTTAGTCAGGTTTGACCCTTATAAAGGAGGTAGATAGTACAGAGTTCAGTTTAAGTGAGTTTTTAAAGATCTTGCTGTTTGAAGAGTCTGGCAATTAGCGAAAGTATGGTGGTAAATTTATGACACTGGAGCTAAAACTGAAAATCTCTCATGTATGAACTACTGAAATTAATTAGATAGGAACAGCTTTTAATTCCTGCTGAGCTGGATGGAACTCAAACTCTACAGGTGAAAGATTATCTTCTTTATTATTAATAAACTCCTAGTAAGTCATAATTTAATAATCATTTGTAAAAAAAACAGAATTAAAAAATTGAGTTACTGCAAGGTAAATTCATCAAATCAAACTTGCAGCGTTTTGGAGATTAAGTAGACAAGGTTGTTAATTATCTGGTCACAAAGACAAAATCTCCCACACTTCTCCTGTAAACATACTCAGGTATCTGATGCCCTGCTATAATTTTCTTATTATAGAAATAGGGTTTGATTCTGCCTTAACCAAATAAGAACATTAAAAATGCAGCCTGGCAAATATAAATACAGAAACCATACTTCGCACCCACCCCCCCCAAATATAAACCCCTGTGGACAATTTCAAGGATTCAGTGATGTTTGTTGAACTGATGCTTCAAAACCACATAAATTAAATGTACTTAAAGAAGTTTTGTTGCAAAAGCAGCCTACATGCTTTCTTCCCATTTTAGGAATTATTAGAGGGAGATTTTCTTGGACATGCTAGTGCAGCACTGGAGAATAATTTCTTGTGCAGACAGTCTGTTACTTTGAATTTACACATTGCAGGGTTGAGACATCATATTCATGATCTATGTATGCCTTGCAGAGATTCCTTTCATATTAAAGTATGCAATGAACATGATAATTTTCTTCTACAAAAGTGAAATACAGAGGAATTAATGAAGCTACATATTTTATTAATGAATTGAGAGTACACACTCCAGCTGCCATCATAACAACTGGGGAGGCTTCTGTTATGTTTTCAAAATGTGACATAACAAGTTTTCAGGTTAATTAATTGGTCTGAATGAAGTCTCATGACAAATGTGTATCTTGAACATGGTAATTGGTCAGTAAAATAAATTTTATAATAAAAAGAATAAAACCTCTTTACTATTGGAATCTTTTATAGGGCTTGTTCCATTTCAAACTAAGTATAGTATAAAGTCAAGTATGCTACTTTGTTTACTAGTATATGATATAGGTGCTTCTACTGATTTTAAAACTACATTAAATTACCTAAACTGATATGGAATACCTCAGTGGTATGAGAGTAGCTGTACTTTGAAGCATACAACATCTTCTGATAAAGTTTTTTGTCAGGCTTAATGTTTCCCTATCAGGAGATGTAAGGGTGGGTTGTGAAGATCCTTCATACTGACAACACGTATTGGCTGACAACCTAACTTCAACATTATACAACATGTGTATCTATAGCAGGATGCATGCCTGATCTGTTGATTCCTGTTTCCCCTCCCAGCAACATGAGTACCACATCAAGGCATGCAGATAATGGATTTTCTCACAGCCTATAGACCCCAGTGTTTTGTTTTGGCTCTGGGTTATGGATATGGAGTGCTAACATCAATCCCTGAGACTAGAGAGAATCACACTAATTTTTTTGTATTAGAGGCATGTGTAACAATCTGCTTCAAAAGGCTACCCCTGGATCTGTGCCCAAGCAAGCCATCTTCATTGTTATAAAAACCTGGATTAACACTTTTCCATGTGAAAAAGTAGGCTTTTTTTCCTTTTTCAGCATAACAAACCAGCACATTTCTTACAGATGTTCTGAAGAACCCAGGTGTCTTCAGCACTCCATGTCATTCCTCTCTAAAAATCCATTATGGTGACAGAGAAAAGAGTGGAAAAGAAAGGACTGTTTTGCAGACCACAGAGACTCAGTTTTTTTGTAGCAGATAACCTAAGTGGAGAAACATTGTGTTAGGATGCAGTATAAATTTAAAATAAATACTCAACAAGGTCTTTTGAGATTTATTCACAGTATCGTGAGTAAACCTGGCATATCTAGATTTGGCACACTGTCTCAAATGTGGGGGTACGTTTTGATGTACGTGAACACCACGTCCGTTATTCTCAGGGGAGCAGAAGAAGCAGAAGCTGCCATCGACCTGTAGGGGGAGTATATGATAAGGCTTTTATACCTGGGTTTAGATAGGAGTAAAGTTGGGTAATGGTATGGATATAAATTGTGCAAAGAAGAGTGTGTACTGTGAAACAACAAAGTAAAAACAAAACAAAACCAAAAAAAAGCAAGAAAGAGAAAAGTGCAAAATTTTAAATTTTGTAGTAGAAAATAAATTTTCATTGAAAGTTTTGAATTGTAGCTTCTACTTCCTGCTTAAAGACTAGAAGTTCCTTTTCTTTCCTTATTCTCTCCAACTTCATATTTTCAACATTTGGCAGGATTTAAAATTAGGAATAGAGAGTAGTCCAATAGGAACTTATACCCATTTTTCTAAGGAACAAGGTCAGCAGGTTGACATTCCTGCAACTGGGAAAAACCTTTTGGGTCTTATGGGACATCCATTTCAATTCATATGCAAAGCGTTGATTAGAACCCTTTTGTTATTTCATATGAAAGTGACAGTTAACACAGTCTATGAATATATGGTAGGTACTGTTAGGATATCTGGAGGTTTTCTTTGTTTGTTTTTTTTGTATTTAGTTCTAAGGCATCTTTTTCAAAATCCCTTAAGACAGGAAGAAGTGCAGATATTTTGACATGTAAATGGTCCTTTATGTGAAACAATAATGCAAGGAAACATTTGGTTTTTCTTTCTTAATTAATTAATTTTTAAATTCAAGCAATTTCATTTGAAATACCACTTAGTATCCTAAATGTTGAATCTCAAGTTGATGCCTGTTTGCTGTTGAAACATGACAGCTATGTCAAGAAATCTCTTTACAGAAGTATCTATTTGTATTCACAATGAAACAACAGTTCATGTAAAATACTTATTCATTATCTAAAGGATAGGACATGGTTTCACAATATTCTGCTAGCAGTGTTCTGGCAGAAGCACCACTTAAGAAAACTAAAATTACATTGCCCATTACTAACTATAGGGACAATGAACATGTTTTGGTTACTTCTGAGTGTCTTTCCCTGTGAAGTGCCGCACTGCTAATTTCAAATACACTACAGAATCTTCAAGCCACTATTGTACTGTTGAATAAGCTTACAAATTAGGTTTTTTCCACACTGTACACTTCAATCAATGTTCCTTTTAGCTCCTCAACACTGTCTATGCTAGAGACACCTTAAAAGCAGATTTTTAATACCAAGATCCTCTAAAGTGAAAAACTATTTATTTATTTTTTCTAATATCCAGAAAGGTTCTATCCTTATTGGAAGAGCACCCTATTATTTCTACAAATATAAATCAATTGGAAATGGAAATAGCTAGGCCTTGAGTTTGCTCTTAGAGTTGAATTCACAAACTTCATGCTTTCAGAATGACTCATACCCATTCCAAGGAATTGTTCTGCCAAAGAACAGTACCAAAAGGTCTAAGAAATTAGGAATATGTCTCTGAAAATTTTGGCATAGGCCAAGAAGACCTCAAAGGAATACTAAACAGGAATTCTTCACTGTGTCATGGATAATTTAGGTATCTTTAGGAAAGTAAGATTAAATAATTGAAGAATGATTGAAGGATCACTTCCTTCAGGAAAGACATTTGTGTGACTTTTACTCAATGAACAACTGTTTGGTTTTTTATTTATTTATTTTATTTTAAACTCAGATGCTACAATAAATAATGTAAATGTCCTCTTCAGTCTCAAGTATTAAAAAAAGTTATCTTTTTTCTTTTCCTTTTAGAATTGCAACATTAATATGTAATGTACCTATGCGGAACCATACCAGAACTGATTTATGTGGCATTATGAATATTTCAAACAGCTGCCTGGAAGCAATGCCCTCAGGTAGTCACAATGCTAGCCAGCTACCATGTTAGGATGTAATCGAATTCCCACAAGTGCTACTTTCCAGAAATACGACTTTTTTAACATGACAGCAAATGCATTGTGACAGACATGTTTGATGGAAACAGAAGAAAAATGTCTCTTTTATATGAAGTCCTAGTAATGATTTTTTAATGAATTGCGTAGTACAGATTTTAACAGAAATTTATTTTTTCTGAGTCAATATAGTCATATCTTTAAAGATGAGCAGCATAAGAAAGTGTCATCTTTCCATCTGCCATTTATTTCAGTCTTATTAAAGCTACTATACAATTTGTGATTGCAGCAACAAAAATTCTTGCTCTTTCTGTCCCATTTCTCCTTCTTCCTTTTAGTCTAGACTGATTGATTACAGCCAGATTGAGTCTAATTTGAAATCTACGTAAAATGCAGAACAGGCTATTAATTTCAGAACTCAAAGATGAGGGTAGTATCACAGCATAATAAAAGTATGGAAATTTTTATTTAAGTTCTTATTGTGGTTTGTTGTAGGGTTTTTTGGTTTGGTTTGGTTTGCTGTCAAGCAAGAAAACCACAATATTTGAATAATATCAGAATTTGTGCCTGTCCCTAACTTCAAAAAAAAGCTGTCAGATACATGTGACTAATGTACATTAGGGTCAGATTCTGCTACTGTTTTACTCGGATTTATCTTCAGTTTGCCCTTGTGATTAACTTCTGTTTTACACCAGTATAAATCAAATTAGACTCTAACTCCATGGAGTCCAGGGACCTAATTATAAATAAAACAAATTTTCAGGCAGTGAACATGGGTAAGACATACCTTTTATACCTGCTGGTCATTAAAAGTTCACAAACATGTAGATCAGAGAAATCATGCTGTCAGACAAAGTTCTAAATGAAATCATGTGGGGCATCAAGGAATGAATAAAGGATGGTGGGACAACAGAAGGAAAAGAATGAATTGCCATAGGGTCATCATAGCAATATACAGCAATCTACTGAGAATATGTATCTAAGAGTCCCCCAGAATATGACTCTTATTTCAAAATTTTTGTGGGATTAGGACTTCTACAAACAATGCTATCATTTAAAATACATTATTGTACTGCAAGCATGGCATGAAGAAGAAAAATAACACCAAAAATCACTGGGTTAACTTTTACTTCTCATTTATAGTGCATACATACATAAGAAGAATGGAAGAATAATTCAGTTTGCCCTTGGATTTATTTGCTTGCTCTAGAATCTGCTTTGGTTGCCTGCCTTTTTTTTTTTTTTGTTTCTAAGTTCAGCTTGGGATCTTAGTAGAAATTAATTTTTTTGTACATCTTTCCTTTCTAGCATCCCCTCTTTGCTCACCGCAATAAATAAATTTAATAAATAACAAGTTAAAAATGTGTGAAACTTGCATCTTGTCCTCTTAGGTTCTAGAAGCAGTTTCCATGCTTCACAGTATGCATTGGGCCAGAACTGCAAGCAATGTGTACTTCAACTATTTACTGGGAGCGCTCTTTCACAATGATTAAAATGAGCAATGGAACTTTAATCTATTGCTCAACGTTTGCTATAGCCTCAGTTTTCTTTTTGGTCTCAGAATGTGGAATTGACAAGTTGCACATAGAAGCAACAAGAGTTTTCCCTTCTCCTGGAATGTCATTGCTGTGCTTTGCTTGGCGCTCAGCTTCAGAGACATTCTAAAAATGAAAAAATCAGTTCAGGTGATGCTATGTACCATTTCTAGTCCAATCAGTTTTCACAGATGATTTTCACATGAAGCAGTACAAAAACATTTCATTCTTGTTTTCCTACAAACAATTTTGAATTTTAGTTATAAATTATTAATTCTACTTATTTTTGTAATTTTTCTTCCTCCAGGATAGCCTTTCAAGGTGCTTAAAGCTCAGCAGGATTTTCCCCATGTTTTAGCTTCCTTTCCCAGCTAAATAAAATGAGACCAAAAGAAACACATGATTCATTACCAGTCTTACGATAAGACTCTTGAAAAGAGAGACTTCAGGATTTAGTTGCTAGCAGAAGGAGTTTATGTATTTACAGTGATCTTTCAGCAAAATTGTGGGTAGGCAGCCACATTTTTTAAAAGGTACATTCAGGGTTGCATTTCAGGAAGGAGTACAGATGCAGGATAATGCAGGAAGGATGAAGGGACTGACCAGACCCAACGAGGGTGGAAAACTGGAAATGCTGTTTAAGGTCACAATAATCTTTTTAGAAACACTTGCACTCAATAAAAGTCTGGGACATTGGTTGGCAGGTGAAATTTTGTGTCATCTATTGTCTAAATGATAACAGTCTTCTCTTCCAGACATTGAAATTACTTACTAGTTTCTCTATGACAATACAGGTACTTTCCTTTAACTTTCACTAGTTTCACATTCCTTACTCATAATGATTTTTGATAAGTCACCTTAAAAATCTGTATTTACTGTGGATTTTACTGACTTGGAGAAAATAATTTTAAATTTATCAGACTACCTCAAGTTCACCAGCCTCCCCTTTCACTCCTACCAATCTTATGTATAACTATGAATCCTTTTTGATCAAATTCTGCATTATCTGTTTTGATTGTTGTGTTAATATGCATTGTTTGCGGTTTTATGATCTGGCATATTTAGATCCAGTTTCCCATCTTTCCAAAAACTGAAATGAAAGTTTTGCATTAATGAGATGGATAAGCTTAACAGAAATATTTTTGCTTTTTTGTGTATTCATGTGCAATGGTACAACGATGAAGAATTAAGAACAATGTCCTGATGGCTCACAAAAAGATAAGAGTCAGTTGATAATATGTTTTTGTGCATTCAAACACCATCAGACACTGGATAATTAAACGGTTTTAGAAATTATCAGAATGAAACTGAGCTGAGTTCAAAAATTTGTATCATAACAAAGGAATATTGTTGTGTGTCCTTCAATAATGTTCATTCTCATAGTGCATTCTTTCAGCCTCTGTTGTAGACTGTGTGTGTTAATTGCTTCTTAATTATGTGTAATTCCTCAGGGAAATCTATTTACTGCCTACTCACCAGTAGCATATGATTCATTCCTTTCCTATAGAGAAAAAAAATTATCAAGACCTTTATTTTCTCCTACAATGTCATTATAGTACTATCACAAATAATTTATCATATTGAAACACCAGTGCAAGGAGGTGATACATACTGGGAAGAGTTTGCAAGGAGGTGATACATAATAGAAAGAGTTATCCTAACAGAATGGCAGATGCACATTTGTCCACAGCTGAGGAAGTGGTTGGAGATGGTATGGGAGAACTGGAAAGCTTGGAAAGTTGCTAGTAAATTACTAGCCATTTATTACAGCATGGTTCTCTCTCCTAATAAGAAAACTATATGTAAACTGTTGTTCCATGACCTAATAGGCTGAAATAAAAGCTTTACAGATTACTGAAAGAGTGGGATTTCTCAATGCGATCAGCCTAGTTGTACACTCACTATCACCCAGAATCGACCAACCATCTATAGCTAAAGTTTAGTCATTCTGTTACATTTACAGAAAGTCACATGACTTTTTGTCATCTAGAGTTAAGCAGGATAAACATTCTTAGTAAAGAAAACTTTCTATTTAGGAAAGAATATTTGCAGACTAGACTAATTTTTTTTTGCTGATGTTAGTCAAATTACTTCCTTATGTTGTTGTGTTTGGTTTTTTTTTTCTAATAGGAGCCTTGATATGTCACTTTGTGACTGATTAATAAACTCCTGCAATGGAAAAAGGCTCAGTGGACACGGGCTAAGGTGATGTGCCCAAAAAACTCAGAGAATAATGCAAAGAAACTCCCTTAAACTCAATCTCAACACAAAGGGGACCAGACCATGGCCTTTATTTTAGATAACTATGAACAGTTGAGTTGATCGACTGGTGGTGTAACTACTTCTCCCTGAGTTCTTTGGAAGTGTGAATATCTCCCTGAGTCAGCCAGACCAGCATGGGGGGATTGAATATGGAGTTCAGCCCAACACAGAGTATAAAAACTAAACAACTAGCAAAAGAACTTCAAAGAGAGCAAAGAGCTTAAGCTGGCTTCAACCAATGCCTTCCTTCCTGCCAACTAAGGTTGCCACTGTTGTGACAGAAAGCATATTACAGAGACCAGTAATGGGAATCACACTGTTATTGTGATTCAACTGTGTATTGCACTTGCTGTATTTTTCTAAGTGTCACTTATGTTTAATTGTGTTATACAGTATATTTTGAATCACTCTGCTAAATTACAAATCCCATGTAACATCAACTGTCCTTAAAACAAGTAAAAACTAATATTAAACATTACAGCCTCCACATATGGAATATCTCAAGGAGCCTGGTCAGAGTGTACTGGACTCTGACACACTTAAAATGGATTAATCTGTCAAGTAGGTTATCTCACCATTTGTCAAAACTTAAAAGATTACTCGGCCTGTGGCTGTACGGAATCATGGCTGTGACTTCATAGGATTCTGTAATACACAGGGACACAAAAGCTTTTATCCTCTAAATGTCTCTACTTCATTACAGATTACCACAGATATCCCCAAATCACCACTAGCAGGTATACCGCCACAAAAACACCACTAGGAAGTAAATCTGTTCTTACTAAAGTGAATATATATATAAAAGTATATATCAAACTACTACAAAGTATATATCAAACTATTACAAATTACTGTCAGCCACCAATGATATAATATCAACCAGTAGTATGGCAGCAATCAATGACACCAGCCTTAGCAGAAATCAGTAATATAGCAACAACCAAATAGATGCATACCACAACCAGTTACCAGAAACTTATAACTGGTGAAACAAACTTAATGTAACAGCAGGATGCACTTACAACAGGTTACTTGCAAGGGTACCTAATACCAGATCAAGTGAATTAGATTTCAGAAGGGGCTAAACTATCCCAAAGGGGAGGAGAAACCGATCTCAGAAGGGGACCCAACCATCCCAATGGTGCAGGACAAACCAAACCAACCCCAGAAGTGGGACCAATAAAATAACACTTTCATGTCAAAGATTATCCACATCACAGAGTCTAGAGCCAGCCACGCATCCCCAGTGAGGGTCCAATTTCTTGTAAAAAGTTTGTGCAGAGAATTCAGCCTCTTCAGGAAAGGAAGACTGCATACAGCACATGAAGTTCTCAGAGAGGCAGGCTACATTTGGTATTAAAATTATCTTTTTTATATAAAAAATGAGGGCGTAGGACACCAGAATTTTGAACAGCTAAAACATGCTATTAATGTCTATTTTTTACCTGTAACAGCCAACACATTATGATGTTTTCTATTTCTTTCAGATCAGTTTTATTTTCCCAGACTGTTTCCACTTCTTCAGATAACTTGCCATTACAGTTTCTTGGGGTTTGCACTTATCAGTGGTTATTTCATGATGCCTCTGGTTTCTACAAACCCAGCTGTACTTTTCAAGAATATCTCTGCTTCCAAGGCCTTGTTCCCAAGGTCACAGCTTCCAGGCTGGCAGGCAGTTTCTCTCTCAGTATTTTTCAGCAGACTTCTCAGAACAGACTTTCTGTTCAGTAACTTCTGCCTTCTAACAGGCCAGCTTTATTCCAACTCATATTACCATTTTGTTTCTGTCTCTGCACATTGGTACTATGCAAATATTATTTTTTTCCCAGATTCTTTGTTGACATGAGTCAACATATGCCCCCAAAACAAATCCTTACATGGTTTTAGAAGTTGATTCTGGTGCCACTCTCCAAATCCAGCATTGGTGAAATGGCACCAGAGTGGGTTCTTTCTGCTTTAATGAGTGTACTCAAACCCTAGCAGACTAAGTCATACTTATGTTACCTAATACCACATCCTAAAACAAGAAAAAAATGTAAAAATAACTTTACTGTAACATGATCTACACAATATGTCAGACACTTTGAACATGAAAACAATTTTGATTCTCAGGAGCAACATGGGACTGCAGGTGCCCAGGGTTATATGACCTGTAGTACAGATGCCACCTACATGTCCCAGATGTAGCTAGTCCCAAGCCAAATAGATATGAATCATTCCATACCACATAGTGGAGTGACCCCTCTCCTAAGATGGATGCAGTCATCAGTGTAGATCAAGACTATGAGTCATGATTTATTTTTAAAATAGTTTTAGTAAAGTCTGTAGTAGGCCATTGGATCTGCTTGGGCAATATAGGCCAGATCCCAGAAAGTAACTGAGTGACTTATATAGGAGGCTGGTAGAACTTAGATGTGTTATGTAAAGCTCAGCCACTATCTGAACCTATAAAATGCCTAGACTACATAAACATATGACCATTGTTTTTATAGTTACGTTTTTGTAGGCGTCCAAAGTTGTGTTTCTTTCCATACCATGAAGGACCGAGTTGTTGACAAGACTGGAACATTTTCTTTGCACTTTTTTTTCATATCTAAATTTGAGCCAGGAATGGTGTTTCCTAACTCTTTGGAAATTTGGAGCAAAAAGGGATTATTCCAGAGCACTGCACACACATCTGTAGGATCATGCGCCACAGAAAGATTATAGAAGCCTGTTGCAGCACTATCAAAACTAGATGGCTGCAACAAGGCTTTTACCATCACACACCAGGTTAACTTCAGTAAGTAGTTCCCACACCTTGCCCCAGCATCTCCACCAACCCCCCTACAAGGTTTCAAAAGTTCATCTATTGTCCGTGCTGCTTCTTCATCCTCTTCAGATCAGTCCACCCTGTTTCTTGCCCCAGCTGCATCTATTCTTCCTTCTCCAGGCTCCTTTTCCAGCCAGCCTCTCCTTGCCCAGGCCCCCTTCTTCTCCCAGGGCCTCTCCTACATCCAGGGCACTCTCTCTCCTCCCTCTGGTTCTTCCAGGTCTCTCTTCATCCAGCACTCTCTTCTTTTCTCTGCTTCCTTTACCCCTCCCAGGTCTCCCTCTTGCATGCTCCTCAGGGCTATTTACCTACTTAGCAAGAACCAACCACAGCTGCACATTATCCACATCAGCCAACCCACCACCCCTGAAGCCAGCCCACAGCTGTATATTATCAGTGTTAATTAACCTGCCTTCATTCCTCTGTAATTCCTCTACAGTATCTTCTGAGTCATGGTAGTTTTGATCCACATCTTGATACAGGCTAGAACACGGTGGGATGGGATACCCAGACCCATTTCCTGCATTACAAACTTAAATTTTTCTGATTCTGGAGAGTGATCTAACCACAAAATAGAAAGCTAGCCTATTGTTGCTTGTTTTCCCTACCACTGGAAGCTCTAACACTGTCCAGAAGAGAATTCAGGTATCATTACGCTAAAGAATTCCCCCTGAATGTCCTTTCTTAGTTACCTTGTAAAGCCACTATTAGAATATGCTATTCCTTATGCTGCTCATCCTGAGCTGTGTGATTTGGGTAAAACATTCTGTCAAAGCGTTTGCCTCTTCTCACTGAGCTTACTGAATATGTGACAGCTGTATTATTGATGACATAATTCTAAAATTAAGTGTTAATATGTTTGGAAATTATTACTTTTTTTTTTTTTTTTTTTATCAGTTGGCTGGAGAAATGGGCTGACGGGAACCTCATGAAGTTCAACTAAGGGAAGTGCAAAGTCCTGCACCTAAGGAAGGAACTACTCCATGCACTAATATAGGCTGGTGGCCACCAGCTGGAAAGCAGCTTGACAGAAAAAAAGTTCCTGGTGGACACCAAGTTGAATATGTGCCAGCAATGTGCCCTTGCAGCAATGAAGGTTAATGGAATCCTGGGCTGCATTGGGTAAAGTATTGACAGCAGGTTGGGGGAAGTGATCCTTCTCCTTTATTCAGTGCTCATGAGGACACACTTGGAGTGCTGTGTCTGGTTCTGGGCTCCTCAGTACAAAACATGCTGTAGAAAGTCCAGCAAAGGTCCACTAAAATGATGAAAGGACTAGAGCATTTCTCCTTTGAGGAAAAGCTGAAAGATTTGGGACTGTTTAGCCTTGAAAAGAGAAGGCCTGGGAGGATCTTATCAAGGTACCTGAAGGGAGGATGCAAAGAAGATAGAGTCAGGTTCTTCTCAGTGGTGCCTAGTGGCAGGACAAGAGGCAATGGGCACAAAGTGAAACACAGGAAGTTCAATCTGAACATTAGGAAACTTTTTTTTTTTTTTTACAGTCAGGGTGACCAAGTACTGGCACAGGTTGCCCAGAGAGATTGTGGAGTTTCCCTCTGAAGATATTCAAAAGCCATCTGGACATCATTCTGGGCAACTGTCTCTATCTGACTCTTTTTGAGCAGGGGGGTTGGACCATGTGAATGCCAGAGGTCTCTTTCAACTTAAAATATTCTGTAATTCTGTAAACCACTTCAAACAAATATTAGTTTCAGAATCTGGGTCAAACAGGCCAACCAACATCTTTTCATAACAGTTAGATAATCATATAGCCACATCTTTTATGTCCGTATCTTTTTCATCATCTAAAGTTCTGTTGAGTGATTTTTGTGACACATAATATTTGATCTATTTTGTTTTGTGTTTTTGTCTCATAATTTCTTATTTAATATATTATATTCAACATGGGATATAAGAATAAGAAATTTTGGACGTGAAAGCAAAAGTTGGAGTGGACCTAGTGAATATGGGTTCCTCAGTCATGAAATGTGCATTCTCATGTCACATGGGGTTGTGCTTTCTAAGAGAATTGAGCCCACTGGTCATGTGAACCATTACTGGACAGCTCATGTACAGTACAGCCTCATTTAAGACTTCTGGATGCACCGAGGAGAAAAATTAGATCTTTAGCAACTATAGAATTCATTATAAAAATGCTGAAGATATGGATACATTTGTGGACATGTTAAGCTAAGAAATAAAAATGGTGAGGAAAGTTTTATAGAAATATAGTAACAAGAATCATAGAATCATAGAATGATTTGGCTTGGAAGGGACTTTAAAGATTGCCTAGTCCCAACCCCCCTGCCATGGGCAGTGATACCTTCCACTAGACCAGGTTGCTCAAAGCCCCATCCAACCTGGGCTTGAACACTTCCAGGGAGGGGGCACCCACATCTCCTCTGGATAACCTCTTCCAGTGTCTCATCACCCTCACAGTAAAGAATGTCTTCCTAAAATCTACCTTTTTTTTAGTTTAAAATCATTACCCCTTTTCCTATTGCTACAGAACTGATGACCTGTTTTTTCTCTTAGTACACTGCATTAAAATTGTTCTGGTTATCATATCCTTATACCAAAAATCTTTATTTTTAGTTTTATAATAAAGTGCTGCTTAGTCTGATAGGCATTTGAAAGCCATAGCTGGGTTAATAAGAATGAACATACTCTTCTCCAGACAGACATACTAAGCTTCACTGCAAAAAGAGATCCATGGCTCCAAGCAGTGTCTGAAGTTAAAAATTCTCTTGCAGCTCTCTGCACATCTTAACTGTACTGAAAAGGAACTCAAGACTTCAGAAAGTTGCGTGACTATGAAGCAAACACAGGAAAATGAAAAATCATCTTAGTGCTTTCTTTCTAAATCAGTTTACTTCCTGTTACACAGAACTTGATCTTTTTCAATTTGAAAGTTCTTTTAGCAGAATGGGAAAAAGTCTAATATCTAGCCATGTACACTTACCCATCATTATCCCAATACTATTTATTACTCATTCAGTACTGTATGCATCAGTAGTTTTTTAAATGACATAAGAGTGACACTAGACAGTAAGATCACCGAAATTCCTGCAGTCAGCCCTTTTCAGCATAGTGTACCCTGCAGAGTTGCATTTTCCCCTTTTCTTTTATATTTCTCCCTTTTCTTTTATATTTCTGAAAAAATGTGTTTTTTCAACCATATTGAAAACATAAAACAATCAGAAAACACTACCAAGTGCCAAACCTCCATAATTTTTAAGTGTTTATTTTCTGGGAGAATTGTGTAACGTGTTTACATGGCGAGGTTTTGGCAGTGGGATGGTCTAGTTTCTGTGAGAAGACACCAGAAGATGCTTGTATGTTGGACAGAGCCCAAAACTGAGACAATTAGCAATGTTGGTAGTGCCACTGTGATATTTAAGAAAGGGTAAATAAGACTGGTAGCAACTGTGAGAGAGAAGAGTAATAAAATGTGAGAGAAACAGGGATCCAGAGACCAAGGTCACTGAAGAAAGAAGGGGAAGAAGTACTCCAGGTGCTGGAGCAGAGAGAGATTCCTCTGCAGTCCACAGTAAAAACCATGGTGATACAGGCTGTGTCCCTGCAGTCCAGGGAGGACCACATTGGACCAGATATTCACCTGCAGCCCATAGAGGACCCCATGCTGAAGCAGGTGGATATACTCTGAGAGAAGCTTCAGCCCATTGAGACCCTACACAGTAGTAGGTTTTCTGACAGGAACTGTGACCCATTGGAGACCCACACTGCAGCAGTCTGTTTCTGAAGGACTCCTTTCGCTGGCAGGGCCCAAGGAACTGAAAAGTCTTTGACTTAGTATAAACATCACCCAGCAACAACCAAACCCATCCGTGTGCAAACAACATTTTTCTCACACCAAATCCAAAACACAACACTGCACCAGTTACTAAGAAGAAAATTAACTCTATCCCAACTCAGACCAGGACATTGTTTTACCCAACATGGGTGGCCTAAGTAAAAGTTGTTACTACTTTCTTCAGCTGCACCTTTTCATCAGGTTTCCATCGGGAATATGTTATGTATAGCAGCTTCTTTTTCATGTCCTAGATCTCAGAGTCCCACTTCCATCAGACTCAGAGAAAATCACAATTTCATCTCCTACAGTTCTTTGGCATTTTTTTTATTTCCTTTTACAATAACTTTCACAATACTGCAAGAGAGTGAGGTGAGTTGAATAGTTCCCAGGGTGTCTGTTTGGAATGATTTTGTTATTTTGGCCAGTTCACAAGATATTTCTACAGCTAGGGTTTTTTTGGTGGTATATTTTCAGCAAAAACTCTGAAGAGTCATCTCTTTCCTTGAATTGGCTTAATAAAGCTTTATTAAAAAAGACCAGGGTGCCAGGGCTTTATTTAATCAATTTCTTTTTTCACCCACCAAGAGCTCATCCTTCTCAGGAGTAGCTGAATGAAAAAAAAAAACTGATTCAGCATTTCTCTGATAGCTAGCTCCTTCAATTAGAGAAAACAGCTCAACAGACCTCATGTTAAAATATTTCCTTCAATTTTTTGCTTGCAGTCTAGAGCCATTTTGTATTTATCTGAAGGAGAAATTTACTGCATGTATTGACTTGATTAATGTGATAATCAAGAATATGCCAAAACATGATTTAACATCTCTAGAATTAAAATCAACTATTTTTTCTAGCTGTTCAACTGCAGCAAAAACAGACTACATGAACTGTAAATAATAATATGAAACAGAACAAGTTTTCTAATATGTTAATTCTATCTTTTGATCTTTATTATTTTAAAAATAGTTCTAACTTGATAATTGCTGCAATTCACAAGTTTATTTTAAAATAATTTCAGTTCAAGGGTTACCGATATTTTAAAAATCTGAATAATTGGGTACTGTAATACTACAGAGAATAAAGGTATTTAATTGGTTGAATAATGTGATATATGAGACATTGAGCATAAGTAATAAAGCAAGGTATGAAACCTTGATATTATGGAACTCAGGTGAAGTTTTGCCATTTATTTCTGAAGGAAAAAAAATATCACCCAAGATGCCCATCATGGGTTTCTTTCACCATAAACAGCAGCATATTGTCAAAAGGTAAAGAATAGTACACAATGAAACAGTGATGTTTTGTATTTGCTAGTAGATAATTATTAGAGCTGTGTTTTGAGGGCATTTGGAACTTATTTCAAGTAATAAATTGCCTACAAACCTTATATGGAAGTTCAAAAACTGGGGGAAGAAGAAAAAAAAAAAAAAACAACAAACAAAAAACGCCACCCCAAAATAGTAGCCCGGGAGACTAAGATAAAGAAGAGTGCTTTTAAGCATTCAAGTAAGCAGTCCTGATGGCGTTCACTGAGGCTGAAAGGCAAAATCTGTTTATGGCTTCAGGCCATCAAGTCAAAGAAATATGTATCCACAGTGATGATAGGAAGGGGGCAGTGACTGGATGGTGTGCCTGCTGTATGGCTGGGAATGTTAACATTGTGTTAGTCTGTGCAGGAAGAGATGTATCCCTATTCACTCCAGAAGTCATTCCGTTTCTGTTTGTGTGTATACTGATATCTCAGCCTGAAGTGCTGTCCTCTGCCATCTATTATAAAAATAGCATAACTATCCAGGTACAGATAACAATGAAGTGAAGGTGGAAGGCAGTTTAACTAGAAAGAGGAATTAAAATTCTCATGTTAAAACTGAAACAATGCACAAGGGAAGAAAAATTCTTGCTATGAAGAAATGAAGAAAGCATATGGATATCTAGATCAGCTGTTACAGTACAAAATAGAAACCTGGATTCTAGCCTCATCTTGCAAAGTTGCTTATACATTTTATAATGAACAGTTAATAGATAAAATGGTACTTTTTTGTAGTCTAGTGACTATTGCCTTAAATGCTACATTTACCGTTGGACTTGAAGACACTGTTTGGCTAGTGGCACCTGTTTGCCTGTTCTCTGGAAGTAACCAGTGGTGGAAGAACCAGAAATGAAGGGCTATGAATTGTATTACAAAGGGAGAACTGGTGTGTTGGGGCATTAGAATCTTATGTTCCCTGTTCACATGCAGAACCATAATAGCATTTATTCTGATGTTCTGTGATGTACTGCTGCCCTTGCTTTTGTAAGAAAGATGAATAGCAAGAAAGGAGTTCAGAACAGCTTGCAGTCATGGTCAGGCTCATTTGTTCCACTTGCCATTTCTACTCCATTACTCTTGCTTAAGTTTAGTCTTTGTTACTTGCATTATTTATTTTTCCTTCTCTAGGTCTAGGAAATCCCAGAAAATTTCCTTCAAAGCTGATGCCAGCATTGAGGAATCATCAGCCCATCATTAGTTTACTGCAAAATCATCATTTTTCTCCTAAATAATTAAGAACTTTCTGCAAAAAATCATTGGTTGCTAAAGGATTTTTAGATTTATTACAAGTTTGGTCAAACTGACACATTGTGCTTTAAAAGCATGGACACCTTAGGTTATGCATTGCTTTCTTTTTTACTTTGGAGCAGCGCATTAAGCAATTCAGTTCAAATACTGTGTCATTTTAATTGGTGCAGGAGAGCAATTAACTTTCAGTGGCAAAATGTCAAGTGCTTCCTTTGCCTCATCAAAGCAGATTTGTCAGGAAGAGACTATCATCTCATATAAATAACAATCAGTGCAATTAATTTGTATGTTTCAATTAGCTTATGATCTAATTATCCCATGGTCTAAGGATAACGGCTAAGGACTTCAAAGAGAGAAAAAAAGTTTCTCTTATCTGCATTGGTGTTCTCTATATTGTTGACTTGGATCCATATTCTTGAATAATCCTCTGTGATAGTTTGTTGAACTTTACAGCTTCATTTCACACTAACTTTCAACTGAGTTATACTGTGAACTTCAAACCTCAGTGCTACTAAACTGCCAGAGGAATTAAAGCTAGCTCAAGTGATAGAAGAAAGACAGATGTTCCACGAAGTGATGATTATATTTAAATTATTAATGCATTGAGACTAAATCCCAAAGACCTCCTAGTACACTAAAAGAATTAAATAAAAACTGAAATAAGGCAGAGTGGGATAGAGCCAACAGCAGACTTATGTGTCTGCAATGTAGTTGCTGCTGTTTTGAGATGTGAGAGTACCACCTTTAGTATAACAGCATGCTATTTGGAACAGGAAGAGAGTTTCCAATGTGTTTTTAGTTAGATGGGATTCCAGGCTCTGCCTGGAAGAGCTGTTTTGTTACTTTACCTGTGGAGGGAATATTTTAACTGTTTTTGAGTGGAGAACTGGACCCCTGGCTCCTTTAGCTTTCAAATTATTTCAAATAATTTATAAGAAATTCCTACAGATCTCTGCTTCAAACTCAATTCTTGCATAGTAAAGGTGAAATGTGTTTCTCTTGCTAATAGCAGTCAATAACTTGATGATGTTTTTAAAATATGTCTTGTTTCTAACCTTCCACCATTTCTTAAAATAAATCTTCAACAAAAATGGATTATTACTTTGTATTGCAGAATAGTATCTGTTGTTAGTTAGAAAAGCAAACTGATCCTACAAGCAAAAAGATGTTTGTTGCTAAAGACAGTATTTGATTCAGAATGCTAAATAATAATATTAATATTATTTATATTAATAATAACATTATTATATTAATTATATATAATATATATAAATGTTATATATATTAATAAAAACACATATAATTTCATTACAAAATTGAAATATGTCTTCTGCCTCATAATATCTTGTACCTTTCTTATTTTATATATATTTTTTTACGTTTTTTTTTTATAACTTAAAAAAGAGTAAAAGTTTGTGGGAAATGAATAACAGAAAAAGCATCGGAATTCTTCCCTGACAACTTACTTTTTTAATTTGTAAAAGGTGAGTCTTTCTTCCCCTGTGGTACATCCCAGATTCACTCAAGATGAGGAGTGGGATAAACAATCCTGGCTGGTACTGAACTGAAGTTTTCCCACTGAACAACTCTCTTGTGAACTACTGTTTCTGCTGCCTCCCAGAAGTGGGGCAGGGTTTTATATGGGGTGTACATACAGTTTGTAGTTGTCTCCATTTATCCCTAGGTTATTCTCAGAGAAAGGAGTGAAAAAAAAAAAAAAATATAAATACTTACATCTCATATTTATATCATGCTTTCTGTATCTCTGAAAGTAGTGATGCTCAAATGATCATTTTTGATACTAAGACTGTATGCAGACTGACATTATTATAACATAAAAGTAGAGATGTTTCATCCAGCTGCAGTAGCTTATGATTTGATTCTGGTCATGACAGTCATCGGATAAAATTTAAAAATTCCACTTGAACATGCATCAAACATAGTGTTCTACTCTCCCAAATTACAACTGATTTTACTGGGTTAGATTGTTAAAATTCCTTCTTGCATCTCCTCTAATATCCAGCTAATTGTTTTTACTCAGTGTAATTTATTTTGTTAATGTAGACAACATTGACAGGAAAGAAATACTATTTTTCATCGTAAAGCGGCATATAGCTCTGCTTGTAACACTTTCTTGAAAGTATAGAATTTGAACTGTGTTATGAAAACACTGGAACAGGAATCTCATATATCACACAAGTGTGCTATTTATTAAAGCCCTTTTTTCCAAAAGAAGATTCTTTAATGTCTTATGAAAGAAAGAAGTAAAACCTCCTTTGCTGAATTCTTGCAAACTCCCTAAATGAGGAAATGTCTGTGGGCTGCAAATTCTGTGCTGAAATAGCTTTTTCCTGCAGCTCAGGTCTTTGGGCATATGTAAAGGTTTAATGTGGAGACACAGCTCTCTTTTACAAAGTCTCCTACTAGCTGCTTCAGGCAATTGTAGGCTGATTGCTATAAATTCTGCCATTCTGAGTCATCTAATTCTTCATGCATTAGACTAGGAGCTCAGGCATTCCACACTAGCCAAATTTTGCTTTGGGACTCACACATGTAAAACCTACATTGTGTGATGCTTAGGAGCACAATGTCTTAATTGTCTGTTGAATCTAGTCCCAAGTAATCAGTAGTGTTTGCTGGTTTTTCTGACTACATGAACGACTTTGTCACTTCATTTCACACTACTCCAAAATATTCCCTATGTTATGTATGGAATATCCTGTTTCTCAGAGTAGTTGTCACTTCTGAGAGGTTTCTGCTTTCTTTCAGGCTGATTTTGAGGAAGTATATTTTATGCCTTGATGATTCTTCTGTTTAGATTATTCTACAGCTTTAGTAAGGTTTTCCCTAAACCCACTTTTTTTAATCAACTTTTTCTTTAAAGAATTTTCTCCCCAGGTGGTTTTCCTCAAGGTCTTGTTGCTATAGTTATGCAGCATCAGTTAGATACATGCTGAGTATTTCAGCTATTTTTAAGAGTTGTACAGTGGAGAATATGCTGTAGTCTAAAAGGAAATATTTTCAGTGGTCCACAACATTAAAAAGAAAGCAGCAGAAGTATTTTATTAGCACACAGATACTCTAAATCCACAAATGAAATCAGTTTGCATTTCAGCTCAGAAACTTTTAAACCCGAGCTGGCAACATTTCTTAAAATCATGACAGATCTTTATAGCCCCTGCTATAAACAACTGACTGTTCTTTAACTTCACTCTGGCATTCCTAGACTTTCAAATTCAGTCTGAAATTTGTAAATCATAGGTATTATAGTAAAATCTTATGTCTTTCCTTGTCATTTTCTTTTCTTTTTTTTTTTTTTTTTTTTTTTTTTTTCCTTCAGGTTGGACTTCAGCTTCATGATTACTTTTTTAGGAGAGTTATAATTAGATAAAATAGTCCTGTTAGTCATCTGTATATGTACTGTATTTTTATTTCCAGCATGCCATTGTATTTTTATTTCCAGCATGCCAGCATCAGAGTTTCTAAAAAGTGAGCAGGTCTTGCAACTTTCTAGCTTTTGTCCTGATACTTAATTAAAGTCAGAGCTTTATAGGAAAGGCTGGCTCTGAAGGTACAGAGCAGCTGAAATGCTGGCCCATATTACTATTAAAGTTTTCAACAATGGAGGACAAATAATTAAATCAATTTCATTGTTGTTGTTATTCTTATTGTTATTTTAAAGGTCCCAGAAAAAGCATCTATTTTTGTGTTCCGTAGTTCCAAGCAAACACTTTTGATTCCTGTCTTAAACCTCTGTTACCACGACATACACCCACACACCCATACAAACCACTTCTTCTCTAATTCTGCACTAAATATAAAAAGACTACGTCTATCTCATAAAAACTCAGAGTGCTTTACAAGTTGCAGTATATGTCCTGCCTATGTCCTGTATTCATGTACTTTCCCTTTCCATCTGCGTTCTCTGGTTGCTGAGTGAAATGATGAATCACTGCACATCACATCTTGGGTCCAAATTTCTGAGGGACCAGAGGCTCAAGATACATGACAGACCTGATCTCCACTACAGCTGAGACACAGCTTAAAGCATCTTTGAAGGAGTAGATGCTTATCCAAAGATCACTCTCTTCTCTCCCACTAACCTCTCTCAGAAAAATGTGAGGACAGGCTCCATGACCTTGATCATTGTCTACCATCATTTTGAAACAAGGAAAATATAGGATTAAAAATTGTACCTTCTGTTGTAGAATCCAGTGCTGTCTAATATCATACAGTCTTCTTATAATTACTTAGACTTTTATTCCCTCTGTCCTGATGTGGAAGCTAAGTTCTAAAATATAATCTTTCGGAGGGTTAAAGACAAGACTTACTAATGTCCAGTTGGTGTCTCTTTACTTTAGTGCTAATATTGCTCAATAGCTTACATATATTTTTTTAGAAGTGAACAGAATTATCCCCCACAGTCCTCCTTCTATTAGATTATACCAGCATTTTATTGTCTCATCCTGAAATACTGGAGCCCCTTTCCCTTGTATATTCTGTTTTTAGAATGTAGGTGACCTGAATTGTCCATAATAATTTAAGTGCCATCCCACCAGGTGAGATATATTGAAGCAAAGATAGACATTTTTATTACCATCCCTGCCAGAAATATCTCACCTCATATATTCTAAAATTAGGGTTTCGTTTTTTCATAGCTGCATCATATTAATGGGTTATGGTCATTCTGCTCTTAAGTACATTAGGCTTGCTGTTATCTCCTCATTTCAAACTGAAGGAGAATGCCCCTTTACTTTGGCTAATTTTAACATATTGAAGTTTCATGTGGTTAGTCCATGGTTCTGTTTTAATCATACTATTCTATGATCTACTGAAAAAATGGAGTCATCTTGATTTAAAGATAGGGTTGCAAGTGTATGTGAAATCGGAATGACATGTGGAATTTAAGGGTACCTGTATGGTAAGGACCTCTGGTTTGTGAGAATAGTTAACAAAGATTCAGCATTTAAAAAAAATAAATAAGAGACAGGAAAATAGGTTAAACATACAGGTATGCAAACCCTAGAAAGCAAAGGATAATGTCACAATACCAAGACCAGAACTGTTAGGTCACTGACTGATGGGCTGTTGAAGGAACCCCTCAAGTGTAGCTCCAGAGATGCTCATACTGAACTTTGTAGCTGTTAAGAAAAAGGGAAATAAGATTGTCATGGGCCCCTTGGGAAAGGCAGACTTATCCTGGGATATCTGAAGTGGCTTGTGGGATTATGTAAAGCTTATTATGGGAATGTAGAAAACTTGTAATAGGATGTTTAGGGGAAGCACCAGATGCATGGTTGGGCTTTGCTGGCTGGAGTAGCTGGCCATTAAGCTTCACTAGACAGTGAGTGGGAGGAAATCTGTGTCTGGAAATACCCAGGTCTGAGACATTGACCAAGGAAGGTCTGACCATGGGTACTGGATGGGTTCAGAGTCCATGCTAATATTTGAAGGATCTATGACTGTGGTGTGGTTGTGCATCTAGACAGTGTGTGTGTGTTTCTGTGTATGTTATCATTAAGCAATGCCAATCTTGGTCATCCAGGAAGGAGGAACAAGTCTGGGCAGTCCACATTCAAGTTTACATGAGTGCTACTGAAGTTTGCATGGCAGTGTGTAAAGCTCTCTGCTTGCACTGATAGGTTGGCTGCTTGTGTTCATGTGTGTGCATGTGTGTGTGTGTCTGAATCTTTGGAACACCTGCTGGAACTACAAACAAGAATACCAGCAGAGAGAAGACATATTCTGGGTCATAAGTCCACATGAATCAGCTTCCCTCAAAAACAGTATCATGCAATCTAAGAAGCAGATAATTCCCAAGACAGCCTTGTTATGATTAATAGGAGACAATGTATTTTCTGAAATATTTACCTCTTCCATCCTATTGTTCTTTGCAAGGAGTCATTTGTTATATAAAGATAATTTTCATACCATTATAGATACTTAATATGCTGAGATAAGCAGTCCATGATGCCAATCTGATACCTCTTAAATATTACAGCAGGTCTCTTGTGATTTGCACAAAACTTATACACATTAAAATTACTTCATATAAATGTTAGATATAGCACATGTAAATGTCTCCTGGATGCAATTATACACATTATATTTGCAATTTCAGCTTAAAACTGTCATACATTGTCTAATACTCTCTTGTTCTCAAAGAGTAGACACTAAAGTCATATCCTTGGAAATACACATCAGAAAGCCCTAAATTAAGATTTCTAAACATTCTGGTTGACCAGTGTTTCATTATTATTAAAATAATAATGAAACTAAACAAAAATACTCCCAGAACTGACAAAGAACAGATCATCCACTGTTCTTTGTGTTACTAAGCACCAATGTGCCCAAAGTGCACACAGTGAAAACTGAAGCAATACTAAATTAATTTTTGTGCTTAAAAGGAAGCAAAAATTGCAGTTATGCAACAAGCTCCATAATGAAAAGAGAAGACAACATCAGTTAGACCTTAAATGCAGCCATTTTGCTTCCTAATGATGTGAGAAGCCATTTTTAACCCAAATATCAAAAACGAACACCTAGATACTTACAGAAAAATCAAAGGACATCATACGTTTCTTTGAGATGAATGAGTAATAGATTTGAGAAAAAAAATGAACACTGTGTTGAAAGAAAATACAAGAAATATAGGTATTTCTGAACATCTGAGAATAAACATTTGTGCTTGTATAAAATATGCTTAAGGATTGTAAGTACATGCAAGAAGTTAGACTGGATATAAGACATGCTAGAGTTTTTTGATAGTAGGAAATAGCATCTAAGGCCAGATAATGTTCAGCATATCTAAACTATGAAATATCTGACTGACATATTGTACTTAGTTCACACATAGTATGCATATCAGACAAAATGAGGACTTTTCATAAAATTAAATTTTATCATATCAATGCACTCTATGTCCAATAAAAATAATTTTAAATAAATATTTAAAAACCTCAGAAATTAAAATATTTTGTACCGTTTGGGGGGGGTTGAAGTTATAGTTGCAAATATAATTATATTTTCTATGGCCAATTATTTTCTTAGTAAGCAAAATCTAGCTTAAAAAAAGTGAAAGCTGTAAGCTTTCAGCAATGTTTGAAATTTGCGGCACTGAAAATGTAAAAAAAAAAAACCTCTATGGCATATAATACTCTTTGCTTTTATGTCACGAAGTCATAATGCCAAATCTCTCAGTGTCATTTGGCTTTATGCCAGAAACATGGCACACAGCACTTTCAGAGGCATTTTTTCCCCACCACTTATTTCCACTGTATCAGCTATGCTAAGGTTGCCCAGTAACAACCACTTTAAATCAGTGGATCACTTCAGCAAATATAGAGTATTCAGTGGTAAAACAGATTTACTCTGCCTGGATGTTACCAGAATATTTAGCAGAAGTCAAGTGTTGATATAATCTGAGCTCATAAAATGGTGTCTCCATTTTATTTGATGCAGGAAACTTATCATTCATTGTAATTAAAATGGTTAGCGTTATACTGTTGATACATACAATCTGAGGAATTTGCAATGCAAAATTAAATAGGGAAAATATCTCAGAACAACTATATGATAACACATTACAATACAAATATAGTCATGTTTTCCTCTTATTTAGAATAAATAAAATAGGAGTTTGTTTGTATTCTGCGGTGCAAAGATGATAATAAAAAATGACCATATAAATGTTGCTTCTTCTTAGTTAACAAAGCCAGTGCTTTTCTTCTGTGGAATAACCTTTTATTTCAGGTCTACCAAATATCCCTATTACTCTGGGGGTTTAGCTCATTTCTGCTTATTAGAGTATCTCTACTGGCCACAGTGATAAAGAAAGATTGTATCATTTTTGCTCAGTCTCTTTTTGCTTACAAGACAGTAATTATCCTGTTTCTACTTCCCCAGAATATGTTCTACGTCTCTGCACTTTTTCTTGTCTAGTGAAGTCTGGGAGACTACCAGATTCTTTCCTCATTTTTAGGAAATATTTAACCACTGGTTCTGCATGTATAAATTTTAAATAAATATAGATAGTAAACATATATGCATATATAATACAATTCACGTGCTTTTCAGACCTCTGTCCCCTGCAAACAAAGCACAAATGTGGGGTATAAAACTGGGTTAATTTGTAACTTGTAGCTCCACAGTAGAATGGAATCAACACCAAACACACCTAATCAGAACACTTCCAAAAAAATAACCTTCTTTGGAAAATGTCTTATACAAGGGAATAATTTGATTTTAATGAAACCTAAAGAAAGAAAGAAAGAAGATGTAAATTGTCAGCTTGCACCTTTCCAATGAGTTTCCTATCTTCCATATTAATGACAAAACTCACCTGAAAGAAAACTCTGGCCCTACATTGAAGGTGAATTACTGTGCAACAACAATGAGCTGCTGCTGTGGCTGTGAAAAAACTGAAGGTGAAAGGAGCATGGCTCTGTGACCTAGTAGGAGTGCACTTCTCTGGGACAGAAAAGCTTGGTTTAAGAGCAGTACGCTGTTCTCAAGTGTTGCTGTGTACTTGCCCTAAAAACCAAGGGGATAAAAAGAAAAAATAAAAAAATAAGAGGAAAAAAAGGGGGTGGGGGGGTGGGGGTTGGAGAGAAAAGCTAGAGTAAGAAAAAATAAATGGAAAACGAACAAACCAACCAAAACCAGTTCTGCAGTGAGCGTGCCCTCATATATTTCCTATTGTTCTGTTTCATCCCATTAAGGGACCCATACACCTATTTACCCCGTATACCCTGTGAAGGTAATGTAGCTGTTTCACCCACCTTTGTAAGTCTGAGATACATATGAATGAAGCACCTGTAAATTAGGGACGTATAAGTGAATTACTCTTATATACAAAATTATTCTACACACACACACACACTTTTTCAATAAATGATACACATTAAAATTAGGCCGTTAATTAGGACAAACAAATCCTCTGAAATTCTAAAATATTGCTAATGTTTATGTTATTCCAATAAGAGAAAAAACTAGCTTCTCTTCTATTGTTGTCATAAACTGTGATAAGCTTAACCTTGCATTTTCAAGCTCCTTTTATGTACCTGAAATCTAGACTCAATACTAATTTAGGATGTCTCAGTAGTTATTCAGAACACCTTTCTGTAGCAACTTGAGTTATAAAGAGGAAAATAACAGTGTTATTTCTGCAAAGACATTTTGCTTTCCCAGCATTAATTCTCTTGATTTTATTTTCATAAACATTACAGCCCGATCTAATTCCATACATTTAAACTTAGATTAGTTTTGGAATCCCCAGTTTTTCCATACTTTATAAAGAATTTTGACATATGCTTCATCATTTAATTCAGAAACTTTTAGCTCATGGAAACAGAGAAGAAACACACAAAACAAGGCAAGCTGTATCACATGAAAGAAGACTCCAAAATTTTCTGACCTCCATTTTTATTCCATTTTGTTCCCTAAGCAGGAGAAGGAAGATGAAGAGCCTTAAAGAGTAGTGCAGTTGCATTTGATTAATGAATTGGTGAAGAGAAATTCTCAGATGCTACGATCCTCTGTGACGTTTACTGTAACACATTTTTGGGTCCAATCTGTTTTTAATGAGCAGATAAACAGAAGCTGAAATTCAACTGAATGAATGGGTTTAGAATATGAATCTTATTACACAGGCATTAGTACTTTCTGTTTCTTTTTTCAACTTATAATACGTTAAACACAGTCTAAAATACTACAGAAATTTAGAAACACCACTACTTTTTTCTGTGTTTCCAAATTGAATTTATATTTAGTACCCTTTTTTTAAAAGTACTAAATGCTTTAGTAATTTCTATTTTCTCACTAACCATGTTTTCCCTTCAAACAATATTTGTTTTTAACAAATGCAAGCCTCTGGATTTTTATTTTATTTTTAGAATGGGAAACAATATTTTAAAAAACAATTTCTGGGATAATCTTAGAGTGCCTTTTACTGGAAAAAAATGTGATTGAATCACTTTGTTTGTCATGAGTAAGACAATCAGAACTTTTCTAATATCCTAAGAACAGCTAAGCCAAGATAAAACATTTCTTTTTTCCCAGAGACATCTTCAGTGCTTGCTATACAGCATTTGTCTTAAACTGTGATTAATGAAAGCACTGTATATTCAACTCTTAAATGTCTAGTATGCTTACCACAACAAACATGGTATACACATTGTGAAAATCATCTTGTTTTCACTAGTATATCTGGATTAATATAGTGCAAGAATGGTTATGATAAGATTTCAAATGTGTAGAAGTTCTATTTTCAACTAGATAACTAGCTGTAACAATTTATGATCCACTACTCTCTGTATCTTCCTCAAATTTTGTTAGTGTCTCCCAGCTAGAAGCTTCTACCTTTATAACAGAGAGGGAGGAAAAGAGATGAGCTGCTTCAGTGAAAATCTAGCTAATTTATCTTTTAAAATAGCTGGCAATGATAGGGTGTAGTGTAAGCAGATGGACTTTGCACTGAATCCACTGTGATGAGGACATACCTGCCAGGAGACAGTGAGGGATGGAGACCACCAGCAGTTAGCTAGAAAAATAGAAGGGAAATGTTGCTAGTTCATTTGTAGCAGCTGGATTTGTAAGAGTGTCTCTTGTCAAAACCTTAATGAAAAGAAGAATAATAGCCAGCAAGTTCAAAGCTAGAAGGCTGCCTTGTTAAATGAAGGGTCAGAGTTATCTACAGACTAGTAATCCTAGATTCCTTTTATAGCTAATGGAAAGAATTAGGCGTGTCTATTTTATGCTGAAAATATATTCCTTTGGGGTTTTACCTGTTTGTTAATTTGCTATATGGAATGCCTTAAGGTTAACAGCTTAGATTTAAATAGTTAACTTTTAGGACATGAATTAGAATAAAATATCAGCCAAAATAATTGAAAAAAATCTTATCTGGCTTCAAAAGAAATTAAGATTTCTCTTTAGAAGACTTATCTTCATATGTTGATTGTGCATTGTGCTTGGAATTTTAAGCAAAAAAGTCTTCCTATACCTTAAGGTCCTTCTACTAAAGTAGGAATCTTACAGTCACTCCAATACACTGAAGTAAAGTAACTAACTCATTTAGTATGGCATGAATCTGTAATTTACAGAGAATTTTATCCTACTGAAGTCTGTTGGAATAAAAGTGTAAGCAATACACGTCTGTAGAAACAACTGCAATGTTATATGATTTGCAGTGTTGATCTAAGGGATCAGTGAGTAACAGCTCTTCAAGTTTATTAGAATTGTTAAGAAACAAAGCAAACCCCCTCAAACACCACCCCACTCCCCAATGCAGTTTTGGCTTTATTCCCTTGTTATGAAGTATAATGTTCCCTTGAAGAAACTCCAGTTCTGACCAGAGTGAAAATCATACCCTTCACAAACTTGCATCCACTGTTTCTCCACTAACAAGTAGGTGGAGGCAGTGTGTGCGGAACCTTTAGTCACAGTTATTTTAGAGAATCATAGAATCATTTACATTGGAAAAGACCCTTAAAATCATTCACTCATCAGACTATATTTGTTTTCTCCTTTTACCACCTGTAATTTTCAAGCCTATAAAGTTGGTCTTTCTTTTAAAAAAAGCAATCTGAAAAATCTTCATTAGCATGCAAAAGCTTCTACAACCAGGTAACAACTCAGCACACCCTGGGGAAATCAGATCAAAACTTGAGAAAGTTAAACTGTTCCTGCTCTTTCTGTGGTGTTAAATAACAGCTTGCTTTGTAATGAGGGACTTCCTCGTGGTTTAACTTTTGCATCTGCAGTTGTGCCCTGAGTGACTGTAGGTGATACCAGTATCTGAAATATATCTGAATTAATGACCATTCACCTATTAATGAAAAGATGTTATAGGTGTTATACCTAAGGAAACTGATGAAGGCATAGCTCACATTTAGGAAGAAAGCTGCTTCATCAGTATCTTACTAAAAATTCTTCAGAAATTTGCATAAAGGATCGGGATCTATGTGTAAGATAGGATTGTACAATCTTTATAACAGGATACTCTTGCCTATAAACCCTAAAAGGCCACAGAAACACAACACTGCTCACCTATTAGCCTATTTTCCATTGAAGATCGTATAATAGCAGCAAAATTAGAATGACAGTCCCAGCACTGTCATTACTTTATGGCATTTTGTGATAAAGTTGTTATCAGTAATGAATCCAGCCCTACAGGGTACTGAGTCACAAAAAGATTTAAAAAAAAAATCCCAGAGGTTTCAATCAGTACTGTCATCACTTAACAGCATGTTTTGTTTTCACAGTGTATTCATAAACCTTGCATGCAGTAGTCTCTCTGCATACAAAATTTGCCAAGAAAGCTATCCTGTTCACTAGAATTGTTACAAATGGCTTTCAAAAAAGTCCAAAGTTCTTCTGTTTGTTGGTCTATACTTAAGGTCAACACTAAGAACTACAGTATGAACAACTTCATCCCAGGTGAAATGTTGTCATTTTTGCTGTGTTGGACTTCTAAGACTAACCTGTTTAACCTAAACAAAATCTGGAGAAATACAGACAAATATCCTTACTCAGCCCTTGGGAAAGCAAGACTAACAGCTTCCATACTTCCTAACTACCAAAAATTCTGAAATCTACCTTTAACAATTTATTTGAAAGTTTACATCTAAAGGGACATCATGTTATCAGAAAAAAAGGGAAAAAAAAATGCAGGAAAATATGTTAGTGAACACTTGCAGGGAAGGTCTCTGGTTGTGTCATGTGGCTCAAATAAAGTGAAGTTGTTGAAATGTTCTTTTCCATGTTCAAAGTGCTTCACATACCTGCACCAGAAAGGTAGTCCAAGTAAACTACAGTGTACTTGTGTTTTGTATTAATTCAGGGCTCCAGTCTGACTTCCCCCAAGGAGCCATACTCCTAGCTTGTCCTCTGAAGCCCAGAGTGACAGCCTGGGAACATCCGCCCTGGTATTTTGTGTACACCTGTAAGACATTCAGACTGACACCACTTAAGCTCTATAGAGAGTTAAGGACCTGACCAAGCATTCTGATGGAAGTACAGACAGATAAGTCTACTGTTGTACACACTCACCAAATGAGTAAGAGGTTCAGTCAGAAAATAGGAGGACAGGAGAGACACTGAGTGTGCGTAAGTCAAACTGATATTCTGTTGTATAGCCTTGAGCATAAACAGGAGAGAGAGAGTTTGTTTCTGTCAGCATTGTGTTCTTTGGGAGTAGCATAGAGTGCCTCTGGTTTTCAGAAGAGGATAACATTTTATTTTTTCTTTTCAGTGTAGCTTCTATTTTTGCTTAAAAATAGCTTGCACTTTTTTTTTTTTTTTCTTTCAAAAACAAGAACTGGCTCAGGTTTTTTTTTTATGTTATGTTATGTAGTGGTTCACCAAAATTATACAAGAAATTCTTATGATGTTGTATCTGTCCTTTTTCTTATGGTAAACAATAAAATTATGTTTAAATGGCTTGAACATGAATGTCTGTCTTTTCCTTATACTTACTACAATAAAAATTAGAATCAGGTTATTTTCTTTTGCAAGGTTTTAGTTACTTAGAATTGCTGTAATTTTCCACTTCAATCCAGTGTAACTTTCATTAAAATAGATAGGGGGGTTTGGTTGTTGTTGTTGTTTTTAGTAGAAGTAAAACTGGGTCTTTTCCATTTCATGTTTTCCTTACTCTTGACCATGTTTTTCACAGTGCTTTGTGCTCAAGATGTTCATACTCCCTTTTACTTGCCTACTGTTGTGTGAATTTGGACATGCAGTATTAAGTCATAGCTAAGTCCCCCTTGTAGCTGGTTTCTAAGTTTGTTGACTTTCAAAGAGATACATTTTAAAGATACTGACTTTGCCATTTCCCTTGACACAATTCCTGACAATATAACAGCTTAACTACTGATTTTCACTACTCATTCTAAGTCCCTGCTGTTTACTTTTTACAGGTTTTGAAGCATGATTAAAAAATTACAGAGAACTTATTCAAGGGTGTTTTTTTAAAAATTCTTAATATTTCAAAGAATATTAGCTTGCATGGTTATAAAAGCTTTTTCACAGAAAAAATATTTAAATTAGAGCAAACATTTTTAAAATGAAATAGTTATGAAATGTTTCATTCTTCCAAATTTCATTCTACTGTTATACAGCTGAATTAATTTGGATACAGAATGAGTGGAAAATAAAGAGTCATAATTTTATATAATATGACCTGAACTTTGTTAACATTATGTTCATTGAATGTTATGCAAAACACACAATGAAGTGTTAATACTGGAAAAATGCAGCTGGCTCCATTAAAAAGACCTTTCTCTAGAGACAGCAAGAAAATATAAATCAGAACTGAATGAAGAGGGTGGACAGATGTAAGTCACTAGCTGAGCAACATAGAAAATCCAGTATTTCTGTACTGATATAAAGCTTATGTTCACAAACAGTACTGAGAAAAAAAAAATAGCAAGAACTAGACATTTTCTTCAGGTACCTTGTTATTTCTGGGCTAAAGAACTAAACATTTATTCGGTTCGTTGCTGCTACTCTCCAAGCATAAAATCTTGGTTTTCCTTGCTAATTACATGAAAGATAATTACTGGAAAAGGTATTTAGATCATGGCTTATAATAATTTACAACTCCCAAGAGCTACATTGAACTGCAATATTTTGTACCTTATAACACCTACTATATGCAGAGACACTTATATGCTTTCCATTCTTGTGAAATGAAGGTTTGCTTTAGAAGCTGATGTAACAAGATAGGGCACTTGAGTGTGGTCATCTAGAACTATATGTTTTATTAACAGAGTTTTTCCAATATTTTGATATTAAGGCAAGCCTATAGATCATTTCAGTTCAAGCACTATCAGCAGAAAATTTCTGGCACAGGTAATATCAGATTTTTCATCAATACCTTGTAATGTTCTGCCAAAAAAAAAAAAAAAAAAAAAAAAAAAACCAAAAAACAAACAAAAAAAAAACTAACCCAACCTTTACATGATTCCTACTCTTTAGAGTATTTGCAGACTAAGTCAGATGAATGTAGTGGGTTTGCATGGCAAGTGTTTGGTAGAAGGGGAGATGCAGGGCTGGCTTCTGTGAAAAGATGCCAGAATCTTCCCCCACATCCAACAGAGCCAAGGCCAGCTGGCCCCAAGACAGACCACATCCAAGACAGCCAAGGCCAGCTGGCCCCAAGACAGACCTGCTGCTGGCCAAATCTGAGCCCATCAGTGACAATGGTAGCGCCTCTGGGATAGCAAATTTAAGAAAGGGGGTGGGGGTGGCAGTGAGGGGATCTGCACAAAACTGCAGCGGAGGAGAGGAGTGAGACTATGTGAGAGCAACAACTCTGCAGACACCCAGGTCAGTGCTGAAGGAGGGGCAGGAGGTGCTCCAGGCAGCAGAGCAAAGGTTCCTCTGCAGCCCATGGTGAAGCCCATGGTGAGGCAGGCTGTGCCCTGCAGCCCATGGAGGTTAATGGTGGAACAGATACTCACTTGCAGCCCGTGGAGGACCCCATGCCAGAGCAGGTGGATGCCCAAAGGAGGCTGTGACGTGAGGGAAAACTGCGCTGGAGCAGGTTTGCTGGCAGGGCTTGTGACCTGTAGGAACCCACAATGGAGGAGTCCATTCCTGAAGAGCTGCATCCTGTGGAAGGTACCCACGCTGGAGCAGTGTGTGAAGAACTGAAGCCCATGGGAAGGACTCAGTCTGGAGAAGTTCAGGGAGAACTGTCTCCCATGGGAAGGATCCCGCGCTGGAACAGGGAGAGTATGAGGAGGAAGGAAGGAGCAGCAGAAACAATGTGTGATTAACTAAGCATAGCCCCCATTCCCTGTTCTCCTGTGCCACTCGAGGGGAGAAGGTAGATAAACTGGGAATTAAGTTAAGCCTGGAAAGAAGGGAGGAGTGGGAGGAAGGTGTGTTTTTTTCTGATTTGAATGGTAATAAATCAAACTAATTTTCCCCAAGTCAAGTCTGTTTTGCCTGTGACAGTAACTGCTGAGTGATCTCCCTGTCCTTATCTTGACCCATGAGTCTTTCGTTATATTTTCTCTCCCCTGTCTGGTTGAGGAGGGGAGTGACAGAGAGCCTTTGGTGAGCACCTGGCATGCACCCAGGGTCAAACCACCACAATGAACTATCACATAATCTACAAGTATTTGCGTGTATTTTTCTGTGTTCTTTTTCAGTTTATTTTGATAAATTATTTGCATTATTGGCATGAATCACTCTGAGGACTGTGCATCATTTATATATTTACTGTGAATGAGGCACAAGATTTTTGACCTGAAATACAGGATAGAGGAAACATTTGCTTGCTGACTTTAGCATTAAAATATTACTGGCATTTTTGTGATAATTCAGATGACCTTCTGGAAAAAAAGAAGCAATTTGAGTGGAAAGGAGAATTTTGTTATTACGATGGGAATCCAATATTTACATAGAATCTTGAAGCTGGAATCTTATCAGATGGCTATAAATTCATACTGATGATGGATGAAACATGGAAGAGTAATCTCATGTATATAAACATTGCAGTTCTTATCTCTGATGCTGAGGAGAGCTTACTGAATCTAAGGGCAAGATCAACTATTCCTGGTGTCTGTTTCAAAGTCTGTGTTTAAGCCGAACAGGGGAAAAAAGTCAACAGTTTAGAACAGACTGTGTAAGTCAGATGGGGGAATGACTCAGTGAGTTTTTATATATGTGATTTTGTATATCTGCTTTTTACAGTAGTTGCAGCACTTGAGAAATCTCTAGGACAAAAAGTATGTCTCAGTCACCTAATATATGGTCAATGAAGAGAAAAATGTACTACCATATGGTTCAACAAAATGTCTGCTGCTGTCCACGTAAAAATCTTCTAACATCCTCCTTATTTTATACATACCAGATAACCTGGAAATTAAAACATGTTTACATCACCCCCTCTAAACTTTCATTCTCTGTTACATCAAAACTCACCTTTGTCACACTGAGAGCAGAACATACTTGAAAGATCTGATATCTTCCACACATATAATGGCCCAGAATAGATTTTGTGGTCCATTCTTCCCCCTTTGTGATACATTTTGCAAGGGTTAGAAACCCAAGCACCAGCTCCTTCCTCAGCAGTGTGAATTAGCTGATGGAAAAGAAAAAACACTAATTCTCCTCTCCAACCTTACAGTGGAACTGCTATGGGACTTCTGTGGTGAAACAGGAAAGGAGCAGTAACAATTTCAATACCACTTCAGCCATGGCATATTTACCCCTTGAGTGCCCTAGTGAGGCTAGCTACAGATCACAAATCGAGTTACATCTTGTTTACAGAAACAAAGAAAGGCAGAAATGTTGTGCTAAGAAATGAGAAGGTAGCACAGTAGAAGAAGTCTGTGAAGAGGAGGAGGCTGAGTAAAAGTTTCTTGCATGCAATGTATGAGAATTGGCACATCCATCTTAGGCTGAGTACCTTTTATTTTATAGGAAAAAGACCTCTGCCAGGAAAAACTCTTGTGAACAAAATTTGCAGAACCAATCTGAACCCCTATTCTCTTTCTTTGGGGCTTCTATCAGGGATGTGGCACAGAGGATTTGTGTTCTGCTCTTGAAATGCAGTAGACTATCAGGGAATAACAGCTGAATATCTGGAACAGTAAACGCATCTTTATCCAACATCTGCTCCTTAGGGCAAGTAGCATAGCACAGCTATCTGTCAAACATACCATGTCTCTTACCTTCCCCAAAACATGGTGGTGTTGTCCATGTTGCTTATTGGGAACAAATCTTGGTCTGTGTTCTTTGACTATGACTGGGATTTTTCTGTGAGGTTGGCAGATATCATTGGTCAAAACCAAACCAAACAATGTTTACAATTTAACAGTACTGTGGCAGTGTTTAAGCCCATGTTCTCTTTATTAGACTAACACAAACACAACAAGAGGAACTACAATCACTCAGACTACTCCTAACTGACATAGGAACTAGCTGGATTCAAAGCCATTATCATATAGATTGTTAGAATTTAGGTTGCATAAGACCACAGAAAAGCAAAACCTGGTTCTGACCAAGCTGCCCTCTGGCCTAGTATTGTATCTTCAACAGCAGCAATAACGGGACACCTAGGAAAACTTTAAATACGCAAGTATATATGATACTGCTTCCCTCAGTTCCACAATCCTCTCCCAGCTCCCTACTATTTCTCTCTTGGAGTGTCCTGAGCCCGATATAGTTCATCTATTCAGTAATTTCCAGTTAATATCTCTTCCAAGTATGTACCAGTGTCTTCATGAAACAATGTGAACTAGTTTCAAAGATGATGTCTTTTAGATAGGAGTCCCACAAATGTTATTTGCTGTTTGCCATTTTTTAATGGGGGGTGGGGGTGGGGTGGGGGGAGGAGCTTTTTTATTTGTTTGAGCTTGGGTCTTACTGATTTCATTTGATGGTCCCTGGATCCTGTACTGCGAAGATTTGTACACTTGAATATCTGCATTGAAATTTATTGACATTCATAATTTGAGTTTATGTATTACTCAGAACTTGAGCCAATGCAGCTTTTTTGCATTGGTTACTGATACAATTTTACACTTGCATGTGCATGCCAATGTGGACATTAAAATAGGCCTGATAAGTCTTTCCTTAAAAGTACCAGTTTTTTTTTCCTTTAACGAAAAAGGGAATCCAGGAAATTTGCCTCAGCTGTAAAGATCTTCATTACTGATTTATATAAATTAAATGTGTACAGTGTGGAACAAACCCTACTGACCAAATTTACGTTCCCTTGAAGCAATTATTACCTTCACTACCACCAGTCTCTGAAAACATTTATATGATAGAGTGTCACCAGTGAAATTGTCAGTTACAGCTGGTATTTTCTAGATTTGTAACATGATCTGTGTTTTTCATCATAAGACACTAGCAAGTGGATGATTAGGGATAAGTGTATAGTTCGATCTTCCAGATATACCTTTGAGCCTCTTTTTTGCTAAGGCTCCAGGTTTTTCTGAGTAGAATATGTGTTCTTAAATTTCAGGTTATACATGTTTTCTAATAAACTTGAACAACCACTTTTGATCCTCTCTACACTTTTCACCTCCACAATCTTACATAAAGCCAGATTTCATTATAAAATACTATATTTGTGTTGCTTGTGCTGATAATTGCACCTGCTTTGCTAGTTTTTCCATTTCCCCAATTTAATGCATTATTATATTAAAGGATGTTCCATGATTATCTTATAATATTAAAAGATTTTCCATGCTTATCCTCCATTCAGTTTGTGATTTTATAAATCACTTTCTGGTGGCAGAACATATACAGCATATGATATTTGAGGTGCAGCTTTTTCAGGCATTTCTACAGTAAAATTTCATCAAAAAGGAAACAGCAGAAAAAAGAATCTAACCTAGATTTTCATTAAAAACTATTTCATTAAATACTATTTCAAGATTACATGTATTAGGTTTTCAGCACGTTTTTATCAATGGCCAACAACAGTTGGTGTTTTTAGGGCATTCTGCAATCATTCAGTCAGCTCTTGCAACTGAATGCCTATGTGTGTATCAGGAAACCAGAGAGCGCTGTGATTGAAGTGCTTAGAAGACTGAAAAATCAGGTCAATCACCAACTGTTAAAACAACACTTTATTAGTTTGACATTAATTAACATCACACATTGACAATAATTAGTTATTACACATTGTTAATCATTATCACTGCATACTGAAAACAATCCTCCCTTAACAATCATATCCTATACCAGCTGTGAATATGCAACATCACAGAGCTGATGCCATGTAGTCAGCACTAATGGCTGCAGTCTGTGATGTTCTTGTTCACTGAGCTCACTGTGTGCTCCTCATGAGGTCCTTTCCCTGCTTCAACCTCCCCATCCCCTAATTAAGGGTTTGGTGATTTTATAAGGATAAGTCTAGACAGCCTGCCGCGCTTGGCCTCCACCCTGGGGCGACATAGTGCATGATGTCTAGAGGACTGTCACTTTCCCTGGATGCAGAAGGTGACTTACCCTCTTGTATAGCTTTCCCCATCCCTCTCCTCCATTTCCCCACCCCCACCTCCCCACCCCTTGCTTGGCTGCTTCTAATTTTCTTAAAACAGAAAAACAGTATTTATCCAGCTCTTGAGTATGCATGCAAACCTCAGGAGGTCTTGAGTCTAACCCCCTTTCTTAAAGAAGGATCAGCTTTGAGTTCATGCCACGTTGCTCAGAGCTGTGTCCAGGCACATCTTGAAAACTTTTCAGAATTGATACAGCACAACCTCCTTGGGTAGTCTGCATCGCTGCTCAACCAAGGGGAAAAACACTTGACTGCCATGGAGTTGTTCAGGTTCCCAAAGGCCTCTCTGCTTTCAGCTTCTGCTTGTACTTTCAAGACCATGCATAAACGGCACATCATAGCAGGAGATCCCTGCTGCCAAGCTCACAGCCAGTTCCCATAACAAATTAGTAATAAAATGCCATGGCTGAGGCCTTGCACAGTCAGCATAAGGCACAGCTAGTACAAGGCCTGTGGCTTGTCACTAGCAACAACAGTAGTGTTTTCTGGGCCACTGGAAACAGAAAATCTTCTCCAGTTATGCAATGTCAGTCTGCTAATGTTTAGATTTAAAACAAGCTGAACATTGTTAAAATCTACTTAGTCTTCTTCATCTTTCATGGGTGAAACAGGCCTCCATATTTGGCTCCATAAACTTATATATTAATATTCTGAACCATTTTGTATCATTGCTAAATTTTGTCATGTGTACTTCATTTTCAAAGTACTTTGAAAATATGTGGCACAGTACAAACATCAGCACAGAACCCTATGGGATTGAGTCACTGGTGGCATCCTATTGCAAATATGTTAAAATCCTTACTTACTTATACTCTCAAATTAGTTTCTTCATACTTCATAAAAAGTTTTTTCTATGTCTAAGCATACCATAGGAATCTGATGACAGTTATCTGTATGCTCATCAACTACTTCAAAGAACTTAGGTTTATTATGCTTCAAGCAGCTATCTTTGAAAGTGTTAGTTATGTCTTATTACATGTTTCTCCACATATCTAATAATTTTACTCCTTTACTAATTATTGTTTCTGCTGATTTTGCACCTAGTATGGAAGGACTTTTTTTCTTACGAGTTACTTTAGCTTCTTGTCTATGTTGGCTCTTATGGTCACTTTTAAAGACTTTTTAGATAGTATATATTAGCTCTGAGACTCCAGTACAGTTTTCTTAAACAAAAGCATCACATCCACATGCTATGATTTGCCTTGGTCCTTAATCCTTTTCCATAAGCTTTCTTATTTTTAAGTATTTCCCTTATTTAGAAATTAATTGTTACTTTATACAAACAACTACACTTGTTTCTTTTTTCCCCTTCACTGTCAATTTTCTCACATATTTAGGTTACATGATTATACACTGTGCCTAGGTATAGTCACAGCATTATGAAATATTTATATCCCTACATACTGTTGATACAATAAGGTAAATTCTGATTAGATATTAGCAAAACTTTATTCACCCTGAGGATATTAAGCACCGACAAAAGCTGCCCAAAGAGATCATGTAGTCTGCACCATAGAAAATATTCAAAACTCACTGGATGCAGCCCTGAGCAACCTGCACTAACTGCACCTGCTTTTTGCAAGGACTTGGAAATAGTAGACCCTCATGAGCCACTTCCAATCTAAATATTTTAGGAGTTCTATGGTCAACAGCTGCCCAAAAAAACTTTTATTTACCTCACTGCTTTCCTTTATCTTTGCCATAAATTGCCTTAACTATCTCTCGCCATAAGGTTTCCCTGCTCTCAACAGTAACTGTGGTTGCACTATTGGAAATGGAAGAAGATCTGTAATGTTTCAGATGCCCAGTAAAGTCACATAGAACGCCAATAATTTATTTCTGTAGCTGGAATTTACTCTAATTTCCAGATTTCAGTTTTCCAGAAACCTCTTTTTCTGTTCTATAAAAGGAGTAATTTCTCATTACATAACATAGTTAACTATGAATTTAAAACCATAGTACTGTATGGAAAAAAAAAACAAACCCAACAACAACCCATTGCTCTATTATTATGTGCTGTTATAAACGTCAGTAGAAGTTTGGGTTGCATGTGAAATACAGGATCAGACTTTTTGTGTTGTATTTGATGATATTGTTAATTTGCACCTCTGTAGTTTAATGGTGTGCACTTACATTGTAACAGCAAACAAAAAGCAACTTAACGTTATTTTAAGAGAAAATTGCTTTCTTTACAGCATGGAAGGATTAGATGGTGGAGCTCATATTGCACAGATGCAAACTATAGTCTGTAAAGTACTTTTTCTTTCTTGCTGTGGTACTTATCTTTGTCACACAATATTGTAAGTCGATTTAACAAACTAAAAAAGATCTAAAGTATAAGTCAAATATAAAAAGGGTATTATTAAACCACTTTCTCCTATGCAATTTGTGTGCATGCTGCAAAGCTTTTCTCTTTGTAAATCCTTGATTCAAGAAGTCACCAAGTATGCTGTTCTAAGATTATCAAACAATATGCTCCCGTTTAACAGAATAAAAATCAACACAAGATTGTCAACATCACAGCAGAATTTTTCAAGCCTTACACTCTTTGTTAATAATACACAAACTAAGGAATCTGACAATGAAAAAGTAACACTAGTCATCCCAAAATGTGAAATTATAAGAAACAAATGTTTTGTTAGTTAGATCTATCATGTAGTTTCAGCTACTGTTACCTGGCTTTTTTCCATATATTTATTTGCACTTTTCTCCATTAGAACTCATCAAGAAATTAAATTACGTAGGAAAGGCTAAATTGTGTTAATTAGCCTAAAAGAGATTTTCCAGCCATATATTTGTTTAAGATTGAGTTGTTTTTTTCTCTGTGTTAAGCATTGCATTTCTTTTAAAAAAACAAGATATATTTTTTTTCCATTAAAAATGTTTGCTATCATTTTGGCGTTTGAGAATTTGATGGGGTTTTTCTGAGACAGCTGATATTCTTTTTTTAAGAATTCTGTATTTTGTGATTTAGCTTTGCTATCTTATTTCTCTACTATATTATTCTATCCTAGATAGAATACTTACTGAAGTTTCTGTCCTAAATCTAGACCTGAAGATTTTTGCCTAACAAGGACTGACACCCCGGTTCATTTCTGAACAGTGAGGAGACAGAAGGGAAGAAAAGTTTTGTAATCAGACAGTGGAATTTGGTAGCAGAGACACTGCTCTGTGTTCCACTGCCTTTACAGAGCAGAGTTAATCTTAACCAATTTTTGTAAGGTAATATTGTATCACGAACAGTCCATGAAAATAAATTAAAATATTCAGAATGTTAGTTTTCTTAACAAACAAATACCTACTTACAGACAAGCTGAACTGAACCTAGAAGTGAATATAAACAAAAACTAAGTTGATTAGCTCAAGTATAGACATGAACATTATAGCCATCTACTTTCAGATGTATTTCATAATTTTAACAATTATTTTCCTAAACACTTGTGGTGGCTTGACCTTGGCCAGCTGCCCACCCAGCTGCCCTCTCATTATCCCTCCTCAACAAGACAGAATGGAGGATAAAAAATGAAAAAGACCTTTTAAGATGAAAACAGACCATTAGATCCCCTATATAGGTTGAATTTTTAGTTACTATTTTCAGTGCTCTATTTCTCCTGGGTCTTCATCCCCTCCCCTCTCCTAAGTATCTCACTCTATATCTGCATAGTTCCTTTTCTGATTTATTATATTTTTATTTTTCTCTCTGATTTTTTTTTAGAATCAACTTTGGAAGAGGATAACAAACAAAGCTGCTAACTGCACCAGACCTATATGCTTGTATATATCTATCAATGAAAGAAACTGAGATTCTGAGTTTTTCATCTCTTAGCATGCTGTTCATTACTAATTGTACTAAAATGTAACATAAGAATTCAAGGGTGTTTTTTTCAGGAAAAAAAAAAAAAAAAAGAGGCAGTCACAATTGTTTTTAATCTCTGATACTGAATCTTTCATTGTCTTTGATGTGTGAGCCTATATTGCTACTCATTAGAATACTGCAATTCAGAAACACAGAGGTTAATGTCAGTAGTGAGATGATCTGAGTAATCTCTCCCTTTCTCCCAGCTACCTCCTACCCCACCCCCCAAGAAGAATTTTTGTTCTGAACATTCAGATTCTTTTATACTGTTCAAATTTATTCTCTTAGGGAACAACATCTGTGACAAAGCATGAATATAAATTTAAAGTTTCTGGTTATAGAATACCACATCCAGAACAGCATTTCAGTGGGAGATAGGCTAAAACTCACGCTGTTTAGGACATGTCTTTTTGGTGAAAAAAAAAAAAAAAAAATTATCCTTTTGTTTCCTGAAGTAGACAATGTTATGTGAATTAAGGCTTGTAAAAGGAATTCGGGGATGAAGATATTATGTAAACAATAATCTGAGTGAGTGTTGTGATTTAACTATGGCTGGTAATTAAGCCCCATGCAGCCGCTTGCTCGCTCCCCTCTCACCCAGAGGGATGGGGAGGAGAGTTGGAAAGGAATGTAAAACTCAAGGGTTGAAATAAGAACAATTTAATAATTGAAATAGAATAAAAATGAAAGAACAATAATAACAATGATGACAATAACAGTTGTAATGAAAAGGGAAAGGGGAAAATAACATCCAGTGGGAAAGGGAGAAAGTAACACATGGTGCACAATGCAACTGCTCACCACTCACTTACTGATGTCCAACTAGTCCCTGAGTAACGACTTGCCCACCCTGGCCAATTCAGCAGGTTTATATGCCATGCATGACACCCCATGGTATGGAATACCTCTTTGGTTGGTTCAGGTCAGCTGACCTGGCTGTGTCCCCTTCCCGTTCTTTTTGCCCCTCCAGCCTTTTCGCTAGCAAGGCCTGTGAAACTGAAAAGTCTCACATCAAAGCCAAAACACAGCACCACACCAGCTCCTAAGAAAATAATTAACTCTATCCCAGCTGAAACCAGGACAGTGAGTTATTTTATGTCATTTCATGTCAGTAGATCATAGTTTATATCACTTCTAGGCTAACTTTGATGAGTTTTCTGAACTTTTTTATTTTTTTTAAAGTCAGGTTGCATTAAAAAGTACAAGTTGTCATACCATTGTGTTCCAGTCTGAAAAACCTAAATGAATATGATTCATTAGCGTTAACATAGCATTTTAGTATAATGATAATTATCAGCTGCTAATCTGATGTGCTACATTTTCTAGCTGTTCACTTAAGAAAGAAAAAAAAGGATTGTTTTCTCCCTGAATGCCAGTTTTATTGTTACTTTTTTTCATTTGTAAATCCATTTGCCTATTCTTCCTGTAAAAATAAATGGTTGAAAATAACAATGCAAATCTTACAGAGAAGCACATAAATTTGGAGTAGAGTATACAACAGGATTTTTTTTTTTTTCTATGTAGTAATAAGGCAATAGAATAGAAAGAAATTTCATAAAACTAACTTTTAGCTCAGAACTCTGCTTTCATTTTGCTGGGAATTCTGCCAGTGTCACTAATCCTTTATGTCCCTAGCAGGCTTTAGGCTGTGCATTTATGCTATAGGAGTACCATAAGTTACTAAAGCCCTGCTATTCCTCGTGCCAACAATTTCCTCTTTTTAGCTAAGCTGGGCATGCCAAGGAATACTTTGCCACCAAATCTTTGAATATTTACTTACATGGTATAGTAAGTGTCAACTTTTTCCAAACTTACTGAAAGACATGATCAAATTAGCTGGTTTACCTAACATAGAGAAAGCACTGAGTTCAATATTAGGATGCTATTTGCACAGGAAGAGGAAGATCTGATCTCTAAGTATATCTCAGAGGACATTAAAAACTTCATCTTTTAACTCCAAGCAGTGCAGAGGCAGGAGGAAAACTGTCGTTTGACTTTGTCATTTATAATGGATTTACTCAAGACCAGAGATCAAGTTACTACTCACAAAATTTGTTTTTCTACCTCATCATGTGAGTCTTAGATGCATAGCTGAAAAACAAGCCTTAAAATGGAGACCAAAAAGTCACACCTTGCTCTTTCACTTTCACCAATTAACTGCATTCTTTACCCATATTTGTGTAGCTTCACCAGAAAGGTTGAGAGCACAACTAAATTTGATTACAGTAATCATTGTAGTAGTACTCTGAGAGAAGGGATCTATGGACCAAAGCCTAGAGAGAGCGCAGGTTCCCTTGTTAGGGTGAATTTCCACTATTTGTATTTTTTCAGCATTTTGTTCTGAGGTAAGGTGGTCCTCCATAACCAAGGGAAAATTGCAGGCATCCACTTTAAAGTACTATTTCAGTCTGTGAATACTAATCTTACCTCAGTACCTGCACAGAGGAGAATAGTAGAGTTGTATATGTTCTTCCATTATTTGGCATTTCCCATTAGCTGTCTAAGGCACTGACCTATTTGGCCATGTTTATCACAATTAAAGCTTAAAAAAACTATTCTCCCCAGTCAGTAGCTAGAGAATTTGGGCTTATAACCTGAGTTAGAAAATTCCACTTCCCAAGTACACTGTAAAAATTAGACATGTCAGTATTATGCTTGACACATTTACATCTTCATTTCTCTAGATTTCTTTCTTGTACAGCAAAAATGCCATTCCTGCAATGTATTATTTATTTGATCACTTGTGCTCTCAGCTCTGATTTTGATAACAAATAGTATGTATTGCAACTTTTACTGCACTGTGATACTGTCAGACTGGAAAGAATTGTGTGTAAAGCAGTACATTTACCTTAGTAGTACTTGTACACTACTTCTTAGTGTCCACCTCTTTTTTGTAGTTATGAGAAAGCATAATGGGAAATTCAGGTGTGTCAACTTGCATGCAATGTTTTGGAAGGAAAGATTTGGGTCTTCATCTGAATTACCCATGGAAATTACTGAAACACATGCTGGAAAAGATGACCTTAAAATATTTAGTGGGGAAAAATTATGAAAAATTCAAAGAAAAACCTGAACCTAAACAAATGAACAAGGCATCTTTGTACAAAATACACAGGCAGTTGAAGAATATACAGCTCTTTAGTTTTATATAAGAACACAGTATCATGAATCTAAAATCGAGGAGCGTGAAGCATTGCATTGAATTTCAGTGGCAAGGTTTTTAACATAAACTAAAAAAAAAAAAAAAAAAAAGCAAACAAACCAAAGCCTATCATTTTATTGTCTTCCATGTGGGAACCAGGAACCATACTTATTTATAGTATCTATATTTATTTCTCCAGCATTTGTTCTGATTTGGTTCTGTTCAAGAACATCTGTCTCATAACCTTTCAATAAAATAAAATAGTGTCTCTGGTTTCTGTTCAGGCTCAGTTCCCGTTAAGAATCACATAGCAGGCTTGGTTTTCTATAGTTCTTAACATACACCAGTTTACTACTGAAGCAAAAGAAGAGTTAGGGCAGACGAATATGAAGAGACAAGGAAGCTGTAAAGTGTTCATAATGAAAAATAACTCTTAAATATTTTGATATGTTAAGTCTGACGGTGACCAAAATTGGATACCACAGCAGATGTGAAAGAAGTCTTGTGATAAGCACGGTGAGTTCAGCTATACCCATTAACAGATGACCAGGATCAATCCATGGTCATGAAACCAGCCATTGTGGGTTGGCTTGCATCCAGGCTGCTTAGTACTAGTTGCATCAGGATGAAAACAATACATCCGTGTTTTGTAGTATTTGGGTCCCCTGTGATGCCTCTGCAAGCCTGTTACATATCTTTTTATTCACAACAAATGTGATACAATGAGAGGACTGTGCTGCATGCCACCAAAGTATATGTTTTTACCTGGTTTTGGGAGGCAGAGAGATTCAGTCTGGGTTTGTAGCAAGGGGGGCAGGAGTAAAGCTTCAGGCAGTCTCATGGTTTTGCTGTCCTTTATGAGTGGTCCTTTGAGATAACCATCTCTAGAATGATAACAGATCATTGTCTTGAGAGGACCTAAACTCACAAGGAGCAAACTGACTGTTGAGCTGGGTGGACAATGAAGAGTTCAAATCCTTAGCTTGTTTCCTCACTCTTTTGTTTAACAGCGTAGGTATACTCATGGTGTTTATTTACCTAAATCCTTATGAAATGTAAAGGGTTGACCTCTGCCAGCTGCCAGACCCCCACCCAGCTACCCTATCACTCCCTCTCTTCAACAGGGCAGGGGAGAAAATAAAATTGAAAAGCTCATGGGTTGAGATAAAGCCAGAGAGATCACTTACTAGTTACAGTCATGGGTAAAACAGACTTGTCTTGGGGAAAATTAATTTAATTTACAGCCAGTTTAAATAAAGTTGGATGGTGAGAAACAAAGGCAAAAAATAAAATTCCTTCTTCTCCACCCCCTGTTCTTACCAGTCTCAACTTCATTCCTTCATTCCTAACACCTCTACCTCCTTCCCCTATCCCTGAGCAGTGCAGGTGGGACAGGGAATGGATATTGTTGTCAGTCCATAACAGCCCCTCTCTGCCACTCCTTCCTCACACTTTTCCCTTACTTCAGTATGGATCCTTCATATGGGCTGCAGTCCTTCAAGATATATCTACTCCAGAGCATGCTTTTCACCATGGGCCATAGTTCCCACCAGGAGAAGCTGTTCCATGTGGGGTCTCCATGGGCTGCAGCTTCCTTCAGGGAATACCCACCTGCTCTAATGTGGTCTTCGTATATTGCAGGGAAATACTTCTACCATGCTGTCTCCTACAGACTGCAGGGAAACCTCTGCTCTGGTGCCTGGAGCATCTCCTCCCCCTCCATTTTCTCTCACCTTTGTGTCTGCAGGGCAGTTTCTCAAACTTTTTTCCCCTCACACCTTACTGTTTGTGCAAATTTTGCCCTTTCTTAAGAACTTTTCTTAAGAACCTTTCATTTTCACAGAGGTGTCACCACAGTTCCTGCGGGGCTCAGCTGTGGCCTGTGTTGGGTCAATTGGAGCTGGCTGAAACCCATTGCAGCCAGCCCGTGACAGCCCTGGCCATGTCCCACAGAGGTCACCACTACCAAAAACCTTGCCATGCAAATTCAGCGTACCATGTCACATCAGTATTCTATCTTACAACACTACGTTTCACACTGGAACAGGAAACCAAGTATATTTAGGAGGACTGCATGAGCTACGTGATACATGTGTACATGAGGGAAGAGCAAAATCTTCTTGTCTACAGTTCAAAATGTAATGCTGAATGTGACAAAAGGTCTCTCATTTTTTGCCTAACTCCCTGATGGAAGCATAGGTATTAAGTTGTAGTTCAGGCACTTTGATTTGCCTTAACCTGTGAAGACCCTGATTGATCTCATCCTTTTGTTCTAATATGTACAGCTAGATGAATAACATCACTCCCTTGTTAAAGAGCAAAGCACACCTTGTCTAGTTGCATGTGTCTTTGCATTATTTAATGAATGTCTAAAAGCTTTCTTTTATCACTTTTTTTTTCAGAATACATCATCTGTCACACCACAGAGGGAATGGAAAGGTCATGAAGAAAGGAAACAATAATTAGTCAAAAGACACAACTGAAATATTTTAAAATAGCTTTTCTTTGGTAAACATTCTTAAATCCTTAAAAAAAATGAAGAAAAAAAAAGATATGAGTATTAACTAAACAAAATCAAAACTTTAAGGATGGACATAATAGAACAGAAAGAAAACTATTTCCAAGAAAAACATAGATAGCCTAAGATTATAGCCAGGTCTAAAAAAAGACCGCAAAGTATTTTCCACTCAAAATCTTCCATATTGCCAGAAAGGACACAGTTCTGTCATAATTTATCAATTAGCATTAAGAAGTATTGGTTATGTCCTCAGAAACTCTAGTAGAATATCTGTCTGAACTCAGGCTATACCAAATCTTATCTGTGCAGGCTGACTGAGATGTATCTTACCAACTGGGTCCCCAAGCAGTTCACAGAAAGAATCCTTTGAGTTCCCATTTATTCAGCACCTAAACACAACATTAAGTTTACGAGCACCCCTTCCATGCCAAACATTGTCTTATGATGCTGCATTTCACCCCGTCTTGGTACAAGAAAACAGTACAGAAAGAGAGAGAACTCCAGGGTTCATCTAGGTTAAGAGCCAAGGCAAAGTCCAACATGTGCATCCACATAAGAAATTGAAATAATTAGGTTTTGCAGTTCTGTTGTACCCTCAGCCTAGGAAAAGATTCAGCCAGAGTGAACAGACCTAACTGGTCTCTCACACCTGAGTGCTGATTGCTGAGTTATGTATGGTGAAGATAAACCCTAACGAAGAAGTTCTGAAACATAGAAACTTCTGGATTAATAAGAGAGGCTGTGAGTTGGTCAATTATTATAACATATGGAAGATATGGTGCAATGAAGTCTTGCTAATCCTCTGGGTATGACTGAAAAAAGATGATTTTCATTTGCATACTTTCTAACTGAAAAGGTAATAAATTGGTGTCTTGAAAGAAAATTGCTTATAATTGGAGGTTTATGTATTAAAACAAGTCTGGATATTGTTCTTTTTTGGATGAGGGATAATTCAAAGCTTGTAATTTGATGAATAATTTCAAAATGTGTGTGGTTCCACTCTAGAAATTCATCAGTTTAGGTTGACAGAATATAATTATTTAATTAAGTTTTAATAAATATCCACATGATTTATACTTGCATACTTCCTATAGTATGTCATTACAACATTGCAATGTTTCACCTTTGTCAATTTTAAGGTCTTATAAAGGTGATTTTTTTTTAACTTAAAGGAAATTTGCCAAAAAATCAATACAAAATCTAACACTTTTTATTTAAATGTCATGAATTATAAATAGAAACCCACAAACTGTAATCAAGACACACTTTCCTGTATGTATAATTTAATTCAAGCAAATTAGCTGTCCAGAGCATCTTATATACCAACTAGTTTGAGATGAGATGATAAAAGCTGTAGTTTTTGTTGCAGAACTGGGTGCTAAGCATCTAACTCAGCCAGCAAAACTTTTAGGAAATGTTAACTGTCTTTTATACAAAACGGTAATAAAAAGAAATTATGTCAAAACAGCTGTTTTGTCACTTGTATACAAGCTTACTTGCACATGTCCTAATTTCTGTCTAGTTTATTATACTAAGGTGGTCCTACATTTTCATACAAAATCTCCTTCTAGCCATATGATTTTTAGTGTTATAATAACCAAAGGCAACTAAAGGTTCTATCTTTGTCCTATTAGCTACTACTAAGTTATTGTTTAATTTTATATCCTGTTGTCGCTCCTCTTCTGACAATAGTTGATCACAAAGTGAGTACTAGCAGCCTCTTATTTCTGAGGACTTTCTGTTCCTGTGCTTCCGTTGCTATGGTCTCAAAGCAGACCATCATAATTACTCACTTTATAAACTTTTGACCCCATTTGGCATCAGTAGAAGCATTGTAAAACATGTTAAGCATGGCAGTCTGACTATACTCTGATTCAGATCTGTGATGAGACATCTTTAGGACATGGTGTCAATTTGATATCCTATCTCCCTCCACCTGCTTTCCGCTCTGCTGCAAAACAGACTCAGAGGAAAGCTTTCCCCTGGACTGGGGCATGTTCTTAGGACACCAGGTAAGATGTGATGAGCTTATTCAGAGTGTGTCAGAGTCCAATACTCTCTGACCAGTTTCTTTGAGATTTCCACATGTGGATGGTGCAATATTTAATATCAAAATTACTTATTTGAAGACTATTGATGTTACACAGGATTTCTGGTTTAGCTGAGTGATACAAAACATACTGAAAACACAATAAAAATGTAAGTGACACTTAGCAAAATACAGCAAGTACAATACACAGTTCAACCACAATACCAATGTGATTCCCATTATTGGTCTCTAAAAAATGCTCACCATCACTACGTTTATGTCCCATATCACCCAGAAGGAATACATGGGTTGAAGCCAGCTCAAGGCCATTGGTGACTGAAATTGTTTTGCTAGTTTTCTAATTTTTTTTTTTATTCTGTGTTGGGCTGAGCCATGTTTTCATTCCCTCTATGCTGATCTGCCTGACTCGGGGAAACTTTTACACCACCAGTGGATCCACTCAGCTGTTGATAGCTGTTCATCTATAACAAAAGCCACCTTCTAGTCCCCTTTCTGTTGAAATAAAGTCAGATGCTTTACATTACTGTCTAAGCTTCTGGGGACATAATCATTGCCCATCTCCACTGATGCTTCCGCTGTTTGGCTTTATTCAGTGAGTAACATTCCACACCTAGGGGTTTAGTCAGTCACAATCTGCTACTGGTGCTGATAATTCCCTTGCCTTTTTCTTCTTCCCTCTTCTTCCTTTCCTGATACTAGGGCTTTTCTTACCCCATCCTTGCTATTTTTCTGCTTTTCTATTTGGTGATACAGGTATTTTGTATTACAGGAACACTTTTTTTAAGTATTTGAAGATTTAATCTTATTTATACACCAGAGTTCAGAAAAGGGCCTCAGTTTGTTTTTTCTAGGCCAATCATTTTGGAGAAAAAAGATTTTTTTCTTGACTTACATCATGTTTGAAGATAGTATTGAACTGTCCTGACTACAAACTGTTACGGCGTTTATGAATACTTTAATGCTGAACACGTAACAATGTATAACGGTATAATCGTGTATCTAAAGTATGATTTTACTTGTCACTCTGTAGCACAAATTTTATTCTAATCCTAATTACCATAGTTGCTCAATTTCTGTATTTGACTAATAACCTGTTATTAAGAAAATTCATTAATTCATTTTTAAATTCAAGATTAGTTTTAAATTGTACTTTAATACAGTTTGCCTCAATTTAAATAAAGAGAGCTAGGGTAAATTCTATTGCCTTATTTCCTGTCTGTTTTATTCAGATCATGAAAGTGATCCAGTGCCCTGAGGTACATACTCATGTTTGTGTGACACAGGCATGATACTACTTTTTAGTACCTAATACTTTCATATTTATTCCTATACTTAATATTACTAAAAGATTTTTTATAAGTTCAAATATACACTAAAAATGTACAATAGCCTTAAAATACTGACATCTGAACACACAAGAATGGTGATTGAAAAGGCAAAACAAAACAAGCAGAATCAGGAGCAGAGAGTCCCAGTTTTGGAGAGGGGAGCAATTACACAAAAACATCTGGCATAAGAAGGGAAAACTGAAGTGAAAAAACAAGATAAATCCATTTCAGTTCTAACTCTCTCACCAAAGAACTCCCAGGCCAGGTTTCCTTGACCTCCACAAGAGAGAACTACCAAAGTTCACAACCATCAGCAATAACTATAGGGCATCACCTCCATGGTAGTGCTTATCCACACCTACTGTTGTGATTTAGATCAGGAGTTTTGTCCATGTAGTGATGACGATGAATCCTGTGTAAGAATTGATGATTGTGAACAAGTGTATTGTCAATGACCAAATTTAGTGAAGTTTAATTTCACAGTTCAAAATTGGCCTGATTAGTTAGTTTTCTGAACTCTTCCATCACAACGCTTTCTAATTCATTGCATGATAAATAGAGACGCATATAGATAGATGCATAGATAGATACATGGATAGATAGATTCAGCTGCAACTATATCCTGATTTGGATGAACTAATCAATAACTTAATCTGTAGCTGATACAGGTGAATAACAAGCCATCAGGTGGAACTGGAGGAACAAGTGAGTATCCCCCTTCTGGAAAAATTTCATGTTGTTTTTAATGAAGGTTATGATGGCTCCACTGCTATAGATCACAGTATGTCTTAAATATCTTTATGAGCCCCTGAAAGAAATAAAAATTTTAATTGGAAATAAAATGCTACATTATACTCCTAAATATAACAGCAGTATCAAGCTTTAAAAATAAATGTAGTAATCTAATAAATGAAGTAACTCAAAGAAGAAACAAGAAGTGTCTATTACTTTATTAGTAACCAAAAAAATCTTCTAAAGACCGAGAAATTTAAAGTTCTATCAGTTGAAAGTAATTCATCAAACTCTTCCATGTGAAAAATTCCTATGGGTTTTTGTTTAGATTTTAAAATCTGAGGTGGCTTAAACTTGCCTTTTTTATATAGGATTAAAAAAAAATACAAACAAACAAAAGAAGTCCCTAGTTTTGCAATGCTTCTTAATTACTTACGTGTTTATTAATTTTTGAGTTCTAGCTTTTGGGTTTTTTAACTTCCAACTGAAGTTCCTCGAGAGTAACTTTTATGAGATTTAAGAATTCAGTACCTGAGCTATTTGAAAAGTAATATATCTAAAATATCATTCAAATATAATTTATAATTATTATTTTTGCTTGGTATTAATTGTCTGGGAGGCATACACTATTCTCATCACTTGACTATGAAAGTACATACTGTACTATGTAAAGCAGTAAAGCTCATATCTCTTAGACAGGATTCATTCTTTCACTCAGTCACCCTGGAAATTAATCTATACAATGATGGAGGAGTTGTTTGTTTTTGTCAAACATCAAAATTGAGATAATGACAGATGTTATTGATTGTCTTTTTCCTAGAAAGGAAAACAAAAACAGAAATTGTATCAGACCTATGAACTTTTAGAACAGGATTTTTTTTTTCTCATTTTTTCTTCCCTTCATTTCTACTAAAACAACATATAAACATATATATTTCTAGTGCTTAAAAGGTCAAATTCATCTTTTGTATAGGCAATGCACCTCTCATGGATATGTTACTGTTCCTGCTCTTTCAGTGAAAGTCAGATTATTATATGCTACTTTCCTCAGTCCCATTTTCTTAATAGCTTATGTTCAATCAGTTTATGTGATTATTTATTCATAGGGTTCCAAGGTAAAGAGGCACCATCTAATAAATTCTTCAGCTCTTCCTTTTGCATAGCAATTGAAGCAGATGAAGTTTTTCATTTAAAATGTATGGAATATGTAATGTTCAGTGGCACAAATCAACTAAAACTCTCACTGAGATTTTTTGAAAACATTACTTTTTGAATTCCTTTTATTTAGTCATTATTTTTCATATATTCTCTTCACATATATTTCAATTGATGTAAATCCAAGTTTTATGTAGATAGACTAAAGTAGTTATTCATTTGAAAGTGTCAGCATATTCTATATTTCAGCTCCTGTATCCTTCTGACTTGGAAGTTTATTTGAAAAGTCCTACTTTATGTCTTCATCATCATGTACAGTTGGGGTGAATATAAATATATTAAAGGGTATCCAGAACAATTTCTTGTTGGTTTATATATATAAATGAAACGTTAAGTAGTCTTGTGTGGTTCTTGGAGACTTTTGGGTCTAAAAACAAGTTACAGGCTTTCCTTTATTGGTTTCCAGAAATGAAAGGCACTTTTAAAGTCTTTAAGCCTGTGGTTGTTTGACCTTGCCTGGATGTCACATGCCCACCAAGCCGCTCTGTCACTCCCCACCTCAGAAAAACAGGGGGGGAGAAAATGAAATGAAAAAAAAAAACCAACCTTGTGGGTCAAGAAAAAAACAGTTTAATAAAAGAATAACAAAAGCCATGTGCTGAAGCAAAGGAAAAAGACGTTATCCTCTACTTCCCATCAGCAGGAAATGTCTGGCTGCTTCCCAGGAAGCAGGGCTTCAGTACGTATAGTGGTTGCTCTGGAAGACAAATGTTGTAAATAATAAATGCCCCATCTTCCTCTTCCTTTCTCTTAGCTTTTATATGTAAGCAGATGTCATATGGTATGGAATATCCTTTTGGTCACTTTGGGTCAGCTGTCCTGGCTATGGCCCCCTCCCAAGACCTCACCCACCCCCAGCCTACTGCAGGGTGGGGGGAATGTTGGAGAGACAGCTTTGGTGCTGTGTGAGCACAGCTCAGCAGTAGTGAAACACTGGTGCGTTATCACCACCTTTCCAGCTACCAATACAAGCGCAGCACTGTGAGGGATGCTATGGGGAAAATTAACTCCACCTCAGCCAAACCAAATACAAAGCCCCAGATGAAATGGGGACAATTACAACTATATTGTAGAAAAGACAAATGCATGGAAATACGGATATTACCCTCCTGCGTAACCAGGTTTGTGTTGTAGAGAGGAAGCTGACCTGAAGGCTCTTCTTAGCCCCATGCTCATTCTGTTGGCCAGATTAAGCTATTCTAGAGCTTTCCAAGATTTCAAAAGGCAAGGCAAAGCAAAGCAAAAAAAGAAAGGGAAGGTATTTCTAGAAGTGTCATTATCAAATTTTAGAATATTTTCTTTCTCTTGCATAAGCTTACTTAATTTGCAGTAGTTAAAAACTTTTTTTTTTTTTTTTTTAACTCCACATCAATATTTGTAATGCTTTGGATTAAAACTTTATTGTACAAAATGTTCTTTCTGTTATTTGCTTATGCTGTTCTTGCCTTTCTCCTTCTCTTATAAAAGAAAAACTACTTGTGGAATGTGCAGTGAACAAATTTTTTCCTGAGTATAAAAGAGTAATTTATTTTCTTTTGGCGGCTTATTTCTCAGGCTAGACATACTTCCTGCTCTGGTTCAGCATGTAGCCTTGCAAGCATTTACAGTGATCTAATGGTGTAGGCAGCAGAATAAAATTGAGCCACAGGAATGAGGACTGAGGACTTTGTTGTTTCTGGTTTACATGCATGATAAACTCCAGTTTAAAGTACTGAAAGCAGTATAATTGTATTCCCACAGCATTTCAGTAGCCTTTTTCAGATGCAAATATATTATTAACATTATATTTATTAACAATAGTTTTAAAAAATAGTTCCCTGCCTGTGTTAACTGGTGCAATATAGAAATACCCTTTATAGTGTTGTCTTCATTATAGAAATACCCTTTATAGTGTTGCCTTCATCATAGATATGTAGAACGTAGATTTAGAGTATTTGGTAAGCATCTTGTACAACCCTTTGTTTATTTATCACATTCTAATTTGTACTTTGTTAGGTTTTTTATACTTTCCTCTAGAAATTATTCTTTCAGGGTAAGCAACTTTCAACATCCTTTCAAAATTGTATGGTGAAATTGTATTCATTTGTTCTTGTGTCATTAGTATTTAGTAGCTTAAAGTACTCTTCTTTTTCTGTGATACTCCCTTTGTGATGCATTTGGAGTGCAATTCAGTCTCAAAATTAGCTTTCCTTTAATTTTTTTTTATTTTTTTTTTAAAATAGAATAAACCAGACAATATCCTGAAGTAAAGCAGGTTATCCATGCAACTCATGATTCTCTACATCATTTTGAGATCATCTTCCTTGAATAGGGATCACCAAAATGGTACACAGGACTTCAGTTTGAACAGGGTCTCATACAGCGGCAGTCTGATCTATTCCTACTGGACATACCCTTCCTGATGTATTCTGACATTGTATCTCCCAGTTTTGTGCCATCTGTAAAAATTCATTCACTCATTCTTGCTTTTCATTCTGATGTTAAAAAAGATTAGTTTCAGAATCAATCCTTTAATCAGACTACCAGAAACTTCCTCAAGATTCTTTTCTCTTCTTTTCAGAGACATTTGATGCTGTCTCTTTTTTAGCTTGGTCTTAGACATCACAACTTTTACCACTTTACAACTGTTATCTGTTAATCCATAGCTGCCTAAAAAAAAGGAAGAAAAATAAACAACAAACCACCAAACTACTTCTAAGCTGTCACTTTAGACTAATAAACACATCTATACATATGGAAGACAGAATTAAGGAAATCAATACACTTGTGTTTCTTGAAATGCAAATTTAGCTTGCAAAATATAATTTTATTCACATTAATGCAGTTGCCCAGTGTAATCTGATTTAATAAAAATACAACTGTCTTTATTATCTTTTTTTTGTGTGTAAAATGATATATTACCAACATTCTGACCACATTTGCAGGACATAAACTTGTTTAGGCTTTAGCAGGCAGAATATAATAACTGCTTGTGTTTTGCGTGCTAAGTGCCTTGTTCTTCCTGAATGGAATGACATGTATATCAGACAAAACTGGTCAGGCTCAAGGGGGAGTTGCAGCTGGGAAAGGCTTTGACACAAACAAGGAGGATTATAGTTATTTTACACCAACAGCAGAAACTGCAGAACTCTAGATAGAATGTCTTTCTTCAATTTGCAAACAAAATAATGACCTTTTCAGATGTGAAATGCATCCAGTAAGGAGTATTATTTTTCTTGATGGACCCTAGATAACTCTCAGGTTTACAGATTCTTACTTCAGAGAAAATCCTGGATATCATTTTTTGTTTGTGTGTCTTATCATCAAGGCAACAGCTCTGTAAGACACTGTAACTGAGCCATAAACATTTTCTAGTTCCTGAAAGGACACAAAGATGCAGCAGTATCTTATTAAAAGCTTGTGCCAGCATACTGCTTACTTTCTCCCATATTGCCATTTTGTTACTCTGACAACTGATTACCTCCTTCTTTCCCAAATTATATCTCCCAAAGTTTCCCAATTTCCTCAGCTCTGCTCATTTTTCTTCCTCATGTACTCAAGTGTCCATGTGTTGCCACAAACTCAGAAGGAGAATTGCATGACCTCTTCACATTCAGGAGAGCAAGAAGAAACTGTGATGTGACAGAGAGTCATATTCTTGGACTAAGATTCCACATAAATCCAAGAGAGAGAAAAAATATTACTCTTGACACCACTTGATAGACCCAGCTGATGGTCTATCATCTCTTCTTTAGAGTTGACCTTGTCAGTGGCTTCCTTCAAGTGATTGTTAAGGTCCTGAGTGTACTAACAGGCCTTAATGGCCTTGGCCATCCTTCCCCTCAAGCCCACCTGGATTCTGGGGCTCCCCAGAGGTGGCCTGGGCCCTCCTTCACCTCAAGCTCACGCAGCTCCTACAGGTCCCAGTGCCCACTCCATCAGCCCTCATGGCACCCTAGCGGAGGGACACCCATTTGTAACACAGTGCTGCTCAGTCCATCTCTTTCAGCACAGGCCAAGCAAACTGTCTGTCGTGCTGTGCAGCTTGCTGCTCTGTGTATATCTGTCCCAGTCTTGGTTGGGATAGAGTTAATTTTCTTTTCAGTAGCTGGTACAATGCTGCATTTTGGATTTGGTATGAGAATACTATTGGTAACACACTGATGTTTTAGTCATTGCTAAGTAATGTGTACTCTAAATGAAAGATTTTTCTGTTTCTCGTGTTCTTCCAGTGAGCAGGTGCACAAGAAACTGGAAGGAGACACAGCCAGGACAGGTGACCTGAACTAGCCAAAGGGATATTCCATATGACAGAACGTCATACTCAGTATATAAAGCTGGGGGAAGAAGAACGAAGGGCGAGCTGGTCAGATTGATGGTGTTTTGTCTTCCCAAGTAGTCATTACATGTGCTGGAACCCTGCTTTCCTGGGGATGGCTGAACACCTGCCTGCCGATTGGAAGTGGTAAATGGATTCTTGTTTTGCTTTGCTTGCACACATGACTTTTCTTTACCCATTAAACTGTCTTGGTCTCAACCCATAAATTTTCTCACTTTTACTTTTCTGATTCTCTTCCTGTCTCACTGGAGGGTGTCCTGGTTTCAGCTAGAATAATTTTCTTCTTAGTAGCTGGTGATTTGGCTCTGATGTGAGAACAATGTTGATAGCACACTGATGGTTTTAGTTGGTGCTGGGTGATGTTTATACTCAGTCAAGGACTCTTCAGTTTCTTGGGCCCTGCCAGTGAGAGGGTTGGAGTGGCACAGGAAACTGGGAGGGGACAGCCAGGATAGGTGACCCAAGCTAGCCGAAGAGGTATTCCATACCATATGACTTCATGCTGAGTATATAATCTGGAGGAAGAAGAAGGAAGGGGGGACATTTGACATTATGGCATTTGTCTTCCCAAGTAACCATTATGCGTGCTGGAGCCCTGCTCTCCTGGGGATGGCTGAACACCTGCCTGCCCATGGGAAGCGGTGAATGAATTCCTTGTTTTGCTTTGCTTGTGTGTGTGGCTTTTGCTTTACCTATTAAATTGTTCTTGGCTGAACCCTTGAGTTTTACGTTCCTTTCCGATTCTCTTCCTCATCCCTCTGGGTGAAGGGGAGTGAGGGAGCGGCTGCGTGCTGCTACGTTGCCGGCTGGAGTTAAACCACTACAATACCTCAAAAAAGTTTCAAAGGAAGAATCAATGGTTATATGAGTTGAACAATAAGAATAATCAGAGGTACAAAAATCATGACTACTGACAAAAGGTTAAAGAAACTAGATTGCCTACTCTAAGAAAGAGAACAACAAGGGAAAACATGATTCCAATTTTCAGTTAATTTTTATGCATAAATTATTAATGAAGAGATAACATGACCACATTGTACCTTGGCTGCGTTTTGAGATAAAACAGAGTCCTGCCACTTTCAGTGTAAAACAGTCAGCAGTCTATAATCAGGAAAATATTCTAGTTTGTCAGTCTTCGGAAAGTGCCAACCTGTAGTGATATTTCAATTACCTCTGTGGGGTAGAATTTCCATCATCTGTTTCCTCAGTTGTGTTACTGGGTATCTTAATTTTTCTAAGTCTTTTCTACATACTGAGTAAGTTTTTAGGACCTTTAACACTCCAGTATCTGGTGCCTAAAAAATGATGTTGCTGAGTCTTAAGTTTGCATCTTCCAAAATGAAACTCAGCCACAGAGTGTGTGTGGAAATGAAGTTGTACTTCATTAAATATCTCTTCAGCACCCTGGGCAAGGTGGGACTATGGTGGTCCCTGCTGGTGCATACCCCATCTTGCTCTCTGTTCGTTTATCCTAGGCTCACTGGGAAATGGGAGGGGAAAGAGGGATGGTGAAGGATGTACATACAATATAATTTTCATTCATGTATTCTGAAACAGCTTGAATGAGCTCTTCTCTCCCATAATTCAAATATAGTCAAAACCATCTTCTGGGTGCAGCCTAAGCTTCTAAGGTGTCTACATGTGCATAGAGTAAATAGAGCATGTCCAGCTGATGTGTGTATGCCTCCTCCACTGTAACTTGTGTCCTGGAGCATGCTTAACACATGCAATTCTACTACATAATAACTGTGTTTATCTTTCATATTCATTAATTAAAATGAGTGCCCAGCTTATATAACTACAGGTTACAAAGATGATGAGAGGACTGGAGCATCTCAAGAAGAGAAGACGGAGAGGGGATCTTATCAATATCTACAAATATCTTAAGGGCAAGTGTCAAGAGGATGGGGCCGGGCTCTTTTCAGTAGTGCCAAGCAACAGGGCAAGGGGCCACGGGCACAAACTGCAACACAGGAAGTTCCATCTAAATATGATTAAGAACTTCTTTCTTTGAGGGTGACAGAGCACTGGAACAGGCTGTCCAGAGAGGTTGTGGAGTCTGCTTCTCTGGAGACATTCTAAATCAGCCTGGACACAACTCTGCACAACCTGCTCTAGGTGAATGTTCTTTAGCAGGGGGTTGTACTAGGTGATCTCTAGAGGTGTCTTCCAACCCCAAACATTCTGTGATTCTGTAACTATCCTAATAACATTTTCTTCCTATAATGTACAATATATCCACCTCTAGCACCTAAAAAAATAATAATAAAATAACTTCCAGAAAGGTTTGGGAGAAGCAAACACCCACAACATTTATGAAACTTAGCATCAGTGCAGTTTTTCATACCAAATTAATTTCCAGATTAAGACATGCTTACTGTAAATGAAGAAACAGTGCCCAGCACTGAATATGAGGTAAAATGCTCTGCTCAAAAAATGCAATAGAAATTTCAGAAGTAGCTGTTAAGGTGTTCTAAGGCACTTCTTACTGCAATATGACCATAACGTTATAAAGACAGGGAGCAGGAGAGATGTGTGACATATATTTTATCTGATTCACAAAGCTATTAGCTAAAAAATAATAAATTTAGTAAAATCAAAAGGCAGTATGACCCTGTAATGACTATAGTACTAATAGGAATCCAAGTCCAGGCTGAAGTAACTATACAGCCAGTCATTTAGAGACAGATATTTTAAAATCTGGTCAATTTACCCTTTGACTTACCATAAATCTAAGCTTTTAGTACACTTATACATTATCTTTGAAATACTTTTTGCAATGAACTGTACTTTGACATCCTTTTCTGTTTAAGTGAGCCTATGTCTATTGGGCAGTTAGTATAATTCAAAGATGAGGACATATATTCTTTATTAGTTTTTGTTTCTAGTAAATGTATTTATGAAACACCATTGATTCAGATATTTTCTTATGCATATAGGATAAGAGTCAAAGGTTTTTAAAGTCTGTTGAATTCTTTTACTTGACCTCATTCAGCAATGGATCAGATCTATCATCATAAACTGACTTGCAAAAGTATTTAACAGTAAAACTTGAAGGAAGTGATTCTTTCACTACCTCAAAATTCAAATGGTTACTTCACTTATATCATCTGCAATGTGTCTAGCTGATATCTGGCTCTCTGATCAGGGATAAGGAAGCTAAAGAAAAAACACAATTCATCTTCCTTCCCCATATGAAATTTGTTATGCCAAGGGAAAAAAAAATAACACTCACCTATTATACATTATTAATACAAGATTGAAATTTCCCATAGAGAGTTTTTTCAAGTTTTCATAAGTAGAAGTCTCAATCTGTGAGTAATAAATACTGCTGCATATTGCCGTGCTCCAGAATATTACCCATCTTATAGACATTGTCATACACCCTAAAATTACCTGGATACCGACTGAGCACTTAATACATTTCCTAAGACATTATGCAACTGTTTTAGTGTCAGGAAATGCATCTCACTAGGTTTGATAATATCACTTTTGGAAAAAAGACAAAGATTATTGATTTTGACTAAAGACTAAAAGCCAACTATTATAAATCTGGCATTGAGGTTGAATCTGAAGAAATAAAAAATAAAATAATTAAAAAAAAGGAAAAAAAAGGAAAGGTAAAATAATGAAAACTTTCAATTTTCCTACAAAGAATCCCACAAAATTTTATAGTTAGAGGGAAGCATGTCTGGCAGGAGCCAGAACCAACCTAGCCAGCATTAAAGAAATCCAAAAAACTGCTAACATTCTCATGTTTTTAATAGGGATATTGTCATTGTTATCAACTCCAATGAAAGAATAATAGCAGGTATTCAACTTTAACCACTAAAATATTTCAAATAAACTATTTGATTAAAGACTCCAGCTATTCTTGTGGGATTCTTTCTCCAGACATTTTTGTCATTTGCTATTTCATTTTCTCTTTTTCATAATTCAGTCTTTTCTCTCCTACCCTAGATACTCCATTTGAGACAGCAGACATTTCAGTTTCAAACTGGTATAGCATTTAGCTTGTCAATATTATATGAATAGCTTAAATTAAGTGTTCAGAATCTGAATAAGAGGGGTAATAGGGAAACCTATAAAAATAATGCAATAATAATTATGCAGTATTAGGAGGATTTTGTGGATGGCATTCAGTTCCAAACTACAGGCATCTAAATATGCTAGTAGCTTGGTTCAGTTGCCAAAGCATAACTGTCCACTGCCACCAGCAATGCACCAGGACATCCTGCCTTTGGCCCAGCTGCTACTCAGAATAGCAGACTTTGTGTTTGTCAGCCCTCTACTGTTCTTTTAAAATACCATTTATTACCACCCTTCTTTTCATGTTACTATGTGTCGGCGATAATTGTTTTGAGTAGGAGCGAGGAGGCAAAATAAAGAACAGTCAGTTCTTCTTGCCAAGATTTTTGACTTATTGACATTTTTTTCAACTGGTTTGTCTGAACTAAACTCCAAGACCCAAGGGAAAGGTTTCATGTCCAAATCACATCCGTATCTCTGTATCATATCAGCATGTAACGGTTACAGGTGTCATCACAAGAAAAAGTTGTGAAACTTGTGTATGCTTTTACACCACGTCAACTTTAAGACAACAGTCTACAATCAACAGTGTCTGCATCTGAAAAAATGGAATTGCATTTTGTCATCTTTGCTTTTCTTCCTCAGTCTTCTTTCAGCTCTTTCCTGAATCTGACTTAGAAAAATGTTCAGCATTAATTCTAAATCAGATGCAAGCAAGAGAGAAATGCCTAAAGTCCTTTTCAGGTGTTCACATAGAAGTTTCAAAAGAATATGTTTTCAGAGCAAAGTACTTTCTTCATGTGCTTCCAGTGTACAACACACCTTGCCTCCTTTCTGATTCATCCCTTTGCCTTTATACTGTATGACAAGTTGATTCTAAATCTGAAAGGTTCACTCCTGTATATTCTTGGTGATTGAGGTATTTAAGCAGAAACCATATAACCTGATAAAATGTATTTTTATTTGTAATCAATAATAGTCATGAAACAAATAGTCAGCAGACACTGGTATTTAATCTCTTTGTTTATATCTATAATAAAAAGCATACAAATTTTGTAAGTTGTATTCTTTGCTGTCCTGCATTTTCTCTTCCTCTCTTGCTGTTGCTTCATCATACACCTTCTCCTTCCTCTATGATTTATTGTTCCTACATATTAAAACTTGGTTGTTTTCTCTGGAAGAAAATTATACCCTGGTATATGTTCTTTGTAGCATACAGGCTAATCCAAGGGAATTTCTGGATTTCACAGTAACACAAATATGAATATTTTTTTGTCCACTGTTTGTGGGTATAAGCAAGAGCATGTGACCATCAGCTACATTTATACACATTGGAAAGAAGAATTTGAGGAGCAAATAGAGGACTACTAAGGGGATATGTGCTAATATCACTTCAGTAGCTGACAAGACCAAGAGAAATGTGTCTTTAGTGTGTGCTTATAACAATGAAATAAAATTCCTTACTCAATATTCAAGTCTGCTTTCTAGACAAGAACAGTAAGCTAACATTCAGTATATGTAAGAAAAAAAATATGTTGTGGAGATACAGAAATTTAAAGAAACAGCAGATTTTGTACAATATCCCAGAATGAAGCTTGCACTTGTTACCATATCAGAAATGACAGGGGATTCTTTTAGAATCACTTCCAACACCAGATCTTCAGATATGAAGTAGTAAAGATAGCTTTATTTTTGAAAGCAGTATGTCTTTGAATGTGGTCTTGTTCACATGTTACTTTCCAAAATAAAGCTACCTTTGTTTACTGATATCTTTCTCATTTTAAAATTAGATAGAAATACCCATGGTTTATCTACCCTTTTGTTTGGCTACCTTTTTGTTTGCTGCAGAGATCATCACTCTATAGAGTAAATTGGCAACATTTTAAATTCATAATTTCTCATACAAGTCTTTTGTCTAATTCTCAAGTAAACCTGTGGTTTTCAGGCACAGTTATTATTTGGAGATAGGAGGAGTTTTTATTGTTTGTTTGTTTTCAGTTCAATAAGACTATAGTGTATAGTGCTGATATCTACCAGAGTGACCCCAAAGACACATACTGCATAACATGGCATGGCATAAGACCATGTAAGGATGTTTGAATGACCAAGACCCTCTGGATTATTGTTTGTTGACTGTGCTGGGAAGATGGAACTAAATCTGGCAGAGTACATTCCTGGTTTTTGGTGGAGAAGTTCCTATTTGCTATGCCTGAGTTTCCTCTTTGAAGGAACTAAGAGCATTGCTTCCGAAGAAAGTCTGATATGAATTAACATTTATGTAAAGTGTACAGTGAGTCACTAAAAATTTGAGGCAAACCAGGATGTAAACAAAGAGCTAGTCCAAGTAATACAGCTGAAGAGGCACATCTCAAACCTAACCCAAACTTATGGCAAACATCTGATTCACTGCCTACCTCTATTATAGTTTCTACAATGAGAGCACAGAACATCAGAACACAGACTACACAACTTTCTATCACTACTTTTGTCTGGATAGCTCTTAATTCTTTTGACTGAGAAATCATATATAGCTAGAATGTCTTTCTTTCTTTGAGAGTTCATCATTTTCTTGATACTCCAAATGTACTTAGAGCTGATGAGTCTTACAAAATGCTTTGAGCAGTTTGAGAAATTAAACAGTTTTGAAGTACCTTGTAGTTCCTCATGTTCTTTAGTGTGGTCTTGTTCCCATTTGTACAATGTGTGCATATATTGGATCAATGTGCTATTTAATTACTCTTTCAAGGATATACTGGCCCTTCTAGGGTACGTTTACAGATGGGTACGGATGTACATTAGTTCTCTCAGTACTTCAGGGTGATCACATTCAAGCTTACTTTGAAAGCTGCATAACTGTCAAAATTTTTCTATATACCAGTCAATAAAGCTGTGGGTCCAGTACAAGTAGAAGTTCACAAATGACACATTTCAGAAAATATTCAAAACTTTGAGTTTGAATATCTTTTTTCCCCCTTTTAATTCCAGAAGAAAAGCATTTAGTTAATGTTAATACTGAATGCAGTCTACTTCACATTTGCAACAACATGACACCACTCTTTTCTGTGCCAGTAAAATCTAGGTCCCATTCTCTGGCCTCTGGCTTGTTTCAGAACAATAAGACTTAGGAAGTTTCATTTAAAAACACTGTGTAGAAGATTCTAACATAGCACGTGAAAAGTAAGAGTTCCTTTCTTTTTTTCATGGAACTATATCATAATCCATTTATTAGGTTAACTTTTGCCTCTTTATAATACAGTGGATGTTGTATGTAGGCATCTATTCACAAAAAAAACCCAAAACAAAACCCTTCCCAAACTGTGTAGTCCAAAAGCTGCCTAACCATTTAGATTCAAATGACTCAGTTCTCTGTTTAAATCTTTGCCCTAGATCCTTTTGAGTAAATTGCCCTATTTTACATATTCTTTACTAATGAGCCATTTTTTAACATAGAAAAACTCCTTAATAAGTCTTTGATTTGTTATAGTTTGTGCTCAGGACTGTAGTAAGGGGGCAGCATAAGCAACCGATAGTAAATCAAAAGCTTAATAACATCTTTCTTCCCTCATTCAGTTTTCAGCTACACAATACTTTAGTACCTTAAAAGTCATAATTTAATTTAAAAATCCAGATACAAAAAGGGAATATTCTCAAACCAATGAAGTATGAACACTCAATTCTCTTGAGGCTAATGGGCCATTTACAGCAAGGGGCAGTGTTACTATCTAAAATGGAAGCAATGCTTTATTTTTCCCACTGTAATCTGCCCTTTGCCAGTCTGCCTCTACTGTATAAAACCACCGCATTGCAAAAGTGTTATGTATCTAGCAAACAGTGATTTCATTTTATTCTTATAGAAAGCCTGTCTAAGAGAGGCAGATATTGACCACATAAGCATTCGTCTTTAAAATCTATGCCAAATGAAGTCCTGGGCTACAGAGGAAGTAAAACTGCAGGAGACACAGATTTTCTCCCATTATATTCTTCAAAATAAAGATCAAATTGGAGATATTTTTTTTTTCCTTTGCACTACTTTTTATTTTTTTTTTTGACAGAAAGCAGAGGTACACTGCAGCCAGAAGGTTACAGAATACCTTTAATGCTTCCTCTTTAGCTCACTGTAAAGCTGGTGAGCAAGTAAATCTCTGCTGGATGATTTCACAGCTCAGCATGAGCATCATGTAGGAAGGCAGAGAAAATGTTTGCTTTTTTAAGGCTATAGGCAGAGATCCAAGAACGAAAAGGGATCTCAAATGGCTAAGTACAAGTGGCGATCACCAGCAGATAATTAAAATATTGAATAGGACTCTGAGGGAATGGTGTACAACAGCAGTAACTTCCAATATCCTACATTTGAAAAAGAACTAAGACCAAGTTTCTGAGTATTTGTTGAAGAGATGGTGAACTACTATATAAAGTGGTGATATTAGTATGGTGATTTAGACATAATTTAGTTTGCCTAAACCAATCCCTGTGAAAGTCTGACAGGATGGGCAGCTTCCCCCCACCCCCCCATCCCCCTTTTTAATCCTTGATATTGTCTTAGTGACTTACATACTTGAAACATTAGTTTAGCTAATTGTTTACTTTAGCTTGAAATTTAACTCATAATGTCAAGGTAGGAGTCAGTGGTTTTATTGAGTTCACCTGAAGTAAAGTCAGACAAACCAATGTCAGAAGGTTTATGACCTGTAGATCCAATGTTATATGGATGAAACCTGTTCAGCAAAGACAACTGATCTTTTATTGACCACAAATCCTAGGACACAACTTCATAATGATTTTACTGCACATCCATAGGTCAGGTGTATATGTATAGTAGATCTGATGCAGGATATGTTGGTCTAATTCTGCAATGGCTAGTTTGGAAAATCCCAAGAACTACACTTATTGCATGTGCAGATAGATTCCACACTGCACAAACAGTGAAATGTCTGGTGTAGATCTAACTTGAAGTTGTTTTTCATATGCTTGATGAATATTTATTATATATGATTTATGTAGAAGTAGGGGTTTGCAAGTACTTATCAGAATGTTAATTGAAAATTTTGTTTTTATTTGTTAATAATAATGCTGCTATTCTCCAGCCATGCCAATCTTTTAATATTTGATGTTATTTAAGAGACATTTAGGTGTGCTTTAAGATACAAACTTTTGACATTTTCCTATGTTTATCTTCTGGTTAGTATTTAATTCTCTTTCTTACTGTGTTACAGATCATGGCAGAATAGTGAAGGTGGATGAAAAGCAGTTCAGTGTATAATTTCCATGAAGACATACGCATCTGAGATACTGGACAATTCAAGTCTAACAGAAGGTTGCTTCAGTCTTGTCTAGAGTTAGTCCTCTTCCTGTAAAGAGGGTAAAGCAAGAGCAGAATAGTAGCAATGCAGAAAATGGGGTCCTTGTCCCTAAGTGTGACCATAAACTAGGTCGTTCATTACTGGATATCTGAACTTTTGCAGTATTACTTGATGACAGATCCACGGTAGCATCAATTTTATCTAATTTTAGTTGTCTACCATTCAGATGTCTACAGCTGAGCTAGTCACCCTGGATTCTCTTTATAGTCAATAGAGAAAAAGAGGCACTTTTTAGGGAGAAATTCACCATATTTTTGACATCTACTTTAGGATGAAATGAATCATGCCCTAGAAGTACTTATTTCTCTTCACTGAGTAAAGAAGGAGCACAGTGACTAGCTCACCTGTAGAGATTTACATTGTGAAGGTCTAAGTGACAGGAGCCCTATCATTTGATTCTGATCCTTACTTTAATCAGTAAACGATAGTTCTACAAAAGAAAAGAGCTTTCAAAATATGATTGAAAGCCATGCACTTCAGAATATTCCGCCAGCTGGTGCCATACGAGCATATACAATGCCCAGCAAGTATGATGGTTTCAGTTAGCTGGAATGGAAAATAAACCTGAAACTCAATGTATTCCTACATGCCAAAGGCTGACCCTGATCATGAGGTTTTGAACTAAATGGAAACAGAATCAAACTCTCACATTCTTCCTTAGCCCTTACTTTCCTTGAGCATATAACAACCTTATTTTTGCTCCTATTATGAAATATCTGATCAAAATATTTTGAAGGAATATTTGTAAGGATAATATAAAGTACATCTTAATAACCTCAGTTATTTTCATTTTCTCTGAAGTAATTTAACAAATTAAACTTAAATTTGTAAATTATTTTGAATGTTTTGAACTATAGATTTAAAAAGAAAAAAGCTTTATCATTTATTCCCTAGCACTAATTTTATCCTAACTTGACTCTAAAAAAGGTTTCCTTTCTCTTCTTCTGAAAAAAAAAATGTAATTTCCTACAAATATAATAAGACTGGATAGCACTAATTCTCCATTTTTGTCTTATTTGCCCCATAGAATAAGAGACTAGCTTCATATTAAGAACTATTTTTTTAATTGGCATTATTTATTTTGTTTATTGATATACCTTTGGGTCACTTATTTTATAATAAGAGAGTGGGAAAAATATTTTGCCTTCTATAGACTTTTTTAACTTCCTTTTCCTTTTTTTCTTATTATCTTTTAATATGTACATGTAGATGACTCATTTCTTGACCTATTCTAATATTAAAAAGCAAATTCCTCATTCCTTTGGGTATTGTACTGTAGATGTTACAACTGTAAGCAAATTTCAAGCTTTACAATAGAAATCTCTAGGGACTCCATGTGCAAAATAACAGCTAAATGATATTTTTGATATTTTGTAAATTACTTCTCTGAATAATAGGTGGTCATTATAATTTTTGTAAATTTGTCATGCTCTGTACATGCACTTCAGCAATTGCACTAGAAACAACATAAGAACCCTTACAATTGTTAACAGATAAAACCTGAATTTGAGTTTCTAATTATTGTAAATGTGATAAAAAGTAAAAAAGTGCCTTTGCCACAATTAACTGATTGGATCCCTCGGAAGCTTTAAATGTACATCATTTTCCTGTAGAAATTTAAAGAAATGGAAAAAGTTAGTTTCAATTTGAACATACTTGCTTCTTTTTTTATTTGTTTTTCCACATGCATATCCATTCCAAGCAATTAATGTTCAGTCAAATGTCTATAGCAGGATGTGGAGTTGGTAATTGTTTGAATATGCTGCTTTGCTAGACAACATGCATATTCATAACCAGGGTTACTAGTAGATTTATGTTTAATATAAGAGGAGGAAAGGATAAAGGAAAACGTAATGCAAAAAGTTAAATTTTTAATATATGGCACATTTATTATAGAGGTTTTTTATTCAGCTTTGATAGAACTATGCTAACAGTGTAAATGGTATTTTTAACTGATTTTAGAGATACAGAATAGCAGTTACTTTAAAAAAAAACACTTAATTCTTTATAAATAACATCAAGTCTAGAAAGAATTTGTTTCACTTATCGTATGCTGTGTCAGATTTAGTTCCAAATTTTATAACCCTAAACTTAGTTGTGTAGATATAGTCAAGATATAGCCAATATTACTCAAGTCTTCATTGTCTGTGTTGTGTGGATCACCACTGGCTATAATGGAAGCTTAGATACCTAATTCATATGTAAACAAGTATCTCAGACATCAAAAATTTAAGGTTCTACCTTGTGGAGCTGAATGTCATTCTTTAGAGCATAGATATTTATATTGTCTCAGTCTGGAACTGAACCCCACATCTCTTTTTCTTTTCCAAAGCTACATCATGAAAGTAAAATTCTGGAATATGGCTGACCCACCTCTAGTTCCCTGGATCCTCCTTCTTGCCTCTCTGGAAGATAGGAGGGACATTTACTTTCTTCTCATCCTCTGGAACCAGCTAGTTAAGTCTCCAGTTCACCATCACTTTTCATGGATAATCACACGTGGTCTCACAATGACATCAGCTGGCTGATGTCAGCTTCTTCAGTGCTTGTGGGTACATCCTACCAAATCCCATAGATTTTTATGTGTGCAGTTTGTTGAAATGGTAAGTCTTGCCAACTCCAAACTTTTTCACAGGTCTCAGGAGCCAGGAATTTTTGAAAGCCCGTCTTAACAATAAAGACCATGGTGAAGAAGGCATTGACTACAACCTTTTCCATGTCCTTTGTTACCATGCACTCTGCACCACTGAGCAACAAACTCACATTTTCTTGGCCTTCCTTTTGTTGCTGATGTACCTGTAGAAACCCCTTTTTGATCTTCATGTCCCTTGCCAGAGGCAGCTGTAAGTGAGCATGGGTATATCAGGTATATCAGCAGCAAAAGCAAGACTTAACCTGAACTGCACCATCTTTCCAAAAGGATAAGAAAGTTGTGTTAGGCATCATTACACTAACTACCCTGGCTTCTTTCTTGGACTGTGCCACCTCTCCCACAGAATAGAAAATTCAAGTAATTCACACAATTTCATATACACATGTGATAGAAGTGTTTTAATATCCAAGGCCATCTAGTCCTGCATTGGCAGTTTGGTCTTAAACTGCAACATCTTTGTAACTTCATAACCACTGTAAGAGGAATCTGGAGAGGAAAATAGGTATTTTTGGATGTCATACAGCATTTTAAATCTTACAGAGCCCGAGTAATGTTCCAAACGTGTATTTGTGTACAGTGACTATATAGTAAGGAACTAGTAATTATCTCTAGTGTAGACCTGTCTTGATAATTTCTAATGCTATATTAGAAATATATTGTTTCTAGGGCTTGATTCAGCTAACCATATTGGCTGGCATTTGCCATTACCTGTACAGGCAACTGAAATGAGTCCCAGATGCCAATCACAATGATATGAGATGAACACTTATTAACATGTAATGAGATAAAAGAATCATTTTAAAATATAAATAATTAAAATAAAAAGAAGCCTTTTAAAATATTAAAAACTTCAGAAACTGCTTTTCACCAGGTCCCCATTCTCTCATTTTTGTAGGTGGAAGTCTATTTTTAATCTTAAAAAGTAATTTGCCAGTTTTGATGGTTGCTTTTGTTTACTAAATCTAAGCATTTAGCTAGAACACTATCTGCTAGACGTGGTGTTTATGTTCACTTTCCTTCTTTTAAGGATGACCAGATTCAGTGGTAGAATAAGGTCTCTCTGATTACAGAATTAAAAATATATAACAACAATCTGACAGTAATATAATATATCAATTAAACATGAGTTACTAGTCTAGGGATACTAACATACGCAAGCCCTCATGATATATGCATGCTCCGTTAAATGTACGATCTTTACAGGACAGCTCCAAGCAGGTAGATTGTTTTATATTCAGATGGGGCAAGCATGTTATTTTATTTAATTTCAGCTTTGGTATAAAGAAATATTTATATATCTTAGATCCACAGCAATAATGAAAAAATGTAACAACTTATTTACCTTCATGTTTCCTATTCTTTATTTTAGGCTGGTTTCCTGTCTTTTCCCTCAGTTCTGAGTGAAAAAGAAATAGTTTGGAATCTGTAGCCTCTGAAGAAGAGCATATCTGTATAGGAATTGCAGAAACATGAGCTTGTTAATAAGTATTTTCATAATAAAGATTATTCTTCTTGTTATATATGCTGAGCAAGGACTAGAAAATAGGATGTACAAGTTTTCATAGTACTAATTGTGATTAAGAAGCCAACTAAAAGAGGGAGGGAATTGCTACTAAATATTAATATTCTATTAAAATGACATGATAGATTTAAAACTTGAGTGGAAGGAATTAGTTAATTTACTCCACAGACTGTAACTATTTTTTTCTAAAACAATTTAATTATTTATGTGTATCCATTAACGTATTTCTACTTTAGTAATATTAAAAATATATAAGGTAATAAGTTACCTAAATTTAAGGCAAATAAATAAAAGACCCATAAAACTTACCCAAGTGTGTGGCCACTGATCGTCCTAAATAACCCACAGATTTTTGTACTTAAGTTCAAATAACTCTTCTACATAAACAGTGAATGTTACCTTATAACATTACATAGATGAACCACCTGATCAACCTACTCAAGCAAGAAAGATTGTGTTTATACTAGGAAAACGGAGCATGTACGCTGAAAAGCTCAAAAAACAGCTTTCCTTCTATTGCTTCAAATCTCTCTCTTCAGTTCCTCTTTGCTACAGTCAGTAGCTGTGGTTTGCTTGGCAAATGTATAGTTTCAATTTTCTTTCAACTCTTCCTTCATCAATACCCACATTGATACAAGATCTTGTCACTCCTCCCTTTACAATATCATCTAAAATCTATCCCAGTCTTTCCATTCAATCTGCTAACAGTATTGCTGCCCCTCGGTGTTTGTCATTACCTGTTTTGACCTCACTTCCTTTTGACCTCTTAACTTCTTCCTTTTCTCCTTACCAAGAAATAAGCAAGCAAGTTAAGTTAGTCTTCGAATTTTCTTGCCCTTTAAATCAGCTATTTTCTAGATCTCTTCATGATCTTCCAAGGTTAGTCCCTTTATGCTATTTGTCAGGCTTCTGCTGCTTAAATCTTTTGCTTATTATTGCAATAATATTTTCCTTAATCAAAATTTCTTGCCTAATCAGTTCTTGGTAGTCTATTTTTGTGTCTCCCTTTCACTCTGTCTTAACTGGCTTTTTTAAATTCTACAACTTAGTCCTCTTCTTACTTCCCCTTTATAGTATAAGTTTTGTATGACTTTTAGTTTTGATTGCATATTCTCAGAAAGACCCAGTCCATTAATACATGATTCCAGGGCCCGTGTCACAGCCACAATTTTGGGTTTTTCAGTAATGGGATGGTCTACAAGGCACCATGCTTGCTGGCATCAGATAGAATTCACCTTTCTAAAGGGGGAAGAGGGTCTTTGCTCACAAGCTAGTAGGGGTTTTTGACAGAGCTTTAAACTAGGCTTGAAGGAGGAGGGGGATAATATCAGGCTTGCCCATGACAAGCTGTGGAATTACACATCAAGGTTAACACAGCAAGCCATAGGGAATACAGGAGACTCCTGGAGTGCACTGAAGATAACTTCTTAAGCCAAGTAATGGACAGCCCTAGTGGAGGGGAATAGATACTGGACCTGTTAGTCACTAACACAAGAGAGCTAATTGGTGACATCAAGATTGGAAGCAGCCTGGGCTGCAGTAGTCATGCACAGTCCTGAGGGATATGGGTCAGGCAAACAGTAAAGTCAGGACCCTGAATTTTAGGAAAGCAAAATTCTGGCTCTTCAAGGAGTTAGTCAGTAGTTACCCCCTGGGAAACTGCCTTCAGGGGCATGGGAGAAGCACAGGGCTAGGAAATCTTGAAGGACATTTCCCATAGGTGCAAGACCTCTTGTCAGGAAAGGAAGGCAAAAGACCAGCATGGCTGAGTCAACACTTGCTGGTCAAAACTAAAAAGCAAGGAGATGCACAGGAAGTGGAAGCAGGGGCAAGTATCCTGGGAACAGTATAGGGATGTTGCACAGTTGTGTAGGGATGGGGTCAGGAAAGCCAAGGCGCAGTTGGACATGAACTTGACAAGGGACATGAAGAATAATAAGAAGGGCTTCTACAGGTGTGTCAGCCAGAAAAGGAAGGTCAAAAAAAGCATACCCTCTCCTTGATGAACAAGACTGGCAAAATGGTAACAATGGATGAGGAAAAGGCTGAGGTGCTCAACAACTTTTTTGCTCATTCTTCGCTGGCAGCCTCTCTCTTCCACCACCTTTTGAGTGGATGGACCACAGGACAGGGACTAGGGGAGGGAAGTTCCTCCCACTGTTAGAGAAGATCAGGTTTGTGACGAGCCTGACCATACATAAAGTCTATGGGACCTGAAAATATACATCCCAGAGTCCTGAGGGAACTGGCTAATGTAGATGCCAAGCCACTCTCCATCTTACCTGAAAAGTCATGGCAGTAAAGTGAAGTCCCCAGGGACTAGAAAAAGGGAAACATCTCACCCATTTTTAAAAAGGGTAGAAAGGAGGACCCTGGGAGCTACCAACCTGTCAGCCTCACCCTCTGTGCCTGGTGCCTGGAAATATCATGGAACAGATCCTCCTATAAGCTATGCTAAGGCACATGGAGGACAGGGAGGTGATTTGAGACATCCAGCATGGCTTCACCAAGGCCAAATCTTTCCTGATGAACCTAGTGGCCTCCTATGATGGAGTGACTACATCAGTGGCAAAGGGAAAAGCTATGGATACCATCTGTCTGGACTTCTGTAAAGCCTTTGACATGGTCTCCCACAACATTCTTCTCTCTAAATTGGAGATAGATGGATTTGATGAGAGGATTGTTTGGTGGATGAGGAATTGGTTGGATGGTTGCATCCAGAGGGTAGCAATGTCCTGGTTTCAGCTGGAACAGAGTTAATTTTCTTTTTAGTAGCTGGTGCAGTGCTTTTGCATATGCTTTGTTTTGGATTTGGTGTGAGAACAATGTTGATAGCACTCTGATGTTTCTAGTTGTTGCTGGGTAATATTTATACTAAATCAAAGACTTTTCAGTTTCTTGGGCCCTGCCAGCAAGAGGGTTGGAGGGGCATGGGGAATTGGGAGGGGACACAGCCAGGACAGCTGACCCCAACTAGCCAAAGGGACATTCCATACCATATGATGTCATGCTGAGTATATAAACTGGGGGAAGAAGGAGAAGGAAGGGGGAAACATATGGCATTATGGCCTTTGTCTTCCCGAGTAACTGTTATGCATGATGCAGCCCTGCTTTTCTGGGCATGGCTGAACACCTGCCTGCTAATGGAATGTAGTGAATTAGTTCCTTGTTTTACTTTGCTTGCATGTGTGGCTTTTGCTTTACTGATTAAATTATTCTTATCTCAACGCTTACATTTAACATTCTTTTCCGATTCTCCTCCCCATCGCTCTGGGTGAGGGGGAGTGAGCAAGCAGCTGCATGGTGCTTGGTTGCCAGCTAGGATTAAACCATGACAAGTGGTCAATGGCTAATGTCCAGATGGAGATCAATGACAATTAGGGTCCCTCAGGGGTCCATACTGGCACCAGTACTATTTAGTATCTTCATCAATGACATGGTGGGATCGAGCGCACCCTCCGCAAATTTGCAGATGACACCAAGTTAATGGTGTGGTTGACACACCTGAGGGATGGGATGCTATTCAGAGGGACCTAGAAAAGCTCAGGAAGTGGACCCATCTGAACCTCATGAAGTTCAACAAGGCCAAGTGCAGGGTGCTGACCCTGGGTCACAGCAACCCCTGGTATCAATAAAGGTTGAGTGATCAAACGATCAAAAGCCCTGCCCTGTGGAGAATGACTTGGGGATGCTGGCAAAGGAAAAATTAAATATGAGCCAGCAATATGTGCTTGTAGCCAAGAAAGTCAAATGCATCCTGGGCTGCATCAAAAGAATTGTAGTCAGCAGGTTGAGGGAGGTGATTCTGTCCCTCTACTCTGCTCTGGTGAGACCCCACCTGGAGTACTGCATCCAGCTCTGGAGTCCTCAGCACAGGGAAGACATGGACCTGTTGGAACAGGTCCAGAGGAGGGCCACAAAAATCATCAGGGAGCTGGAACATCTCTCCTATGAAGAAAGGTTGAGAGACCTGGGGTTGTTCAGCCTGGAGAATAGAAGGGTCTGGGGAGACCTTATTGTGACCTTTCAGTACTTCAAGGGAGCTGATAAAAGGATGGGGACAGACTTTTTAGTAGTGCCTGTTGCAATAGGGCAAGGGGTAATGTTTTTAAACTAAAAGAGTGTAAATTTAGACTAGATATAAGGAAGACATTTTTTTACAATGAAGCTAGTGAAACACTGGAAAAGGTTGCCAAGAGATGTGGTAGCTGCCCCATCCCTGGCAACATTTAAGGTCAGGTTGAACAGAGCTCTGAGCAACCTGGTCTGGTTGAAGATGTCCAGGCTCATTTCAGGGGTGGTTGGACTAGATGACCTTCAACCCAAGCTATTCTACAGTTCTGTGATTCTCTGATTCTCTTTGTCTGTCCTCTGATCTTCATTGAAGTCTGTTGCATATGAAGGTATACACATTTCTTGCTCTTTTCTAAGTTTATTCTTGCTGTGCTCAAACAGAATGATGCACAGAATTGAGTTGAGGGAGCAAAAGCAACAGAGGTCAGACAAAATGTAATGGTGCTGTTGTGACCTTTTGACACCATGAGGACTCAGAGTTAGTAAATGGAGCTCAACTACCCTTTGAAGACAGAGAAAAAACCACAAATTCTTTAGTATTTTCAAGCTATGTGCTGGCCATTTTAAAATGTGTCATTTTATTTTCAAATGCAGAGATATTTATACTTGCTGAATTGCACATTACACAGTCATTCAGTAGCACCTCCTTAAGTGACATTTTGCCTGGATATGCTCATTATCACCATAGTAACTGAACCCCTTCCTTCACCCAATCCTACATGCATCTTCCTTTTCTCTCATATTTCATCTTGCTTCTCAGGAAGATTTTATATGAAGCTATTATATTACAGAAACTGTTATACGTTGTGCAAAGTAATTGGCACATTTATACTTACTCCATAAAGATGCTGATTTTTAACTTTATATATATATATATATATATATATATATATGGTCAATAATTAATTATCTAAATAATTACCAGTAATTTGTGTTTGCTTTTAAAATGAATGATAATATTATCTGGAAGATCAGAGAACAACATCTCAGGCAAAGATTAGCTGCATAAGTAACTGAGCTTCATTAAAAAAGCACACATCAGAAATTATACTCCACTGGCAGACGGGAACAGACTAAGGTTAAAAGGAAGATAACTGGTAAATGAACAGTGAGTTACACAAGGAAGTTGGTTCATATATTCAACTATAATAATAGTAATAATAATAACAACATATTTCTAAGGTCATGAGCACTCAGACATAATAGTCTTAAGTGGAACTTCTGGATTTTCCATCACTTCAGTGTAAAGCATAGACATTCTGAACACAGTTTAAGAAAGTTTAAATAAGAAAATTGTTAATACAATCATGGCATCCATATTTTTTTTAAATTGTTAGATCTAATTTATTTTAATTTGATAGTGTTTCTTTTTTGTATTGTAGTCATGCATTGAATATTTAATCAAAGGAATATACCTCAATATTCATGGCCTCACTTTTCTTAAAAAGTGGGATTCTTCTTCAGACGGTAGGCATCTCAATTTAGGAATCTGAATTCAGTATCGTTAATGGACTTTTTGTTTGGTATATTCTAAGGATGCTGATATCTGGAAGTCTGAAGTATATGGCACAGAGAATGCTGTTCCACACCTCTTCATCTTACATACCTCTGTCTAGAGTTATTTATTATCTCAGTCTATGTATTTAAAAGTCCATATATTTATTATGTAATAATGTCTAAATTTATTTATCTGTGTTATATAGTGACTTCCTTCAACTGTATCATTTTTCTAAGACAACGGTACCTGCCAAATCCTGATGGACCTCCCACAGGAATCCTACCTTTGCTGCCTGTGACACCCACTGTCCATTCCCTAGGCTTCTGTAGTTACTATTATAGAGTGGTATCACCTGGATCTTGGACACACTGGCATATTGCTTCTTATGTTTGCCTTAATCATGTGAGCGTATATAGGCATTTCACCCAGCAAGAATATTTTTAATTTATTAGAAAACCTAAGAGTAGTTGGATTAAATGGGAAAATATACATGCAAGAAGAAGATTCTTTGGTTACTGTTGTGCACTATGTCATCAGCTAGGGTCTTTCTGATGCTGAAATAGAGGGAGTCCTGCCCCAGGAAAGCTGGCTTGAGGGAAGATGATTAACACAGGCTAATTTTAAGTATCCCATCTGAGGCAAAGTTGATTAAACACCCTCCTGGGATATCTTGAGCTTCCATGAGAACCTGTGCATTATCTACTGCCTGATATTAATCATGAAGCAGTAGGAAATAGCAGGAAATAGTGATCAAGCTTTCACAAAGGTTTGAAGTATAACTTGAAAGTGCTAATGTTGTCACTCCCTCCTGTCTGGTCTTTGAAACAATTTACTACCTGAGGCTTTGGGATAAACCTATATGAAACATACTTTCGTAACGGTGGTTGAAGCTTGCTAGCAAATCCAACTCAGATCCAACCTACCAATGTCAAAAGATCTGGACTAGGACTGAGTTAAATTCAAGACCTGAGTTAGAGGAAGGACTTTATGAGGGTAGAATCTGGAATTAGGCAAGCAGCAGATAATTTATAGAAGAATATGAGCAGATTAGATTTCCTAATTGTCTGGCAAGTGAGAGCTACACACTTGAGACTTGCAGAAACAGGAAAATGTCTAAATGTATATGGATGTGTAAATGTAGATGGCCACCAGGTATGAACATGAAGATATTCAGAGTATTTATTAAACTGTCTATATCTCAACCCATGAGTTTTCTTAATTTTACCCCTCTGATTCTCTTTCCCATCCCACTGGGGAAGAGTGAGCAAGTAGTTATGTGGGGTTGAGCTGCCTACCTGGGCTAAATCTCAACATACACAAAGCAAAACATGGATAATAATGAGTTGACTTATTTACCAATATTAAAACCCAAACAAAGAAACAAAACAAAAAAAACCCTCCACATAAATGACTATTCCTTGCAACTATATTAGACACCTATCTTATGACAGCCCATGGAATTACGGTTTTCTCTGATTAGCTGTAAAGGGAATCCATATGACTAGCTTTTAACTAGACAACTATCTCTTAGGCAGCAAAAAATGGATGAGGTGAATTCCACAATATAGCACTTTAGTACTTTTGGGATATATCTAAGTAGGAAGAAAATTAAACTACTGAAAAAAGAAGAAACAAAATTGTTGACTGTCAAAGGAAAATTATATATCTATGATCAAAAATGGTGAGAATGAAAATATAAAAAAAGGTGAAGAATAAATGTAATTACAGAAAATGGAAATAGTATTTCTGTATGTATTATACTAATTAAAATATTGATAATGCAGAAGAATATTAATGACATAAAATAGTCTAGGCAACTTTACCTGAAGTACCAGATTCTTTAATATGGAACTACTTATTCAGAGAATCAGACACAAAGCTGGTCATCTTAGACACAATGTATTATAAGCATTTAATAAACTATGTCCATGGAATAACATCAATATAATTAGGTATTAAACAGCTAAAATCATTATTTAGTTGATTTTCTTGTGAATTCTCTAAATCTGAATTGAAAATAAGCCACCTTTTGTGAACTTTCACTATGTTCTTCTTGTATTGCAGGTGCTCAAGAAGAAAGAAGTATTGAATCTCTTCAATTATTACACCAAATGTTCATTTTCTTCCAAACCATGTCTCAAAATAAAAAAGAATACAATCAAACATGGAAAATGTTTTCCTGTTTTTGTTTTGGGTTTGGTTTTGTTTGTTTGTTTGTTGGGTTTTTTTTACCTTTGAGTATCTGAAACTTATTTCAAGCTTAGTATTGTTAACTAGAAATGATTCCAGAAGTTTGGAATTGCAGAATGTGACACAAAGTTTCTTAGGCTTCCTTTTTCACACACAGACTATTAGGTAAATATGACATGGAAGGTAGAACAAAGCAAAAAAAAAAATTTTTTTGTAATTTCAAAAATCAATTTACTATGTAGACCTTAAAGGCAGAGTTCCTCCACTTGACCAAATAAGAGAGGAATTCATTTTCTGAAACACTGTTCATTGAAAATAAAATTATTTGCAATTTCTTGACATTACTCCTACTTACAATTATTCTTTATTAGCAGTTATTTAGGATAGTGATTTGTACAAATGCTTGTACAAAGGAAAAACATGAATAATACAAAATATTTGTCAGTTGTACTGTAATAAAAGAGATATAATATTCATTTTTAAGATGATTATGAATCATCTTATGATTTTGAAGGTCTTTAAAAGAATGGCCCAATATAAACATAAAGAATCACAATGGGTTTGGCAAATTTTGTGCATACCCTGTAGTGCATGGGGTGCAGAAGATCAGATAGATTGCTGTGCTTCATCCTGGCAATGATTTAACTTGCATTATTAATTCCTAGAGAAAATTCTCACAGATAATTGACAGTTGACTGTATCTGACTTTTGAGATGATGCCAGATGATTCATTGCTCTTGACAGTGATATAATTAAGTTTTTGCCTCTAGATAGTAAAGCATTAAATCACTATACATACTTGTATGTTTGCAGGTATATTTTATGGTTTTGGTGTATTCGTTTTTCCCTTTGCATTCTTGTGCCCATTCTGGGTAAGGGATTGCTCTTCTTCAAATTTCCACACTTCTGAATAGGAATTTGGAGAACCTGATTCTTAGAATATATATTTGACAGCAGCTTTGGGTGGTATCTCTCTTGTTCCTTTACAAAACGATGATGCCAGTGGTTTTAGACATACTCTATCATGTTTCCATAGGTTGGAAATAGCTTCTGCTATTTTACTTTGTCTGTAACTATATTATCTTGTGCTAAGCACCACTGATTTCCCACTCTTAAGTATATTCTGGAGTGCTATGTTTACAAGAATGACTATTACTATTCCATGAATAATGTCTTGTGCTGTTCTGAGTTAAACAGATCATTTATTTTTGTTACTGGTAGAAGATATATACTCTATTGATTCCAGATAGGAGGACGGATTCTTCATCTTATGCCCTTTGTTTTGGCTTAATCTTTTTTTTTTTTTTTTTTTTTTTTTTTTCCTGCTACTCCTGTAGGCATAAATGAACAGATAAGAATAAACCCACATTAATACAGAACACTAAAAACTGAATTCTCATCCATTTTCACTGCAAAATATAGGATCAAAAGACTCTATACCATCCTTTGGTATTTTTCACTGTATTGAAAGTGACCCTTCTAAATAGAAGGGTCGTATAACACTCTTCCTTCATGTATAAAATCTAACATAAAGGTAAAAAAAATTAGGAATTTTAGACATTGGTATTCATGACCATAGCACTCCAGTAAGGGAGGAAGTGAGCACCAGTGTTAGAATTCAAGTATTTTTCAATACCAGGTATTGCTTTGAAAGGCTTGAACCTAAGAGGACAGTTGGAAAATTATGTTATCTTACAACTTTATATTGCTTTATTCTCATAAAATCACACTTAAAATTATAACAAAGCTGAGGTCAGTTTTATTTTTAGAAGAAAGAAAAGTGTAGTTAAGAGTAACTAAGGCTTATTCATAAGACACGTTATAAATCTTTAGTCTATTGAGCCCCACAGTGTAAGTTCCATGGACAAGCAATACCTGAAGAGAAAGTGAACTGTGGGCCTGGATGATGGGTAACAGATAAGTCTGGCTCCCTGTGCATCTTTACTGTTGTACAAAAAAGAGGTGAGGAATGAATATGATCCAGCATCTATAGTGCTCAGTTATTATGTCCCTTTATAACTTTGGAACTGCTCCAACTGTCTGTCTACAAGGAAAGTCTACTATCAAGAGGGCTATCCACAATTAGTGCAGCTAATCCCACTGCAATGGAAGCTATTCCATATCCATTTCTATTTAGATAGGTAAGTAGGTAAGTAGGTGGATAGGTAGACAAATAGATAGATAGGTGCATACACCACAAGCACTTTATTTTATGGAGAGTTACATTGAATGTGCAACTAAATCTGATAGTGACTCAACATCAGCTTTACTGGGCCCTGAAGGCTAATTCCCTCCATCAGATTTCCCTAAACATGCCCATGTCATCAAATTACCATGCTAGTCACATGAGACAGTCTCATTAGGGGACTTGGACTTGAGTTATTTCTGAGCCACGTCCAGTTCAAGAGTTACAGACAACCACTCTGATTTTAAAAAATAAGAGCTTCTATTTTTCATCACAAACACTGAGAAGAAATAGAATAATTAAGAGACTTCTATGTGGTAGTTGTTTTCTGGAATCTTGTTTAAAATAAATAAAAAAACCCCAAACCCTAATTCACAAATATTTTTTTTTTTTTCCAGAAAACAAAATAAAGTATGGCTGGAGGATACTACTTCAGGACCCTGTGGAGATGTACAATTTGATCTATCCAAGCAAATATAATTGCTGTGGAATTTTATTTGAATATTTTTATTAAGATCTTTTTAGAGGGAATTAAGAAAAGCTAAGTACAAGTTAAAAAGTGAAATTTCAAGTAGCAGTAGATTATACACATTTATCAAATAGCCTTCAGTCTCTTGGTTCTATCTAGACAAGAGGTACCTTGTCTTACCTTGGGAATAAATACAGGTTTAATAGAAGTAACAAGGAGTAAATTCTAGCAGATGACAACACTTCAGGATAATTTGTCAGGTTTACATCATTATATACTACAGGAATTCTTCCCTGGGGACATTTTATAGAAGAGGTATAAGCAACCAAGAACTATAACAGATGAACTTGCAGATTGGAAGCTAAATGGCTGTACTGCATTCAGGAATCCTGAGGCACATACCTGTGTTAACCTGTTTTTTTACACTGACTGGACCAAGTCACATGCTGGTCTCAAGCTCCATCCATTCTTCCTTTTTTTCTTAAACATCTTCATCAGAAGACTGCTGAATCCTGTACACTTATGTATAAAATTTTAAGAAAATTAAATAGCCCCTACAGAGATGTTAACTCATGCACATCTGGAGAAGTAAAGATTTTGTTTGTTTGTTTTATTTGGTGCTCATTAATTGTGATCAACATTCATGTCCCACATGTGTTTCTGTTCATTTCACTTTCTATCAGCTGAGAATTTTTACTTTGGATATTTTCACAACACTATATTGCTAGTTCCTTTGCCTCATTTGACTGTGGACAGGGATTAATGAATTATCTGCATATGAAATTACATGGACTTGTTTGACTTCTGGTATTTTGCATGTGAACATGTATCTAAGGCATTGTGAAGTCCCTGGGTAACTCAAGGAAAGCGGAGTCCCTGTCCTTTGAATGTAAAGACAAATTTGTACTAACAAGTCCTAGAAATATGTCAAAGAAAAAATTGCATATTTTTTTTTCTGCCCACATTGCCTTAGACGCTATTTCTTTCAGAATCTTTGGCATTTTTGCTACAACCATATTTACTCATTGCTAGGCAAAATTGTCATGGGAAACAATAATCACATTCAGGCAGTTTTGTATAGCAAATGGATAGCTACTTTGACAGAATAAAGTTTGACACTAACTGAACTCCAGCCTCCAGGGCATGTTGTCTGTATCAATGTATTTCACAGATCTAGGATCTAAGACATTAAATAACTTGAGTATTTTAATAATTTCCTCAGAATGGTTTAATTCTGCACTGTATCTTTTTCAGCAACCTAGTTCAAAGGTGCCATAAAACCCCAGACTTACCATAGCAAACGTCTAACAGTGTGAACAGTCTCTTAGATTTATGTGGGAGTACACTAGTGCCTAAAATTATCTGTATATTTGAATGGATATTTGGTTTAGACCTGTGTAAATAATGTCATAGATTTTTTTCAATTCTATGACATTAAATAAAGAAGGTTCAGTCCTAACTAACAACAGAAAGAAACCAGAATAGGATATAGCTGAAATAAAGGTCTGTGAAAACTAAGTGCTTCTGCAAAAACAAAACAAAACAAAACAAAACAAAACAAAACAAACAAACAAAAAAAACCCAAAAAACAACCAAAACAACAAAAAACAGTAAAGGACAATGTTATAAAGCTGGAAATACATTGAAAATTGGAATAACTGTTGTGGTAACATATTGATCACATTTCAGCCATTAGTGACCAAGCACTAATTGTTGGGATATGGTGGAACCAGCCCTTTGGCGGATTAACTCTCCAGACAAAATCTTTTAAGTAGAAGAGTAGATATCATTTCTTGGCAGAAATGTAGGATATATATGATATCAAAAGGGTTTTTTTGGGGAAGCTTTGTCATCATGGAAAAAGGACAAAGTACTCAGAAGCTAAACAGATGTTTCAGGAACTCCTAAGAGTTTCCCAGTGTTACAGACAGAACAAAATTTTTCTGCCCCAAGAACCAAAAGCTGGGGATAGGGTACTGCTATTCAGAAAAGGATGAGCTGATGTGAACCACTATGAAAATAAATGAGGAAAAGACAAGAACAATGGTCTCTAATAAAAGACACATTCCTCTTTCCCTTATCTAAATGCAGAGGCAGTGGTTGGAGAGTGTTTCCAGGGCACTGGAATAGGCAAAGGTGTCAGCTGCATAGCGCTTTAGCTGCTTCCATCCATCCATTGCCCTAAGCAATAATCTGTTCTGCCTATGCTCAGATGCAGCTGTGAGGTGAGTTTTCTGACAATTCTTTTGCAGACTAACATTGAAATCAGTGGATTTATAGCAATTCATATTATTTTAGGATCTATGGACCTGCATATATTCTTATTCTTGAAATGCAGAATGACAGCTGAAAATGCTGTTGTGCTGTCTCCAGTAATATATGTGCAAGTGCATGTACTGAAACTGTGCTTCCATCCACACATTTTAACATTTGGTTCAAATTCTGTGTTTGCTCATAGTGTTCAGGAACACTGTTAGGAGTTACGGGCTAAAATTTTGGCAAGATCTCTATCTATCAAAAGCAAATATATATAATTAAAATATATAATTGCTTACACTTATACACAAACATTTTTATACATTTACTTTGTAACCACAAATTTTTGGGTGACACTGGTCATTCAAACTTGTCTTTAAAGAGCTCATGTATCATTTTGGAAGCATACACCCTTTAAGAAGTGACTATGGAAAACGATAAATACTGGGGTCACCTTATTCTTTTATCAAAGGCAAAAAAGCAAAGCTGACATTATTTTTAGAATCAGTTTGCAGGTACAAGGCGCTTCTTTGTATTCACTGAAGGTAAATAACATATATATAAAATATATTAAAAATACTGATGTAGTAATTTTGTTTAGATTTCTACTATAGTCTCTGTGACTTGCAGAAATAGGTACTTTAATACTCCTCTACATATATATTTTTGAAACAGCTAACACTATCAAAACTGAGATGCAATAAGTTATCTAAGGCATCAAGAAAATTTTCATATAGTTTTCTTCTTTTTAAGGTGAAAATGTCCAAGAATTGACTATTTTTATGACCTGTGACCTGAAAATCTCTCTCCTTCTCTCTTTCTAAAAGACTTAGTAGAAGCTGAACAAAATTCAAGGGGAAGAACATAAGAGACTTAACCTTTATGATCCTATAAAAGGCTGAATCACTAAAACAGTTAAAGAATAATTACTGTCTCACCAAAAGTCAGAAGGAAGATTTTCTAAGGAACAAGTCGCCTTAGCAACTCTCTCACAAAGCATCTGAGGTCAGTTTGAATTACTGTGACAGCTAGATATGCTGTTATTTTAGAATGGTGTCAGCAGCTCTGTAACTCAGGTTCTTAATTTCTTTGAGAAGCTGCTGTTCTCAGGGGTTATTAATAACTTGACCGTTTGAAATGGCATGAAAGATTTGGCATAAAAGTTTTCAGTACAGACTTTCTTTCTTGTTACATGAAAAAGTTCAAATTTGGTAAAATTTTTTCTTCAGCTGTATGGTAAAATGAAGAAATAGGCATTAATTTCTGATACTTTTCAAAAGCGCTAACAAATAACCTTCTTTTTGTTGGACAGCAGTGGGGGGTTTTGCAACTTCTTGAAGGTATGCATCCATCATGATACTCAGAAGCACTTGTAAATGATGATTCAACTATATTGATTTTTTGGGTGGAAGAGAATTTTAAAAGCCTCTGAAAGTTATTTGATACCATTAATACTCATCCATATGCTTTTGATTTCTTTTTTTATCAAACATAGGTAAATATATTTTAATAGTTATGACAAAGAAGGCAATCAAGAAATGGGTGGAGCTATTCAAATAGGTCTGGAATATATAAATATTTAACACAGGTGCAACTTAGAATGATAACAATTAAACATATAAGCTTCTGAAGCTTACAGAAGTAGGTTTTGATCACAGCCTAATAGAAGGAGTCATGAAATTGTTGTATAAACTGAATTGTTTCACATTATAATTCTATATGGAATTATAATTCTATACGGAACTAAACTGTATCTAAATTAATATTATGAATTTAGGTAAAGACATATTCCTCAAGAAACTGACTTCTTTTAAATATACTAAATTCATTTGGTTTCCCAAATGCTGTTTGAAATCATATTCATAATCAGTTCCACACATTCTCTCAAAGGTCTTTGGTTACTCTAGGTAAAATAGATCTGCTTTCCCAGTATGAAGTTTTATATACGCAATATTTTGTTGAAAACAACAGTGCAAACTGATGTGAAAAGAAAACCAAACAATGATTAGGTAGAAATAATACTGCCTATCCTTTTTTTCAAGGAGCAACCAGATTCTCACACAATTTTAATGGTTTTTCTGACCTTACAACTTTGCTTTCACATAATTGTGAAATCAGAGCTGGTTTCCAAAGAACCATTTAAATGTCTGTTGTGGTTTAATCTTGGCTGGCAACCAAGCACCATGCAGCCACTTGCTCACTCCCCCTCACCCAGAGAGATGGGGAGGAGAATTTGAAAGGAATTTAAAAAAACTTGAGGGTTAAGAACAATTTAATAGGTAAAGCAAAAGCCGCACACGCAAGCAAAGCAAAACAAGGAATTCATTCACTACTTCCCATGGGCAGGCAGGTGTTCAGCCATCCCCAGGAAAGCAGGGCTCCATCATGTGTAACGGTTACTTGGGAAGACAAACCCCATAATGCCAAATGTCCCTCCTTTCCTTCTTCTTTCCCCATCTTATACATACTCAGCATGATGCCATATGGTATGGAATACCTCTTTGGCTATTTCAGGTCACCTGTCCTGGCTGTGTCCCCTCCCAATTCCCCGTGCCCCTCCAGCCCTCACACTGGCAGGGCCCAAAAATCCCAATAGTCCTTGACTGAGTATAAACATCACCCAGCACCAACCAAACCCATCCGTGTGCTATCAACATTGTTCTCACATCATAGCCAAAACACAGCACTGTACTAGCTACTAAGAAGAAAACTAAATCTGTACCAGCTGAAATCAGGGCAATGTTTTAGAAAGAAGTCCAATATACAAACATTAATATTCTTTGCTTTGCTTTTTTTTCAAATGGTTATGAGTCATGTGGTGGTTTTAAATGTTAAATAACTATTTTGTATCTAAATGTCTGGGAAAAGATTAATTTACTTCACAACCATAGTGTGCCCAAGAGTTTAAACGGCTGCTCTAATACAAATAGCGTTTCAGCTTATACACATTCTGCTTTTATCTCCACAGGATTTACATTAAAATTCTGGAAAATTAGTGAATTGCTCATTACATCTTTGCGTATAAGACAGAATAATGTTAAAAAAATCTTTATACTATAGTTGTGGGTTTTTTTTAATTCAGTGACTTGGTAAAGCTATTGAATTTATTTTATTGTAATACAAACTTGTTCCCATTACTTTAATTTATAAATCAGTTCATAGTGTAAGCTGCATCTCATTCAGTGTTAGATATCTGATAGTTGTGAGATATTTGCAGCTGACCTAATATAGTTAAATTCACTTTTTAACCCATGCAATGAAATAAGAGCTTTAAGAATAAAGTTCATCTAGATGAATTTCTACGTGTAAATTTGACATGTCTAGAGTTAGATAGAGTTCTTTGTTCTCTAAAAGCCCACACTGTATTATCACACCTTGAGAAAAAAAATAAAAATAAAACAAACTATCATGGCCTTGGTTAATGATGAAAGATACTTTCATTATTCCTTTTGCTTGTGCCAGTAGAGAGTTTGGTGTTCCTACAGTCATGGGAAGGATGACTTCAGTACTCTATACTCTTCCTGTAGAACTGTAAATAACAGTTTCAAAAGAGAATTTGTAAAAACTAACCATGAATAATCCAAATTTCTATGTAATTTAAGCTCCTCAGTTTATCTAGGATTCAGTCGTTACAAATTTTGTAGAAATTTGGAGAAAAGGGCTTAATGAGACTTATGTGATTTAGCAGTAATTGAAACTAAAATATCCTGTATCAAGTTTATGTATGTATACATAATGTGTATATATATAAAATTATAAATATACACACAAATATAGAGGAGCCTACAGATAAGACTCTCAAAATGGTTACTTTAATGAAAAAAAAGTGGTGAAGTAGACTGAAAATGGAAAGAACCATAAAATCATAGAAGAAAAGTAATTTGAAAGGGACCTCCAAAGGTCACCTAGTCACACCTCTTGCTCAAATCAGGAACAACTTCAATATTAGTTCAGGTTGTTTATGGCCTTATCTATGTGAATTTTAAACATCTTCAAAGACAGAAAATCTGTAAGCTCTTGTCATAAACTATTCCAGTGCTTAACCTCTTATTGTGAAGAATGTCTGTATCCAGTAGGAATTTCCATTCTTGCAGCCTCATTTTTTTTGCTTCTTGTCCTTTTGCTGTGCATATATGATGTGTCTGATTCCATTAGATCTATAGCACCTCAAGTCATGGTACAATAACGTGAGATAGAATAATGTGAGAAGGCCCCAGCCACCTTCTCTTCTTCAGCCTGGACAAGTCCAGCTCTCTCAGCCTCTCTTTGTACATCTTACACCTCAGATCCCTGACGACCTTGGTGCCCCTCAGCTGGGCCCTCTTCCATTCAGTGACATCTTCCTTGTACTGGGGAGTCCAAAACTGGACACAGTATTCCAAAGGTGATCTCACAAGTGTCTAGAGCAGAACAATAATTTCCTTGATCTGCTGGATATACTCTGGCTCAGGCAGCTCAATTAGTCTTCTTGTTGCCAGCGTACACTGCTAGGTCATGTTCAACTTGTTCTGCATAAGGACTCCCAGATCCTTTTCCATAAATAAACTTTCTATTCAATCAGTTCTGAGCTTATACTGAGGCATGAGGTTATTTTGACTCAGGAAGGACTTTGCATTTTTTGTTGCGTAACCTAATGATGTGTCTGTTGGCCTATTCCTACAATGTGCTGAAGTCTCTCTGAATGGCAACCCTGCTCCCCAACATACATTCATCTCCCCTGATTTAGTATCACCCACAGAATTGCTGCTCATGCATTCCATGTCATTGTCCAGGTGACTCATGAAATTACTGTCCTTCACATAAACAGGAAGAATGATATCTGGAACTCAAGAAATTGCTGGAAAATGTCATTTGCATTTTCTTCTTTGTTGTCTACAAAATGGTGAATATAAAGTTTCAAAATTATGGGAGAAAACTGATGTCAACTTCTCTCTTTTGAAAAAATACTGAGAGGAAGACAGAACTAAATGGTAGTAATCTGAATTTATTTCTGAAGCAGAAGATTACTGCTAGTTTTATAAACAAAGTGTTTTTTTAGAATGACTGAACATTGCTACGCCTTCAGGTTTTGAAGACAGAAAAGAATAAACCACTTTTACAAAGAATGAAGATTAAAAAATAAGCAAATTAGTTTAAAGTCAGTTTAGCATATTTCATCATGAAACTTCTATTTACAATTTCATTCATTCTGTTTCTGTACTGGATATACAATAAGTTATCTTCATTTGAAAGCTGAATCATTTCATAAAAGTACGTTGTCTAGCAGTTTTGATGATAAACATACAGAACAAAAAGAAGCAATGAATGCAATGGTCTGTGCCTGACAAGTCAGTTCCTCTCCCTGTATTTTTATAAACTGATTTGAATACAGATTTTTTCCTAAAGTTTTACGAAAATGTCATTTCTGAAAAGCATAGTTTGCTTTGGTTTATTTTGCTGTTTGCTGTGTTTAGTGACTTACACTTCCATCAGAAAAACTTGCTTACCAACATTCAGCCTGAATGCTTTTGATTTGTAAATGCTAACCTCCAGCATAATGAGTAGGAACTTCATATGTTGTATGAATATACCACTTGAAGGAATCTCCCACATTACCCTAGTGTATTTTTTTTCACTTCTGATATAAGTTCATTCCCATATATTTTCCTTCTCTTCTTATTTTAGTGTCATCTCACTTTTTCTTCAGTGTCAGCTTCCCTCTTTCCTACTGATCTTTCTCTATGTATCTAGAAAGAATTGCTTAGCCTTCTTAAGAGGATATCTATACCTTTTATTCTTCACCTTTCCCCCCTCTGGGAATTTTCTATTCTGTTTTTTCTTCCAAGAGAAGGACTTCAGTCATCCTTTATTCTCTCCTTGTCTTTGTTCACTTCTACTTCTTGAAGACTTTGTGGTATTAAGGTGGGAAAGGACATGCCCTCAACTTCATTTAGCTTTTCAACGTATAATTAATAGGTAGCATTCTGCCTTTCTCCAGGATTCTCCAGCTTTAACTAAAATATATATATATATGGTTTAGCTTTAAATGGTTAACTATAGCTTTGATTAACTATAGCTTTTATAGTTCTTTGATTTTTCTTTCAGTTAGAGTACTTGCCATGGGATTAGTATATGACATGACAAATTCATTTGCACTGAAAATGCTAAAGATTATTTGATTGAATCCTGATTTAAGAAATCTCAGCAGTCTCTCAAAATGATTAAAACCAAAAATATGACATTAAATATGTAAATGAATAGGAAATTATAATTTTCACTTAATTCCTAATTTAGCTTTTATGTAGAATTTAATATGAGGGCTTCCTCCCTAAATCAGCTTATTTTAAAATGAGAATATGATCATTTATGTTACCTATCTTGTCTCCTAGACTATTTCTATAGTTAATTTAGGTGAAGATACATGCAAAGCAGTTTTTTATTGTGGTCAAAATGGGAATAAAAAAAGATGGGGCTCTTTTTCCCCCTCTGGGATGGATCCAGAAGACCCAATTCTTTACAAACCAGTTTTAAATGCACAGAGAGTGCCTCCGATGAACCCAAATTGTAAAGGATTCATAAATCTCTATCTTAGGTTTAGAAGAGGTTAATTTTGCACTATATAGGTCTATATAACATTGTTGGTTTGTTTTTTTTTAATATCCTCTCTTGTCACCATAAAAGTATCTAACTATTAATAACAATGTGTCAACAATGGTGGGTTTACTCCTTTTTAAAGAAAAGATCAAAGCAGAAAACACTAGAAGGAACTAAAAGGAGGGTAAAATATAGCAAGAAATTGCAATTTCCAAGATTAAAGTAGATCAAGTAAAATGGATTTGGACCATGGCAATATTGCATTGGTTTTAAAAGAATCAGAAAGCATCAGGAATAACAACTAAGAGCTCTGGAGTAGAGGAAGTGGGTGTCTGCAGTTCAGAAGTTCTGAGTTCTGCCATGAGTCCATAAGAAGGAGCAGCAGCAGAACTCGAGAACTTTGCTGAAATCTGAGTTTACAAAAAACATTTTGTTTTGAATCATAAATTCTGTGATATACTTATTTTGCAGATTTGCAACAAACATAGAAACATTTAATCCAGCTGGAAGTGAGTTTGTTGGGCATTTATTAGCAAGCCTTAAGTTTACCATTCTAGAAATGTGGGTGGAATTTCATTCAGTTCTTACGGGGGAAAAGGTATCATCCAATTTAGGTTTTAAAAGAAAGAATATACAAATCTACAATGAAGTTATCTACATTTGAGCTGATTATCTAGAATCTGTTTATAGTAAGTGAAGTAAGGTGAAATTAATCTCATTTTAAAATAGATGCTGTTGTGAGTTAACCCCAGTAGGCAGCTAAGGCCCACACAACCATTCACTCCTCCGCAGCAGGATGGTGGAAAGAATCGGAAGAGTAAAAGTGAGAAAACTCGTGGGTTGACATAAAGACAGTTTAATAGGGAAAGCAAAAGCTGCACACACAAGCAAAGCAAAATAAGGAATTAATTTACTACTTCCCATCGGCAGGCAGGTGTTCAGCCATTTCCAGGAAATGCAATGGCTTCTTTGAAGTTGAATACCATAACTCTAAACATCCCCCCTTCCTCCTTCTTCCCCCAGCAGTTATTGCTGAGTATGACATCAGAGGGTATGGCATGGAACATCCCTTTGGTCAGCTGGGGTCAGCTGTCCCAGCTGTGTCCCCTCCCAACTTCTTGTGCACCCCCAGCCTGCTCACTGGTGAGGTGCGTTGAGAAATAGCAAATGTCTTGATGCTGTGTAAGCGATGCTCAGCAATAGGTAAAACATGAGCGTGTTATCAACAGTGGTTTTTTTACAAATACAAAATATAGCACCATACAAGCTGCTTTGAAGAAAATTAACTGTATCTGTTGTGGTTTAACCCCGGCTGGTAATTAAGTACCACGCAGCCACTCACTCACTCCCCCGTCACCCAGAGGAATGGGGAGAGCTGCAAAGGAATGTAAAACTGGAGGGCTGAGGTAAGAACAATTAAATAATTTAAACAGAATAAAAAGGAAAGAACAATAATAACAACAATGATGACAATAAGAGTTATAATGAAAAGGGGAAGGGAAAGAATAACATCCAGTGGGAAAGGGAGAAAGTAACACATGGTGCACAATGCAACTGCTCACCACTCGCTTACTGATGTCCAACTAGTCCCTGAGCAACGACCTGCCCACCCTGGCCAATTCAGCAGGTTTATATGCCATGCATGACACCCCATGGTATGGAATACCTCTTTGGCTGGTTCAGGTCAGCTGACCTGGCTGTGTCCCCTTCCCGTTCTTTTTGCCCCTCCAGCCTTTTCACTAGCAAGGCCTGAGGAACTGAAAAGTCTCACATCAAAGCCAAAACACAGCACCGCACTAGCTCCTAAGAAGATAATTCACTCCATCTCAGCTGAAACCAGGACACTGTCCCATCCAAAACCAGTGCAGATAATTAAATTGCCAGATGATCTTTCCCTGAAAGTGTTTATTTCACTTCACTTACTACAAAGGAGTTTCCAGAGGTTCCCTCAGGTGTACACATAAACAGTATAGATTCTTAAAGTTGAATGAAATTATTTCCACCCATCATGTCTAGATATCAAGCGTCCTCAATAATCAATGCAGACAAGCAATTACATCCAAAATTCAATTATCTCTTTTTAAGATAGGTTTTTAAGACACATAGGATGAATTATACTCTGATGATATAAATTATTCTATTTGGGCTGCAAAGAAGTGCTTTATATTATTTGCCCATCTTCCATGGGATTTAAGTTGGGTGATGAATCCTGATTTACATATTAAACACCAAAAAAGATATTAAAAATAGTATCAGAGACTTTCTGTCTTTTCTGAAATCCCCCAGAAAGAGAGCAAACTGGCCATTAGAAGAAGATGCATAAATATATGGAAATTAAAAAAATGATCTGACATATCATTCCAAAATTATATCTCAAGAGTTTCTTAATTAACATAAACAATAAAAATAATTAGAAGACTTTTAAAGGAAAATTAATGCTATACTCTAAAGTACCCCCTGGTCTGAAAGCTTGAGGGTCAGGGATGTCATTCTACTATTAATTAATACTGCTGGTCAGCCTCAGAATACAGCAGGAGATTCAGAAAAGTCTACTTCCATACTGCAGCCCAGAAATAAAAGTGTGCCTCCAAAGTGTGCAACTAGTGTTTTTATATTCTAATTATAGTAGCTAGGGACATTTCTTTAAATGCTGGATAATTAAACATTTATTGTAGAAACTTAAATTTAATATATTTAATAAAATAGATTAAATATTTGACATATTTTAATAAATTAGTTATTATTTATTATAATACATACGTATTACTAGTGTCATTGATATTAATAACTTTATTATTTAAAAAATATTTTAATAGTAACAATAATAATAAAATTATTGCACAGCTACCACTACACTTTTAAGCATTCTGAAGCATTTCAAAATAATGACAACATTGTCAAGGGTCATCTCCTTCATTTCTCTAGGATCAGTATTTTGGATGCTTCAGGTAAAATTGTGGGTATGGTTTTGGATTTTTGTAAAATATTTTTGTATTTATTTATCTATTTTAATTAAAATAAAGGAGTAGAATTGCTCAGGCTTTCCCATTTTCAATTCTGCTGTATTTCATCTGTAGTCATGTGGAAGTAAAATTTCTTGTGCCTCTTGTTCTTAAGTTGCAGGATGGATTTCATGATTTCCAGAAAAAAACCCTGGTTTTGTAAAGGTGTTTTGAAACCTTGATATGAAGAGGTTTTGAAATGTTTATTATTAAAAACTTTAATTTAACTCCTAAAGTTAGAAATTAAATCCAAACTTCATGAAATTATTTCCCAGTGTATTGGGTCTGGCTGAGCCCCATAGCATCCCTCACAGTGCTGTGCTTGTATTGGAAGCTGGAAAGGTGGTGATAACGCACCAGTGTTTGACTACTGCTGAGCCGTGCTCACACAGCACCAAGGCTGTCTCTCCAGCATTCCCCCTCCATCCCCCCACCTGGCAGGCTTGGGTTGAGCAAGATCTTGGGAGGGGACACAGCCAGGACAGCTGACCCAAAGTGACCAAAAGGATATTCCATACCATATGACATCTACTTACATATAAAAGCTAAGAGAAAGGAGGAGGAAGGTGGAGGCATTGTTACTTACAATGTCTGTCTTCCAGAGCAACCACTATATGTACTGAAGCCCTGCCTCCCAGGAAGTGGCTGAACATCACCTACTGATGGGAAGTAGAGAATAACAACTTTTGTTTTCCTTTGCTTCTGTGTGCGTAAGCTTTGCTATTGCTTCATTAAACTGCCTTTATCTTGACCCGCAAGGTTTTTCCATTTTGTTTTCTTCCCCCCTGTTCTTCTGAGGAGGGGAGTGATAGAGTGGCTAGATGAGTGGGCACCTGGTGTCCAGCCAAGTTCAACCCACCACACACGGAAAGTTTTAAAAATCTTTTTTAAAAAAACATAAATCTCACAATGCCTGAAAAATGGAGTTTAAAACTCTGGGTCTTCCTTTTTTAGGTTCCCTGTGATTAGTATTGCTATCTTCCTCTGGTGGTTGAACAATCAGATTACTCAATGTCCAAGCATAAGAGCAGAAAAGAAAAGAAAACAACACCATAGCATAAGACTGGACATAGCAGGTCAGCCCAAAGGTCTTAGAACCCTATTTCCAACAGTGAACAACACCAGAGATAGAAGCATATAGGAACAGAGTGCAAAGATCCGGTGAGTACTTTGTGACACTTCTTACAGTTTCCCAGTCTCTAACAATTTGCATCTCAGGAATTTGTCAATAAAAACTTTCTAAGCTTTTAGTATCTCTTGATAGATTTCTTTTGCTCAGACTTGTCCAATCATCTCTTGAATGTCCATTAAGCCTTTTAAACTCATGAAGATGCTGTGACAAGAAGTTATGCAATTGAAGTATGCATTTTATAAAGAGCCACCTCCTTATGTTTATTCTATACTTACCATCTGCTAGCTTCATTCAGTGTTTCCTAATTTGTATTTTGGGAGAGACAGTAAACAACTGTCTTCCTCATGCCATTCTCAGTTTCAAAGATGTCCATTTTTTTTAATTTCAACATTCATCTCTCAGTTAATTTTTGCCATGACCTTTGGTCATACTTTCTGCTCTGCTATGTGCCTTTTCCAAACCTTATATGTATTTTTCAGCTACACAAAGAGGGGAAAGAGAGCAGGTCTGCTCACAGTAATCAGAATATGGCTAATGACAAATATGTTTTCCAAGTCCTTTCCTTATCATTTCTATTATTCTATATGGCATTTTTGACTGCTTTTTCACACAGATCCTTCAGATTTTTCATTCCAGGAACAAGCATTCTCACTAGTGTTGCACATAAAAGTATATATTCCAGCACATGAAGTTTAAGGACTGAGTCCTGAATCCTGATGTCTTAATGCCATTTTGTGAATTGAGTCACTACAGAATCTGAAGAGTTTTGGTTTGAGAGCTAGTGTAAACTTTTTTCGCTTACAAAACCCCTTCTGAGTGAAAACAGAAGTCGATGCAATAGTTTAACTACATATCATCATCTCAGGGAATTTAGAGTTTTCTTATGAATTACAATGTAATTATTGTAGCTTACCAAGGTTGAGAAGTTTTGGTTTCCCACTATATCTTCCTTTAATTTACATGAAGCTATTATTTTAGTCAGAAGAAAATAAACAATTATAAGGATAAAAAGTTAAACGTGAACAGTACACATTTTTAGTGGAAAGTTGTATTTTAGGCAATAATTGAATATGTATTAAGGCACATTATCAATCCATATTTTATTATGAGAAATGCGTATTTGATGTTGAATGTGTTCAACTTACAACAAAAGCATTTACAGATCACAACAAGAAAAAACCCAAAATGATTAGGAAAATTATAAATATGGTCTTCCAGTTTCTAATCACATCAACTTGTTATTGCAACAATAGCCACTGCAAATCTCCTTGAAAAATCCAAAACATATATAATTTTTAATATATAACAAAGGAATTTAATAACAAAGCTAAACTTCTCCCTTTATTCATCTCTAAAATCCATTGTAGTTTTCCCTTTTCTAGCTGTCTGGGTTTTCTGAAGGGTAGACTCAATAATAGGTTGATTGTTTTAACTTTTTACCTCAGATTTTTACCCCCAAAACCTATTCACTAACAAAGATGCTTTTTGTATTACTTCTATAAAATTTACTTATCAGGAAATAAGTCATACAAGATTGTTTTATGCAAGGCATGAGGATATTTATTTACACAAATTTGTCACTAGTTAGAGGTCTGCAATGAATGTGTATTGCTGTCTCCTTAAAATGATTATGTACTTACACATTTGCATGCGCAGTTCAAGCTATTACTTTATCAGAACTGTGATCTGTACCTGACATGAATTATGTCATTAGAAATCTTATCATATTAACATTTAATTTCTCCCCAAAAACATGACGTGTCATTTAAAAGAAAGTTTTATGCTCATCAGTATCCTAATACCAAATATTTAGTATAAAGTTATGGTTGCAAAACCAAAATGCAAAAAACTATTAAACCCCTTTCTGGATTTGTGCCTGTTGTGACACTTGAACTCTGTTATTCAACAGAGTTCTAAACTCACAGAAACTAAGTCATTTGATTGTATGGAAAAGAGCACAATCATCATTAGACATCAAAAAAGCCCAAATCTTTGTGAACATCTCAAAAAAACCCACCTTCAGTTTGCTAAAAATGTGTAGTAGAAATATTTCACTTTTGCTTGTAATTCACAGCAGTCAGGTTTCTGCTCAAAAATCCAGAAATCACTAAGAATTTATTTTCTACTTTGTGGTATAGATGTACAGTTTTTTAATGGAATAAAGAACACTTAAAAGAGAAAAATGAACTTAGTGAAAGTACATGTTTAGGGGCTGTAGGCTGAAATTTTGATCAAATCAAACTTTACAGGATTTTTACATTCTGCTGCAAAAGGCTAAGGTTTGTTTCACCAAGAGGATCTGAGTTTTGTTCTTAGTATTATCATAGATTTTCTGTGTGAGTTAAAAAAAATCAAAAGTACTCTGGATCATAGTTTCTCTATCTGCAAAATAAGAAAACAAATTCCTGAAAAGTTTGTTAGTCAACAGTAGTTGAAATTTTTCACATCCTCTGATGAAACCACTAAGCAGTAGCAAAGAACTATTTTGATTATTATTACTCAACCTTCACTGAAAAAAACACAGCTACTTTCAGGGCAAGAATATCTCAATTGCTGTATTTGTACATCAGATTTACTTTATACATTAGTATAAAATTGAACCCAATCTAAATATTTTCTTACTTAGAAAATGTATATGACAGCTTCACGGTATGATTCCTGTCCATTTCATTATTTGAAAATTATGTGAACTATACGTAGATAGAATATCTTGCATAGTTCACTCTTCTACTACTCCTGTTTTGACTGCTTTGATATTACCCATAATTAGGAGTGCAATGCTGAATTATAAAAATATTAAGTAAGCATAAAAGCTACTGACTGGAACATTTTATGATAGAGAAAACAACTCTGAGCTTTCAAAAAACTGTCTTAAGACTGTCTAACATAATGTCAAGTGATGAAGTACTCAGTTAATGAAATGTCAAATTAATAAGAATGCCTATTACATGATGTTCTGTATAAGTTTGGGAGTATTGAAGGTGGGTTTTTTTCTGATTTTTGTTATTCTGACTGCTATTTAGCTAATTAGCACAAAATAATGATTCTGCAAAATGCTTGAGTTTGGAAGCAAACATCTTTAGGTTTCTAATTGAATAATTATGCCACGAGGATCTAAATGTCACAGAAAAGCTGGAATTGGAAGGGACCTCTGAAGGTCATCTGGTCCAAGCCCTACTTGCTCAAGATGGGTGAGTTAGAACCAGTTGCCCTGATCATGTCCAGACAGCTTTTGAATATCTCCTAGAATGGAGACTCCACAACCTCTCTGGGCAACCTGTGCCAGTGCTTAGTTAACCTAGCAGTTAAAAAGTGTTTCCTGATGCTCAGATGGACCACCCTGTGTTTCAGCTTGTGCCTATTGCGTCTTGTCCTGTCACTCAGCTCAGTCTTCTTTTGTACCCTCCCTTCAGGTATTTATAGACATTAATAAAATCCCCCCCGAACCTTCTCTTTTCAAGGCTAAACAGTCCCAACTCTTTCAGCCTTTCCTCAGAGGAGAGGTGCTCTAGTCCATCATCTTTGTGGCCCTTCATTGGACTCTCTTGAGGATGTTGTACGAGTCGGTCTAAAGAGAGACAATATTGTCTCAACATTGCCAACAGAGACCTGGAGATGGAATGTGGTCCTCATGGACACCAAGATACCAAGACCCGGGGAAAAAGAACTGCATGGTTGGTACGAGGAGTACTATGCCGTTCCCTGCCACCTGGGATTGAATAAGGCCGCATAACAGCTGTCCAGAAGATGGATCACAACCGCGGTCATAACAAACCAGAAAACAATACAAGAACACACTTCCTGGTCTGAAGCTATCCGCCTCTGGGCAAGATAACCTGGCTCAAGAGGGCGGAAACAGGAGGCAGTCCATGGACCAGAGGAGGAGCAAGGTGTGTTGCTTGGCATAAAAAGATGCCTTCTTAGCAACTGAACTTTGGAGATCTTCCCCACCAAGGTTCATGACGATCGGAAGGACCGGCGGGACACTGCCTGGACCTGGGACCTTAGGGACGCCTTGGACCCGTGGTGGTAGCTATAATCCTCTTTCCTTTTCTTTTTACTTTACTTTTTATTCACTTTCTGCCTTTCTACCTATCGCACGCCGCTTTACAGGCAAACAATAAAATTGTGCTGTTTAATTGAAGCATAACCCCTTGGCGTGGTCTCCTTGATTTTTGCGCTTCAAGATCATAGTTAATGAACCATCATGAGTCCACTGAGTGGACCGTGACAGCTGTCTATGTCTCTCTTGTACTGAGGAGCCCAAAACCAGACACAGGACTCAAGGTGTGGTCTCACCAGTGCTGAATAAAGGGGAAGCATCACTTCCCCCAACCTGCTGGCAATATTTTACCCGATGCAGCCCAGGATGCCACTAACCTTCCTTGCTGCAAGGGCACGTTGCTCCCTTATGTTCAACCTGGTGTCCAGCAGGGCCCCTGGGTCCTTTTCTGCCAAGCTGCTTTCCAGCTGGGTGGCCCCAGTATACATTGGTGCATGGGATTGTTCTTTCCTAGGTGCAGGACTTTGTATTTCCCCTTGTTAAACTTCATGAGGTTCCTGTTGGCCAATTTCTCCAGCCTATTGAGGTATCTCTGCATGTCAGCACTGTGCTCTGGCATAGCAGACACTCCTCCCAGTTTGGTGTCATCTGGAAAGGTGCTGAGGGAACACTGCATCATCATCCAGGTCTTTAAGCAGGACTGGACCCAGTAGAGACAGCTCTGTTACACCACCAGTTACTGGCCTCCCACTAGACTTTGTTCTACTGTTCACCACCCTTTGGGCCTGGCCACTAAGCCTGTTTTCAATCCATCTCACTCTCTGTTCATCCAGCCCATACATTAACAGCTTCTTGATGAGGCTTATATGGGACACAATGTTATAGTCCTGAGATCAAGGTAGACAATACTCACTGCTCTCACCTCATCTACCAGGCCAATAATTTAATCATAGAATTTTTTCAAGTTGGCCAAGCATGACCACAGAGTCGTGCTGACTATGTCTGAAGACTTTCTTGTCCTTAATGTGCCTGGAAATGGTTTCCCAGGTTAGCTGCTTTGACACCTTTCAAGGGATAGAAGTAAGGCTGATTGTCCTGTAGTTCTCTGGGTCCTCCTTTTTGTCATTCTTGAAGATAAGGGTAGCATTGGCTTTCCTCCAGTCTTCAGACACTTCTCCCAGTCACCATGACTGATCAGACTATTGAGAATGACCTCACGATGACACCTGCTAGCTCCCTCAGCACCCATGGGTGCATGCTATCAGGGCCCATGGACATTTGTATATCTGGTTTGCTTAAGTATTCTCCAACCTGATCCTTTTCTACCAAGGCTACATCTTCCTTGCTCCAGCATTCCCCCCTGGTTGCTAGGAAGGCCTGTCTTGCTAGCAAGAACTGAGGCAAAGAATGCATTCAGTACCTCAGCCTTTTCCACGCCCTGTGCAACTCCCATGTCTTACTGCACACCCAGCAAGACTATCTCACATCATAGTAAATTTGACTTCTCTAGCTCCATTACAGAGATTTTAAAAGTGTTTCTATTTATCATTACTGTACAACATTAATCCTGATCTCACTTCATTTTTATGCACTAACAAACTGAACCACCAGGGAGAAAAAAAAGGAGGAATTCCAAGGACTTTGAGGAAAAAGAGGAAAACTAGTGTACTAGTATAAGCTACCTCTGTCTGAAGCTACATCCTATGACCTGAACAAATTTGTCCTAAATTAACTTCAGGGTGGCTTTTTCATAGCTCTCTATCACTTCTGAGGTCAGTCCTGACATATCACTAGAACTGTAAGGGTACATACTTTTCCACATGTTGTATCAGCAGCAATAAGCTTCTCTTTAGTTGCAGGATGTGAAGGATCGCTTTCATTCCCCTGTGCTGTTTCATCTCTCTTCCTCCTTTCTTCCCTTCTCCTTGACCCTGGACCTAGGCCATATTTCTCAGCCCTGTCTCCATATTCCAGACATATAGCAAGGTATCTCCTCCCCTAAAAGATGTTCTCAGCTTCAAGGAATTTCAGCATGTCTCCTCACCAAGGGTCAGAAATGTGGAGGACATTCCAAAGGGCGTGGAAATGGGAAAACAAGCATATGCGATGAAGTACAAAAATGATTCATTATTGCAATTGAAAATCATCAGAAAAAGAACAAATAAATAATGTACTGTTCGTAAAGTAAGATAAATTCAATAGCTTCACCTAAAGATGTTAGGGCATAGCTGAAGGCATTTTAGTTGCCTAGTATAGATAAAACCTGTGAGATCAATGCAAGCAAGGCATTGAAAATGCACAGAGAAGCAGAAAATGTGAGCAACCTTATACAGAATCGATTGAAGGCATCACTGGTAGAAAGGAAAAAAGATGAGAGATAAAAGAAACAGGAGCGCCCAACACCAATCTGCATTTGTAGCTGAAATTATTCCCTGGGGGTCCCTTTATCTGATTAATATTCTTTTTTTGAAATGTCAGATTCTGAGCACATAAGGTCGTGTGCATAGTTTGAGTAAATAAGGCAATATGTAATCAAATCTTTGTTTAACACTTTATATATATTCCTTTACCATATATTATATATCAGGAAGTGGACAAACCATCCAGTGGGAAAGTGGGCAGATAGTTCTGGCCATTCAATAGACATCGAGGGTATAAAAAATGTCAGCTACAGCAATGGGTGTCTCATGCAACCATAGCCAAGCTCAAGAATTTGTGTGACTATGAGGACTGTGCCCTAGTAACAATGTGCATATGAACCCTGCTAGAATAATCCACAATGGTGTTAGCACCATTAATCCATAATGGTAATAGCACTATATGTGCAATGCCAACATAGGAACATGACAGTGTAAATTTTGCATGCCCACACATGGAGTATGGGAATGCAAGTAGAGTGGTGGTAGATGATATCAGATACCTTTTTAAAGCCACATATCAACAGAAACCTCAGCAATTATGAGCAGAATACAATGGGACTTTTCTGATCAAGTGGGAGCTGTACAGGACCATGTACTCAAGGATAAAACTCTTCTGTCTGGCAAGTGACACAGAAGTTACTGAATGAATTGCAGCAGCAGTGTACAACCACATATCAAGCTATACATCATGCTGGAATGACTATCTGTACAACCACTAACTTAGTATGTAGCACATACATAACTTCCCTTACGTACATCTCCCATTGTTATTGTGTCTTTGTCAGATGGCTGCCATCAGCTTCTGGACTATTATGCTTAGAATTACATCCTACCTTAATACTGTTTATATCTACTTCATATTTCATAGCTGTATTGTGTATTGGTAACAGCACAAAGAACAGGAAGCCTGCATTACATCCAAAGTGACCTCTCACCTCTGAAGTCGTCTAGAGCAGATTAGAGAGTGGGCAGATGGATGGATGACAGACCAGGCTGCAACCCTGTGTGCTGTGAGAACAGTGTCTGTGGCCAGTATCCTGAACAACAGTGATTCCCTGGAGGAAATCAAGTAGTGGATTGTTGCAAAGTGTCACAGACTAATCTTTGTAATGCTAAAGACCCTTCTATTTGCAATTGGGTGGTTTGGTTTTCACTTGCATCTGCATAACCTTTCACCTAAGTTGCTGTGGTTGTATTTTCTGAAGCTCTTGTGGCAGTGTTTTTCCCTTGTTGCTTTCACGCATACTTATGAGCAGCTAGCTAGTAAAAGAGTCGAGTCCATCAAGTCATTTCTCAGTGAGCAGTTTTCTGCTGATTTTTAAAAGATGACAATAAAGTTTTATGTCTACTAAAATGGATTGAAAAATAAAAGAATCTGTGAAGATTTTTTGAAAATGGAACAGATGTTCTATTATCTTTTTTCTTCTTTTCTGTCTATATCCTTCAGAATATATATTTAGAATATAGAAAAATTTTTCTCAGTCACCTTTAAAATAATTGTATGTCCTGTCTGTATCAAGTCACTTTCTGGATTATGGGGACCAGTTTGGATGCATCTTTTCTTATCCCCTTAATCATAAGGTAACGCATATTGAAAGATATCAAAGTGTCTATATATGTATATTTCTGTTCAACACATTAAACTCCCTCAGAATTCATATATTTAATTATCTCAGAAGTATGTTTACTGTTATGGTTACCTGATTAAGCAGGTCCAAGGAAATGTGACTTGTTCCCTTACACCTATTTTTTTTTTTCTTTGCTTTGGATTGTCCTGGTTTCAGCTGGGATAGAGTTATTTTTTTCTTAGTAGCTGGTGCAGTGATGTGTTTTGAATTTGATGTGAGAGCAATGTTGATAGCACACTGATGGGTTTGGTTGTTGCTGGGTGATGTTTATACTCAGTCAAGGACTTTTCAGTTTCCTGGGCCCTGCCACTGAGAGGGCTGGAGGGACACAGGACATTAGGAGGGGACACAGCCAGGACAGCTGACCTGAACTAGCCAAAGAGCCATATGACATTATGCTGAGTATATAAACTGGGGGAAGAAGGAAGAGGGGGACTTCCAGCATTGTGGCATCTGTCTTCCTGAGTAACTGTTACACATGATGGAGCCTGGCTTTCCTGGGGATGGCTGAAGTAGTGAATGGATTCTTTGTTTGCTTTGCTTGGGTGTGTGGTTTTTGCTTTACCTATTAAATTGTTCTTATCTGAACCCTTGAGTTTTACATTCCTTTCTGATTCTCCTCCCCATCCCTCTGGGTGGGGGCCAGGAGTGAGCGGTTGCATGGTACTTGGTTGCTGGCCGGGGTTAAACCATGACATGGGGTTCGGAGGCCTTTATTTTTAGGGAGTGTTGGTTGTTGATTTTTTTTTTCTTTCTAATTCTTGATCGTTGGTATAATTCTGAAAGATTCTTACAGATACAAGGATCAACTTTCTTGTAATGTTCCCGTAAGCCAATCCTACATGGCTGCAAATGAGTCCAGTCAAAAGGAAAGACAGGCTGATGGTTATGTCTGGCACTATTGGTATTAGTAGCACCTTAGTAGCTTGAAATGAAGTTATTCCAGCACCAGTCAAATATGAAGGCAAAAGTGCTTTAACATTCTCAGTTTAAATTTACATTTGAAATTGATTACTTTATAACAACTATCACAGATGAATCTGCTTAGCTAATTTAATGTGAATAGTAGTAAGTAATTTAGCAACCCCTTTAGATTCCTCTTAGAAAACACAGGAAAATATACAACTCCAAAACTCGTCTGAATAATGTACAATTTATTCCTTAGGATACCATGAAACATAGCTAGGAAAAACAAAACAAAACAAAACAAAACAAAACACAAACAAAACCACAAACAAAACACACACATACTAACACCAAAACCCAGAATAAACTGGTTTTCTTCATTGACATTAAAGGACTTTACAAGACTATCTCAGATGTAAGTTCTGAGTAAAATGGAAGCTATTCTTTTTATATGGGATACAGATTTAAAATGATGGCTCCTGTCTCATAATGCTTGGTAGGACAAATTATCCAGGGGTGAAACCGAAGACATCAAGACATGAAATACTAAGATGTGAAACTACTTAGAAACCCAAACCTCCTTGCTGGAAGCTATGGCTATTAAATGTGTGATTTCCTTTAAATTTCTGAATATAGTTAGAAAAGCAGAAGTGAAAATATCAAAACACAGTTTCTTAGGTCCTCATTCAATAAAGCACTACACTAGACATACAACTGATGCGCTTAGAATCCTTGATTTAAAATTCTTCATTTCAAAGCAAGATAATTAAAGCCAAATGGAAACACTGACTTGAAACACTTGTTTAGGTATATGTGGTTGTGGGTTTTGATGACTGCTTAAGTATAGACAAGAAAATAATGACCTGTTCCCACCATTATTACAGCAAAACCACAGTAATCTCTGGTTTTATTTTACCATTCACTTTTTAAGAATTCTGAAGGTTTTGTAATTGGGGTAGAAAATAAAATCTGTTCCTTTTTTGACCAGACCCATGATGGAAAACTGAGATTAAATAGTTGCAAAACATCATTTGCTGCCTAAAGATAGTGATATATAGTATCCCTAAAACATACTGTGTCATAAAAGGTTATTGTACCATTTTCAATATACAATAGATGTCATTCCTGTTTCAGGAATAAGAGCAAAAACTTCCATGTTTACAGAAGACATATTCCCATAGTCTTTATTATTTGAACACATTTAGAAACTTCTCTTTATGAGCATACAGTATAGATGCATATTGATTTCAGTCTAGAAAATCCATGTAAATTTTCTGGGTTAGTGTTTTCAATGCATTATATTTTTACAGTTAGAAAAAAGTCTAATTTATCTTTACTTGTTCTCAGTTCATAATATATCAACATTGTGTTCATTTAGGTTAACAGAATTTTATATGTTAAAATATTATTATGAAAGTGTTTCTGACCCCATAACAATTTACAGAACAATGATGCTCCGATGGAGAGATGGGATGCAGCTTGATGCAAGCAAATGTCAATTTATTGTATAGAAACACGGGTATATACACTTTCAGAAGTCACGCGTTTTAAACAGATTGGTTCTTTTGAGCTAAGCATTGCATACTAGGCAATCCCCGATTGGTGGTTAACTACCATCAACCAACAGCAAGGTGTTCTCTTTCCTTGGTGCCATCCTTGGCGCCATCCGTCCCCCACTCCCCTATGCTCTCTCAGCGTGACTCATCATGTTAATTGTTGTGTCTATACACACTCCTTGTCCTCCCAGGGTTTGTGACCTACAAGCTCGAGCACATTCCCCTCAGCTAACTGATAGCCACGCATGGTCCTAGTTTCCAGCCCCCTCCTGCATCTCCCCCTTCCTGTTGCACAAAAAGAACCTTTGAAACCGAACGAGTAAAAACAAGATATAAGTAATAAAACAAATAAAAAAGCAACTAAGACATATTATCAATGTCAAAACAGCCCACTGTCTCTGTTCTGTACAATTTTACGATTTCCCCTTTTTGTTTTTGAACAGCTAGTACCAGGTTTACCATGTTCTGCAGGGCCCTTGCAAACATGACAGCAACCAAGGTAGTAGCAAACAAACAATACTGCCAATTGAGTGAATGGACCAAAAAGGCTGACATTTTCTCAGATTTTGATAACATGTTGCTGCAATGGGGTGCCTAAAATCCACGCAGCACATACCATCAAAATCCTCACAGCTATGTCCTTGAACCAACAACAAAAAGCAGTGGCAATTTTGACTCACATTCTGAACTGCCTACCAGACAAGGTGATTTAGCCTCCTACTACACTAGGATCTACAGAAAGACAATAAACAATATCAACTTCTTTTGGATTAACATTATACATAGGTGGAAGGGCACACCAAACAAGAACTGGTTCAGTCAAAAAGTTCGAAACATAGCATGCTTTCTCTGAACATGCCTCTGGGGTCATTCCCTTCATTCCCTCTTTTTTTTATGCAACCAGAGACACTTTACCATAACAGAGAAGCCCATATTTACATCTCTGAGCCCAGACACAAACCACAGCTGTATGCTCCACCAGGCTCAGGGCAAAAATCATTCATGTAGTTACATAGCTATATATCTCTACAAGCATGCAGACACCTATTAAACACTAGATAACCATGTTTATCATAGCGACTCCCAAAACCCCTCACTTAAGCGTTTCCCACTTGCATTCCTGCCACCAATCCCTCAGACCCCCTTTCACACTCCCCAAAAATACAATCAATGCATCAGGAGAGACGAGGGGGGGGGGGGGAAAGGTCTAGCTTCTTTTCCAGATCTATAGGACCTGGATCTAAAGGTTTATCAGTGTCAACGGAATCCTTGTCTGAATTGTCCTGTTCCTGTGTTTGGTCCTGTGTTGTGAGGACTGCTGCAATCAGTGACAGAAGCTTTGGGGGCAGAGGAGGTGTGGACAGAATCACCATCGCTGACGGTGTGTTGAGAAGAGTCGCGCTGTCGGTGGAATTTACAGCTTCCTCTGGTTTAGCACCATTAGTAGAATTAGTCCACACTTGGCAAAGAGTAGTCAGAATTTGCCACCAAGGTGCTAAATGCATTCCCGACACGGAGCTCCCCTCCGCGGCAGCATCATACAATTGGCTGCTGTATGAAGACACTTTCATTTCTTTCAAAGTCTCTAAAGTTTCTTGGCTGCTCACCTGTCTCAATGCAGGTTGTCCACCTCGTCCAGCCAGCAAGACGATCGTTCAGCCAAGACGTCTCCTCCGGAACACAGCCCTCTTCCACAAGCTGTCTTTTTTCCATCCTTATTCTTCCAAGGCTTTGGAACACCACCATAAGGGTCACCATTTGAGGAGACTAAGGCACGGACTCCCTGATCTGACTAGAAGACCCTTTATGAGTCCATATACGTCTCTCATAGGGGAAGACACCTGATTCCCAAGTTTCCCACAGCTCACCTCTCAATTCCAGAGGGACTTTTTTTCAATTCCTCCTTCCTTTCAGCAGCTCATTCAAGGTTCTGTGGGACTCGCAGCCTGCCGCTCAGCCTGGCGGTTCATAAACCCATCATGTCAGATCCTTAAATGGATCACGTTGGGGTCACCAGTTTGCTGCAATGGAGAGACGGGACGCAGCTTGATGCAAGCAAATGTCAATTTATTGTATAGAAACACGGGTATATATACTTTCAGAAATCGCGCGTTTTAAACAGATTGGTTCTTTTGAGCTAAGCATTGCATACTAGGCAATCCCCGATTGGTGGTTAGCTACCATCAACCAACAGCAAGGTGTTCTCTTTCCTTGGTGCCATCCTTGGCGCCATCCGTCCCCCACTCCCCTATGCTCTCTCAGCATGACTCATCATGTTAATTGTTGTGTCTATACACACTCTAGCACATTCCCCTCAGTTAACTGATAGCCACGCATGGTCCCAGCTTCCAGCCTGCTCCTGCACAATGACACTTCTCTTTCTGAAGGTATGAAACCTGCAGTGTGCTACCACTTAATATGCTGTGCAAAAGAACTGAAAAAACAGATAATGAAGAATTTCAAAATCATATTTTCCTCCACAAGTATGCATTCAAGTCAATTCAATGAACTGAATATTTGACTAATGGGATTGTAACATTAAAAAAGACAGAAATACTACAAAAACCTTCCATACCATGCACAGTTGTTTTTTAAACTTCTCTGAAAAGCTTACAGGCATTTAACAATATAGCTGAATTTCTCAGCTGTCTTTAGACATTGTGTGGGTGGACTGAAAGAAAAAAGTGATTATCTGCTTTATTCTTCCTGACTTTAAAACTGTGGATTTCTTTTTACTTATTTCTCAATATGTCCTTTATGACTAACACTCAAGGATAGACTCTATTGATTAGGATTTTGTCCTTTCGGTGTCATAGAGTAGTGTAGATTACCAGAATATTTGAAACTTCTACAGATAGATAAGCACGACAGAAAGGCTGCAAACTGCATTCTTACACTTTTATTGATAATATTAGTGAAAAATAATAGCCTGTTTGAAGATTTTACATAAGGTAGAGCTTATTTTTGTTTTAAAAAGCTATTATGGAAACATGAAGAATTAATATTGAAGATTAAAAACCTTAACTAATATCCACAGAGGAAAAATACACCATGAAATAACCTCTGCTATGTAGGAGGTCAGATCAGGTGATCTAATGGTTTCTTGTGGCCTTGAATCTGTGATTTCCCATCTTGTCACTGTGTAGATTTGCTTTTGTTGAAGAAGCAATGTGTTCAGCCGGAGACTAGAGATCAGATGGAGAAGATGGCTCCGGGAGGGACAACAGCAATGAGGTTTCGGTAGTCAAATCCAATACATCACAAGAGACACAGGACAAAAAAGGTGTGAATGTGAAACCCAGGAAAGTAAAAAGAGGCATTAGAAAGTTTAGCTGTGTTAAATGATCTAAATGCAAAGTGTTATGAAGTTCTAGCTTCCTCTTATGTCTTTCAAATGGCACATGCTTCCTTTCACAGCTGGCTGTGCTTGACTGCTTACTGCTTTGTTGCGCATACAGTGATGTGATTCTACAAAAGGTTTTCCTGTGCTGTGTATAACCTGGGATGTGCAAGTAAATCGATTAGTCTTGCCACCTTATACAGTCACCATCCAACTTGGTAAAGAAACGCTTATTTCTTGTGAGATCCATCTGCTCCATTGGCTGGCAGGTCCCTGAAGTGGCAGAAATCCAAGCCCTGGCCAAGTTTCCAAAGCTCAGAAGAAAGCAAGGCTTTTGTAAAGCTAACTGGGAGAACATGACAGGCATCTGACAATGAAAATCAAGGGCTATCTGGGAAATACAGTCACATTAGCACTGAGTTATTCAATGTGCCTATCGTGATGAGTATTGTACTTTCATGTTTAGTAATTACAGCATGGCAAGTATAGTATCAGTACTCATCTCTCATCAGTAAACGGTAACTGTCAGTATCCATGTGGTTTGGCAAACCATGTGATAGACTTCTGTGAGAGACAAGCATTTTCTAGCCCACTGAGAAGCTAATTAACAGAAAGACCCAAAAGATTCACTAAAGATTTTGGGAACAGAAGTCTGAACTGGGGTTGAATGCCAGTATAAGCAGGATATTTTAGGCTGCTGGTGTAATCTCTCTCTTCACAAACAATGGTTTCTATCCTGAAGCTGGTTCAAAGAAGTACAGATAAACTTGCAATTTATGGCAAAATACAAAACCAACCCCCTAAATGAATGTGAGACCTTTTATCTTGTCTGAGCCTTGCTCCTTTTTATTATGTCACAATTTACTTTTCTTGGCTCTAAATGCGTTTGTGTGCATTTTTCCTGTGGTTTTTTTTTTTTTTTTACTTGTTCATTTTGATCTTATGCACAGTATTATAAGTCTACTCAAGATAAACACACAAAGGCAGATATTGAATTTACACCTTTTTTTTACCATAAACTGTTTTTTTTTTTATTTTACAGCTTTCAGATCCCCAAATGTTTTTTACTCCTCTTCTGCAAAGTAAACCATCTACCCCACAATGTACAGTTCTACTCCAGTCTTAGTTTTGACCCATAAAGAGGAAAAATGCCAAAAATTCTGTGAAATTCAGTAGTAAGGTATCTTTTATTTACGACTAATGAGGAAAGAAGCAAGAGTTTCAGTGATAAGGAGTAGTACAAAAATGTAAAGCCAAGTTAGAAAAGCTGTGCGTAGAAACCAATAGCAACTGACTGGATTTAGAGCCTCTATAATTTTTAAACACTATGAACATAATTTTATTTTATTTTTTTAAGTATGAGAAACTGAGATAACATATATCACTTGTCGCTTAAGTGAGCACATTTTGAATGTTTAACTACTCTCTTGTACTATAGTATACTGTTTCTCAAGTAAAGCAATTAACATGCTAGATCTGTTGCTTCTGCAAAATACTTGGATACATAGTAGATGCATCTTAGTGAAAAATATTCAGAAGAGTACAGTGTGACCTGCTTAACTCAATCAACCATTACATGGAATTATTAAAGACTTAGAACCCCAGAAGACAATACTATATACCCACACAAGTAGGTAGACGTGAGATAGAGGGTGAGGAGTGTAGACAGGTAGAAATTCTATATGAATTTCAGGGACAATCCCATCTACCTATTTTAGGGCATGACCTTCTTCCAGTGAAAATACAAGACGTATTACTGTGTCTGTGGGCAGTGCACTCTGCTGAACTGACAGTGTAAGGGAACACTCAGAAATACTGGTTGTTTCCATGCTTTCAGGCTGCTGTCTGTACAGAGGTCCTTAGAAGGCAAGAACCTGTGAGAGGAGATGAAATCTAATACTACCCTTTTAAAATCACAGTTTAGTAGTTACAGATCATAGTTCAGAAACAGGGGGTCCTATTGTTCAAGCTAACAGCAGCTTAGATGAATTGGAACAAGGTGTTCTGAAAGGAAAGAGCACAGACACTGAGACAGGAAGATTCCCACTTTATAGTTTTGTGATACAGGTACTCAGCCTCATATAAAAGGTCACCATCACCCCTCAGCAGAGCTCATTTACACATCTACATAAGATTAATTTTCTGTAAAGCAAAGGGTGGGACACGGGCACCTGTCTCCTATGACACTTTGGTGCACATAGGATTATGACAATAAGTTTAGTCACCGACATGTTTAGACAGTCTTGAACTGGTCTGGTTTTATAGTATTTACTGAATTTTATGCCCAATGTGACTAATGCTATTTGTCTTTTTAATAGAAAATACTAGTCATTCAAAGCAGAGCTTCTCTGTAACCTTTAGACCAAAAGATACTGCTAGGCACAAAGAAGCATCTGTCACACATTGATTCTGGTTGTATTAAAAGCATTGTTTAATCCTCATCCCTTTACAACAGGATACATAACTTCAGTATGTTCCAGAAGAAAAAAAAACCAAGTAGATAAAAAATGCAAATAAATATTTGAGCATTACATCAGGTGCCTTCTGTTCCCCTGAATTACTGGCTGTCTTTCAAAAGTCAGTATATTTGCCAAACTCATTGTGCAGTTTGGCTCACCAGATGCTAATAAAAATGCAAATCCTCCATAGAAATCTAAACCCGTTGGCATATTTCAGTACTTGCAGTAATCTCATGCTTACGATTTTATACTTTCACCACTTGACCTGTAGCCTTGTATATTCAGTCCAAGCTTTCGGAAAGCTTTTGCTGATGCAACAGATATATATAGAAGCACTGTGTCCTCTACTATGGATCAGGGAATGTAAAATCATGTTGCCTAAATTTGCCTGCTCCTGTTGGTAAGAATACTTGTGAAATATCTCAACACAATTGCATTGCATGTGTGTCTGCAGCAGTAAAGACTGTTGTCACAGCTCAGTCAGTGTACTCACTTTTTCAACCTGGCAGTGTAGTACTTCTATGGCTACCATATTACATGCAGGAATCCTGTAAAGAAAATTATTTATTCAATGACTATTTTGAGAAGCAAAAAGACAAGAACATTATAATAGCTTAGGCTGAAATTCAGGGTAGAAAAGTGTTCCATCAATCCAGTCAGATATTTTTTGTGTGCCTCTGCTTGGGAGCAGATTCTTTGTCTAAAGCTACCACTAGCAGAACATTTGTCTTCCTTCAAACACACAGTCCCACTGGTTTTTTATATTTCCCTTCCAGAACAGTAGCTGGATCCCTTCTAAATTCACCAAAATATTAGACAGTGGAGAAAAGGGTAGAAGAAGAAGGTGCACAATTAGGTCAGTCTGTGACATACAGCTCAGATGGGACAGAAGTGTGCTTCTAGACTCAGAAGCACAGATCTTCCACGCCTCCCATGATAACAATTTCTGATTCCTTCTTTGTCATTCTGTAGAGATGCATGTTTCTTTCCCTTTCCTTGAGACAGAATCAAATATGCTGCTGTCACTCTTGATATGTTATCAAAGATGTCTGTACATTTGTTCTCCACAGATGCCACAGAGCCTCTCCAGGTAAGCTATTCTAGTAACTCATTATTCCTATCATTAAAATGTATTTTCAGGTGTTATGTTGAAATAGTGTATTTCTCTTCTTTCCTCACACAAGATTTAAACCAAGGACCAACCTTGGTATTGTTTTTTATCCAAAACCATTGACAGCTCTATGTTTTGTAACAGTCATAAAGAAATACAGCTATATCCAGTGTTAAAGACTTCCTTAATAGTTTTTTGGCTTGGTTTGGGGTTTGTTTTTTTTTCAAAGATAGAAGTTTTTATATCAGAAATTAAGCCAAGTAATCTTATAGACAGTAAAACTGACCTTTTTGATATAATTCCAATAGTTGCAAAACAACAACTGAATTAAATGAAATATTAATATAAAGAATACCATAAATTAAATGGGACACAAATGTCATACTATTTTTGAAAGAAAATTGTCATTAGTAGAAAACCAGACAGGAATTTTGATGCAGTTAAATGACCTGACTGAAAGGAAATTTATATAACCCATCTTCAAGAATTTAATAAAACAATAAAATGAGCAGCAGAGCTGTTTATAAATAAGGAAGATCAAACATGTTCAAGGCCAAGAAGATTGTATATACCAGTTTAGATTGTGTTATCACAAATTTTAAGAAGTCAAAAATTACAGATCCAATAGCACCAGCTGTTGAGAACTGAACTTTCAAAAAGAGTAAAAGAAAAAAAAAAAGTTAGAGATTTCATTGCAAAGCAATGTACTGTCATTAAAACACTAAAAGCAATACATAATCTGTATTAGAGTCTCAAAAGCTATAATGGTATGCTACTTTCCAGTATGTACATGCAACCACTTTTCAGTCTATAAGGGCTCAGTGTGCTCTTAGTATGTTTCTGGGTGCCTTACATCCTCTATGTATGGATGGGAGATGAATGGATAAGGACAATTTATTAGTATAATGCACAATGATATGATTCAATACGAATCAGTAGTAGTCTACTGGGTGAATATGTAATATAATAATAACAACATGAAGACTTTATCTTATGGTGAATATTTATGTTTGCAAGGTGGAGGTCTGGGGATGGTACTTTCTTTGGACAAGAACAGGCAAGTCCATGTATGTAGACTTCTGTGGTAGTCTTTCTTCTCACTTATGACAGTTTCTTCCATTTTTTTTTACCATTTAGATATTGATCACTGGGATAGCATCTGACTATTTCTACAGGATAGCTTAAAAGTATAGAGTACCTAAAACCTAGAACTTCTGATGTTGCATATATCCTATAATAACCAGGAATATTTCTTGAAATCTGTAGTCTGTCAGGCCACTATTTCATAAATCCATAGAAGATTTGATCATTGCCTGATGATTTATCGTTACCTGACCGTTTTGAAAAGTTTTTATTTATTTTTTATGAAAATGTAAGCACTTGTAGAAGCACAAATATTGAAATGGGGCTATCTTTCCAGACATCTACAAGTAACGTTAAGAAATTTTTATTTTTCTAAAATAAAAGAGTGCCACAATTATCTGAGTATTATAGAATAAACCTGAGTGTTTTGTTAATTATTTGACTTTCCTAGTGAATCTGAAGTTTGTTCCCTCCAGGTTCTATCATATCACACTGGATTATAGCTACACCAGTTTGTATCAACTGACAATTTGCCTCACTAAGCAGAGCACTAATGTGTACCAAATGTTTTATAAGATTTTTTTAATTATTATTACAGTAGTTGTGTTGTGGTATGACTGGAAGCAGTTGAATTGTAGTGGTGAAAGTCAAGGTTACAGACAAAAAGGAAAAAATCAGACTGTTAGGACTCTCAGAAAGAGAAATAATGGAGATACAGCACAGCCTCTGAAAGCAACAGTTTAAGGTCTTAAAAAGTTACTGCCTGCATATGAAAGAAAAATTATGGGGAACCCCCCCACACTTTCTATGTGTGTATCTTGCAAGTAATAGTGAAGAACATGTTTTGAGTGCCGTATGTACAAGTATGGAGGTCACCACTCTGAGGGAGAGGTCTCTCTTCTGCTGGTGAATGACAGCTCCTGGTGGAGCAATCTAAGAGCAATATTTGTAAGACTGGAAAACAAGAGTTTCTTTGAATAATAAAACACTGACATAACAAGAAGAAGCAGAAGAGTTCAGTTCTTAGTGCAAGATGAATCTGTAATGCAGACCAGAGGGAAAGTTTCTCTTCAAGATTAAATGGTAAAAAAAACACACGCCTTTGTATTAGAATGTTGAAAAATTTATTGTAAACATCACATCTGTAAGAACAGGTTTAGTGAATATGACAGATTATTTCTACTTGTCACACCACTTTTCTTGCCATCTGTGAATATAAAATATAAATGGACTGTGACACAAAGTTTTTGCTTCAGTCTTCCTGAATTCCTTACTGCAGTAGCCGCCACCTTTCTATTATCAAAACTGGAGAACTACTTCTTTTCTTGAAAGGTTAAGTGACTTCTGTTAAGATACAATGCACCTAAAGGATTTTCTGCTGTACATTTATTTATGAGACATCATTTATCTAAACATGCATTTAGAAAAAAAAATTAATATATATATGAGTGAAGAAAGGAGAAAAGATTTTCTGTGTTAGCAAAAGTCTGCAAAACTACACTTTTAAACTTAAATCATTACAAATTGTGTTACCTTAAAACTATAGCTGATCGTTATTTTTCAACAAAGAACATATATGTATTTGTGATTTCATTTATATTTCCATTTCATATTAATTTCATTTTTATTAAAATTGTTTTATAATTAACAGGCAAAATTCCATTTTTCTTTAAGAGTACCTGAACTTTTTTTAAAGAATAGTTGTAGTTCTTGAAATATATTTTTAATTTACTATTTGTTCATTTCTTTATATCCTTTTGGAGTTGTTTGGCAAAGGTCCTGGAAAGGAATTCATATGACCTGAATTTTTCATCTCCAGTAAGGATAACTGTGTATGAACTGGCCATTTTTGGCTTCTTTTTTTACTAATGAAGAGAAATGGCCACTCCTGGGGTTAACACCATCTTTCCACATGGCTATAAAGAACATAGATGCTCAATTCAGTTGCCTTGATGTAGACATCTTATGCTTCCTGATCCACATCACAGGCTCCAGAACATCTGCCCAAGACTGGCAGATCAGACTCAGAAACATGCCTTTTTGAAGGGGCAAAAGAGAAGCTAGGACTAGCTAGGTGTCTTAAGTGGTGCTAGAAACCTAGGTTTAATCTCCAGCAAGTGAAGCAAATGGAGCTCAGGAATATAAGCTCTTATGCAAGTATCTACAAGTGTTTACACTTAGAGGAGTCATATCCTTTTACAGATACAGTTGTACTTAATAAACATGCTTCATTCTCACTATAGAATGGAGGGAGTTTGCTTCTTTATTGTTGGTTTCTGAATTTCCTTCAGCCTGCTTTCTAGACTAAGGTTCCTTAAAGGTACACCATATGGTACACAGTTGAGAAGGGTAAGTAGTAAGTGAGTTTTAGAACTGCTTTTATAGTCAACCTGTTCTTGACTATCCCTCGACAAGATGTCTGATATATACACACCAACATAAATAGCTCACTCCCTTGAAGAAATGGTGTTCCATAGCCTGGGACTCTGCACCTGAACAGGCAAGCAACCCTGGCACACTGATGCACCACCTGATAGAAAGGTGCCTTGCCTATCACAATGAAAGCCAACAGCTTCTAGCCCTGTACTGAGGCCTGACTTGCACCTATCAAGCCACAGTTCACAGTACCCTCAGAGGACTGTGGTTGAGGCAGGAATCCAGACCGCATCTGAGAACACCATGGTTGAGATAGGGACACAAAGAACAACTAGAGTAATTGCCCCAGTAGCGAAAAAAAAATTATGGACAAGAACAACAGGTCAATATTGAATAGAAAGGGAAGAGGAGGAAGAGGAAAGTTTTGATCAAGGGACCGGTCCTTTCACAAAGAAATTGGAGGAAGGAGTGAAAGAATATAGATAAGCAGAAACTACCTTGTCCATGACCTCATCGGAACTTCAAGATATGTGGAAAGATGATAGCCACCAGCCAGGTGAGTGGATTGCTGTCTGGCTGCTCCGATGCTGGGATAACAGGGCCAACAGTTAGCAACTGGAAGTCAAGGAAGCCCAACGGCTGAGATCTCTTGCTGGAAAGTAGGGAATTGAGAGAGGAATTGGAAGAGAGGCAGGAATCTGCAGTCTCTGGAGATGGCTTCTTGCAAGCGTGAGGGTGAGATATCCATTCAATGAAGATCTTATGAACTACTGCAGATGAAGGCATCCAGTATCTGAGAGAACTAGCAGTACTGGAAGTCATCTACAATGATCTAAATGATGATGCAGTCTCCAAAGAACCAGAGGATGTCCAGTGCACATGGTCCATGTGGAGGAAGGTGATTCAAAGTGTGCCAGCATCATATTCTAACAGCTTTTCAAGATGTATTGCCCAGATACAGATACACCAACTGTGGAGAAATTGTCTTCTTCACTCCATACCTTTGAAGAAAATCTCTGTACTCCCTTATCGCTACAGGCCAGCACCCTGGCTATTAGGGGCGCCCCAAGAAATCAGTCCTCTCCTGCTCCAGTCAGAGGGAAAGGGAGCCCCAGGCACATGCCACACATGGTGCCCTGTGGTTCTTCCTGCATGACCAAGGGGAAGACATGAGGAAGTAGGATGGTGAACCCACCTTTAAGCTGGAAGTCTGTGTATGAATGGGAAGGCAGGTGTTAAGAAGGGGTCACCCAAGAAGGCTGTCAGTGTAGGGGCTGTAGAGACACAAGACACAAGAAGGCAATCAACGTTCTCCCAAACACAGAACTGAAATCACCACTCTTAATCCTGGTGAGGGGACTTCTGGTCTGGCACTGCAAGGGTCAGACTGTGAATACTCTGACCAGGAACAGGAATAAAGGGTCCCTGCCTTAAGCCAGGAGGAGGAAAGGTATGACTGGGTATACTGGACTGTGTGGATTCGATGGCCTGGCACATCAGACCCACAGAAGTGTAAGGCTTTGGTAGATGCTGGTGTATGGTGTACACTGATGCCATCAAGGTATAAAAGCACAGAACCCATCTGGATTTCTAGAGTGCCAGAGGGATGTCAAGAATTGCCTGTATTGAAGGCTGAGGTGAACTTAACAGGGGACAAGTGGGAAAAGCACCCCATTGTGACCGGCCCAGAGGGCCCTTGTATGCTTGGAACAGACTGCCTCAGGAGAGGATACTTCAAGACCCAAAAGGATATCAATGGGCTTTTGGTGTAGCCACTGTGAATACAAAGATCAAACAACTACTTACCCAGCCCAGCCTCTCAGAAAATTCCTTCACTGTGGGGCTGCCACAAGCTGTAGAACAGCAGGTGCCCAGTTGCTACCAGGACCGTGTGCTGGCAGCAAAATCACACAAACTGAGACTCCAATGGCTCCCATCCATGAGCTGATTCATCAACTGCAAAGTCAAGGAGTGATCAGCAAGATTCATTCACCTTTTAATAGTCCCATACAGCAGTGCAGAAGTTTGACAGAGGGTGGAGTTTAGCAACAGGCTATCATGGCTCGCATGAAGTGACACCACCACTGAGCGCTGCTGTAGCAGACATGTTAGAGCTCCAATATGAACTGGAGTCAAAGGCAGTCAAGTTGTATGCTACAACTGACACTGCCAATGCATTTTTCTCAATCCCTTTGGCAGCAGAGTGTAGGCCACAGTTTGCTTTCACATGGAGGCGTGTCCAATACACCTGGAATTGACTGCCCTAGGGGTGGAAACACAGCCCTACCATCTGCCACGGACTAATCCAAACTGCACTGGAAAAAGGTCATTCCCCTAAACATCTACAGTACATCAATGATATCACCATGTGGGGCAACAAAGCAGAAGTATTTGAGAAAGGAAAAGAGTAATTCAGATTATTCTGAAAGCTGGTTTCACCATAAAGAAAAGCAAGTTCAACAGACCTGCACAGGAGATTCAGTTCTTGGGAATAAAATGGCAGGATGGATGCCATCATGTACCTATGGATATGGTCAACAAGATAGCAACTATGTCTCCACCAGCTAACAATAAGGAAACACAAGCTTTCCTAGGCCTTGTGGGGTTTTAGAGAATGCATATTCCAGGTTATAGTCACTTTGTGAGCCCTCTTTATTGAGTAACCCCAAAGAAGAAGTATTTTGAGTAGGGTCCTGAGCAACAAGCCTTTTGAGCATATGAAACGAGAAACAGTTCATGCAGTAGCTCTTGGGCCTGTCCAGAGAGGACTAGCTGTGCAAAATGTACTCTACACTGCAGCTAGGGATCATGGTCTCACCTGGAGCCTCTGGCAGAAAACATTAGGAGAAACTTGAGGTTGATTGTTAGGGTTTTGGAGCTGGGAGTATCAAGGATCAGAAGCCTACTACACCCCAACTGAAAAAGAGATAGCAGCAGCATGTGAGGGGGGTTGAGCTGCTTCAGAAACTGTTGGTACAGAAGCACATCTTTTGGCACTGTGATTGTCTGTGCTACACTGAATGTTGAAAGGAAACATCTCCTCTACACATCATGCAATCAGCACTACATGCAGTAAGTGGGTATTGTTGGTCATGCAACAAGCTTGACTGGGGAAACCCAACTGCCCAGCAATTTTGGAAGAGGTCATGGACAGAAGGCAGAGATTTTGGAGCATTGCCTGAGGAGGTGACTCTTGCCCAAGGGGCAGCACCGTTTAATGAGTTATTGGAAGATGAAAGACATTATGCCTTGTTTATTGATGGATCCTGTTGTGGTGGAAACCACGTGGTGGAAACCATGTGGAAATCCTTGTGATAGAAAACCATCAGAGGTGGAAAGCTGCTGTATGGAGTCCCACAAGACAAGTCTGAGGCCACTGAAGAAGGGGAATCAAGCCATTCTGCAGAAGTGAAAGCCATCCAACTAGCCCTAGACATTGCTGAATCAGAAAAGTGGCCAATACTCTGTCTCTATACTGATTCCTGGATGGTGGGTAATGCCCTATGGGGGTGGCTGCAACAGTGGAAGAAGACCAATTGACAGCACAGGGGCAAACCCATCTGGGCTGCTGGATTGTGGCAGGATATCACTTCCTGAGTAAAAAACATGGCTCTAAAGGTATGTCATGTAGATGCTTACATGACCAAAAACTGTGCCACTGAAGAACATCAACACAATGAACAGGTAGACAGGGCTGCCAAAACTGAAGTAGTTCAGGTGGACCTGGACTGGGAGCATAAGGGTGACCTATCTGTAGCTCAATGGTCCCATGAAACATCAGGACATCTAGGGAGAGATGCAACATGCAGATGGGCTTGTGATTGAGGGGCGGACTTGACCATGGATGCTATCACACAGATCATTCATGAATGAGAAACGTGCTGCAATCAAGTGAGCCACACAAGTAAAGTCTCCCTGGAATAGAGGGCAGCAGCTGGGTTTTCAATATGGTAAGGCCTGGCAAACTGACTATATTGGACCACTGCCACAAATACACCAAGGCAAGCATTATATACGCACCATGGTGGAAGCAACTACTGGGTGGCTTCTGAGAAAAAGCTTTGTTCATTGTCTGGGTGCCAGGTTGCAGAGTGATTATGCCACACCTGTCTGCAATGAGGGGCATGCCCAAAGCCTCCCAATGAAGGCTGTGCCCGTAATTCTGTGCACATCTGTTTGCAGTGAAGAGTGTGCCCAAAGCTTCCCTCATCTTAAATATTGGGGAAGAAGAGACCCCCTCAGGTGAGTATGGAGGAAGCAAACAGTTTGGTGGAGTGTGATCTGGCTGCTAAGGTGCTTTGCTGCACATAGGCATATTCTAGAGCAGAACTCGGGTGGATAAATGGTTGTATATAACCAGTGTTTGTGTATGTAATTAAAGATCTCACTTGGGGTATGTGCCTTCATATACCATACCCTGTAAACCATGCCACTGCCCAGAACACCATCTTAGGTGACAAAAGATGAATTTTGTGGTGGCATGGTACTCCAGAAAGAATTGAATTGGACAATGGGATTCATTTCCAAAAATCCTTATGAACTCCTGGGCAAAGAAACATGACACTGGATGGGTGTATCACATCCCCTATTACCCACAAGTCTCTGGAAAGATTAAGAGATATAATGGACTGTGAAAAACTATGTTGAGAGCATTGGGCAATGAGGCATGGAAGTATTGAGACACAAGTTTAGCAGAAGCAACCTGGCTGGTTAAGACCAGAGGATCTGCTAGCTGCCCTGGTCCTCTGTGAACGAAACACCTACATACTGTGGGTGGAGATAAGGTCTCTGTAGTGCACATAGGGAAATGACTGAGGAAGGCAGTGTGGATTGCTCCTCCCATGGGAAAAAGCAAACCCATTCATGGGATTGTCTTCGCTCAAGGACCTGTGGTGTACTGGGTGAGTAATGCAGAATGATGGGGAGACTTGGTGTGTGCCTCAAGGAGATTTAAACTGGGGGGGGAATAATGTGATGTGAGTTGTATGTTATAGGAAGTAATGTAGCAGGAGTGACCTGAACAGATGAAGAGTGAGATTTGCAAGGAACCAGATGAGTGCAACGATGAACCAAACCAAGCCAGTGCTGGTGCCCAACAATCAAACATACTGCTTCTCCTGTCCTGACTACCTATCTTAGCAGGTGGGGCCCAAGTCATAGCCTTTTGTGAACATCTGAAGGACTAAAGGAAGCTCATGGAATGGAAGAGTAATATATGTTTGTTAAAGGACAAGGGATCATAGTTAATGAGAATGTATAAATCTGTATGTTGGGTATAAAGATGGTTTAGGTATGTAGTTTAGGTTGTAAGTGTTGGTAAGAAGGAATTTTAGTAGTGAGAATTAAATACAATGGAATGGCTAGAAGAGACATATATATGTATATATTCCACACAAATGGAAGTATCAGGTCTGGCTGAGCCCCATAGCAGCCCTCACAGTGCTGTGCTTGTATTGGTAGCTGGAAAGGTGGTGATAACGCACCAGTGTTTTGACTGCTGCTGGGCAGTGCTCACACAGCACCAAGGCTTTCTCTTAATTATTCCCCCTCCACCCCCCAGTAGGCTTGGGGTGGTCAGGGTCTTGGGAGGGGGCCATAGCCAGGACAGCTGACACAAAGTGACCAACAGGATATTCCATATCATATAACATCTTCTTAGATATAAAAGCTAAGAGAAAGGAGGAGGAAGGTGGAGGCATTGTTATTTACAATGTTTGTCTTCCAGAGCAACTGCTACTAGTACTGAAGCCCTGCTTCCTGGGAAGTAGCTGAACATCACCTGCTGATGGGAAGTAAAGAGTAATATCTCTTGGTTTTCCTTCACTTCAGTGTGCACAACTTTTGCTATTGCTTCATTAAACTGCCTTTATCTTGACCCACAAGGGGTTTTTTCCGTCTTATTTTCTTCTCTGTTCTTCCGAGGTGGGGAGTAATAGAGTGGTTTGGTGGGCACCTGGCATCCAGCCAAGGTCAACCTACCACAAATGAAAAAGTGTATCCTCAGAGGACAATCTTCAACACAGTTTGATTAATGTTTGGAAGACTTCTCCAACAGTCTGACACATGAGTATTGGCTGTTCCTATTGTGAAATGCCCATACAAGATAAAAGAGATTATGTGTTTCTGAGTGCATATGCATGCTACTGCATGCTACAATTCTTAGAAAGACACAGTACATTTAACAATAAGTAGTTCCAAGGAGAGGAACATCAATAGAAGAAATGTCTTATATTTTCTTCCTGGAAAATAAGGCAATTCTATATTTTTATTTTGAGATAGTATTTTGGGGTGCAGGTGAGAGACATGTTGAGCAAATCTATAAAGTAAATAATCATACTCAGTGAAAGCAGATAGTTCGTTCTCACAAATGAAAAGAGGTCCTCTACAAAAATATAAGAAGTAGGACTTTTATACTGATTATTGATTCTAATTGCAGAAATTTTTTGAGTTGTTACAGCATCTAACATCAACAAATTTACTATTATCACTACTTATCCAACATCTGTTGATCTGTGCTTGTCATGGTAATTCCTTTATATTTTAAAAAAATGTGCAGTAGTCTTCCTTGTTTCATAATGTTCATTTATTAGTTAGGTGCTCTCTTCCTTTTTGAAAAAATACCTTCAAAGATAGACAAAACCTTACAAATCTATGTTTTTGTTGTTCCTGTGTACTTTACTTAGCTGAAAATAGTGAGAATGCATATATACTACTTCAGACTGCCAAAAAGAATATAAGAAAGAATAAGATTCATTTTTGGTAATCATTACTTAGATGTGTTTATTAGAGATAGGTGTGAATGCAGAAGACATCAAAGCCTTTCATAGAAAATGCAATTATTATCAAGTCTGAAAGTTTGCTTATTCTTCCTGACACTCTGAATGTGCTGTTTGCAACTTATTTCAAAGGGTGAATGCATTACAACAAAAACATGACAGAAGAAGCTTGGAAACGAAAAGTACTCAGAGCTGGCATATCTACTTGGAAAAAACAGAATCAGAAAACTACTTGGAAATATGCACATTTGGAGTGTTAAGGCTAGAGAAACCTACCCTTACAGATCTTCCACTCATATCTTCTGATGATGACTAAGCACTGCAGAGGTGGCTGTATAATAGCGGTAGGAGTAGGATTTTGAATGCTAAAGCAAATACAGATTGAAATGTCAGATAGGAATCTCTAAGATGTCTCTCTCTTTTGCATTAAGGTCGGCAGCCCTATGGAAAAGTTTCCACTTATTGTTTATGAAGGATTGTTGACTGTGCTGGTTTTGGCACAAATCCAAAACATAGCCCCATACCAGCTACCATGAAGAAAACTAACTCTATCCCAGCCAAAATCAGCACATGCGGTTACAACCTTCCTGCTTTGTAAGGAGCCCTGTGGACGTCCTTACAACTATTGGACTATGCTGGGTGCAAGTTTTCTATGGCTTATTTATTGCTAACAATAACTAAAGCACAGATAATGGTCTCAGAGTAGTATTTTTGTTGAAAGGTAGATGAGAGACCATCATGCATCCTGATGTACTTACCTCATCATAGGACAGAGAAAGGATCAGTAAGAAGTTCACAGGAATTTTTATTATGAGCAATCCTAACACATTCAAGCTAAAAAGGAATTTCCTTGGCTACCTTTTCTTCCATTTTGTGCTTGTATAAGAACTAATAAAATCTTATCTCTGGATCAGAAATTTGAGGTTACAAAGTATAAGGAAACCAAACACCTTTTTTTCTGTCTTGTTCCAAAGCATTTTTCTTTCAGGTAATACTTGCTAATGCCTGCTATTTGCTATGCTGTCAGTCTGAACATGGCATTTTGTTTATCTCTTTCATGCTACAGATAGTAATGACCAAAATTTTTCAGAAATAAAAACTCACAATGGACCTTCTATTGCCAAGAAGCAGTAAAAAAATAGCATACCACTTATTTTCTACAGGACTTTTAACAATGTAATAACAATTATGATTAAAAGAAAAGAATAAAATGGCATAGTTCATTTAAATGACAACTGACACCTCCTAGTTCTTTGGGCCTTTTAAATATTGTATGTCAGGCTACAGGAAGCTTTGAAAGTAAATCTCAGAAGATTTATTCCAGGAAAAAAGTTTTGTACCATAATATCTCAGAACAAATTTTTCAGCTCAGTCAGTAGGTCTTGCTGATACAAACCCTCAGAGAACCAGACCCAGTTAATAAATTCTTTGGTATATTTAGCCACCTTTTAATTTTACCTTCACCAATTTGCAGCTATATAAGCCTTCATTTCATAAATCTAAAGAAAGAGGTATATAGCCACTTAGTATACATGCAAAGTACAAAATCTTTCCTCCAAATAGTAATAAAAATTACACTAACTGTTTAAGGCTGAAGTTCATCAGTAAGTTGTGGATCAATTCTTAACTACCCACAAGACTATTTTAAGTGTATCTAGTATTACACTATATGATTTATGCTCTTTCTGTATTCCCTTCTTTAAAAAAATAATAAAAATTGAGCTGAAATACATACAAGCTAACTTTAAAAAGACAAAATATTACCCTTGACAGCTTTCATATATGGTTTCAGTCATCTGCCACTGTCCCTGTCCCTTTCCTTCTTTGTCACACATGAAAAGGAGATTCTCACCAAGATGACAACAATGTGGTTAACCCTTTGAGCAGCTTTTCTTACAGAATGGGTATGAAATCTCCTGCATCTGTTTGTACCTGAATCATCAACAGAAACACCAGCTGTGCCAGAATTGTCCCATCTGACAAGGTGAGAATTCAGGCTGAAGTGGTGAGGCTTTTTTTCCCAGTTTATTGGAGGTCATGTGTGTGATAATGCAGATGAGGCAAATTGTATGCAAGAAGGATTTGCTGTGTCTGTCTGCTTGGGGAACATGGATAGCTGGAGAAACCAATATTCACCACGGGGCTGCATGGGGATGCCAGCCTGCAGCCATTAAGGACTTCCCTGGTTAGTGATGTGTGGTTCACTGCTCCCATGTCTCTTCTCTCACAGCATCTTTATCTCAGTTTCACTCCATGCTTCTTTATTCCTCTTCCTGTCTCCTCCCATTAAACCTGTGTTTTCAATATCTCTGCTTCCTTCACTTTTCTTACCACTGGGCCTATAACTTTCTTAGTATTTCCCCATTTTCCACTAACCTGTGTTACTGACATGTTCGTGTTTTAAGCTTTTCTGCAGACCAGTGTCTATCCTGTCACTTAGATCATTAACTCTATTCAGTGAACATGCTTAAACAATAAAACCCATCAAAATGGTTTATTTAGGTTAAACACATTTAGTTTGGATTCAGGTTAGACACAAAAATAGATGGAGCTGCTCACCTACTTGCTCCTTTTCTCAGAGAAGGCATTAGTAATGTGTACAGTTTTAGATCAACATGTTTTCTTTTATTTGCTGCCTGCTTAATTAAGTCACTATAAGAAGTGAATTTTGTACTGTCTGTTACCATTGTACCACAGAGATAACATAGAATCATCAGAAACAATGTGACTGATAAAATTCATTTTCTCCTGTGGAAATGAAAATATGTTTTCTTTCTTATTTTATAATGTGGACCATTTCACTAAACTGGTTTACAATACAACTCCAACAGTTACACCATCAGCAGATGTCAGTGCATTTGTAGAAACAGGGAGCTGAGAAAGCAAAGGGAGAAGTGGCAAAAATTTCTTAACCAGCTTTTGCAGTGCAGAAAGCACTCAATTAGATTTACTGTCCTAGAACTTAAGAACTATTCTGAAAGGTATGGCTAAAATCACAGCTGAGATTCTGTAAGAAAAAATAATTAAAAAAAAAAAAAAAATAAAAACCAGCAAAATGACAGTAGACATTTGGAAAAAAAGTTTTGGTTCTCCCCTTGTCAAAATCAGGGGTTAGAGATGAAAAATTTCTCTACATCAGCTCATTCCACATCACCCCATCCTAATCTCCTCTCAATCAGGCTGTTCTCCTTCTCCTGTGTCTTTTATGTATTTCTGAATAAAGTAATATTCAGCTTCAAACTGAGGTATTTGAGTCTAAGCCTCTGCACGTAGGTGTTTACAGAAAAGCCTAAGTTCTCACAAAGTCAAGGAGATCCACTCAGCACATTTGTATGAGTCGGAATAACTTTTCAGTTCATGCCAGATTAGACATCTCTATTTGGATGGATGAAATCGCTCTAAATATTGTTTGCTGTATTGTCTAGAAACTTGACTTAATTGTGAGAATAAAAATTTTAGTGATACTGGAATTGCAGTAGGACAATTGACCTTTAGTTCTTAGTCTGGTATCTTGGGGCAAAGCAAGAGTAGGATACATTTTATATTTTCAAGCCCTGTGTGGATGCTTTGGTTGGCACAAGGTGTTTCAAATTGTTCTACATGTTTAGGTTTTGGCAATTGAATTGAGCTCCCAGTTTATGTCTAAGCATTACATTGTAGGCAGATACATTAAGATTTTGAATATCACTGAAGATGTTGAATAGGTTAGGTCATACCATAGAACACTGTCCTTGCTGTGTCTGCAGAGCCAGATTCTGATATCTTAATTTCTGTTTCCTGAGTAGTATATTTAGCCTTCTTCAGGAAGTTAACTATAACTTTATATATATTACGTTATACTTTATACCACTGCAGTTTATTATATAAATTTTCTGCTTTCTGCAGGTTGAGGGTTTTTCTGAAATTTTTGTAATATACTTAGCAAAACAAGAATGTCTTAATCAGAAACTTGGAAGATAACCTAACTTTGTAATTGTGGAGTTTTTCTCAGAAACTTGGTTGATAATCAACTATTTATTGTCTCAGAGTCTGTTACATAAAACTGGAAGACCACAGACATGCTTTTTTATATGGGTCAAGCAATATTTTACATTTGATACGGATACTAGAAAGAACAGTGAAAACCTATTTAAAATATTCAAAGAAGAACCTACAAGTATGATCAGATGTAAATAGCTTTTATTGGGCTGTGTAGTAGTCATTTGCATATTTCTGTGTTTCCAAGATCACATATTTAATTTAATTTCTTTTTTATTATTTTTCTTGAGATCCTGCACTTAATATTATATTTTATTATGAAGTTTCTTCATTTTTTTTGGTAATTTGATGTATTTTAACTTTAAATAATTCACTAACAGCAGTAATAACCAAGTAAATTAAAAATTCCTAATATGGTTTGGAGGACTCCAAAAGAGTTTTTATATTTAGACCTATTTAGACCTATTCCCTTAGTAATTCAGTTGAAGTCTTTGGCTGTTGAAACAGTTTATACTTTGTGTCATGTGTCATTGAACAAAGAAAGATAAATTTAGGTTGTGCTCTGTCTACTAAAGTTTATCAGTTATTCTTAGAAATATCAAACATCTATCAAAAATCCTTGAGGTGACAAACTCATTATAGTTAGAAAAATTTCTGAATCGGAACCTAAATATTTCTTTCTTTTTCTATTCTAGCAAATGACATTACTGTCAGTGTCATGAAAAACTTTCCAAAAGGTATTGATGCTCTTCAGTGACTGTCCTGAAACAGCTTTAACAGAATAGAAAAGTTTCTTTTATTAATGATGACAGTTCAGACAGGTTCTTTTTGCAGGTTTTTTACTTCTTTCAAGAATGAGAATCTGAAAGTAAAAGTATTACTTTTTTTTTTTTTTCCCCCCCAGAAAGATTTTGCTTTTTGCTAGTCCTATTATAATCAGGGTACTTCCCACAGTGATGAAAGTTATAATTGTAAATGATCCATATGCTTCAATCATTTATCAAGAAGCCACAATTAGGCTGCTTTTGTTGAAGTAAAAGAAACTGAAGTTTCTGGAGCAATGAACTCTCTTCAGTCACAGATTTTTTGTCACAATCTACATCATGTTCAAGAGCAAAGAGCACTAATATACCTACCTTTTCCATTCTTGGTCATTTGGTGGTCCTCATTGTTTATGGAAACATTTTGATTTGAATTAATTTCTTTTTCAGCTGCACTTAGAATTGCTCTACACACATTTCCTCCCATCCAAAAAGCATACTGGATTTATAGGAAAACCCAGGGACCATTGCCAACATCAGATACTTGTTACACACACTATGCTACTAGAAAACTGCTTCCTCCCTGAAAAGATTATAACTAAAAGAGGCAGTGCAAACTAATGTTAGGAAAAATGAAGTATCACTCTTGCCATTTGCAGGTGGTAAGACATAGTCAAGTAATTAACTTTTCAAATGGAAGCCATGTTATATATATATGTTCGTTCACTTACACATTTGTATAACTACCTGACTCAATGAAAGATTACCACCAAATCCCTTTCCAGCAAACTGACTGTAAAATTCTCCTTCAGAGAATGTGCTTGCTTCAAACACATTTGCATCATGTGTTTTCTCCATACAGTTCAAAGCATTATTTTACATCAAAATAACACGTTTTCTTGCAATAATGATTTTATGGCAACTCTGTGAAAATACATGCAACATATTCACTTCTCACACATATTTCTGAAGTGCATTTTATTCATATTTTATCTCTCTAACCTTTTGAAGAAATGGAAAAATGTGGCTTGGTTTTAGCCCCTTCTTCAGGATGATGGGTATATAAAAGGTTTTTGGTTTATTATTCTTGTATAAAACTCAATTAGAAAGTAACCTTTTTTACTTCAGCTTTAGTTCTTAACATTTCATATCATGGAGTTGTGATTTAATAATCTATTTTTCCATCACTATCATTCCACACTAATATAAGTGAAGGAAACTGTTAAAAAAATAATAATGTCTGTTATGCATATAGGCAATACCATCAGTGAAAAATATTCTCCCACAGACTTAAAGTCATATATTTTAACTGGTTATTTCCTTATTTTCTTGACTTATTTTTTTTCCCAACAACTTGTCTATTTCACATATTTAATTTCTGTTCCCAGGTGTTTGACTTGTCTTTTTTTAACAATTACATCTCTAAGTTATTCTTGGCATTTTGGTAATATTAAAGTAGCTCTTTTGTACATGCTTAAGGCCTTTGGGGTTTGGTCTTTTTTCCTCACTGTTAGTGGTGAAAAATTGCTACCTTGCTGGTGTTGGTAACAGCAATAATGTCAGAAGTTTCCTTTGCTACCTTAAGACACTGAGCTATGAAACATTTCACAGAAAACAGAATGCAGAGCCCAGACTGGACATGACTACACCTCTCTGTACTCCAGGTTCCACTGGTATGTTGTAAATAGAGTGTATTTGTACTGTAAATAAAATAATTTTTTAAAAACAGTCTTCATGCAAGTCAATTATTTTCAGAATTATGCATAGATATATGTATTCCCCAAAGCCGAGATCTGATAAACTAGTTGACCTCTGCTGGCTAATGCACAACCATGTTTTACATAAAGTTTTGAGCTGCTGTAGAAATTGTCAATGCCAATGACATCTATTGACACCAGAACTATTCATGGAAATGTGCCAATTTTGAAGAAACCCTGATAGATGTGATATTTGCTCTCAGCTGCAGAAAACACAAGTACAAATCTTTGTCCAGTTAACATTTTGTTACATTCCACGAAGTGGAAATTTCCCATCAAAAGCCTTTAGATGAAGTATATGTAATCAGGCTAGTACTTTAACAATTAAGATAGTCTAATCTGGTACTGTAACCTACTAGCTACTGAATCTATATCCTTACTTTTTTTCTGTGGAAGGTACTGTACACTATAGAGTACATGTTCACTAGAACATGAGACTGTTCATATGACATACTAAAGCAAGATATTGGGGGGGGGGGGGGGGGGGTTATGCCTTTCCCTGCCTCTCATTCTATTTACCATTCTGTCTTTTTTGATGCTTTTCTCACAAGGAAAACTTCAGCAAATGATCAGAAAGAGAAGACCCAAAGTTCTTCTAACATCACAGCAGTGGTTTGGGACGGTGAATATGATGTAAACTGTTCTACAGATTTATGTTGGACTTTTATTATTTTTTTATATGCTGCTTTTAAATAGGTCAGGCTCTAGAAATATTGAGCTAGGCAAATATGGAAGAAATGTAAGAAGACAAAGCTGCCTTTTGGTTTGAAAATAAAAAAATCAAAGCTTTATTGTTTTAAAGACAACTGTACAGCAAATGTTGGATGCATAAGACAGAGTAATTTACAAGTGATGATTAAAGTAATAAGAGATGTTGTGCAAGTACCTACTAAAGCCAACTGAAAAAAGTAATTGAGCACTACCAGCAGAAAACTGTGTACTTGACTGTTTTTGATAGCTACTACTAAAAACTTGAAGATATTTCCCAGTGCTGATTCCTCTTAAATGCTGCATCTACACACAAGATGCACTACATATCTCCTCTAAAGAATCTTTAATTAAATAAATATCATCTAAACATGAACAAAGGAACCATAAAGAATGAAATCATCAGTCTTCCAAGATTTAGGATGTGCTTTTCAGATTACACAGTCAAATATTTTGGCCATAACAGCAGAGGTGCCAGCAATAACCATGTAACCCACTACTATAGAAACAGAATCACAGAATAACAGGATCATTTAGGTCGGAAAAGTCCTCTGAGATCATCAAGTCCATCTGTTAACTCAAGACTACCGAGTCCATCACTAAACCATGACCCTAAGCACCAAATATACATATTTTTTAAACACTTCCAGGGATGGTGATTCCACCACTTCCCTGGGCAGCCTGTTCTAATGTTTGACCACCTTTCCCTTGAAGAAATTTTTCCTAATATCCAATCTAAACCCCCCCGGGTGTAACTTGAGGTCAATTTCTTTTGTCCTGTCCTTCTTATGTGGGAGAAGAGACCTATCCCCACCTGCTTATAACCTCCTTTCAGGTAGTTGTAAAGAGCAAGAAGATCCCCCCTGAGTCTCCTTTTCTCCAGACTAAACAATCCCAGTTCCCATAGCCGCTCCTCATAAGACTTGCGCTCCAGACCCTTCACCAGCTTCACTGCCCTTCTTTGAACATGATCCAGGACCTCTACATCCCTCCTGAGGTGGTGGGTCCAAAACCAAACACAGTATTTGAGATGCAGCTTCACCAGTGCCAAGCTCAGGGGCAAAATCACTTCCCTTGTCATGCTGTCCACACTGTTTCTGATACAATCCAGGATGCTGTTGGCTTTCTTGCCCACCTGGGCACACTGATGGCTTATGTTCAGCCAGTTGTCAACCAGCACCCCCAGGTCCTTTTCTGCTGGGCAGCTTTCCAGCCACTCTTCCCCAAGCCTGTAGCATTGCATGGGGTTGTTTTGACCCAAGTACAGGACCCAGCACTAAGCCTTGTGGAGCCTCATACAACTGGCCTCAGTCCAATCTGTCCAAACCCCTCTGCAGAGCCTTCCTACCTTCAGGCAGATCAACACTCTCCTCTCCCAACTTGTTGTCATCTGCAAACTTACTGAGGGTGCACTCAATCCCCTCATCCAGTTTGTTGATAAAGATATTAAACAGAATTGTCCCCAATACCGAGCCCTGGGGAACACCACTTGTGACCAGTCGCCAGCTGGATATAACTCCATTTACTGCAACTTTTTGGGCTTGGCCATCCAGCCAGCTTTTTACCCAGTGTAAAGCACACACATCCAAGCCATAAGCAGCCAGTTTCTCCAGGAGAATGCTGTGGGAAATGGTGTCAAAGGCTTTACTGAAGTCTAGGTAGACAACATCCACAGTCTTTCCCTCATCCACTAAGCAGATCATCTTGTCATAGAAGGAGATCAGGTTTATCAAGCAGGATTTACCTTTCATAAGCCCATGCTGGCTGGGTTTTTCTTGTCTGTATTCATACCACACTAAAACATCTTTCAAAAGAAATTATTTTTCTCACGACTTCCAAGGATGTGGAGGTTTTATGAAGTGCAAGGTTTCATCTTGATAATCATATTATTAATAGGTTCTTTAAAGAAACTTACTGCACATATAGAAAATCTTGAAAATGTGATTAGAATATGTTGGTTTTATCAAACTATGCCAGAAATACTGAAAAAGTTTACTTCTAACTTATTAATTTCACTTCCTTTGTCAGCAAACTAATAATAGTTCCAGAAAACAATTTAGAAGCCTGGTCCACAGACAATCCAACAATAAAGTTAGCTATTTAGGTCCAGCTAAGGATGCCATCATACCCTCAATCTCGTACTGCACTGCTGATTGGAGACATAGGGTTTTTTGCATCTCTATCAAGGACAGAGGGAGTGCTTTTAATACCATCATTTAAAACTGAATAGAAACAGCTGTGTATATATCCAGTCCCAGAAGTAAACTTATTCTCAGTTTCCCTCACTACTTGTCTGGTAAACTTTGAAACTTAAATCCCTATTTCTACAGTTTATTTGGGCCTAGCAGCTGTTACATGGCCTATTTCTGATAGTTAGATCCTGACTCCAAACAGGTGACATTTCAAGTGGTGTTATGTCCATTGGGAAATTTATGATTGGGATCATCAAAATTGTGGAAGTGTAATTTTTAAAAGCAAATATTGCATCATCGTGTGTTGTCTGTGGTACAAAAGGAAAGTAACATGAATGTCACCTTTCAGCTTATATAATCTAAATATACAGGGAACGCAGTCAGTCCAATATGCAATTAAATGTGTTTTCTTTTTGTCTGTTTTTGTGTTTCTTTTCCTCTGTGTGTGTGTGCATTCATATACAAATATCTTTACACATATAATTAAACCAGAAAAAAAGATAGAATATCATATATTTGCCTCTCTAGCTAATCACTCCTTCTCTGAGAAAGGAGTATATAAACTACCTATCCTACTGACCAAAATTAATAAATGTTGTCTCTCTCCTTTTTGTATTTCTGCTGATAATTTCTATTATTATAATTATTTTGAGTTTTCCCTTATTTTTCCCAGCCATAGAGCTGTATTTTGGAATCAAAATAACAGAAAAGAAATAAAGTAAAATAGGTAAATTATCTCTTCAGTCTTTTTTAAGGGGGGGGGGGGGGGGGGGGGGGGGGGAGAGTGTGTAATAGTTCCAAAATCTTCTTGCATTTTTTTTTCAGAGCTGAAATTTTAACACTACTGCCAGAAAGAAAAAAAAAAAAAATGCAAGCACAAGCTGCTGTTATGAAAACATCACTCTTCTAATTCCAGGCTTGTGTTTAGTGTCCCCTTGGGTGCCATTCTCTCAGCATGATTGGTTCTCTTCTGTTCTTGCAATTTCTGTCAATTGTGTATGCATGGCCTCTACCATCTACCCACAGTAGGTCAAGGAAATAAGCAGCACTGGTAAATACTTTTATTGATACAAATACCACTAAACTTTGAGCTAGTCAAATACACAAACAAACTTACAAAATTAAATTTACTGATATTATCATTCTAGTAGTACTTGTCATTTTTATTTGCATATTATATAGGCAAATATCTTAGGAAAAGAAAATTAAATAAAGTTTGGATCATATTCTACTACTACAGATAATTTTTTTTAACAATTATTGTTGCATCCAAGCTAAAGAATAAGTTATCAAAACTCAAAACAAGGCTAGGGAGGGGAGTAGGTGAAGAGAAAACCCAGTCTAGTCCATACTGTTAGCCAAAATTCATTGGTTAACCCACACACAGTTAGTTCCAATGTTCTTTTTACACACATACACACATGCACAGATGCACACATGCACACAGACACAGATACACACATTAGTTGAGGAAGATGTACGTTAAGTATTCACAGTTACTGCAACTGCCTTTCTCCTTAGGTAAACATAAACTGACACCAAATATTAATGTTCAGTGCAATACTTATATCCTTTCCTAATATCTGTGATAGCTTCACCATAGCAGCAATATTAAAACAGATTTCAGCAGCAACAACAGAAATTGCACCTTCAGACTTTCATTGATCCCCACCTTGTTCACTCTGTTATCACCAAAACTGGTTCTAGCTCCAAAGTTTGCATCTGTTTGATGACTGTAATTGACAGGCAGAGCCCTGAGATCTTTGATAATATGTGCCTGGACTTTCAAAGCCCCTGATATCATCCCAAGCCTGTACTCCTCTATGCTCCACTTTTTACTTTAATCATAGACAGTTTATTCTATACAGAATAACTAGTTGTTATCACTGCCTGTTATTCAATGTATGTTTATATTCCAAAATTATTGTAACCACAGCCATTGCGTTACACAATTGCATGGCACTGAAGCTTGAAGGAGTTTATCATAGAAACAGAATCACTCTTAAACTACTACTAATATTTCTTTCACCTCTGCTGTCCTCCTGTCTTATCTTTTTTTTTTTTTCCCCCTTCTGTTTCTTTGGGGTTTCTTTCCATGTTCTGTGTCTGTTTACCTTGATCTTCTTCATGCGGTTTTTATGGTAATAGAGATCTGTGGAAAATAAAAGAATAAAGTTTGATTACTTTACTGAAACAGTGCCAAACTATTTTTATAGATAAGCTTATACAGAATCATTAAGAATTTATTTCTCCTCTTTGTTTTCAAGGCCTGAACAAAAAGAAAATTATCAAATGTTTAAAAAAGACCGTGGCCCATAAGAAGTAAACACATTATCTTAAAATTTTCTGGTCATGTTGAATTGTCTTAATTTTTAAAAGCTTTTTGTATTAATATATATCTAATACCATAAAAAATGTGTTCTGATTTACCAGATGAATTGCTGTGTAGAAAGGACTCCATGCGGCAATACTTTCACACTAATAGCAATAGCAACTTCAGGTTGAGGGAACAGGAAGAGCTCACATTTGCTCAGGGAAGCCTCACAAGGTCCAGGGTAAGTCTTATTTTCTAAATCCTGTTGAATATGTGGCAGGAAACAGAAAGGAGATAATACCTTTAGGTTGCTCATATATTCGGTGGAGAAAATATTAGCTCTGAGCTAGAGTAATGAAACAGTAGCATATTCCCTTAATTCAGTCCAACATAAGATTTCATGTTACAAAATCACTGCACATAGTACAAAAATTCAATGCAAATATTAGAACTTGCTAATACCTACATATTCCAGCATTCATAAAACACTCCTGCCCATTATTACTGGTGTTAAAAGGGGTGGATTATACAATTCTATTCTTAAACTATTTGCAAACAACCACATCAATGCTATATTTTTCAGTACTAAAGAATTTAGTATGTAGGTAGTATAAAGATTATCATGTTAACATTATGTTTGTAGTACATCTCAGCTACGTCATTCCAGATATTATGTCAATGAAAAAGTAAAATTACATCTATTTTGTTAACCTGTGATAAAATCTAGCCACAGTAAAACTGGTGTTTTCATTAAAAGCCTTAGAGAAATTAAGTCTGTTCCTACTGTGCATATGCTAATGCTTGCCATAGGGCCAGTCTTCAAAGGTTCAGAGTGAAAATGAAAATTATTTTAGTTTTCAGATAGTGAAGATGGGGAGAAGAAATAAGTCTGCAATTTATAATGGAACATTTGAATGCAACTGCTGACCAAGAAGTATTAAGCAGCCAGCTTCTAGACTAAATGGAAAGATGTTACCACATGACCATGAGGATGAGGCAGATGAAGAGACAAACTTAGGAGGACATAGCAGTAATAGGACTGCTCCACAAAGGAAGATGATCCAGTAGCTAAGGCTGACCACAACAAAGGGAAAGGGCAGTGACTGGAGTAGCAAGGGACACAGTCACAGGGTATCTAAGCAAAGCTGGTTCCCATCAATGATCTAGCGACCTTCAGATAAGGTATAGAAACTAGGCAGGTGCAGGGTTCATCCAGGAAGTCCAGTCAACAAGTCAGGTCACCAGGAGACAAGAATAGAGACAGAACTGGCAACTGGACTATTTATCACATAGCCCAGGCAAGACCTGTGAGCCTGAGGCCCCTCACTATTGCAGCTGTGGCCAGAGGTGTCATTTATACTGGTGAGGATAGGTAAGGCCTATTGGTGCACAATGGGCTGTGACAAATCCAACACAAGTATTTTAAATCTGCTGATTAGACTTTCAGTCAAAATAATTTCTTCTGTTATGAGCATATTTTATGATGTTGTCCAGTTTGGTAAACTAATTAACAGCTTTCCATAAAGGTGTTCAGTCTTTGGCCTCCAATCCCTTTATGATGAAGGTGTCTGTTAGTTCTTAACATGCATTTATTCAAATCAACAGAAATATATTCACAAAAATAGTATATATAAATTATATATATTATATAAATACATATATTTATATTACATATAAAAATATATAAATATAAAGGATATTACAGCAAATATATCAGGAGTTTTTATGTTATAAGTAGTTTCAAGTACCTTTTGCCCACATGCCAATAAGTACTGCAACCTTTTGTGTAGGAAACTATTAGACATTGTGCAGCATCTGTCATTTGATCTGTCATATCTTGTACAAATAGAGTGATATATAATGCATTCACAATAGAAATCTTGGTGTAGCACTGCAATTTATTTTTCAAGTAATAAATTTCAAGGCTTTTGAAATTACTTTGTTGGCTTTTTCAGCTTTTTTCTTTTTTTAATATTCTTTTTAAGAGGACCATGGAGGAAAATTAGTTCAGCAAAACCTTAATCACCTGGGAATGTTATGAAAGCATAGAACTTTTGTACTTCCTTAGGTATTTGGAGACAATACTACAAACCAAGAAATTTCATATATCTTTAAATAGCTGTAGACCACAATACAGAAAAATAGTGCACATATTAAAAGTAATGGTGATCTTCAAAGAAGATTGTGTAGATGTTTCACTTGGTTTAGCTCTATTTACATTGACTATAATTTATCTCCTCATGTGTTTTGTCATTAAAAACAAATGGAAAACACCAGATTTGAAAATAAAACATTAATTTTACAGCTTTAGCGGTAGTGATCCTGCCCTCAAATACAAATTTGTACATTTAAGTCTATCATAAGCAATTTCAACACTGAACTTATTTGACTGTATTTTCTTCAATTATACCATTCTTCATTGCTACAACACTGTAAATAAGGCAATAAGACAATAGAGATGTCCATTTTGGATCATAGGTATGATATGAAGGCATAACATAGGTGGTCTCTCAAATGAGAAATTTATATAACTTGAATCCCTTAGAAATTAGGCATTTAGATTTAATTAGTCATACAGAAACCCTCTGAAGACAATGGAAGACAACTTCAGAGGCAATTTAGCCTCTCCTGTAGCAACTCTAAAAAAACAGATGGATTCCCTCTTGTTTTCACTTCCTCTCATATTCCTTAGTCTAGATATAAATTGTAGTTGTCTAAAGTTAGAAAAGATGGGTTTCTCCTTGATGCATTCACCATGTACCTGTTATGTCCTAGCCAGAAGTAAGCTTTCAAATAAATATGTCATGAATCACTGCTTGTGTTTACTTGGTTTTGTTATAAGTAAAAAATACTTCCAAAAGAACTACAGAATACTATTGATAACGTACCACTGGTTAAATGAAGGGCAAGTCAGAATGTTTTGATGTTGTTTTGTTGTTTTGTTGGGGGGGGTTGTTGGTTGGTTTGTGTTTTTTTAGAAGTCTATATTTGAGCTAGTCATTCTAAAATCCTTCTATAATTAAGAGAAACAAGTACTTTTATTATGCTTTATGTATTATAATTTTAGATGTTGTACAATTAACTGAGTGTACACATAAACATTTGGCTAGATCAATTTCATCTGGTATGCCTTATTCACTAACACATGCACAGGGAGGAGAGGACAGAAGAAAGCATTGCATAGGTAATGCATAGGTACATAACCTGGAGATCTCCGTCCAAAAATCACAAAAAGCAATAGGTAGGTGGCCATTGGCAACTGCAAGATTTAGATCAAACTCAAGTACTCATACATTTTGCAGAAGTAGTGTGCTGTCAATATTACCTTCTTTATGAAAAGGATGTGTAGGGGGATATTTGCCTTTCTGTAGTACATTTTAGCAAGGGGGATGTCTGGGAGGAGGAAAGAGGCACATCTTATTCATAACAGTGAGTCCTGTTATGTGGCTTTACTTCACTGTTCTTACGCAATGACATTCAAAAAGCAAGGAAATACTATATATTATGAAAATTAGCATGATGACTACCACATTTTTGTCTGTTGTTGAACTTGTTTCTCTGTTGCAGAAAACTTGCCGAGTCAATTTCAGCTTGATGGCATATATGTCTTATTAATAAATGCCATTATTTTAAATATGGCATATATGCCTTATTTGATTTAGGCAAAATTATCTAAGTTATACTCTACATCATACACTGATTCCCCTTTAAAACTAGGACTTAACATACATGTCTGCATTAGGATCTGTCTTAACACTTTTGCTAAGAGTTAAAAAATGCTCAAAACCAATATGATTTTAATTTTAATATGTCTTTTCCATTTTTAAAACAGGATCTCCTTGTGTTTCACATATTAAACAGAAAGATTAAATAGCAAGTCTAACCTTGTATGTAACTTGGTGTAAATTCAACACAATTCAAGGACACTGAATAACCTGAAAAAATATGTTTTGCATGAAAGATTTTTACCAAAAAATTTCCAGTGGAAGCATTCCAGCTAGCACATGTTAAAAAGGTTATAGATGAAAAAAAGCATAAAACCATACAATAATTAGCTTTGCTGCACAGTAAGTTCTTCAAAAGTAATCATTGTTGTTACAATTTTTTGAGTGTGTGTGTCCAAAGATGATAGCTTCTTAGAAGTTTTGAACTTTTGAACAGGTTTACAACACATAGAGCTGAAGGTTTTATTCTAAATACTATTCTGTATTAAAAAGAATTCCTAAAATAAAACAAAGACACCAATGAACCAAAACAAAATATGGAACCAAAGTCTGCCTGCTTCAAGATTCCTGATCAAAAAGACACGATATGGTAAAACAATAGCAAGACCTAACCCACAGGCAAAATTACTCTGTGATGAGGACACAGTAGCTACCTATTAGCACTGTACTTGTGCTTGATACCTTGGGGATTTGCATCTGGTAAATGAATCATGGTCACAGAATTGGTTCATGGACTACCTTGTGGTGGTAGGGACTGTTTAATTGCTCGTATGCTTAAACAAGTCTTAGGTGATGAAGACACACTACAGGGGAGATTTCAGACATACAGACGTAAGTTGTGCCCTGCCGTTTGCTTTTAGGGCTCTTGTCCTATCTAATATAGTAACTTCTTATGTGGTCAAGGCCAGAAGTTTGCTTCTCCTTTTGCAAATAATTCAACTGTTAATGTCATGGCTCAGTCCTATAATTTTTTACAGAGGATAGTATAAACTTTGCAGAATCAAGAGCCTAAATGAAAGAGACCAGTTGAAATATAGACTTCAGCTAACTGCATTATGTGATACAGATATGTATGCTGCTATATAAAATGGAAAGGAAACTTTATGTCCTTGTAAATGTGGGCTTATTTGAAGGGAAAAAGCACACTTAAAACACAGGATTGCTCTGAAGGATCATATGGATTACTACTAAATTGATGATGATAAATTCCCACAAGGACTCCTTCAAAGGAGAGAAGAGAATCATTGATCATTGGGATTCATAATGACATCTATATGAAACTGCTGTAAAGAAACTCCAAAATATATTTTTAAAAAAGAAAAAACCACAAAACGCCTTGTTTCAGACTTTGTAAAAAAACATTAGACTCAGCACATCATCAGGAGAAACTGCTTAGGCTTGCACATGTCTAGTAGATGGCGGGTAATGTATCAATTCAGAGAAAAAATCTTGGAAACAAAAGAAATTAAATACTGATATTTGTAATTATCAGAGATGAAAGATGGTGAAATTCAGCAATCCTGATTGAATTTATTTTCAAATTTGGGGAGTACTAGCCTAAGTGGTTAATTATTTGAAGTTAAAATAAGATTTATTAAACCCATTATCACAAAACTTTGAAATTTTATATCTTTTGTCTCTTGTTGAATTTATTGAATTTCACTATGAAACATCTCTTTAATGACAACTGTCAGAGGCAGAACACTAGATTTTTTTTTTTCCATCTGACCCGCTGTGCTTTTCTGCTTCAGTCTCTAAAATCCACTGTTGTAACTTCAGATCTCACTCAGGCTTATGACCCTATTCACTACAGCTGACTAAAGACAAACCAATGTCTTACTGTTGCTTTCTGTTCTTCAGTTGTTCACTAGAACAAAGTTGTCAAGCATACCCCAGGAACTCCAGGGCATTTCTCTTGAAAACTCAGCTCTAGTGGCTGATTCTGCAACCCAGTATATAGTCATGACATGTCTGATCATACTCAAATCCTGATCACTTGATCAGATACTATTTTCTTTGTCAATGTATGTCCATTTCTGCAGATAGTTTTCCCATCTGGTCAGTTGTTTACTGATCAATTGCTGCTTTACATTGTAAGAACTAAAGGGACGATTGTGACCATGTTGCATGGTGGTCTATGAAATACAGTAGGCAAGACTTCTTTGAATTTGAACTTTGTACTACAATACGCCTGTAGTAAACTAATACTGAAGTAGTAGTTAAATCATCAGTGACAATCTCAGTGGGTTATGGCACACTATTTTATTCCTGCAGAACACATGCAGACGTCAAATCCTATTTCCCCAAACTCATATACTCATTTGTTGTACTATTGTTTGTTTGGGTTTTTTAAAAAATTATCTAGTCTGTATGTTCTCCTTAGAAGGAAAATAGATCAGTTAATATTAAAGCTGCATGGACAAATTTGTTCAATCCCAAGTTTTTGATTAAAAAACACCACAACCTGAACCTGAAAATATGAAGACATACTTGTGTGTCACAGAGAAATTACAACCGTTTTCCATATTAGATTGAATTTCTTTATCTTTCAGATTAAGAAAATAATTACATTTTTTCTCTTCTCAATTTAAGCTACAGACGTAAGGTTCAATCTCACAGTTCCAGTTATGAGCTTTAGTCTTCAGTTATTAGACTCAAACTTTCTTACTTTTGGTCTAAAAACTAATTAATTTTTGCACTGGCAGAATTCCAACAAGAATAATTCCTACTTTTAGAAGAGTCAATGGGCATATTATTACCACATCTATTTGACAACAGAGTCTGCAGTTTAGGTTTCTAATTTAATTCTGGTTAGAAGCAGAGACTAGGACAAAGAAAATCTGCTGATTGCTGGCTTTTGTTGAGTGCAAGATTCAACCACATTGACCAGTACCTAAATTCCTACAAAACTATTGTTTTCTTTACAGATATAGCACCTATATTTCAAATCTAAGTGGTATAGATTATTCAATGGTATTATCTCTTTTTTCTTTGATTTAACAATACATAAATAAATCTAGAGAAACAGAGTAAATCTCTCTCATGTTCCATTTCATTCACCGTGGATGCATTATGCATGTTTCTGTAACAATTGTAAATCAAATACATAAACTGTCATAATTTGAACTGTAAATCAAATACATAAACTGTCATAATTTGAACTGTATAGCTGAACACTGAAAAATGACTCTGTATTTAACTTTTCTATCAGACTTTATCAATGACCAGCTATTTTGCCCAACACCAGAAATTCTTCTTTTAGTGTATGTGAGATACTTATTGCAATAGGCAACATCTGTTAAGTCTTTCATATATTGACCAATCTTTGATGTCCTAATACCATCTAGTTTCAAAATACTATAAAAGCTATTAGACAATGAATTAGAAGGATTCAAGACACTGTGAGAGTGGGAAGATGTCATTCTCTTTTTCACTAGCACTGTCTTGCTTGCTTTCTCTTTTTCTGCAGCAAAACCTTGATCTTTTTTCAAGAATAGGAGCTTGGAACGTCCTCCGTGGTTTGTTACTGGAGACTATTGCACAGAAACATGAAAATCTCCCCAAAGGGAATCCTTCCGGTATGAGAAACACTATCCTAGTACAGATTAATTCCTTTCCTAGTATCTATTGATTTCACACTGATTTCCCAGTGCTCTGCTTTGTTCCAACATTCTGCCAGGGAAAAGAAAAAATATTGCAGCTGGGGTTAGGTATAACAGAGGGAACTATTCAGGGTTTCCAGTCCTTCCTATTGCAGTGGGAAAACTAGTAGCAGTGCTATTGCTTTTTCTCATAGCTTATAACTTATCTAGCACCATGCATGTACATAAATATGTAAATATTTATTTACTTAAGTATGTAAAATACTATATAGAATGCCCTTACCATGTATGCAAGAGGTTTTATAGGTTTGTGGGTTTTTTAAAAGTGGTTCTATGTTTCATTTTATTAATTAACATGATACACTTTTTCATGAATGCATTCTTTTATGACTCCTCTTTGAAGTGAAGACATGACTACAGTAAAAAAACTCTGAAATATTATTGTGGAACACCATCTACACACACTGGTAAGCACAGAGTGTGTTCTCTCTATGAACAGTACTAAGAGCACCTACCTGTTATGTGCTGCTTTTTCTCCATGCATATTGAAGAACTTTTAAATGCAGGTAATACCCCTGCTTTCCTGTATGAATAATATACATAAATTACAGAAGGTTATCTTGCTTTTTCTAAGATGTGCTATCAGAACAGTGACAGCAAAAATATTACAAGGTCATACAACTTGGATTTTCTTTGTTTCTCTGTCAATGTGAAATCCTACTTCTGTCTTGCAGAAAAGACAGTGACAGCTTCATTTTCCCTTCATAACCACATAGAACTTCGGAGATAATCAGCAGCAGAAGTCCAAGTGGGTTATTCTGGAATGTGTGAAAAGGCATTAAAGGCCTATGATTACACAACTGATTTGAGCTACAAATAGCTGAACTCCAAGCCAGAAACTCAAAGCAAAGCTTCTTGAACTGTGACCCTTTGTTGTGGCAGTTACAAGTCTCTCCTCTGTGCTGAAAGATTCATAGCACTGAAGTTCTAGAAACATTCTGGGGGCTGGTTTTTATTTGCCTTTTTTCCCAAAACATGTGCAAAGAAGTTGTTGCTGTATTTCTGAATAGGAAGTTTGTCAGGCTGAGAAGTATAACATTTTCAACATGTTTCATTTACCTAATAACTTATTGCTTTAGCATAATCTAATTTAAAGCCTAGCCTATATACTGCGTAACTCCCATATCCAGCTTTCAGATTGATGACATTTTCATCACTGAATGATGCCATTTTATACATAGAGGCTGTTCATTTACTGAAAAGAAATTCAGGAAAACTTGTTCCTGTAGTTGCTTAAAGAAAAAGAAAGAAAATAATGTTTTAGTAATGTTTGGAATATACACCCATGTCTAGTGATAGCACATCTGTTATCCATTTTTCCCAGGAACTGAAAATCCCATGATCAGTGTTCTGACCACCTTACAAGCATATTTTCTTATATATATTCTTGCTTGTCTCTCCTTTCTTTCATTCTTATCATTGCAGTAAAAAAAAATAAATACAATACATTAATTCCTAGATGGCATAACTTATTACTATATTCTTTTGAATAGTCCTTTTGTAAGCCATTTTATATTACATATTGTAGAAACAGTCAGATTCATGATGTAGCAAATTATACGTTAAGTAATTCTGGATATTTTTTCTTACATTCCTTACAGGAAGGATCATCAGTATACAGCTTCCCTTTTATTTCTTTGTTTCAGTATTGATCACTCTGCACTTTGAATAGGCTATCACTTTGCTTCTTGATGTCCTGATAACATTTTCTCTGCCTGGAGGTTTTACTGCAGTGTTTCAAGTCTTGTGCAATCTATCCTTTTTATTTTTCTTTTCATATCACAGAGAGTAGTGTGACAAGCCCAACAGCTTTATAAACAAGAAAGTTGTGAATATTTCAGTTTGGATGTTGTAGCTACATGCAGCATAACATCAGGTATTCAAATTATTGTCCCAGAGGTGCGTGATCTAAGCTCATCATGCATGATCTCACAGAAGGCACTTGATAAGCATACAACCCCTTTCTAGCATTTTCCATACATGATAAAGGAAAAATGTGAAAAATAAGAAAAAAGATTCACTGAATATAGGTGTGTCTAAACTACTTGACCTGATTTTATCAAGAATTCTTATGAAGATACTGGAGATAAGATCTGTCAGAATTTTTGTTTTAAATCTCAATTCATTTTCAGAAATAATAAGAAATGCATACAAATAGATTCAGTCACAGGAGATATTATAAAATTTACAGAACTGAAGAAAAGACAATAACTGATGGGTTATTTCAGTGTCCAAATTTCTTGGATTCCAATGAGGTTTAGAAGAAAACAGTGCAGCAAAGAAGAAATCATGGCTGAACTGCCTGCTTAGTACAACTACTGATATTTATGTATGGTCAATGCAGATGAAACTCATTCCAGTAATCATTCATTCTCTAAATAGTGTCAGAGAAGTCAATACACTTACTGATACATAGAAGGAAGTTGCATTCATTTCTAATTACATGGTGAAAATTTACAATATAACTTTTTCATTTAATATGGTTTAGGGAACTCTTGGAACATGTTGGGCAGAAAAATACAGTGAAAAGTCATTGGAGCCAGTTGCATAAAATGTATAGTATGATACATTTTCAAAGGAATTTGTTGAAATGTGCAATAGCAGCTTTTACTGCTCATACAATGCCTTGTGCAGTTGGACATATTGTAGGTGTCAATACTAGACTATGTTCTGCTGAGTATTTCAAAATAAATTTGCATGGGCAGGAATTCTATAAGGAATTTTGTCACCTGAAAGCCAGTTAGGTGAGATTTACAGGGTGAAGTTCCAGAAACAAGAGGCAGGAAAACTTCACCTAGCTTCCTGTGCTATGGATGGTACTCAGCTTATCAAAAGTAGACATCCACCATGTAAGCAATGTGAGCATCTACACAGATCTATTAATTCAGAAATCTGTATGTGCGTGCCAGAGATCATTAAGCTATATGGTAGAAGACTTGCCTCTGCACAAACAAAGGAACACAGAAGTGCAGTTATGGGCAGGGGAATCAGAAAAATCTAATCAGAAAAGTGTGCACCCCATCCCAGCTATTCTCATGGCTGTCACAAGAAAGCCATCACCCCCATAGTCTGTGTATGAAACCCATTGAGATAAGTCAACAGGAACACCTCTCTGGATCACCTTTCAGGCTAAGGAGAGTTACTGCCCAGAGTATGGAACTCATGGGATGTATGGGAATATCATCTTTAGGTTGCACAAGACTTATTACGGTATCTTTAGGGCAGGTAAAAAGAGGGATCAAGGTGGCTGTGGGAAGAACAGCCATGGGAATAGAGGGGCAAGGGAATAAAAGCATCCAGTTCCATGTAAACAAGTTGATGGCCTTACATTTGTGTATCTCTGAGTGAGACAGATGGAGAACTTAGCTATTGGAGGGATCTGGATGTCCAGATCAACTTCTAGAGGCACTGTAGGATCTGAGGATTGACTAAGAAACTTATTTGCATGTGTTATGTCTAAGTGTTAGGCAGCTAGACATGAAAGGATCCAGGGCTAGTTACTGGACAGACTTATTGTCCAAGGTCAGCTATTGTAGGGTCCATATTTATGTATTTACAGATGCATATATTTCTCAGTAATGGACATTCTTCCCGATTAGTAGGGAACAGGATCAATTTGTCAGTGTTGCCTGTGTTTCCTTAAATGCTGAATGTTTCTGTGATCTTCATAGGCAGCTTTGTATATATTTACATACATATACATGTGCTTACATATGTGCCTGTTGGAAATATATGCTTAGACTTGCTACCTGTTAGATGTGGAGGCATGGACCTGTGGCAGCAGGCCTCTACCGGGCTGAAGGGTTTAACAGCTTTTGAAAGGAAAAATGGAGTTTTATAGAAAACATGGGTTTACTCATCAAATACAATTAAAACAGATCAGATAAACATCTTCATTTTTATGTTTGTTTTCCTCTATAAAGCATGAATGCTAAGATAATTAACTCAAGTGCAGATTGCCACACTTAGATGTCAGCAAATAGGTGAGGTAGCCATCTCCAAAGCTATGACTGTACCTCTGAACTGTAATGTATATTTCCATATCCCCCACACTCCACACAAGATACATTTCCAAAGTGTAATGCATCTTGTCCTAACATAGAAGCCTACAACACTTTGTGTGAGCTATTTTCTGGACATTCCTATTCCTTCCCTTTGAAGATGAAGATAGCCTAGAAAAACAGTTTTATTAGAGGTACTAATCTTAAACAACTAGAAAAGATAAACCACTGTTCCTCAGACCTATGTTTAAATGCTTACCACTGAGTGTTCAGATTGCAGCTCCTGTTGCTTCACTGAAGGTATTAAATGGTATGACTAATTATCTTTTTTATTATTATTTAATATACTCTGCAAAGCAGAAAACACACCCTACTAAAATATTACTTTCTGCAGATTAGGAATTCTAGATAATGATTTGTGCTTTGTATTTTAGATTTTGGGGAATCCTGTGTCCCTCTACGTGTATATTAAGATCACTTACTGTCATGATTTGTTCTCCTGCTAGAATTTCCTGTATTTGTTAACTATATCATTACCACCATTGGACCACCACATATTGTTTTCTATACTGTTATTTCTTCCTTTTCCACCTACCACTGCAGCTCTAGCTTTCGAGAGCTTACTCATAAGGACAGTAACCTTGCTATTAATGCCAGAGCCTACTAATGGGAAAAAAAACCCAACCACCACTTCATGAAAATATATGCCAGACACAGACAGATGTTTTTATAGGGACAGAAAACATTGTTCTTTATCCTGAAAGTGACCTCATTTCTAATTTTTCTCTCTGTAAGACAAATCTTCTCTACAAAGTGATTATACAGGGTTTTTAACATGGGAAAAGCAATGTAGTTTACCTAAACCTTTTTCTTGGACATAGTTGAGTTTGAGAAACAAAGATCTGGAATAAAAAAATTCAGCCTAAGCCCAGAAAGTGTGGCACACTTGTAAGCACCTGAAAATAGGATTCTACAATGGAAAGTGTTAGGCAGTCTTAACTATAGATTTTGCTGCCAGTTTCAGTCATCATCCTTTCCTCAGTGAAAGGAAGGACCTGGAGAAAGGTTTTAAAAAACTTGGAGGGACCTCTGTTCATTTTGAAAGAAAAGAATTAAGAGTAAATAGAGGAAATACAAACAATGTGTTGTTTCATTTGGGAAAGAAGACAAAAGAAAGATGTCAAATTATTGCACAGACTGCTGATTTTCAAATTTGCTAGTTTGCCATGTGTCCTTTAATTCCATGGCATACTTTCTAGTCCTTCTATTTTCTGTAACTTAGTTTGAACTACTAGTTGAGATGCAGCCTTACTTATGTATTTGGATATTAGTTCACATGGGGGTTTTAGATTTATTTTCTTTAAATGAAAAGAATTTGAAAGGAACTCTAATAATCATTCATCACCACCTGACGTTCTGAAATGCTGAACAAGCTCAGAAAGAGCAATGAAATTTCCCATTAAAAAATCTGTACATTTTGTTTCCTACAATGTGCTGAATAAGAATGACATGCTGAGAAATCGTTTTGATTTTTGTTGTTGTTTGTTTCTAATGACAATTTTTAGTATTTTGCCTTTAAGATAAAATGGAGCTATCCAGACGTGCATATTTTTTATTGAGCAGCTGTGTTTGCTCTGTATCCCTTGTCTTTCATCAGTTCATCCGTTCATTATCACTTATTGCATTCCTTTGTTAGAGCATATCTAAAATTAGGCTGTAAAATAAAGAAAAAAGAAGTCTTGACATGCCTAATTTCTTAAGTGGCAGTACAAAGCCCAAGCTAAAGAGGATAAAACCAGAAGTCAATGTATCCTATTATTCTATTTCTGAACAATGGCTAAATAGGAAGATGGAAATTAAAAATAGGAAATACAAATATGGAGAAAGAGTATGAAATAGTTTTCCCTTCTGTACAGTCTCACATCTTCCAGCAGCCAGTACGTTAAGTATTGTTAAAGCCTGGGTTAGCTTTACATTATATCTGTAAGTTATACTGGAACTGTTATGTAATTTTGACTGCAGTTATGATAGATATGATGCAAACCCTGATGATTGTTTTAAGTCAAAACACTTTCAGATTTACTGTAGATCTATAGCAAATCAATGTCTTGGAGCCTGAAAATTCTGAATCTCCTGGATCTAGGGATGTTAAAAGGCTTCCAAACTTTCTGTTGTTAACTAAGGGCTTAGTTCCTACTGCAGACTGTGTCTTGGGTTCCTGGCATTCCAAAGAACCTCTGCCAGGTTTCTGCAAACAGACAGACAAAATTATGTGCTATACCTATACCAGAAAAGTAAATATTGCTAGAGGACATTTCCAGGTCTGGAACTTGATCTTTTATTAATAAAATCTTAGACCAGTCCCTGTCATGTATTTTGTCTAGGCTGGCTAGTACTCCCTTGGTGCTGGGTCAGCGACCATTTGAAACTGGAGGTTTGGATGCAACCAGCCTGCTTTTGAGATTGAAAGAACTGAATTGTATGAACAACAATCATTCCATGAGGGCTGACTTCAGTTTCTGAGAGTAAACTCACATGCCACGTTATTATTTTTTTAATTCTTTAACATAGACAGAGCCACAAAGTGTTGCATGTAAAAATCCCTGTAACAGAGGATTCAGAGTTTGCAGAACAGAGCTATGATGGAGTGATCCAGGATTAGGAGCTCAAAACCCTTAGCGCAGGTCACTATACTTTGTTGATGCTATGCTTCATATCCAAGGGGGAAGAAATTCTAGAGAGGTGCTTTGCACTCGTATTCTTGCTCTCCTCCTCAGTGGGTTTGATTCTGATGACCGGTACTTCTGAAACTGATCTCTGATCTATGAGTTCATTGGGGTGCTGCATGTTTTCCCCTGCTGTATTAAGAAGCAACTGTGGAAAGGCCTTATTGGTTCCGGATCTCTGCGTGTACAAAAGGCAGCTGTTGCTAAGAATTATTATAATTGCATGGTTGACTTTTCACTGTTCAGCTCTGCCTACACTTTGTGTATAGAATACCTTCTACTATAAAATAGGATATTTTTTTTCCTTTTGTATTTTCTACTGCAGACAAGGGAGTTGAAAAAAGAGTATGAAAACAGTAGCATAATATATGTGCCAAGGTCAACAAAGAGCAAAAGCTGTAAGTAAAGACTAAGTTGCAGGGAGTTTGTGTGTTGGTGGTAATGGAAAAACAGTGCATTATTTTATGTAATGTATTTATGCAGTCAGCTGTAATGCCTAATAGTTTCTCTTTCTATAATCCAGTGTTGTTTCTCCCACACACTACATTTACTTGATAAAGTGAGGATGATTTTCTTAATTTGAGTTTAATGGTGTAGTGCAAAAAGAGGAACTTGTTCATTGCAAATGTGTTATCTAAACTGTGATTGTGAGCATTCAGCTATGAGCCTTTGGGTTCCACAGTCACAGTTCAATGTAAATATATATTGCTGCTAAAAATTGATCCTTTAGAGGAGTGGGGGACAAGGTTAATTTTCAGCCAAATTATCTACCTGATATAGGTCCAAGCAGAGCCCTGAGAATACCAGTGCCAGAACAAGGGAAGAAGTGGGAATAAACATTTGAGAAGGCAAGTAAAACTCCATTTCTATAAGAAACTCTTATTTATGATGCATTGAAGAAGATGGATAAAAAAAATTAAGGCGGAAAAATATGTCTTAGACTTCCCGATATTTTTTTGTTTGGTTATTGTTTTGTTTATTTGCTTGTTTGTATTGTATTTTGGTGTTAGGGGGAGGGGGGTTGTTGTGTTGGGTTTCTTTAATTATTATTTTGTCTTCTTTTCCCACATTCAAAATCGTAATCTTTTAAGGCAGTAATAATGTATGTTACATTTCAGATTTCATTGCAAGTTAGTTCAGTCCCCTTTTTTAAACAGCTTATCCTTCCAGTTTCTCCATAGCTATTCTGTCTGGCAAGTATAAGAAAGTCATGCCTAGCATCTCACCATCCAGTCTCATTTTCCTTCCAATCCACTCACTTCATAGGAAACAACAGAAAAAAAGCAGCTTCACTACAAGTTATAGACTGCTCTAAATAGATTGTATAAGAGAGAAAAAAAATCTTACGTAGTTGAACATGTTGGATGGTTGAAACAGGGTTACAATGAACCCTCAGGGTATATTAAATCATTATTATAATGACCTGAATTCTCATATATTAAATGGTACACATATTTCACAAAATGCTGTGTATTTTATATACTTACATATATATATTTATATATGCAGTGGAGAAAACACGTTAGATGACATTACTATGACATTATTGTAACTGACACAGAAGTCTTTTTTGACTTCTAAGTGCATAACTCTACAACCTTAATGTTTTATTATGGTGCTTTATTGCATTTAGTATATCATCTTATATACAGATAGAGCATTGTATTACACATTCAGTGAACCACACAGTTTGTTATTTATAGATTCAATAAACTCACCTTTGACCAGCTTTCCCTCAGGCAGTCTGATTAGACCTGGTTTTGGAAGGCATCCAGCTTGGTGACTGGTGCTGGTATTTTAGCAGTGGGGTAGATTATTCAATTTATTAGATAGTGGAGCTTGCAGAATCGGTGATTGTAATGTTTACCAACAATAATTCCTAACCGTAGTTTATTCATAATCCCAGTGGTAAGGTGGTTACAGGACAAATTAATCCCTTTTATCACCTGAAAACATTTCATTTAATATTTTACTCTGAGAAGGCAGCTGGTGGTATTTAATTTCTCTTCAGAAAACTTAGAAAGCAATCATTATGTAGCAGTTAAAAGCATACTTAAAACATCGGTTGTTTTTATAACCTGACAGGTCATTTATATACAATCATGCAGTGCTTTTTTTTTAACAGGACTACCATTTTCTTTCAGTGAAAACTGCAAGAAATAAAGTTTTATTTTAAACTGAGCAAATCCTTTTATAAAAAGATAATGTTAAGAAGGCATTAAACCCCCTGAAAACTAATGCCTTTCTTGCACGCAGTCCAGGTCTGATCCAAATAGTAATAATTATGAGATTCCAAAGGAAATCAAAATTAAGTGAAACAGAAACCTCTTGCTTATGGGGTTTCCTCCATTTTGATTAGTCAGCTTCTCAGTCCTGTTGGACTGCTATAATTTTAGATGGAATTAGAGTAATGCCTGTATGCAATATGTCTAGATAAATATATATGTACATTCTTTGTATGTGTAGTTAAGTTTTTGTAGACATACTGCTTTCTTGTGCTTCATTTTTGCCTGAGAAAGCACACTATATTCAGTACCGGACTGGATGTAGCAGCTTTTTTTTATTATGTTATCACATTCACTTTCTAACTAGTAACAAAGTTTCACAGCTGCAGCCATATAGACACCCTGACAGGCATTAAATAGTATTTTCCTTTTAACCACTGCCACAGAACACAAGACTTGCTCCTTTTGCATGTTTTTTTCACAACTCTCTAAACATTTTTTTTCTTTTCTTTTTTTCTTTTTTTTGGGGGGGGGGCTGTGGGGATTGGGGGTGGGGTGCGTGTCAGACATTTTTTTCATTCATATGTCACAGGAATCAATCAACAACACTCCTAAAACTAAATTAGATCTGTAAGCCACATCACAGTTTTAGAAATAGCTAACATTAAATCTGAAAATAATCTGGTGAAAGATAGAAGTCAGCACTGACGTATAGATTCATTTTTTTCTGTTAGCTACAAACAATACATCTGATTCCTAATGCTGCAGAAAATAAATATGTTGGCCAGACAATATTCTGAAGTGTGAAGCATTTACTTTGTGTCAGTGTTAAATCTGGGAAATCTTTTATAAATTTGGAAACTATGTGTGTGGTCAGCATTAGAGTAGAATTCTTCCCAGCATGGTAGAAGATTGACTAAAGACCTTTAGATAAGTAATCCAATTCCAAAGTGGCTTGAAAAATATCAGACCTGTGTTTCAAAGGTGCTGAAGGTCTTCATGAACAAGTAAGTCCAGCAAATAGCATGTTACTACTACCAGGAGATCAAGACAATGTCCAATATGTTGGCTACACAAAAAATACTGATTAATAATTAATAAGTGGGTATGTTATGTTTCTGGAAGCTTTCTGAAATATTTTTGAATGGCTACATATAAAAAAAAAATATTTAAGAGAATTTACAACTTATTTGAACAGTCAGTATGAAACAGAACAAGGTCTTAAAAAAAATTAGTCAGGATGAGTTTGTTACAGTGCTCTGGGTGATGCTCTATTTGTGTTGAGAAAGGAATGTACTCTGAAAAATTAGAAAAGATAAGGTGGGCACCTGAAGGAGATAAGGAGACCATCAAGTCAGGAAATCATTGAACAAAGAAAACTGAAAGGTTTATTCCACCTAGATCCCACCTATTATGAACGGAATGATTGGGTGTCAAAATCAAAGGAATATATATGTAAAGATGTTGTAACCTCTCACGAAAACTGTATAAAATACCTAACTTTTCACTGAAAACTTTGGAGCTAGTTTGTCCGGTGTGAATCGGCTGTCTCCCCAGTGAAATAAATAACTTCGCTGCTTAAAAACAAAATTGGTCTCTGAGCAGTTACTCTGTGCCGTTTTGGCATCAAGCAATAAAAGGTTGGGTGAAAGGGAGAGACAGAAACCTTAAGCGTGAGGTAGCAAAAGCCACACAACTGACTCTGTGTGATGTTTGATTCAGAGATGTTCTTTCTTTTCTGGTGTTTGCAAGCATCAACTGGTAGTTCTGAACTGTCCCTGCCTGGTAGACTCAGCTGAACTACCAGTTAGATTGTGTCTTTAAGCCGTAAGTTGCATAAAGAGGTAAGAGGGAAAAAGACCTTTGTTGACACCCATCTGCAACTCAAGTCTAAAGGGTACCTAACATATTCATGTCCCTCAACATCCCTCTATGCTTTGGAGCTGGAAGGGAAAAAGACATATCAGGGTGTAAATTTTTTTACAGTGTCATCAGCAGAACTGGATAATAAAGAAGTATAGTGAAATGCTTTCCCAAAACAAGAGAAACTGCTTCCTTCATTCCTAGAGAGATGTTAAGGTATGTTAGGAGTGGGGTTACCTCCTCCATCCTTTCCAGGCTGAGACCTCCCCTGCCCATCTGCTGGAGCCCAGCCCAGTGCCCAGGGACCCAAGTCTCTGCCCAGGCTGAGGAACATGGCTGACACTTTCCCATTTGCAAGTTCAACCAGCAGCAAAGCTGAGCACATATCCATGTCACAGACACATGCACACACACAGAGGTCAGTGACACAGCTGTCACACAGCCTGCTACACACTAGGCACAACCTTCAAAAGGCAGCAGCCATGTACAGGACTCACACCAGGCACAAGCCCAGACAGCCACGTCCCCTTCTCCTCTCGGGCTGGCAGTGGCAGAAGGTCACTAGTACAGCACACACAAGGCACTCTCCAGGTTCACAAGCACACACACATCTGGGGATCCCCCAAGCATCATCATGGCCCCTCTGCCCAGACCCAGGCCCCCTAACCCATCCCACAGGTCCCAGACTCACTTGGCTGGTGCAGCTGGGTGCTCACTGCAAACACAGAGCATTCACACGCTCATTCCACAGGCACTCCACACTTGCGGGTCCCCACAAAACCCAGCACAAATCCTCTGCCTGCATGATAATACTTTCCAGACCCAGGCCCCCTACTCACTGGCTGGCCCAGCTTGGAGTTTGCCAGTGAATACACAAGGACACCCCACACACACCTGGTTTGGGAAACACACAGACACTTACCCCCACCAGCCACCACCAGGCACATAGTGGCACCTGTGGTCCCACTCCAGCTGCTGCCACTGAGGACCTAACTCGCCTGGGTACCCCTAATAGCTGGTTTGGGGTACACAAAAATTCCTGCCCCAGTGGCTAGGGTTTACTCACTCCAGTGGCTGGTGTTAGGACCCTCACTCACTCCAGTAGCTGACATCTCAGGCCAGGGGCTCTCACCAGTTTTCTATTTCCAGTGGCTGGCACCAGTTTTCACTCACACACAGAGGTATCTCTCCATGAGCTGGAACTGTGTCCTTGCAGCACACACACACACAGAGGACACAGACTTAGATTATGCAGAGGCATTGTCAAGAAAAGATTTAATAAGGACATGTAAGAATACAGGACAGACCGCAGTGATCAAACACAGAGCTTAGCCAGACAAGCATCTTTTTCTACCCTTTTCTGTCTATTCCTCCTTTGCTCCTCTCTGCTCACCCTTCCCCTGCATTGTGCCACATTGGCACACTGCTACCAACCCCTTCCAACATCCTGGACCTTCAGGTTTGCATCCCTATCAGTTGCAAATTCCTGGTTTGCCTACAGTTTCTTGAAAGGCCATCAATTAGTCTGACTGATCAGGTTTGTTTCTGGTTACTTTGTTAATGCTAACTTGTCAGGTTAAGAAAGGGAAGGTTGTCTTCTTCCTTTTCTTTATCCTCCCAGCTGAAAACATAAACATTTTTACATTCCACACTTCCTTACCAATTGGTGTGGCTAAACAGATTGGTTCTTTGTCAGGTTTATCTCTCCATATTCTGATTTATGGCTCCTTTGACAAGATATCCTTGAAGAAGTAAACACTCCTTCCACATACATTTACATAATGTTGTGGAAAAACTTGTGGAATTTCTTTTCCCTCCGCTTTTCATCCATTGTTATCCTGATATAATCCAGCTTTCTACCCTACCTTCTACTAATCGGAAGATAGTGTCTTGGTGTTACATCAAAGTAACATTTCTTCAATGTGTTGTTAAAAAGCAAAGGCACAAAATGAGCTTTGGTCTCATGACAAAAACAGAGGTTAGCCAGAAGTAAGTGGAAGGTTTTTGCTTGCCTTTTTTTTTTTTTTTTTTTTTTTTTAAAGTTCCCAGATCTTTCTCTTTTGGTGGAGAACAATTCACCAAAAATTATTATTCATATGGCAGAAAGACCAGGACAGATAACTGTTTTTTCAGGGATGTCATTCTTTTCTTTAAATCCACAGCATTTGAAAGGTTGTGGCCAGGTGGACTGCATTTGCTGAATGTGACTCCATGGAGTACATTCTTTTTTCAGCATGCATGGATTTTCATGTCTAGCACCCATTAAAGCTCATTTATGAAAGTGAGTGAATAAAACACTATTTTTCATCAGTGACTTTTATGTGGCATTTATAGGTGTAGAGGAGACATGAAACATTTAAATGTCTTTTTCTGAAACTCTAATAACTAGGTGTTAACCACTTTGAAGCATCATATAAATGTTTGAAAAGCAGAGAACAGTTGTTTGTGCTGTCACACCAAAGTTCTTTGCATTGCAACTACTCTATATATAACAATGCTGTACACTTCTTTTTCTTTGTTCTCAGAGACAGGGGTTATTTTTCTTCCCAGTTTTTGTTGCCTAGTTGCTTCAATGCTGCACTCTATTTCTAATGTGTTTATTTCAGTATGTACAGTATAATTTCCATATGGCTCTGCTTTTGATGGCAATATGAGTCACTGATAACGATAGGTGAAAGAACAGTCCTTTGAATGTGCCCTCCTTTTTCTAAAACTGTGGAGGAGTTAAATCTAGCTACTGTTTTCTTAAAGTCATGTATCAAAATAAGAACTATAAAAATATAAAGAGCTTGTTCTTAAAACCATTTTACAACTGTATGTAGCTCACTGAATATATGCCAAAAGGCAGAATATTCTAGGAGTATTTTGATAGACATTGTTGGCCACCAGGGAACAGAAGATAAACCACCAGATCCTTTTATCCAGTTATGAAATCAGTCATTTTATTAGGCAGGTTTATAGGGAGAAGTGATGTCTGTTAGATCAAGTCATCCAATAGCAGAAAACAGCAAGTTCTCATGCATGGAAGCCCTGCTTCAGGTATATATCCATACCCATGTTATACATTTATAACACCTGTAGGAAGGTTTGCTACTGAAAAGCAACCCTGCTTTTTCCAGGTATATTATCTAGTATAATAAACATATTACCTCTCCCTACAAGGTCTGGCTTAGCTATTATGCTCAGACAATCGTAGATGCAGCAACATGACTCATATGTAATTATATTACTGTGACCAACTTTGTATTTGCACAGAAACCCATTTAGGAGTTTCTGTTGGGAGCTGTTAATTTATTTCAAACTTTCTCAGCATAGCACTGTATATCGAGTCTCTAAACCGGGGGTACTCAAACTTTTTAAACAGGGGGTCGGTGCTCAGATTAAGTGGCAGGCAGTCATCTACGGCTGCTTGGTTTCCCCCCCAACCCCCGGTGGGGGATGGGGGGGGGGGTGCGGGCAGGGGTGTTCTGTAAACACCGGGGGCCAGATTGAGGACCCTGGGGGACTGTATCTGGCCCACGGGCCGTAGTTTGAGGACCCCTGCTCTAAATCATATCTCAAATCATCACTGTGTACTACCATTTTGGATGGTACCCAAAGTGCCACCTAGCTCTTCCTGCTTCCCTTCATGAAATTGCTGCTTATGATATTACTATGAGATGTCACCTAGAGCAGTGGCTAGGGAATTTGAGTAAGATGCAACCGCAGCTGGCAAGGTGGTGCAGAACACAGTGAGTAGAACCCCAGCCAAACACTAATATTCAGCACTCTGGAGTATGAGTTTGTAGCATCCAATTACTGACAAGCATATAAAGAGGCTCTATGGTATACAATCACAGAATTATAGAATATTTTAAGTTGGAAAAGACCCTTAAGATCATGAAGTCCAACTGTTAACCCAGGACTACCAAGACTACCACTAAACCATGTCCTTTAGCACCACATATATACGTTTTTTTTAATACCTCCAAGGAAGGTGACTCAACCACTTCACCGGGCAGCCTGTTCCAATAATTGACAGTCCTTTCAGCAAAAAAATTTTTCCTAATATCCAATCTAAATGTCCCCTGGTTCAACATGAGGCTGTTCCCTCTTGTCTGATCCCTTGTTGCCTGGGAGAAGAGACCAACACCCACCTCACTAAAACCTCTTGTCAGGTAGCTGTAGAGAGTGATAAGGTCTCCCCTGAGCCTCCTCCTCTCCAGGCCAAATAAACCCATTTCCCTCAGCCACTCCTCATAACACTTGTGCTCCAGACCCTTCACCAGCTTCACTGCCCTTCTCTGAACACACTCCAGCACCTCAATGTCTTGAGAGGCCAAAAACTGAACAGGGTATTTGAGGCGCAGCCTCACCAGTGCTGAGTAGAGGGGCAAAATCACTTCCCTAGACCTGCTGGCCACACTGTTTTGGGTACAAACCAAGATGCTGTTGGTCTTCTTGGCCACCTGGGCACACTGATGGCTCATGTTCAGCCAGTTATCAACCAGCACCCCCAGGTCCTCTTCTACTAGGCAGCTTTCAGCCACTCTTCCCCAAGCCTGTAGTATTGCATGGGGTTGTTTTGACCCAGGTGTGAGACCCAGCCCTAAGCCTTGTTGCACCTCATACAACTAGCCTTGGCCCATCAGTCCAATCTGTATAAATCCCTCTGTAGAGCCTTCCTACCCTTAGGCAGATTAACACTTCCACCCAGCCTGGTGTCATCTGCAAACTTGTTGAGGGTGCACTTGATCCCTTTATCCAGACCGTTTATAAAGATATTAAACACAACAGGCTCCAGTACTGAGCCCTGAGGAACACCACTTATGACTGGCCACCAACAGGATTTAACTCCATTCACTACCACTCTTTGGACTCAGCTGTCCAGCCAATTTTTTTTTTTTTACCCAGGAAAGAGTACTCCCATCCAAGCCATAAGCAGCCAGTTTCTCCAGGAGAATGCTGTGGGAAATGGTGTCAAAAGCTTTACTAAAGTCCAAGTAGACAACATCCACATCCTTTCCCTCACCCTCTAAGCAGGTCATCTTGTTGTAGAAGGAGATCGGGTTGGCCAGACAGGACCTGCCTTTCATAAAATCACCCTGATTGGGCCTGATCACCTGGTTGTGCTGTACATGCTGCATGATAGAGCTCAAGATGATCTGGTCCATAATCGTCCCTGGCACTAAGGTCAGACTGACAATCCTGTAGTTCCTTGATCCTCCTTCTAGATCTTCCTGTATATGGGGGTCTCATTTACTAAATTCCAGTCAGCTGGGACTTCCATGGTTAGACAGAACTGTTGGTAAATGACAGAAAGTGGCTTAGTGAGTACTACTTCCAGCTCCCTCTGTACCCTTGGGTGAATCCCATCTGGCCCCACAGACTGTGTATGTCTATATTGGTGCAGTCAATGACCATTTCCCCTTGGTTTATGGGGCTTCATTCTGCTCCCTGACCCTGTCTCCCAGCTCAGGGGGCTGAGTGCTCATAGATCAAGTGGTCTTACTATTAAAGACTGGAGCAAAGAAGGCATGAAGTACCTCAGTCTTTTCCTTATCCTTTGTCTCTATGTTTCCCCCTTGCATCCAATGAAAGGTGGAGTTTCTCCTTAGCCCTCCTTTTGTTGGTAACATATTCAGAGGAACATTTTTTATTGCCTTTTATTTATGACAGCAGCCAGATTAAGTTCTAACTGAGCTTTGGCCTTTCTAATTTTCTCCCTACATGACCTCACAACATCCTTGTCCTCCTGATTGCCTGCCCCTTCTTCCAAAGGTCATAAACTTTCCTTTTTTTCCCTTGAGTCCCAGCCAAAACTCTCTGTTCAACCAGGCCAGCCTTCCCCACCAGCTTGTCTTTCAGCACATGGGTTCAGCCTATTCCTGTGACTTTGAGATTTCCATCTTGAAGAATGTCCAGCCTTCTTGGACTCCTCTGATGTTCAGGACTGCCTCCCAAGGGACTCCGTCATCTAAGCAGACTGATGTCTGCCCTCCAGAAGTCCAAGGTAGCTGATCCATGCAGATCCTGCTCCTTACTTCTCCAATAATCAAATCCTCTTCATTTCATGATTGCTATACCCAAGATGGCCTCCAACCATCACATCACCCACAAGTCCTTCTCTGTTCACAGACAGCGGAACGCCTTCCCTAGTTGGCTCACTGACCAGCTGTGTCAGGAGGTTATCTTCCACACACTCCAGGAATCTCCTAGACTGTTTCCTCTTTGGTTGCATTTCCTGCAGACATCTGGTAAGTTGATGTTCCCCACAAGAACAAGGGCTAGTTATTGTGAGACTTCTCCCAGCTGCTTACAGAATATTTCATCTGCCTCTTCATCCCTGTTGTGTGGTCTATAACAGACTCCCACCATGATATCTACCTTGTTGTCCTTATCCCTGATTTAAGAACCATTACAAATTTATGAATTAATAATTGCCCATTAACACTCAACTCTATCATTACCATCATTAAGTTCCAGACAATCAAAACACTCCCTAACATACAGAGCTACCACCCTGCATCTCCTTCCTTGCTTGTTTCTTCTGATAGTTTATAGCCATCTATTGCAGCACTGCAGTTGTGCAAGTCATCCCACCACATTTCTGTGATGGCAACTATACCACAGTTTTCCTGCTGTGCAATGGCTTCCAGTTCCTCCTGCTTGTTACTCACACTGCATGCATTGGTGTAGATGCACTTCAGTCGGGCTATTGATCCCACTACCCTTTTAGGGCAAGAAGCCCTAATTCCTACATGACCATTCGCAAGCACTTCAATATTTCTAATTAGTTGCACAATTCTTTGTATAGTCATACTTTTAAAAAAAAGATAATTTATTCTGTCTTGTTCTGATCCACTTTTTTTCACTTCTTTCGTGTTGTCTCCTTTTTTTATCTATTTTTTAAGTATATTTGCAGCAAATTTGAAAGCCTAAAGTCCTATTCTTTGTTCTGTGAAAAGTGATCCCTTGCCCTGAGAATTTTCCATATATTTCTTTCCTCCGTTTTTCCTTCATAATAGATATCTTAGACCAACACCAATGGCGGATGGAATGGATCCTCTCTTTTAAATATATGATTTCTACCTTGTCTATTTCTGTATAAAAAGTTTCTGGGTTTGCTTTAAAGAATTTTCTTCACTAACTTACCTTTTCCATTTCTTTAACTTTGCAGAAGAGTAAGATTCTGCTCTTATTTGTCTTTTCTCTATTCCCTTTCTGCAATTCTTATGAAACATTCCTTTAAGCACTCATCATCTGTCATGGTTATTAAAACAAAACAAAGAAGAAAAATCCAGCTTCCACTTTAGACTTAACCCAAATCTTATTGAAGCTGATAGGAGCTACTTCACTGGCTATTTGCTATAGTTTTGTTAGATCTAACAAAATATAGTTTCACAGGGATCTGTTACACAGAGTCAATCAAACAGAACTGATTTCGTCTGTGAGAAGCCTTTTCTGGAACTGCAAAACTTAAGCTTTACAATTCACTGTATATTTCTACAGTAATTTATTGCTGTATATATATAAAGGGTGATTTCTCTATGAACTGTACTACAAAGAGTAACATATCTTCTTTACATTACCCACTTTATGTGTTAATAGTCTAATTCTTCAACTATATGGATATACGTTAAATACTATATAAAGTTTTATTTACTGTGTTGCCATACACTTTTCATTTAGTATTATTCTATTCTAATTTTACTATGAGCAAAGAATTGTTGTAGCAATTCCAGTAAGAGGATATTATTTACATTCAGTTTACCATAGATATTTGACACAACATTAAATATCAACACAAGTTGTAAGCATTGTGCAGCATTGAAAGAGACTGAAATGACTGCTTTTTCACTAACAAGACATAAACTGTGTTAAAAGTCAATTTGATATGGTCAGTTCTCCATTGTATGAAGTATAGCCACAGAATTAAATCAGCCTGCTAATACTGAAACTGGTGAATGCACTGCAGTTATGGGTCTACTATAGCTGTCATTGAGTTGACATTTGTTATCCTTCTCAAACACAACCTTGACCGAGCAGAATTGCTCAGATGTGTCCATACTGCATCCTTTAAGAAGAGATCATTACGTTGGCACAAGGATGAACCCAGTGTAGCATTAATACTGTGCTGCTCTCAGGATAATAGCTGTAAATACAGGTGACCACAGTGCAAGAACTTTTACTGTGTTTTCAGCCTTCAAGTAATGTTGCATGGAGATTATTTTTGTCCAGCAGAAGTTAATAACTAGGCCCTTACTGAATGCAAAATAACTAAAAGGGCTTCCAAGCCCAAGTGTAACCAGAAAGCAGCACAGCTGCATTTTTATAGCCCTGTGATCAAGCTATTAATGAGTGAGCTCACTATGTTTTTTTCTGTGAAGCAGTTAATAAGATACACCTCACACAAATCATTTAAATATTATTATTGTAGGCTTAACATAAGGAGTGGAAGTATGCATTGAGTTAGAAATTATTAATAATAGAGACAGAAAAAATAGTAAAAATTAATTCAGAAAGTAGAATAAAACAATTGTAAGATAGCAAGTATTTTATAATGTACAGAAATCTGTGATCTCTTTTGATGAGTTGCATGGTCTAGGAGTTGTGAATTAAGGCTCCACCCATGCCAGTTTTCTGTATGGATCCAACATGACCTTTGGCTTCCCAGAAACTCCCTATGATCTTAAAATCAACAGATGAGAATTCAAATAGGTGATCCGTCCATCCTTCTGGTAATATCACCCATTTCCCCTTGAATGTAAAGAGGCCCATCTGTTTTATAGGAATCTGTATTCTGAGCTCTTAGTAGGTTGAAATTTTCATGTTCCCGTCCTGGAGTTAGGGCATGTAGTGGGAAACTATGGGTTCATTTACTACTTCTACCCATAAAACGGCAAGAACAGGCTGGCTTCCACTGAACCAAGTGTCTTACAATATAGGAAAGCACAAATTAGTTTTCCTCCATTTTTAGATGGACTATACAGAATATGCAGTTCTGAGCAAAAGAAAATAGCAAACATTTTGAATCTGTTATCAGGATAAATTTTAGCAAAACAGTGTATAACGTGGGAACAAGTGTCAAAGTGTATCTGATCATTTGTTAGTAAAGCCTAGCTATGAAAGCATAGGCATAGAGATCTTCATTGGTTGTATCTTGCTAAAATTAATAGCTTCCTAATTATATGTTTGCCCAATTTGTGTTGTAGTGTAAAAGCCTTCTGATTACATACATTTTGTTAATAATGGATCGTGATGTGGTTTTGGACAAATCCTTGACTTAAAGGTCTTTAAAATATCTGTTGTATGGAAGACACATTAAAAGAAAATTATCACAGCTACAGCATGTTATGATGTATAGTGCAAGTTTATATAATTACAGATGTTGAGTGTTCAAGCCACACTCACTGTATACTCCTAAAACTTATGATTTAAAAGAAACATTAAACACATTGAAATAAACAAAAGAAAACAATCTTCTCTTCCAACAAAGAAAAATAAATTTTCAAAATTGAAATCTGATGCTTTTTGGTTGATGAGTTTGGGGGTTTTTTGGTAGTACTGACAGCAAAATAATATACTGGGTATTTCTAGGATAATATAAATTTTACAAGATAACTCTCTGATCACTACCTTATATATGATATGCATCATTCAAAGTAAAGGATGAGCTATTAATTTTATTTTCTGCACTGTTTTTACCCCACAATAAAAGAAACAAAAAAGTAAGTAATATTTAAAATAGAACCCTTACAAAAAATAGGTGCATGGCTTCATGTATGAACATTATCCACTTTAAATCTCTTACTGAGGTTCTAGATGTCATTATGACAGTACAATTGCAATTATGGCTAAATTCCAAGTGATTTCTTCTCTACATTTCATTCTTTTCCTTTTAGTAGTAGTTAAGTACAGTATTTCTTTTTGAACAGTGTCAAAGGAACAAGAAGAGTTGCTATAAGTACATAGGAGAAAAAAGGAAGACTGGGGAAAATGTGGGTCCATTGCTCAACAAAATGGGGGATATGGTTACACAGGACATAGAAAAGGCTGAGGTACTGAATATCTTCTTTGCTGATCCTTATGGGCAAGACCAGCCTTCAGGAATCATAGATCCCAGAGACCAGGGCAAATACTAGAACAAGAATGACGTACCCCTGGTGGAAGAGGATCAGGTCAGGGAATACTTAAGCATCCTGGACATACATAAATCCATGGGCCACACAAACCCAATACAGATGTACCCATTAGTTTTGAGGGAGCTGGCAGATGTCATTCTGAGGCCAGTCTCAAACAATCTTTAATGGATCACAGTCATTGAGAGAAATGCCCAAACACTGGAGGAAAGCAAATGCTACTCCTATCTTCAAGCAGGACAAAAAGGAGGACCCAGAGAACTACAGGACAATCAGCCTTACTTCTATCCCTTGGAAGGTGGTAAAGCAGCTAACCTGGGAAACCATTTCCAGGCACATTAAGGACAAGAAAGTCTTCAGGCACAGTCAGTATGGCTTCACTAAGGGGAAGTCATGCTTGACTAACTTCATAAACTTCTATGATGGAATGACTGGCCTGGTAGGTGAGGTGAGAGCAGTGAATATCATCTACCTGGGCTTCAGTAAGGCCTTTGACTCCATCTACTGCAAAATTCTTATAGAGAAGGGATGATGTATGGGTTGGGTGAGCATGCAGCATGGTGCATTGAAAATGGGCCAAATGGCTAGGCCCAGAAGGTGGTAATCAGTGGAACAAAGTCTAGTTGGATGCCAGTAATAAGTGGCGTACACAGGAGTCAATACTGGGTCCAGTCCTGCTTAACTACTTCATTAAAGATCTGGATATATGAAACCCAATTGGGAGGGCTGTCTGCTATGCCAGAACATTGTGCTGACTTCCAGAGACACCTTGAAAGGCTAGAAAAATGGGCCAACAGGAACCTTATGAACATGCAATGTGCCTTTGCAGCAATAAAGGTTAATGGCATCCTGAGCTGCATTAGACAAAATATTGCCAGCAGGTTGACAGAAGTTATTCTTCCCCTTTATTCAGCACTGGTGAGACCACACTTTGAGTCCTGTGTCTGGTTCTAGGCTCCTCGGTACAAGACAGACACGGACATCCTCAAGAGTCCAATGAAGGACCACAAAGATGATGAAGGGACTGGAGCATCTCCTCTATGAGGAAAGGCTGAAAGAGTTGGGACTGTTTAGCCTTGAAAAGGGAAGACCTGGGGGGATCTTATCAATGTCTATAAGTACCTGAAGGGAAGGTACAAAGAAGACTGAGCTGAGCTCTTTTCAGTGGTACCCAGTGAGAGGACAAGAGGAAATAGGTACAAGCTGAAACACGGCATGGTACATCGGAGCATCAGGAAACACTTTTTAACCACTAGGGAAACTGAGCACTGGCACAGGTTGCCCAGAGAGGTTGTGGAGTCTTCATCCTAGGAGATATTCAAAAGTTGTCTAGACATGGTCAGGGCAATTGGGTCTAGATGACCCTTCTGGAGCAGGCAGGGCTTGGACCAGATGACCTTCAGAGGTTACTTCAAACTTCAGCTTTTCTTTGATTCTGTGTAATATTATGAACCTTTCATTTTCACCTTAACACCTATACAGCTTCATTCATTTTAAATTGCCTTTTATTAAGGAACATGACTTAAGAATTATAGAAGCATTTTGTTGCTGTTTAATTAACTTCGATTGGAAAGAAATAGCACAGAATCATAACACATGGTTATTACAGAGTGTATCCTTATGTACTTTTAAGGGATTTGATTCACTGAAGTGACGAATGAAATCCAGCAGATAACTAAAAAATTGCCCATAGCTTCATAGCAGTACACAGCATCACAGATTCTTAGAATCTTAGAATGCTTTGGGTTGGAAGGGACACTAAAGATAATCTAGTTCCAACTCCCCTGCCATGGCCAAGAACACCTTCCGCTAGATCAGATGGCTTAAACCCCCATCTAGCCTGGCCTCCAACACTGCCAGGGATAGGGCATCCCCAATTTTGCTGGGAAACCTCTTCCACGGTCTCACCACCCCTCTCACAGCACTTTCCAAACTAGGTGGCTGCAACAAGGCTTTCACCACCCCATACCAGGTAAACTTCTATAAATAGATCCCATGCCTTGCTCCTGCATCTCCACCAATCCCCCCACAAGGCTTCAAAAGTTCATCTACTGTCTGTACCATTTCTCCATCCTTCTGAGGCCAGTCCACCAGCTTCTCATGTCTGCTGCACCCAAATTCTTCCTTCTCCAGGCTTCTCTCCCAGCCAGCCTCTCATTATCCATGTCGCCTTCTTCTCCCGGGGCCTCCTTGTATCTCTTACATCTGAGGAGCTCACTCTCTCTTCCCTCTGCTTCTTCCAGGTCTCTCTTCATCTGGTGCTCCTCTTCATACAGTCCTTCTCTTCCATTTCCCTTAGAGCTATTTAACTACTTAGCAGGTACCAGCCACAGCTGCATCTTAACGACATCAACCAACCCACCATCCCTGAAGCCAGCCCACAGCTGTATATTACCAATGTTAATTAACCCAGATTCATTCCTCTATAATTCCTCTACACACCCCCACAGTAAAGAATTTCTTCCTAATACCTAATCAAAATCTACCTTCTCTCAGTTTAAAACTGTTACCCCTCATCCTATTGCTACACTCCCTGATAAAGAGAAACACTCCCCATCTTTCCTGTAGGGCCCCTTTAGATACTGGAAGGATGTTTACGGTCTCCCCAGAGCCTTCTCTTCTCTAGGCTAAGCGACATCAACTGGCTCAGCCTGTCCTCAGAGGAGAGGTGCTCCAGCACCCTGGACGTCTTTGTGGCCCTCCTCTCGACCCACTTGAGTAGGTCCATGTCTTTCTTATGCTGGAGGCCTCGGAGCTGAGCACAGTACTTCAGCTGAGGTCTCACAAGAGCAGAGCAGAGGGGAAGAATCACCTCCCTCGACCTGATGGCCAAACTTCTTTTGCTGCAGCCCAGGATATGATTGGCTTTCTGGGCTGCAAGTGCACATTGCTCGCTTACATTCAGGTTTTCATCTACCAGTACCCCCAAGTCCTTCTCCGCAGGGCTGCTCTCAACCCACTCATCGCCCAGCCTGTATCCGTGTTTAGGATTGCCCCAACCCAGGTGCAGAACCTTGCACTTGGCCCTGTTGAACTTCACGAGGTTCACACAGGCTTACCTCTCTAGCCTGTCAAGGTCCCTCTGGATGGCACTCCTTCTCTCAAGCATATCAGCTGCAGCACTCCACCTGGTGTCATCCGCAGATTTCCTGTGAGTGCACTCAATCCCACTGTCCATGTCCCCAACGAAGATGTTAAATAATGCTGGTCCCAATAGGGACCCTGGAGGGACACCACTCATCACTGGTCTCCACCTGGACATTGAGCTGTTGAGCTCAGTTCTTTGAGTGTGACCATCCAGCCAATTCCTTATGCACCAAGTGGCCCAGCCATCAAATCCGTGTGTCTCCATTTTAGAGACAAGAATGTTGTGTGGGACAGTGCCCAATGATTTGCACATATATTACACCTAAGTGTTTTGTAGAAATCACTACAGAACGTTAAATGTTATTTAAAGGTGAAAATTTAAAATAAATAAATAAATAAATAAAAAGAATGTTTTCTCACATACAGCTGGCATAAACCCTTCTCATAAAATCAAATGTTTTGGGTTTTCTTTAAAGTCCTTAAAAAACATTGTTGATACAAAATTTTGAATGCAGTTTTATAACTTTCCTTGGTTTGCTCGTCTATAATACTAGATGTAGTTCTTGTCTTTCCATCTCTGAAGAACAATTTGAACTGACAAATGTTCAGAGAAGAACAAAAACTTGTCCAAAACCAGGGAACAGCACCTGAATGATAGTATAGTGTGATTCTTTTGCATAAAAAAAAAAAAAAATAAAAATAATATAGTAGAATTTTATAAAATAATGAATGGCATAAAGGTTGTGGACAGGGAAAAAATTTATTATCTTTTCTTAGAGGATGTAAGAAGTTATTAAGATTTAGGTGCACAGCAAGTACAGGAAGTCATTACTCATACAAGAGAGAAACTCCTTGCTAAAAGATGTTGTGGATACAAAGAATTTATTTGGTTTCAGAGGCATTGAATAAGTACTTAAAGTGACCTCTGCTGAGACCTTCTCAATAGATACAACCAATCAGCCTCAAGACTCCCCATGAGGTGAAAATAATGTAAGGCAGGAAGAGTATTCACTATGATATGCTCTTGCCTGATCATTGCTCTTCCTTAGGAATCTGTTTATGGTTACTGTTTGAGATGGACACTGATCTGGGAAATAGTATCTGAACAGGTAAATCTGATCTTTTGCTCCTTTTTCTCAGGTTAGAAATTATTTTTTAAACATACATTAAAAAATCACATTGAATGGGATAACAGCTATTTTGATACAAGGAAATTGAGATTTACAGCTGCTGATTTATCTTAAATTCTGAGATAAATATGTCAATCACTAAAAGCTAATGGAAAAAATAGAATATCTCATTTGTAGAGTATGTCTTTTGGAGAAAGAATGTGAAAGCCAAAATCATACACACACAAAAATCCAATTAAACATAACTAAGCACTGTCTCTTTTTTATTTTCCCTTATGCTGATATTTACTATCTGTACTTTGTAGCTGGCCTTTAATGTGAAATATATATATCAAGTTAATCAGTGGCACGTATATTTATGTATTTCAAAGTTTTCATCATAAGAAATTAAGTACCTGTAGGCTTTGCCACAGAGTGGTCCTGCATTGAGATCACTGGTGTTTGGAGGACAATTCAGCTCAGAAGTCTCTGTGGTAGTTTAGCAAATGGTTTATTTTGCAATTTAGACTATTTCTTGCTTTTCACTTTCTTCATTGTGACATGGAATTAGAAGATATTGTGACCTCTTCTAGAAAACGGGAATACTTTGACGTAGCAGACCACCTAGAATCTATGTTGTGTTGGGAAGTCATTAGTTCAACATCAGTATGATAAAAATATGAGTTTTCTGATGTTGAAACTCTCTGTTATAATTGACTTTTAACATCAGTATCCTGCTGATATTGTTTGTTACTGTGCATTTTTAGACAACTGGTACTAAAAATCACTATACTGTATTACAGAGTGCTGCAAATGAAGTCTCAGATCTTCAAATAACCAGACTACTGCTCATACGCTTACCAGTCACATCTGCATACAGCATCATGCATGGACTAAGTCTATTTTTCAGACAGTGGGAGCTGTACATAATAAGGAGTATGCATGGGTTTATGCATACCCTCTTGCAAATATAGTTTCTGTTTGCATCCCTTTGTGGGATTTGATCCCAGAGTCATAACTGCATTTCAGTTTTCTAAATGTCAGACATTAACTTATTTTTAGATACCAAGTATAAGGGGGAGAAAAAAGTGTGTAACAGCAGAATTATTTTTTTGAAGCTCATATAATCTAAAAATGGACACACAATTTGCATGCCAATTTTTAGCCCAAAGCAAAATTTCATGGATAATTTATAGAGCCCTAGAAATACTAGGATTATAATGGCAGCAGTGAAATGTTTCTAAGTACAGCAGTACAGACAATAACCAATTACCATACAGCTTTACTACTTCAACACAAAATAAATGCTCTACAACAATGAAATTTGAAAATGTCAAGGCAGATTACTATGAATCCAAATGCAGCTTTCAGATAATGTTGTAAACTATAAAGTCCTTTTCTTAATTGTGATAATTTGTAAAAAAATAAAGAATTTTTCAGGAAGCTATGGTGTAGCCATTCACAGAGCTTTCAAAGTTCTAAATAAAAAATACAAGTTAAATGACTTTCTGTTATCTATCATATTTGCTGGAGAAGCAAAAAAAAGCTAAGTCTGAAATTATTGTTTCAAACTCACTAAGTGAGCAGCAGAACCCTTTATTGACAAAGTCCTATATTTCTGTTGTCTACAGGGACTGCGGCCTCATAAGCAAATTAAAATAAATTACACATAATGTGATAATTAAAATATACACATTCAAAAGTCAACATCTGCATAATTACAAGGAATTAAATTCCCTTAAGATTTCAAGGAGAATCAATGCTACATAATTGACTACTATTCATCAATCCAACTTCATAACATTAAGTATAAATCTGTGCTCTTCCAGACATTATTTTCTTACGTAACCAAAGGTAAAACAGATATGTAACCATCATTTTCCCATTGTATTTATGAGCACAGCAGAAATGGAGATAGAATCACTCCTGTTGGCATACATAGCAAGATGACACTCAAAGAAAACCATCTAATTCAAGGTTGTAATACCCTAGGAAAACACACTCTTGTCTGCAATACCTTAAAGTTCAGATGAAAATATGAAAGTGCACAGTGATTAAAGTAAAAAAAGTGTCTATGTTCTGAACCTTCATGTATGGACTTACACAAGTCCATACAAGAAGCAAGACCTGGCGTGCTTAGTCCCCACAGTTTGTGTCTCCTGGTATGGCACATTGGTTTGTACTTTGTGAGTGTTCAAAAGGCCTGAACAAATGTCCACACATGACTGGGCAGCACAAACATAATGAGTATAATAAAGCCAAAGACAATCTGATACAGCAGAAAAGGTAGTAGAATTCAGTTTCATAAATACATGTAGTTTGTAATAGAACTACTGCTACCATTTATAAAACATTGCTATAACAAAAATGACTAAATTATTTACATAACTTTAGAAAATTGGCTCTTTTTGATTTATTCACTGTACAATGAACAATATCTAAGGATTATTTTATTGTTTATGAAGTAATAGAATTAAACTCAGTGTTTACCCAATGAAACTTTATTAATTTAAATTTATCTATTTGTAACTGCAACAGTCCGAAATCAAATCTATATTCTAAATGATAGAAATACCAGTAAGGACACCACCAGAGCATGCTCACTTTACTTTCAGAATGACTGACTGGTTAGATCATTGTCACCAGCATGTATAGACAAACTCAAAAAAAAGAAAAAAAAAGAAAACCACACCAAAGAAGAGAGAAGAGAGAAGAAGAGAGAAGGAGGAGAAGGTAACAGGTAGCTCGTAGCACTCTTGCTAAACCATTCTATAGCGCCTTCTTGAGCAAACTGACGCCAGTATTCAACTGGGCAACTATAGGAGAAAATTTGTATCTTCATATGGAAAGTTTTCTTTATGGTTTGAAAATTACTAAAAGAGCAAATATAGGTGGAAACTAAGGTAATTTAGAGTGAATCTTTAAAACCTAAAGAACCGAGCCTACAGATTCAGTGATGTTAATATTCACTAGAGTTATCACTACAGCAGAAGAAAAGCAGAAAAATAGCATCTAGACGAAACAAGTCTGTGTTTCTAGGAGTTACTTATATTTCTGGAACATAATCCATGACAAGTTCTTCAGCTGTTTCTTTTAATACAACACTTTTAGAATGTTGTATTATTTTTAACCAAATAATGGTAATTTAAGAAACAAAATTACAAAAAAAGTAAGTTAATAACATGTTGTATTTAAATGGCTTTGAAACATAATAAAACTTAGATTAATTTTTATTCAAATGTAATTCAGGAAAAAATATTTTTTATTTGGTTAGTATCAGACTTTTTCTAATATGGAGCTAACCCTGGATCATCCACAGGCTTTGAGAAAAAATTCAGGGAGAGCTATTTGCTTCCAGCATAGTAGTTCATAATATATCAGTTCAAGGAGAGGAAATGGGAAGAATCAGGGAGATAGCAGGATACCTGTTGGGGAATTTTTATTGTACCCCCTGAGGCAAATTAAGCATGTTTGTCCTTAAACATATATTAAAACAAGACAAAACAGCATATTGTGCAGTCCTACTGCCATAAGCAAGAAGTCTGCAGAGGTGTGACATGAGCCAATTCCTTGTACACACTTAAGCCATCACTGAGCTGTGAGTGTTGCATGAGGAGCCTCATCCTGGCCTCGGGTCCACCCTGTAGCAGGAGCTCTGATGCCCAGAGATGGCCCCTGAGCACTCCCAGCATGGCTACAACGAGGTTTTGGGGCTATTCCTTGTCATCAAGGGAAACTTCCCTTCTTCAGGAGTCCAGTCTCTGGCATTCCTGTCAGCCAGTTTAACCCCTTCTGCAGTTAGGCCTCCTTGTTCTCCATGCCAGACCACTCCTCAGTCACAAATTGCCACTGCTGAGCAGTTATAATTTGAATTTCCTTTCCATGTATCCTGTGGTATAATTTAGGAGTAAGAAAGGAAGAAAATGGAAAGTGTAGAAGAGAAAGTGAAAATAAAAGAGTATAATGCAAAAGGACAGAATAATGGACAGGAATACTCTTAGTGTTGGAAATTAAACATAAAACAGGAAAAAAGATGGATGAGGGTAAGAGATTTCTTGTCTGCTGTTACTGAATTACAGACCTTCACATACTAGATTGATATATACTATATGATAGTTTACATTTATGTCCATACTTACTATGCATATTGAGGAGGAATTTTGTCACAATTTTGAAGAATTGTAAACTTAATTGTGCTCTGAAGATAAGGGGACTGAAACGTGTCCAAGCCTGATACCAGACTAGACTTTTATTCTTACTGCTGTTATGTGTTAGCTGAGTCTCATAGAAATAAATAATTGGGAAGAAACCTCAAACAGTATATTAGTTGGGTGGATTGTTTCTGTAAGATTTCATAACAGGAGTCTAAAAACAAAAGCACTTGAATGAAGGCAATATGACCAAGTGCTTCAAGAAAAAAAACTATAGAAAGGACTGTTAGAAAGAGGTTAAGATAGTGAGTTGTCCAGATCACACACTATTTTGTCTCACAGTGGCAATCACAGATGCTATTAAGTATGTGAGCCTGTCTACTTCCTGCAATCTTTTCCTCTCATACTGCTCCAGCATGCATAGTTGTACTAGGAATAATAGAAGCTATATTCCTGCCTAGTCCTTTTGGTACTCATTTACAGATCTTTAGCCTATATATTTGTCTAATTAATTTCTGAACTAGCTGATCATATCTGCCTGCCATGCCTGCTGTGTCATTTACCAAAATTCAGTACCTGCTTGTGAAAAAATACTTGATTTCACCTGCTCTAAACAGATATAACAGATTTTGAGTCTCACCTACTTCTTGTGTTGTCATGTGGTGAACAGCCACTTCTTCCACACTGGCTGAGTACTGCTGTCAGTTACAAACCATCTCAGTTTTTATTTAGTTCCTGGTTGTCCTACAGACCTGCCCAGGACAAAGCAGTTCTGGAGACAACTGGAGTTAAGGTAAGTGTGAACACCTGTAGAAGAATGAAGCTGGGTTAATTATCATTGATAATATACAGCTGTGGTTGGCTTCAGGGGTAGCAGGTTGGACGATGTAGATAAGGTGCAGCTGTGGCTGGTTCTGTTAAGTGGTTGGGCTGCCAATGAAGAGGGAGCAGCCGAGGAAAAGAGTGGAGGAAGAAGCAAAGAGAAGAGAGCCTGTTTTGCTTGTGCCCTGGATGAGGAGAGACTAGGAGAAGGCAGCAGAGGGACTGATGTGAAGAGTATGCTGGTATGTGATGGTAAAAGACCTTGTTGCAGCAGGCTAGTTTGGAGAGTGCTGTGACAAGCACAAATTAGATGGTTACCCTTGGCCTTGGATCCTAGGATTAGGTCTTTTTTTCTGCTTTTACTTTTTTATGGAGACACAGCCCTCCATGTACAAACAAATGCTACAGTTAGTTGTCAAAGTTTTCACTGTTTTCTTCACAATTCCTTACCAAGTACTGTAGATAGCTTACTGAAATAGCTGTCGGGAGTTCACATTATTTGGTACTTAAATACCTACTTTCCTTTTATAATGGAAGGAGGTCGATGACTTTGTTTTTCAATGGCCTTTTCATCTAAGCAGTTGTCATGGTGGTCATTGCTCTGCCAGAATCACCTTTCATTTGATCTGCCTCTTAGGCCAGATTATAAAAAATATTATGATGCCTAATGTGACTTGAAATGTCTTGTCCTTACTTTCTAATAGAGTTTGGAAACTAAAAAGACTGAAATAGTTGATATTTAGCTGAGACAAGTTAGAAAGATATGGGGGGGTGGGAAGACAATAAATTGGTGTCTGTATTTGAAACAATCATTTTCTATTTGACATGAAGAGTCAAAGACAGATACAGCTTCTAGGTTTTTGATTATATCTGTAATCTATATTTGTATAAGTAATGACATTTTTTTTCTGAGCACTTTCCATTTTTCTATCATTTTCAGTGTGCTCCTTGCCCCTCAATTGTCTTAATACAATTCATTCTTTAGAAGTTGTACAAAGCTTGAAACAATGTCATCATTCTATTGTTTTGCTGTATCATGTGCAGGAATGCTTAATTACTTCTCTCTGGAGCTTGCATCAGATTTCTTACAAACCACCCGTCATGCAGTGAGCTGCCTTGAGAAAGATGAGCCCACACAGTTAATTTTTAGATTAAAATATTTGGGAGTTGGCAAAAAAGTGTTATTGATGGAGTTGTATAACCTGGAATTTATCTGATGTTGACATAGAGTCAGTCTTTTAATTTGCATCCCTATTCACAATTTCATAAAAGAGACCATGTGGTGAAAACCTTTAAGATAGCCCAGCACCTCTGAGTTTTATGAGGCTTGTTCCCCACCCTGACCCCCTCCACCCCCTAAATAAAAAGTCTGGGACAAATGGCAAAACTGGAACTGCTGTTGCTTCTAGATCTATGGCTAAAATTCAGAAGTCACTGGCCAATAATGTTAACCATAGTGCTCACACAGTGCTTTTATGAGTGCTCACTCTAGCAAAAAAAGGTTTTTCTATTTTTCTTTTAGTGTATAAAATTGGATTAAATCCAGCTTCTATTAAAAGCTGTCAGACATGAAGCACAAATTCTCAAGACTTGGTATTGAGCCAAATTAGATGGTTCATCACTTTCTCACTTGCATTACTCATATGAAAGAAAAATACCACAGCCAAATAGAAAAGTATGCAGAAAACATTCAGCAAATTGTGACAACATGATGATATAGAAGTAATTTCAAGGTTAAATGTTCCTCATCATGAATGTTCTGTTTATATGGGGTTTAGGCAGTTTTATTTTAGTTTTAAAAGCCTAGGAATAAACAAATTATTAATTCTTATAGAAAATATACTAAAGCTTTATGGGCATCCACTTGCTTGAAAAAGGGGGACAAATGGTATCTAAGGTGTCCAGCACAGATCTATACATTTAATTACAGGTATCCATTTTTTGTGAGGTGAATCACACACTACTTAAGAACATTCACCCTTTTCATTAAGGGTTATAGGAGCTTCCAACAAGTGCAAATGTCGTTAAAGCTAGAAAGTCTCAAGTTATTACAAACTGTTGAACATGGGTATGAATAGGATTTGCACAGATCCCTCTGCTGGTAGACCTTCAGTGACACTGGCAATTTTTATCTTCTTCCCAGTGTGTCCCAAGAACTGACTTCTATTTTTGTGCCATGAAGCAAATTCAGAGGTAGAGGGAAAAGCTGAACTGTTCAGTAAATGAAGAGCTTCTGTCTTTCCCTAGGTGAAACGTAAGTAGACCCTAGACTTGCTATATGATCCAAAGCATGTGTATAATCTTGCCAAGTGACCTAGAATAGAAGCAGTATTCCTGCAACACACATCTGGGCTACTAATATTGTGCAACAAATTAAAAATTCCAGTGAGCCGATCGAGCTAACACTTGGGCAGTGTGGTACCAGTTTCTGTGCAAATTTATGGAAATTATGTTGTGTGACTTTACTAAAGAATTGTAGAGTATTAATACTAATAATGACATTTGACTTCATTTTATGGAAAACAAGATTTTTTGAGAGTGATTGCATTGTGTCAAAATTACAAGTTTTGTTTACAAATTCAGCAGTCTAGATTAAATACCATTACAGTTTTGAAAGGCTTGAGTTTTCTAACTTTGCCACGTTCTGTTTGAAATAGTAAAATTAATAATCATGATTTAATAAGAAATTATAAATTTTACTAACTATATCGCTCTTAGATAACCCCTTTCACAGCCTGGAACACCAATACAAGGAATCGGGAAAAGTTTCTACAGGCTTTGCACCAGAAACTTGAGCTATAGGCATATTTTTGCAATCCTTTTAAAGATTCTCAGGTTAGGCTGTGCTGCCCTTTCATTAATACTGGCTCTGCCTTACTATGTCAGTGATGAGCCTTGTCATCCTACACTTACAGAAGGTTTTAGCAACTATATGATAGTCAGTTGCGTAGCCGCTGTCCTTGATTTGTAACTTGCCTGTTTCATAACTTATTGCTTTTCCTTCCTGCCCATGCCAAGAAACCCACTAAAACTGACCAAGAATTCATGATACAAATTTCTGTATTTATCTGAAAAATACTTTTATTGCTGATTCTGTCTTGTCATTTAATATACAGAGCAGGTGGTTAAGGCTGAGGGAACTTAAGAAAAAGATAAATCTGTAATGATTTTTTTGACACTCATGACTCATTAGTATATAGTAAAGTTTTCCTTCAAGATAAACAAATTCCAGCTATTGAACCACAAAGTGAACTGGAAAAAGTTTTACAGTATTGCCTTTCAGTTTTCAGAAACTCAAGTTTGTCTAAGACTACACAGTAAATTGATGAATGAGCACACCTGTATTTTTATTCTCCTTTTAATTAAACAATGTATTTCTTTACAGTGACTGTTAATATTTAGAGATGTCAGTTTCTCTGACATTCCAGCCTCTGTGTTTGTCACTTGATAGACATGGTGCTGGCTAACCAATACCTTTAGTGCCTTATAGCTATAAATAGGGGCTGTGACAGTTAATCAGTTAGTGTGGGTGTGGTTATACTAGGGAAATATGAGCCCTGTATTAAATAAAATAATTAATAACTAGAATAAACAGTAAAAAAATGTAGACTCATAGAATCATAGAATGGTTTGGGTTGGAAGGGACACTAAAGATCATCTAGTTCCAGCTCCCCAGCCATTGCCAAGAACCTGACCTTCCACTAGGTCAGGAGGCTTAAAGCCCCATTGAGCCTGGCCTTGAACACTGCCAGGCATGGAGCATTCACAGCTTTGCTGGGTAACATCTTCCAGTGTCTCACCACCTCCACAGTAAAGAATTTCTTCCTAATACCTAATCAAAATCTACCTTCTCTCAGTTTAAAACTGTTACCCCTCATCCTATTGCTACACTCCCTGATAAAGAGAAACACTCCCCATCTTTCCTGTAGGGCCCCTTTAGATACTGGAAGGATGTTTACGGTCTCCCCAGAGCCTTCTCTTCTCTAGGCTAAGCGACATCAACTGGCTCAGCCTGTCCTCAGAGGAGAGGTGCTCCAGCACCCTGGACGTCTTTGTGGCCCTCCTCTCGACCCACTTGAGTAGGTCCATGTCTTTCTTATGCTGGAGGCCTCGGAGCTGAGCACAGTACTTCAGCTGAGGTCTCACAAGAGCAGAGCAGAGGGGAAGAATCACCTCCCTCGACCTGATGGCCAAACTTCTTTTGCTGCAGCCCAGGATATGATTGGCTTTCTGGGCTGCAAGTGCACATTGCTCGCTTACATTCAGGTTTTCATCTACCAGTACCCCCAAGTCCTTCTCCGCAGGGCTGCTCTCAACCCACTCATCGCCCAGCCTGTATCCGTGTTTAGGATTGCCCCAACCCAGGTGCAGAACCTTGCACTTGGCCCTGTTGAACTTCACGAGGTTCACACAGGCTTACCTCTCTAGCCTGTCAAGGTCCCTCTGGATGGCACTCCTTCTCTCAAGCATATCAGCTGCAGCACTCCACCTGGTGTCATCCGCAGATTTCCTGTGAGTGCACTCAATCCCACTGTCCATGTCCCCAACGAAGATGTCAAATAATGCTGGTCCCAATAGGGACCCTGGAGGGACACCACTCATCACTGGTCTCCACCTGGACATTGAGCTGTTGAGCTCAGTTCTTTGAGTGTGACCATCCAGCCAATTCCTTATGCACCAAGTGGCCCAGCCATCAAATCCGTGTGTCTCCATTTTAGAGACAAGAATGTTGTGTGGGACAGTGCCCGATGATTTGCACAAATCCAGGTAGATGATACCGGTCGCTCTTCCCTTATCCACAAATGTTATAACTCCATTGTAGACCACCAATTTGTCAGCTAAAATATGCACCAAACCAACCCCAATTAAAACTGAATTCTGTTGGACAAAATACTACTTACACAACTTCAGTAATGTCTAATAACACAGTACATGAGGCTCCAATACTTCCTTGTGTTGTGTGAGGCTTCATCGTCTGACACAATTACTCTGCAGAGAAGTCAGAATGCTGGCACCTTTTCCTACAGGCTCTTTGGAGAATCCCCTACTGTCACACACACCTCACTCATCATCTATCTCTCAAATGCATGCAATCAAATGCATATACCAACTTTGTTTTACTGTAACAGATTTATATCACCAGTGTTTTGGCCTGAGAGTCGCATAGGCTTTGCAATCAAATATTAATTTGAATGATTTCAAGTAATTTTCTGTTTCACCTTCTCTTGCTGCTTCCTTCCTCATGTTACTTTCAGGTCCTAATCTTAGGCAGACTTACTTGCTTCTTCAAACCACTTTTAGACATTATATTTAAACATCTCCAGGCAAGCACTGGTTACTTGGTCATTGCCTTAGCTCCCCTTTCAGACATAATCTCTACTAATTGCTGTACCCAGATTTGCTTCTGGCAAGTTTGTGATGCCAAGAGATGGCTGTATAAACTCCTCCATGAGGTTTTTATATCTATAGCAAAAGCTGGAACAGTTTGAATGGTTTTCTTTTGGTCCACACATTTGTCCAAATCCTTATTTTGACAGAACTCTGAGTGGATTATAATCTAAAACGAATCTCTTTTTCTATTTGAATATGTAAGGAACATTTTGATGTCAGGCAGTCTGACAAGTTGCTTAAAGGCAGACATCGTGTAGCGAAAAATGATATTTCAGTAAAAGTGAGTGTATAACCTTATGGCAATAATCAGTATCTCCATTTTATTACTATAGAGAATATAAGATTATGTCCTTGGCCTCATCAGGCCTTGCTACTGTTCAGCTACCTTTATGTCAATTGTACAAAACCCTTTTCTAGTTGTCAGGGTTTAACCCCAGTAGGCAGCTCAGCCCTACACATGCACTCAGCCATGGTCCCACAGCAGGATGGGGGAGAGAATCGGCAGGGTAAAAGTGAAAAAAACCCAAGGGCTGAGATAAAGCTAGTTCAACAGGTAAAGCAAAAGCTGCACATGCAAGCAAAACAAAATTAAGAACTCATTCACAGCTTCCCCAGTAGGCAGGTGTTCAGCCATCTCCAGGAAAGCAGGGTTCTATCATGTATGATGGTTGTTATCTGGGTAGACAAAAGCCATGACTTCAAACATCTCTCTCTCTTCCCCCAGCTTTTATTGCTGAGCACAACATCATACTTATGGTATGGGATATCCCTTTGGTCAGCTGTCCCAGCTATGTCCCTTCCCAGCTTCTTGTATGACCCCAGTCTAACTACTGATGGAACAGTAGAGAAGCATAAAAGGCCTTGATGCTGTGTCAGCACTGCTCAGCAATAGCTAAAACATCCCTGTATAATCAACACAGTTTTGGTCTCAAATCCAAACCAGTACCACAGAGGTTTCTCTGAAGAATATTAACTCTATTCCAGCCAAAACCAGTATACTGGGGGAGGGAGGGTGGGGAGGAAAAAAAGGAAGAGGGATGAAGAAAGAGACTACAAAGGGTAGCACTGACTGCTTTTTAAACAATTTCTATTATTATAAAATATTTTTCTTGAAAGTACAGAATGTTAAGATATATAATATATCCCATAGGGAAGTCGAGAACTATAGAAGACACTTTCTGTTTTCATTAGGGAAGCTGGCGTATGCTGTCTATTCATCACAGAATTTTAATGGGAGTCTTATAGTGAAGACAGGTGATTATTCAATAAATAGTTTATATTTAAAGGAACAGGTGAAATGAATCTTGCCTATACTTAGTTTGAAAATATTGTCATTTTTCCAGTGCTCTTATGAAAATGTCATCATAATGTAAAGAGTTGCTGAAATACTGACTACCAAAAACTAAAAAACAGGGATCAGTGTTTCAGTACATCTTGACTGAGACCAAATTTTTCTTGAATTTCTTCCAAAATTAGAACACAGTGAGATTACTGGGGACTTGACCTAAGGTGCAGCTTCCTGGACTGTCTGTGTGCTTCAAGAGAAATACACATCACTGCTGTCAACAAAAATTGCAGCAATGATAGTAAGGAGTCAGGGAATAACATAAAATGACAAAGGGCATAAAACCACCAACACAATATGTCTTAAAATAGGATTTAAATATCTTTAGAAATCACTGTAAATTGTTTAGAAGACAAAGTGATTAGGCCAGTCAGGCACCAGCTGATGACACTTCAGGTTATGGGCGCTTTGCATTTCACAGTACCAAATGTAATTATCAGCTATCTGGTATGCAACGATGCACTGCACCTCCGTCATGTGCCGTTATACAGGAGACAAATTGTGTACACATTTAAGAACAAAAAAAATTTCCTACCTCCATTTCAGTTTATATTTGCCATTCTTTGATTTAAAAATTTATTAGTTGTTGTCCTGTTATGGCAAACTCAGGAACAGGTGTGTTGTCTAAACTCCCAAATTACTGAATTCTGATTTATAGTTTATCTATGTTAAACAAGTATTGTGCATAAAGTTTAGGTGAAGCTGAACTGCCCTCTCAAATCATCAAATGACTCTCCCTCTCAAGTACCCATCCTCTCAAGTCGTCAAAACCGATGAATGGAAGGACTTCTAATCAGGGGAGGCAATCTTGGGAAACAAAGAACAGATCAGTTAAGAGCACCTTTTATGTAAGTCATGCAGAAAGAAGTCTCCAAGTGAGAAAGTTCTGGCCACAAGAGGAGACAAGCTGATAAGGTGTTGCAATGCACAGAAAATTAGTCAAAAGTAGGACAAAGGTAACCGTGGTAATGGCAGACCGTGACCTCCAACTCAAATACCTCCCCCCCCCCCCCCCCCCCCCCCCCCGAGAGAGGGCAAACCCTCCGCTTCAGGGGCATGTGGAGCTGGTCAAAACTTCAGTAGCGCTCTCTGAGGATGCGCGCTCATTTGCACTAGAAGCAAGAAACTTGTAACCGATCCTGTGAGTGAATGAAATTGAACATGCAATGTGCTATGAATGTGCAAGTACTCCACTGTATATAATGTGTACCCCCGAGTAACTTGGTGTGCATGTAAGGAGGAAAGGTCCCCCATGCACCCAGTGCTGCAAGAAACCAGTGTTGGCTTTCTAAACTATCCTTTGGTTTGCAGTTTTCCTGGTTACGATTTTCAGTAGCAGGCGCACAGTTGTGCTCAGTTGAATAGTATTTTTCAAATCAACAGCAGTAAGCTTCTCAAGCATTTCCATCTGCCTTGTGATCACATCCTAACTCCACGACTACTTCTCGTCAGTACAGTACTTGTGGGTTGCATGGGGATAGTCCATCTGGGTATGTTCCATAGCATGTTAACTTGTGAAGTTTATTTGCTTGAGACCTTTAAAACGCTCTTAAATAGTATGCTTGACTGTCTAAAGCCAGGCTGTGAGAATGCAAGATGAATGTGTTCAGGAAGCTAAACTTGGGACCTCAAGATGTTTTTAATGTAAAATATAGATATAATTCATTCTTCAATACACTACAAGTAACAAAAGGTTCTAGAGGTTTCTCCATGATGTTTTCTCTACTTGTTCACTTGAGTGAATTTTATCACGCTTAAATGAACTTAGTTTCAGATATGGCCTTGTTTTCATGTGCAAATTATGTTCCCACCTTGAAGGGTGACAAAACATCTTTAATTTTTTTGTATTTCAGACTGATTGTTTTTCAGTCTTCCTACTTATATCTCACTATAGCCCCCAGGGAGCTCTGCCTTTTTCTTTGCATTTGAAACTATCTTGGAGACAGGTAAAATGAAGCAGGCTTTCTTTGTGAATACTTACACGTTTCTACTTTAACACAGATTATATTTTCTCATTCTACTTCTTGCACAATTTAAGACCACTGGCAGCAAACTGTGATCATCCCAGTCCTGAACAACTTACTCAAGCATCATTTTGATTACCTCTAATGGGAGTTTGTTTCAAAGGGAATTTTAAATCAGCCTAAATAAATGTGGTATATAATGATGAGGATTACCTTAAATCCCTAGCTGATCCAATATTCCAGAAATATCTCATGTACAAAATACTTCCCTTTCAGGTTTGGAATTTAAAAAAAAAAAAAAAGAATTCAAGATATAAAATTGTTTTATTTTTATAACCAATTTTGATTTAGTAACAATGTATTGAAATTTAGTTAGAATTTGAAAGCTTACATCGCATCAGTTCAACACCTAAATAATTTTTTTTCACAACTGAATAGCATATTTAAGCACTAAATTTTTTATAAATCACAGCCTGTATGATATTTCTGCTCGGTAGGCTCTTTGCAATCTCCTTTTAAACGACTGCATTTCCTTGCATGTTTAATTTGTTTTCAGTATTATTCTGATACAGCATTAACCATTACAATAACTAGGCATTCTCATGTTTTTTTGTGTAATTTTAGCCAGAAAAAAAATCACATAACTAACTAATAAATATTTTGTGAAGTGTATTAGAATCATAATATTGGAGTATTATGAAGTTTACATATGTTGAACGATAAAAACTCTTAAAAATAGTGAACAAATGCAAATATGGGGTGAGATTAGAATCAGGCACAGATTTCATGAAAAGAAATCATATTAAGGAGTCATAACTGAAATGGCTTTGTGACCTAAACATGATGTACTTTGTGCTGAAGTAACATAAACCTGGAATTTAGATTTCATGTTATTGAATGGCATCACTGAGAATTTAAAAGGCTTTGTCAAGTTACTGTGTTTGCATTGTATTCCAACCTGTATAAAAAGCCTATAGCAATGTTGCAAACCTAGGAATTACATGGTGACATCAGTCTACACAAGAACGTGATAAATCTAATGGAAGGAGCCAGAAATGGAAGAAAATGTTCTTCCTACATATTGTTGTATTAAGAATAATTATGAATATATAAACTGTTGTGCTAAACTTTTTTTCCTGTGTGTATTTCAATCACCTATGAAGGTCAATTATGCTTTGCACCTCCAAGACCTACTTCAGACTCTGTAAATTCACAATTAAATAATTCAAGTTACTAAGACATTTCTGGAAGTAAAGCATGAGAGAAAATATTTACTGATGTTTTTCAATTTGAAAATACTATTGATAAGAACTGTGGCTGAAATTTATCATTTCCAAAACTGAGATAGTATTGACAGTTGTTGTCCTTCTGTTTCTTTAAACCCATGCTGGGAAATTAGTTATGACATTTGAGTGGCAGGCCTCCTGACTTTTTGACATGAATAACTAGCCTCAACATGCCTATGAGAAACACAGTAAAAGTTTAAGTTCTAGAAATAAAAGTTATATTACTGGATCAGCCAAAACTTTGAAATACAAACTTAGACCCTTTGTTTTATCTTCACTTGCTGCATCCTGGGAATAATAAAGATTTCTGATGATCTACAACATCAAAGCAATAAATAAAAAAACCCGCATGAGTCTAATGGAAAATAGTGTCAGCAGCTTACAAACGCTAAGGTGAGCAAAGTAAGAAAATAGTTTCAGTTTGATACTGCTTTCCATGCATGCAGTGTTAAGAATACATTCCTATTTCTTCTGGGAATAGTATCCAGAGTACTGGTTGTCATTTATGAACTTGCCATATACCACTCATTTTTAAATATATATACAGAAATATCACTTTTACCTTTTTATTCCTTCTCAGGAAAGTAAATCTTTCCTTGTAGGCACACAAGGATCTCCTAAAGCTGTACATGCACGTCAGAGCCAGTGTTAGGAGCTAGTATTAATCTTTGTAAAATTCACAGTGCTGAACAGAAAATCTTGAGTAGAAGGAGTGATTTTCTACTTCTCTTATTTTCAGGTTTTATTTACAATTCTTTATATTGTACATGTTAAAGTAGGCACATCAGGCCTTATTTGCCAAAAGGCCTTCTTTATCCATTCTTAGACCGGGAAAGATAAAAATAGGAAAATGAACCAAACAAGGAGTGAAATAACAGCATATCGGGTGCAGATGTCAAGGTATTGGCACTGGGGGGCTGCAGGGTTGGCCTTTATTGGAAGAGGTATTGGAAGAAAAGGAGTAAGTTGATCCTGGGAAGGGTGGAGAGGAAAGGTATTACAGTTATGTTTCCCTTTGATTCTCCCTACCCAAATATATTGTAACTGACAACAAATTAAATTTATTTTCCCTAGGTCAAGTCTGTTTTGCCAACAAGGGTAATTGGTGAGCAACGTCCCTGTCTTCATGTGAATGCATCCTATTTTCTCCCTCTGCTATACTGATGAGAGGGAGGGAAGGAGTGGCTGGGTAGGAATTTGGCTGATAACCAAGGCTAACCCCAACACAAACAGTTACAATGTCTTTGTTTTCTTGTGTATAAAGTTATACATCAGCTATGAAATCCCTGCACATTAACCAATAAATAACACTGCACAATTAATAAACTTTTCTATTTGCAAAAAATTTAGCTGTCATTTAACACAATGTTATTTAAATATACATTTTCTGCACTATGGAAACTTTTCCAAATATATCTTTATTTTCTCTAATAATAATACTAATCAAGATAATGAAATATTACATAATTTAATTCATTGAAGAGTTGCATTAAAAACATTCTTGGCACTTTACAAACATAAGTAGGAAAAATTTCTGCCCTCTTAATTCAAGAACAGTATTTCAGTGAAACTCATTTGAAACACATTTTAATGAACTAAAAGGTAGGAGCCTCGATTATGCTAGTCACTTTAGGTCTTTACACAGTTGGTAGACAAAGGCAAGCACCTTTGAAAGGTAATTCAAGCCACTCTAAATGACATATTTAACATACACCTTTCAGCAGCTAAAGTCAGCTCCCACCCCAAAAAAGATTTTTCCAAAGATAAGCACTACTTGAACATCAATAGTAATATTTCACAATCAAAAATCTGCTAAATTCATATTCTCTTGTGTAGGATCTTGATATAAATGCTATAAAATACATCTACAGTTAACAAAAGGAGAGGAGACAGAGAAAAATGATGATACGTATTTGTTATTCAAATAGTCCATCATCATGGATAGATCTTTTACTAACAATCATAGAGTAAGCATCTACTTTCTTCTGTTGTGTTAGGTGACAGAGATGTACTGCAAAGGACTGAAAACTGAGGATTATGTTACATCTGTCAGCATGATGCAGAAGACATTAAATGTTTTTCACTTTTTGCAATGAATCAAGACAAATGAAAAGTTGGAGCAGGAGCCAGGGCTGGGTGCATGTATGGAAAGTTAGAGACATTAAACATCTTCCTGAGATGAGAAATCGGGACAAAAGAGCTCTTTGAAGGTTTTTCTTTGTGATACCCGAACAACTCCTGTATTACCCAATAACCCTGAACAAACCAGGATTTGTTTCATCCCAAACTGGGACATCTGTATTCCGCAGTCACCCTGGATAGACAAACACTGTTTGTAACTTGTCTCCAGTATGTGTACTTTTAAAAGACAATCTGGAAAACAAACATGTAAAAAATATAGACTGAAAACTCAGCTGTTCTAATCAAATTTACAAGAACCTGCATAAGTATTCATTACAATGCAAATTTAAGGGGGGAGGCATGATTAATCCAATTTTTATGTAAAACCGAACAAGATATTACCTAAGGCATCCTATGTGACAAACTAACATCCTAGCTCTGTGAAGATAGTTCATGTGCTAACTCCTCATTTTTCCCTACCTAATTTTCAGTCGTGTTGCCTCAGTTGAATATCTGCTTCCCTGTGTGCCTCTAATACATTCTTCAAGGTAAGTGGCTTTCAGGTGAATGTAGTAGTGCTTAGTTCTTCTCATCTTAAAATAGGTAGCTAAAATAGGCCAAATTAAATGGAAGTCTAAACTGCCAGCTCAGATGGGGATTTCTGTACTGTATGATAGTAGAGTTCAGCAAGGTGAATCCCACCTCTGGTGTAGTATTTTTGAGGTGTTCTATAGCTTATAGAAGTATGTAATTACTACTGTGCATGTGTGTCTGTATGTGCATTGGAGGGCTCTTTAGTAATTTCATTGCTGTTCCTCCCTTTCTTAACTCCAAAGATAAGAGAAATTTAAGTTAACAAACATGAGGAAAATGGGCACATAAAATCAAAGTAAATAAACCCAGATAAGTAATTTTTCTTTACCTTAAAACAAAATGTTAAGGGGTAAAATACCCAGACATTATTTAACTATTTGAGCCAGATTCTCTAGAAATTTTGAACTACTTCAATAGCTTATCCTAATTCTGATAGAAGGCTTACACAATTATATGAGAAGATTTGTGGTTTAATTTGACTTTTAGATATATAAGTATTGCATCAAATTTCAAAGGACAAAAAATTAAGGGATTAAAAATTGTATCTAGGAGCAGTAGTTGAATATTTTTAGCAGCCCAGTGTTCAGGGTAGCTCAACCTGAACTCAAATCATCAGGGAAAGGAAAAAAGAAAAAGGGAAAAGTAAAAAAAAAACAGGCTATTTATATTTCTCTTGCACTAACATATAATGTAAACCTAATGAGAGAATTGGTTTCGTGTTCAGTTTTAGCAGGTAATTGGCTAAATGAGTGTAAAATCTAATCTGCAATCAACATAAAGAAACCTAGAACTTTGCTTTAATGGAAGGGAGAACTCAGCAGTCTTCCTCTGCTATTGAAAAAGCTGTGAAGAAAGCAAAACTAATCAGTGAGGTGCCTGCTTTTTTAGCCTAGGTTGCTATGTAAGTAAGCTCAATAATGTATGTATTTTTCTGGAAGTCAAAGAGGGTAAATGTAACTAAAAAGTTTTTAAAGTAGGTAGCTACTGTGGCTATCAGATTATTTCCACTATACTTAGCAGACTATCTGTGGATATCTTGATTTTTGCTTATTTCAGTGGTCTAATTCATTAAAAATAATGCATTATTTTATAAAGAACTGATTACTAGCTAAGCAGAAAATCTTTTCATTATATGCATTAAGTGTTCCTGAACAGGTGTGTATCGAGGCAATAAAAACACTGACTTCACGTATGCTCATACTCTGTCATGGATGGAGCAATATACTTCACTCATAAGAGAGAAGTATCAATATGTTTATTGGTATAAACAGCAATTTAACTAAGTGTGATAGTAAATGCGGCAGTGGCTTAACAAGATTTGATGGCAAGGTACACCTGAGTATTTACCACATAGAGGACAGGGTTGTCACCAAAATCGGGAATAAGAAAACTCCTTAACACTAATGTAGCACTAAGAAGCAAGCATTCCTTTACTGCAGTGCTGGATGCACAGGGGATCATTCCACCTAACATGCATGCCATGTGTTACATTTAGGAAAAATTATATAGACCATACGTATGTTTATGCACAGATTTCTCAGAAGAATCATACATATTCATTCATTTCCCAAGAACAGGTGGTACTATATTAAGCAAGCAGCGTGCATGCTCCTTACAGGTATTTAAGAAAATTTCTGGTGGTCTCAAACAATAGTTGACCCTCTAGTTACAGCTGATCGAGGAGTGAACCTCAGTTACCTTTTCCTGTATGGAGTTGTCTTGGCCACAGCTCAACTTTTGGTACGTTTGGTTTCAGACCTGACTGTAAGAGATTGCATTGGTGAATAAAAACCCTGACACAGCAGGTATTTGTCTCAGCATTGCTATGGCAGGAAACCACCACCATGGCCACAACTGATGTTTGTGTCAACATGGCTACGTCAGGAAAACCACCAACAGATGTTTGTCTCAAAATGCCAGGGCAGGAAAACCACTGGCTGACACCAGGGAGCAATGCAGGGAGAACCAAACCCCTGTGTGTGTGCCCAGACCGAGGGTCAGGGAGGTTGAGGGGCCCGGAGACCCCTAAGGCCCACCCAAAGCTCCTGGGGAGCCCCGAGTGACTGCATCGGCATGCGTCCCCACACCAGGTGGGAGCTGAGGCAGAGCAGGCCAGCTCAGGACAAGAGAGCACAACCAAATGGTGTTGGACGGGACTTTTCTTCACTGGACATGGAAGCGAGCCAGCCTGTCGGGACGCTGTAGGTCCAGCATGGTAGCTATCGAACTCCTTCATTCTTTCCTCTTTCTTTCCATTCTCCCTCAATCTCACATTCTGTCCTCTGCATTTGCAGATCTGTTGTCAGGCAAATAAAGTTCCTTGGCACATGACTCCGTTTTGAGCCTTAATTCTGTTCCCAAGAATACTAGCCAAACCTCACTCTGGCCTGTGACTGGCATGCGACACCAGCTTCACAAGATCTGTTGGTTTAGTTCCTTCATGGAACTATTGATTAACCTTCCCTTAACAATATAATGTTGCACAGCTACTGTTTGGTGGCAATTTTCCATTATACTGAAACGAACAGACCATGATGACAGGGAGACTCTTCCAGTGAGTTACGAGGCTGGGAGACAGCCCTTGTGTGCCAAGCTCCTGCTTGGGGGGGAACTGCGGGGCAGCTAAATCCAGACTGAGTCACAGACTTGGTCAACCGTTTATAGCTGAAGGATTATATGTGCACAATCAATCCTTTATACCACTTAGCTAAGATTTAAAACTTTAGCATGTTATTAATCACTTAACAAGAATCTGTTGCAGCAAGGAATCTCTCAGCCTGGAGGAGTAATCTTAAGAGGTGTCCCTGCTCAAGGGAAGGTCCTGGTATGGAGCCTGCTCCCATGCAGGAGAGCTCGACGGGCCCTGGGCTGTCCACAATTTGTGAAGTAAGATAATTTGACTTGTAGTCATGTTTGCATACCGACTACAGAAATTTGTTTCTTTCACGTTTAGCTTGAGTTGGACCTTGACCGGCTCTGTTCAGTGGGCACATCGTTCGAATTAGCCCTTGGCTATTGTGTCCTTACCTGTCTCCCCTGAATTCACTTTGAGTGGGATACAACCATCACAACGGGATACATCCAGCAGGACGACCACTGATGGTTATCACTTAAGCATTGTCTCAGAAACAGAGGTCGAGGGGGGGTGGAGGGGCACACTGCCACACCCTTAGAACAGCATGCATACAATCAAGAAAACAATTTCATTTTAATTGGATAACGGAATAAGCGATGAATCATGTACATACATACATACATACAAATCTGTAACAGTGTAAGAACAACAAGGTTGCATAGAAAAGCTGCATATCATAAAATGATCAGCAGTGGTGTTTCTGTTCTATTTGGAGTCTACTCAGCTGTAGAAGGAAATGTCCCTTCACTATGTTCCTGTTGCTGTCTTTCTTGCTCTTATCTCAGTTTGACAACATCCAATAATCCATCTGCCCATTTTACATGATAAAAGAGCACCAGTTAAGGCTCTTACAGCTGAGCAGCCAAACTGGGTTTGGGGTGGGGGGTGTTTCAGAGTGAGTTAAAAAACCAAGAGACAGACAGCCTGTATTTGTCTTAAGGATCTTTCTTTTACTGAACGTTCTCAAAACTTTTCCCAGAAACACAGTGATGATGTACTTTGTGAAGTCTTCTGCAAACTGAAGCCAATATTTTACTACAGACGTGTATGAACACTTTGTTCTACTGAATATCCCTTCTGCAGACCATATGCATTACTAATAATAGATTAGATGATAATTTTATGCTACTAAAGGCTGTAATAAAACTTTGTTAAAATATTGTTACTTAACACAATGAAAATTGTCCATACGTATAACTGTTGTTAATGTTAGAAGCATCTTTTTTTTTATTATTTTTTTATTATTATTTTTATGCCTTCTCCCAAATAAATACAGAAAATATAAATATCTAATCAGGTATTCTTTGACTTTAGCTGATAAACTAATGTCTTAAATATAATTTGAGAAGTATATAGTTCTTCCTGCAGAATAACTTTGTGGCTGTGAAATTTTAGTTTATTTGACAAAATGTCTGAGTTTTCTTGAATGTCAGTTGCCTTTGGATCCTTTCTGAACAGTAATTTACAAGAAAATACAAATGACCAATGTGCATGTGAAAACTGCAAAAGAGGCACAGATATACTGAAAGGACACACTTTAAAGGCAGGAAATCCCCAAAATAATGTTAAAAAAAAGTAATCCAAACTTGCAATATATAAAAGGTGTCATTAGAAACTCTAACCAGACTGGCTACATAAACCTGTCCACTGGTTACTTTAGGTCAGTAATATGTATAACAAACAATACATGAAGTCTATGAACAAAACTATGACCATATTTTGTGTGTTCTTAACCTTTTATCAGTTAGATAAATCAATTATTACATTACCTCTAAGAACTGTATTAAAATTTACATAAAATTTATTATTTTAAAACAGTATTATATATTTTAAGCGTCCCAAAACAAAACCAGAAAACGGGTCACCTGGTTTCTTTGTTCTTTTCGTGCCCACAATTTCCACCTAACAAGACAGCACCCTAATCTCAAGATTATACACTTTAGGAAGGAGAAAGACCCCCTTTCCTCTGTGTTCAATGCAACTAATGATGCAAAAAATAGTTCAAGGTCCTCTAGTTTAAGAAGCTGATATTTGGATATTAGCTTATATCCAGGTAGTTCTCTAATTCCTACTGTCTGACCTTTCATTTTATGTAAAACAGGTATTGAGTAAAATACAAATCCAATTCTGCCAATACATAGGTAGAATACAGAATATTTGAAGTGTGGCGTCTACTTTCTGTAGGAAATTAAATAAATTCTCCTAGTTATTTTTCTGTATCTCCTAATGTGTTTATTTTCTTGGTGTTGAACCTCAGAGATTGTTTATATATGGTGTATTTAATGACAGGGCACATATTTAATGTATTGCCAAGGGACATATGGATTATGCTCAGGCCTGCAGTGTCATTTAATTCCTGTTTGTTCCTGGATTCTCAGTACATAATGTAACACCAGTCTATTATAACAAAGGTGGGAAAATGGACACAACTGCTTTTACTGAGGTACCCAATACTTCTGTAGTGTGTTCAGTACGATTCAAGATTCAGGCTGCTCAAGGAACTCAGGCAGAAGATTCCTAACAAATATGCACAGGAATGGCTGTTGAACCACTCAGATACTTTATAGATGTGGTTGGAAAGAGTGAACAAGATTGGAAAGAGGTCTCATTGCTATACACAGAAAGGTTAAATCAAGTGAATTAAAGTGCCCCACGGTTAAGTACCAGCTTGTGTGAGTTATTTTCTTGGATTTCAATATTAAACTTGACTGAATCACTTCCATCTAATTCTCATTTACTTTCATGATGTTATTACTGAAATTAACTAACATTTCTTAAAATAATAAAAATCAAAACACCTATACCTCAACTCCCCTCCCCAGTTTTAAATCCAGTTTAGATGGCAGCCAGAAAGAACAATTTTGCCACTACTTGGAAAACTCCACAGGCTTTGTCTTGGCATGAGAGTGCAGAGTCTCAGGACTTGTCTGGCTTTGTCTTGGCCTGAGCTGGGTTTAGCCTGTTTTAGCTGTAGTAGCAATTGTCTAGTGGTCAGGTGACTATTATCTAGGTAACTAGTTTAAGCTTAACTGTGTGAACACATAAGTCAGATAAACGTATGCAATCAATAAGTAAAAAGTATTAATCCTTTATATTAATTGTCTGAAGAATATGTATTGTGTAACTTTAATGTTATGGTTGAGCATCCTATGCAATCATTGAGATGCCTAGAGGTCAGCTAAACCAAATCCCAAAGGCATAGGAGTAGCCTAAGTAATTCCTGCTTCAAACAACTCAGAAGATACATCTGTTCGGATGTCTGTAGTCTTGTCAGCCACATTATGATCTGAAAGACGCCTAGTTAATTACCAGTCAGAAAGAAGATACTTCAACCTGTGCTTAAAGAGGTAGGCAGCCATAAATTAAAAAAACAAAACAAAACAAAACCCAAAACCACTCAACAAAACAAACAAAAGAAAACAAACAGTTACTTTTTATTCCAGCTGAAAAAATACAATCCAACCAATGCTTATTTTTCTTTCAGGGATTTATGTAAATGGATCTTCTGTGAAATTAAATTTATCTTGGGATTTATATATTTGAACTAGAGGTTAATGTTATTCTAATCTTTCTGCTTTTGAAGAAAGCCTGGTGAATAAGATTCCATTTATTTTCATATTTACAAAGAAATCTTGAATCAGCTGAGATTTTCTGGATGATGAAACACCATATTAATGAAGAAATAATTTGGTGTATAAAAAAATACCAAGTAAATTGGTTACCTATCTATGCAGCTGCTTAAAAAGAGAACTACATAATAACTGACTGAGAAAATTCATTAGGCATGATAAAATATTTCATCAATTCTTTCAGAAAGGGGAGTAGCAAATAGAAACCTTTCTAATTTGGAGTCTCATATGTATGGGCATCTCTAAAAACCCCAAGTAACATAGTTATCAGGTTATGGCAGCTTGGTCTCCCAATCATCCTGACATCCTTACCCTATGCACTTAAGCATCCTGACCAAAACGCACTTTACCTTTCTCTGTACATGTGTATCAGTCAACGTATGGAGATGGTGCATGCTTGGATCTTGTCATGAAGTGTAGTTGGGATGTTGCTATTGCGACTTTTTGAAGGCTACGGCTGCATATGTCCTTGAGTTCCTTGATCCAAAGTGTAAACCACTGTTGAGTAATTTTATAAAGTATTTTGTTATAAGTAGCAGGTGGCAATAACAAGCAGTTATTAACGCCTTTAATCTCTGTATATGTTTATACATATACAGATATATATCTTTTAATAGATCATTATTTTTAAACAAAAAACTATTCAATGACCTAAAACAAGGATCCATGTCTGACTAGATTATGCTAATACAACATTAATTACGCCATCAGGAAAAAAACAGTATGAAGGCTGTTAAAGAAAAGTGGGAGATGGCTAATAGGACCCTCCAAAAGTGCAAGCCCAATGTGATAGTAGAAGCCCTGGAAGTGCATGCACAGGATGCTAATAGGTCCCAAGGTGTATAAACACTAATCATCAATGGGAAGTTACTTGTCACTAGCAAATGAAACCTTGCAAATGGAATAAAAATGTTTTTAGAGTTGAGCTATGTTCACTTACTTACCTTTTCTTCATAGCTTATCCCTAAACTGCTTTTATTTGTTGTACAAGATTGCATTTGCTAGTGACAAGTAATTGACCATTTGTGATTAGTATATATAACTAAATACAAAAATGACCCTAAGCAGAGTCAGCGCCAGAACACAGAACTTAGCATTGTCATCAGCTTCTTCAAGAGTAATAAGAAACTCCCACAACCAACATTATATTCCTCCCTACAAAGGACTCCCAACACTCACTGCTGTTCCCTTTCCCCTAGAACAAAACATTCTGCAGGACCCAGAGTGACAGGGTAAGAGTGAGCATATTACCAAAGAGGAAGACATTAAGAAGTGCATGGATAACATTTTCAGCTATTATTATCATTGATACTTTCTCTGTAGTGCCACTTTAAAAAATCCTTTCCTTTTCTATAATGAATAGACCTGCAATTTGATTAGATTGTTATGATATCAGTTAGACTACAATGGATTTTTGGTATCACATATAAGAGGTATTTCTGTAGCCCACATATGTTGCATGGGATGATCTGGTCCACCCCTCTCAGTAGTGATTATTAAATCTGACTGCAACAGGAAACAAGCCAAGAGAAAAAACAATTCCAAAAATCTTTAATTTGCTGTGGAATAAACAATATATTACTTTAAAGGAGGCAGTTAAATGGATTGTATGTAACAGAAGGGAGGCAGTGAAAAGAGGCCAGTACACAAAATCATGCCATAAAATAGGTGTAATGAATGCTTTATCCTCCATCCCCTGAAAATACATATTTTTGTGTCAATTGCCAGACTCTGTCTTTTCTAAACTTCTAAATCAAGCAATTATCTCACAAAAGTAAAACCTTTGGCTTTTTTCAATAGATATATTCTGTTTTCAGAAGTTTCTACTATTTTGTAATTCTTGGTATTGTCCCTTTGCATCTCTGAAAATGGACATAGTGAGCCTGAGAAAAGGAAAAATGGATGATGCCAATAGAAAAGTAGAGGAGGAATGGATACATGATTGGAGTGATGAGAATGAATGCAGATGCAGGACCCTGTGGGTATTGTAGAACTTTGTGAGGAAGACTGCAAATTTCTGAGCAGCTGAAATGAAGGGTTGAAGAGCTGAATACAAGTAAAATATTTAATGTAAAAACGAGCTTACAGGAAAGAAAACTTATTACCAGAAATAATGAAGAGCTGAAAAGTGAAAGGATTTGTATCTAAATGAGAAGGTCAACATAGGTTTGTGGTTAAAGTGAAGCTCACTGTTGCTAAACCTCTCCTTAGAAGACAAAATGTGAAGTCAAGGTCTTACCTCATGCCTTATTGTCAAGAAAGCTGTCTTTAATTAGAAATCCCTCCGAGGGGTATAAATGAATAAAAAAATGAGCAAAGAAATGGATGGGGAATCCATTGTAAGGAGTCAGCACTTTGCCATCTGTCTCATTTCCTAGCTGGTTCACCATTACCTGTGTCTGGCAAAATCTTCACTGCAGAAGATACTTAGGTAATCGAGGTTTGAGAGATGCTTGAGTATGTTTTCCCAAGATCAAGAGATGGAGATATTTTTTGTGGATTGTTGAATTACTATTTTTCAATGTTCCTAAGAGCTTAAATATTATTAAAGAACTCTTCTGTTGCAACTACGTATGGCTCAAAATAAGCTTAATATCATTAAGGTCATTGTTGTATTTATTCTTTGTGAAAAGATGAGAAAATACTTTTATCTGGGTAGAATAAGTTTTTGGTTTGGTTTTGTTTTTTTCATCAGTAATACACTCTATTTTTTAAGTCTGTAGAAGTCAAACACTTTCTTGTTTGCTTTATAACATGCAGTATTTTGGAAAAAAGAACATGGGAGACAAAAGTCTTTCAGAAATCAAGTTATGAAGATATTTATTGTTGAAGGAATAATTATTTATATCATAATAGCAGTCAAACTTATTTAAAATATAAACATATTAATTTCAAATGTCATGGCCATTATTTTATATTTCATGGTCAAATTCCTGTGCAACAAAGATGCAGTAGGCATGGAAGCGTATGTTTTTAAACCTGGCCATTCCCCTTTTAAGATGATAGTTATCATTCCAGTCAGCTATTATTCTGGATCTGGGGAGAAAGCTATAATCCAAATGCAGAAGAGCCTCAGGTTCTGTACTGTTCCAGTTCATGCATGTCTGCTGTGTGATATAGCCACATGTTAAACTATCCTCAGGGATCTCTTAGTGCATTACAAGATGTGAATGACTTTGCTTTCTGTTACTGAATTAAGCCATTTCTGAGAATTGTCATTGCTGTGCTTTAGCAATGTGGTGTTTCTGCTGTCTTTTCAACACTCACTCAAGTCCTTTTCCTTCAGGATGAGGAGCGTGTCAATGTAATTTTTTTTTTTAATGTGAAAAAATTGCTTGTTACTTATGTGTAACCAGCAGCACTCCTGAAAAGGCCATTTCTCTTCAATTGTTAGTTCATCATTAAGTGGAGGAAAGAATATATATAATTTATCACTGGTACATAATGCATTAAGATAATAATTATATTTTTTAAAAATTATTGTCCATTATAATTTTATCATAATCACAAGATCCTTGCTCAGAATTTTTCGTATGAACATTAAAAAAATAAAAACACTTTGGACACAGTACATACTGTAAAATAGATTCATACTGCACTACTTTATGTGAATAAATTCAGGATTAATTTTCTTGTCCTTTTATTAACGTAATACTTGTCATGTCCTTTTTCTTGGTATTGTTAATTGTGGTATTGTATCTGCTTTTTGGTGTTCCACTGCAGAATCAGTTAAAGTTTGTAACATTCTATAATGGTACTTATCTGTCAGCAGGAAAATCATTCAAGTTATTTTTATTTAGTATTTATGTTTTGAATTTTCTCTCCTTTTGTGTATATGAAAGTGTGTATGTCTTTCATCTGTCTTCAGAGAGAGATTTTTGAAAGTACCTTACAAAATATGCAGGCCTGCCTGATAACACAAAAGAACGATATCGTAGACAATAAGCTGGAGGTCAGATGCGTAATTTCACATGCTTTCTGTGTGCCAGTGCTTTGGTTGCTTGGTGGTAGCTGGTTATCAAGGGTCCAATATTGTCTCTGTTGAAATCAGGAACAAAATTGGATTGATCCTTTCAATTGAATTAGCCTTTCTGATAACCAGATATGAACAAACATATGTATTTTTCATTATATATGCACACGTATATATAACACTTTCCTGTTTCTGAGGATATGCTAACAAAAGTCTATTCTTGCTGAACTCCAGAAGGGACAGGAGAATTGGCTCCTGTGCTAAGTGCATTAAGTTTTATTTCGATTTTTACATATTCATGAATTAGACTAATTTTACCAGATATCTAAAAATGGGTATTTTAATTATTTCACTAGGTTTGGAGCTCTCACTTTCAAACCTGCTTCATCATTCTGAATAATCTTTCAGTATACAATTCCTCTGAATAATTATTTTCATTATTTAAGATAATTACTTCAAAAGAAAGGAAGCATGCTGTTTCTCACTAACTCTTAGCAAGAGACAAACTGTTTTATATTGCAGCAGTCACACTATCATTGCCTTCTTCCCCATTCTTTCTTTTGTTTATATCTGTGCCAAGTCTTTGCAGTGCTCTCTGGTGCCTTTTTCAAATATTTCTGTGGACATCTGATAATCCATTTTCTATAGATTTTTTTCTTTTTTTCTTTCCTTTTTCCCCTACTTTACTAACATGATATTCACATTATAATGCTGCAATTAAAGTAGAAATGTCTGTGCTTCCATGGATTTGAATCTCACCAGTGTTTGTTGGAACTGTTCAACCATTATTGTTTTACTACCTATATGCTTCTTTCTTTTCTACAGAAACAGAATTGCTGCTGAATTGTCCTTTAATTTTATTCCCTCCCCCCCCCCCCAGCTATTGAGCTCCTTTAAAAGCCTCCAGTTGCTTAGGGCAATATCAAAGAAGATTGTGTGTATGCTCAGAAGCTTCCTTCACATAACAGAAGAGAATCAAAATACAAAGTTACTAACAACATATTAAAGAAATAATGCAACATGACCTACTGGGAAAAAGTATCTTCTGGAAGGTTTGTAACTATACATATGAAAACAAGGAGTTAAAGACTTAAAGTAACAAGATTTGGTGGGTTTTTTTCATTGGTTTGTTTGTTTGTTTGTTTTTGGTGAACAAATCTTATTTCTAACATATCTCACGAATATAACAAGTATAAAAGTAGAACACTAGCAGAAACAATGTCAAGGTCATTATAATCTAAGGCAAGCACAACTGGAATCCACTCTACAAAAAAAGGAAAAAAAAAACACCACAAAAAAAAAGTAGCCTAGAATCAGCTATGTCTGTAAATCCGTTTATCTCTTGACTAAAAAATATACAAAAGTTGTATAAATAAACAAATACCAATAAAATATGCCAATACCTTTGAAAATTTTCTTCTGGTTCCCATTATACAAAATTATGTTAAAAACTCTGAAAATAATTTGATTGTGCATGTATTTTTCGTAAGAAAATTATGCTCATTAATCTTCCAGAGATACTATTAGTAATCAGTGCAGATCTTTGGTTTTCTTATGATAACAGAGCAGTGACTTCATTATTTTATTGCTTGTGTATTAGGTATTTTTAGAAACTTTCTTGCTACTGCAGTTAATGAGTGTCATCTAAGAAATGGGGAGGGTGCCTTATAGATTCTTTTTTCGTCTTGCCTATTCCATTGCATTTTCTTAGTGAGGATGTTATGAAAAGCTAGGTAAGGAGAAAAAAAGGAAATTAAATGTTAGGGAAAACACTGCTGAAATTAAATGTTATTCATTCTGGTGCAAATAAGTGCAAAGGAGAGGCAAACATGGTGAGAAAGAAAAGTGGTGAAAATTCCCAGAATACTGATTTTAAATTAAAAAAAAAAAAAAAAAACAAAAACAAAAAACCAAAAAACAACACAGAACAAAACAACAAACAGCCAAATAACAAAACAAACCAAAACAAAAGGTTTCTGGGAAAAATTGAGGGGGAAAAATTAAGTGGCAGTTTTTGATTAAACTCCTACACAAAGTTCAAATGGAAAACAGTAAAGCTTTAATAGATATGATCTCTTTAACCCCTAATCACAGTCACATGTCCAGTAGTTCTACTACATTTAACTGCTGGTTTGAGGTAAATTTATGATCTCTGATAATGTGTTATCCTTTTTACTGATGTTTATATTTATGAAGAAGAGAGCAAGAATATCAATAGAAATAAAAACCTATGATAAATAATTTTTTTTAGTAGCCAATAGTAATATAAAGGCAAAAAGTGAACAAATTACAAGTAACAGAAAATAAAATGAACTGGTTGAGATCAGATGGGTAATAAGAGCAAGAGTGACGCCATGCTATAGAAATGCTTATTAATAATTCAGCACTGTCCAAGTTGATAGATTTCAAAGTTAACATAAAGCCATAAACCAAAAATATATTTTGTATTAGATGTTTTGAGGTAGTATAAGTTTTGCCCTCACTATACCAGCTAATGCTTTTTTTTATTAAGGGTTGAAAAGGGCTGTTTTGTTCACACTGTCACTAGAACTAACATTAGCTGTGGAAAAGGTTGAAAGGCAAATAACAGCTACAGGGTCTCGTTTTTAAAAATGGATAACAAAATAAGGTCTCCTCTGCTGCGACGGAGACGGGACGGGATGCAGTTTGATGCAAGCAAATGTCGATTTATTGTATAGAAACACGGGTATATATACTTTCAGAAGTTGTGCGTTTTAAACAGATTGGTTCTTTTGAGCTAAGCATTGCATACTAGGCAATCCCCGATTGGTGGTTAACCACCATCTATTAACAGCAAGGTGTTACCTCTCCTTGGTGCCATCCTTGGCGCCATCCGTCCCCCACTCCCCTATGCTCTCTCAGCATGACTCATCATGTTAATTGTTGTGTCTATACACACTCCTTGTCCTCCCAGGGCTCGTGACCTACAAGCTCGAGCACATTCCCCTCAGCTAACTGATTGCCACGCATGGTCCTAATTTCCAGCCCGCTCCTGCATTCTTCTACTTTTTCAATATTTTTCTGGCAACAGACAATGATCTGTGTTTACTGGCAGGCAGAGATTTATTGAGGAATGAATGATACAGAACTTCTTGATTATGACCGTCTTGTAAACAATACTGTTTCTTGTAAACTTTCTTTCCTTTTTTTTTTCCCCCAGTTGTAAGAGGGTGGATTGCTGACTCTGAGCTCAGATATGTTATTAGGACAGAACTGAGCTAATCCAAAAAGGATTTTATATTAAGATTGGACATTTATAAATAAAACCTGGTTTAATCTTATAGGATAAGACCTTCAAAATAAAAACATATACAAATCTTGTACTGTACCTGCCTACTGCAGGTTGTTTTCTGACTTCCTAGATAGTATCTGATACAAAACATCTTCAGAAAGACAGTACATGAATTTAAATGGACAAATCCCTGATCCAATACAATGATTTAAATACCTAGCACATTACTGGTTTTGTTCCTTTCTTGTTATCAGTAGTTACTACTAAGGGGTTGTTTGCCTTAATTATTCTCCTAAATATTGTCTTGTTCTTTAATCAAACTTTGAAGAATTCTACAGCATCGATTTCAAGTGGTCTTCACCTCCTTGTTTGCCATAGCAAAATGGAAGTGGCTTTGAGATGTCAGCATTCATAACAGAAAGGAATCTGCAGTCACCTGGTTTGATGACCATTTGGAGCAGTATTAATGGTAAGGTTCTTGGTAGATAACTCATGTGCAAAACTGCTTGCTATTAATATGACCACTTTTATCCTCTGTTCTATGAGTTCTGATTTTAACAGAAAGATTCTGTCTTCAGATGATTTGCTAGTACTTCTTTCTTTGGTTGTTTGGTTTGGGTTTTGGTTTTGTTTTTAACTTTTTAAACTAAGTAGCTGAATTTCAACTGGTGGAGAAACAACTCATTGTGTACGGTGTCATACTGCTTGCTTAAAAACTGTTCCTTAGTTCTATTGTATTAGGACCAGGAAAAAAAGATGATTCTATGAAATGCAGACTTGTTACATGCTCATTACACATTTATCTGATTGTACCCTATATTCAAAGTCAGAACTTTATGTTCTGAAATAGTTTTCTTCCTTCTTATCCTCCCTGTTTATCCACTTCTTTCCTTCCTTAGGTACTACTACATAGTAATGTTTCCTTTTTGGTTGTAGTAAGGACTAAAACTAATATATTTCATTTAGAAATGTCAGCAAATACTTTATAGCTGTGACAACTGCAAAACATGTTCCTCCCAAACGCTACCCTGCCCTCACATTGAAAAGCAACAGGAAAGTTGCCGTAACCAAATGTCTTGGGATTCCACCATTGCCAAGAACATAGCTAGTGTAATTCCATCAGGTTATCCTTGGACATACAACTGACTGGTTTGGAGACTGCAAATCTTACGAGATGCAACCAACAGCATACTCCAGTGGATAGGAACTCCAAGAGCAACTGGCCTGCATGCTTCATTCAGGGTCTGGTAGACACTCTGGAATTCTGTCAAGAATAACATGTTATTTGGTTATCTTGAAATTGCTGGTCTGATGACTTTCTAGCCTCATACTAGGAGCAGAAAAGTTCTCCAACTTTGGCTGTAAGCAAAAGTGAAGTATTTGAAGATGTAAGGGAAAAAAACAACATCTTATAGATTGTGTTTGCGAGTCATGAGAGGGCAAAGAGCATTGTGGTGTCTTCATGATGTAACTGCTGTACAGGACACTGTCAGAACATGGAAGGCCTGGGTCATTTTGGCCTCTGTGTATTAGGATCCCTGAATTTACAAATCTGTTACAAATCCTCTCAGTTGGGTATTTTATTATGGGATTTATAAAACCAGTTTGATGGTCTAGTTAGTAGATTACTTGACTGAATGATTGCATCTCACTTGATACATTGCTGCAATTTTAAATTAACATGCTATTGTTTACTCCATAGTCAGCTGAAAATCACCAGCTTAATCTAGTTGATGTCATATGTTAGTTTTTAATTAGTCCATTAGGAACAATGCAGGCATCTGCCAAGTACATAAGTAAGAAATCCAGTTCTGTGTATATTTGTATTAGAACTAAGGCCAGCTATGTTTTTATGAATCAACCAAGTGCAGATAAATCAGAGAAAATAATAAACACCTTTCTATGACTCTGAAGCTAAGATCTTCTTCAATTTTAAAGCCTTTCACCCCACAGCTCATTGCAGTGAGCAGAGCCGCAGCTGGTAATAGGTCCTCCCAGTGCTTTTGGCAAGGGAAGGGCTGGGCCTGATGGGCTCATCCAGGAGATGAACTCCTCACAATACTGTCTGAGGCCAGCCAGAGGCAGGACCAGAAATGGGGATGTGCACACGTATCACCACCTCATCACTGGGGCCAGGCTGGGGTTCTGCAAAGCCAGAATGGGGTCCTGGCCTTGGGCAGCAGGGGTGTCCAAGGCTCATCAGGGAGAGTGAGGTTGAGTGGTGTCCTGAGCAACCCAACAATCAGGTGAGATAACTTCCTTTTGGATCCTAACTTAGATGTTTAAGTTACATCTATAAATGTTCTTGCTTTTGCTGCCTTTCCATCTACCTTAATGATGATAACGAATAACAAATACTGCACATAATTGGCATTCAATGTGTTATCAGGTATTTCTTCTCCACATAAATGGCACTATTTGCAAAGTTATCTAAAAGCAGCCTAGCATTATTTTGTATCTGCTCTGACCAACAACTATTAACTGTTTTCCTCCTCTCTTAATAAGTTCTGTTGAGCATCATTAGGGTTTTACTTTGTCATTTAATGTCAAAGGCAGAAGTGCATCTACATTCATGCACTTCTCAATGTTTTTAATGGTCCACCGCAAGCATTTAAAGAAAACTGCTGCTGTTTTGTTTTTTTCTTCTTATTTTTGAGGGGCCTTGTACATCTCTAATAAAGCTTCGTTCAGCCTTATTATTATCTCTAGCAGATACAGAATCTTTGGTTCGGGACTTTATCACATAGAGTATTTACTATTGTAATCCTTTGTCAACGAGACTTTTTTTTATCAAGCCTTGTAAGACTTCAGGCTATATAGAAATGCTGCTGCTTGAAATTAGACTAGCACAGGATTAAATCAGAAAAAGATTACATCTCAGTAGCATGATTTTGTTTGATATCCATGAATACATATCAAGTTTTGTACTAATGTAAAACCTTTTCTGCAAAAATGTAAAACTCTGGGTAAGCCCTATCTTTAAAAACTATAAAGTGGAAAAAAATAAAACCCTGAAATAAATATTAATTCAATTTTCTGCTTCAAAACATCAGTGTATTCATAGCAAAAAAGTCCCAAATATTGTGTTTCAGTTATTAATAGTGAAATTTATGATTCTGATTTTTTTGTTTTTGCCTAGTGCCCTTTTCAATTCGTTTTTGTGTCTTAATTTTTCTTTCACTTTTCTAAGTGTCGAGACAGTCTAATTCATGTTCATACAAAAATAATCAGCAAACGGTCAAATATATGCTGTGGAATTTCATTTGAAAAAGACTTGAAAACAATTTTTTTTCTTTTTTCTTTTGTCATGATTTGGAGGGGGGCGCAAGCAAATAAATAAGACATAAAACGTCCATAACTTTATTAATTTAAAATACTTGGAAAAAAATACCCAGGAAAAAATACAGCCTGTGCAGATACATTCTTCTCTTTTACAAAACAAATCAATGTTAAAGTTCAATGTTCTTTTCATACTAAACCATATGGAAGACAAACCTACTCAAAAACCAAGGAAAGTTTGGCCTTGGTTTTTCCCTACTTTGTTCATCAGTAGTAACAGGCTTGTTACCTAAACTCCCGAATTAACTATGTATTAAACAAGTATGTGCATAAAGTTTAGGTCAAGCTGACCCACCCTCTCAAGTCGTCAAAACCGATGAATGGAAGGACTTCTAATCAGGGGAGGCAATCTTGGGAAACAAAGAACAGATCAGTTAAGAGCACCTTTTATGTAAGTCATGCAGAAAGAAGTCTCCAAGTGAGAAAGTTTGACAAGCTGATAAGGTGTTGCAACCCACAGAAAATTAGTTGAAAGTAGGACAAAGGTAACCATGGTAATGGAAGATCATGACCTCTAACTCCAATAGCCCCACCCCCACCCCCCCCAACCCCCGAGAAACCCCCACTTCGGGGGCATGTGGAGCTGGTCAAAACTTCAGTAGCGCTCTCTGAGGATGCGCGCTCATTTGCACTAGAAGCAAGAAACTTGTAACCGATCCTGTGAGTGAATGAAAATGAACATGCAATGTGCTGTGAATGTGCAAGTACTCTACTGTATATAATGTGTACCCCCGAGTAACTTGGTGTGCATGTAAGGAGGAAAGGTCCCCCATGCACCCAGTGCTGCAAGAAACCAGTGTTGGCTTTCTAAACTATCCTTTGGTTTGCACAGTTTTCCTGGTTACGATTTTCGGTAGCAGGTTCACTATAATTACTCATGATGTGATGGGAAAGGATACAAGAAATTATTTAGCAGGTTGTTTTTCAGTGAAAAGAAATATTACCACAAAGTTATTCCCTTAATTTTTATAAGTAGTATTTATCCTATAACAACCAGACTCTAGTGCTACATGAGTAGTATTACAACCTGTATTCCGTGCATCATCCTTCACCATCTGACAAGACTGCTTTCACAGCACGGGCAAGCTTGGTTGAAAAATAATTTAGTTCACAAAACCAAGAGATGGAAAACTAATCATAAAACTAACGGTTTACTCTCTTCATGAGGGAGACATCTTAAGACTCAGCAGGCTTATTGGAACAGTTCTGTGTGTGATGTGCCCTCCCCTCCACAAGGCAGTATTTCTCAAACTTCTCAAATAAATTTCTTTCATTATGAACGGCTAGGAAAACACCTAGTGAGGAACAAAATCTTTTTTCCATTCAGAAGACTTGTTAATGATGAAGTGTAGAAGACTTGTTAAGTGAATGTGAACAATCAAGAAGGCACAGAGGAGATGGGCACAACAGATATACTCATGCAGCTTAGGGAAGAAGTAGTGAGTGACTGTTACAAAGAAAGCTGAATTCATCTCAACATAAAGGACACCAGAAGGTAGTCTTTATTTTAGATAATGCCTGTATCAGCTGAGTAAATTGACTGCATGTGTAAGTGGCCTTCCCTAAGTTAACCAAAAACATGTGAATGTCTTCCTGAACTAGCTATACTGGAATGGGGAAAAAGTATATGTGGCTCAGCCCAACACAGAGTATCAAAACAGCAAAACCAAAATGAACTTTGAAAAAAACCAAAGGGCTTGAGCTGGCTTCAACTGGCTTTAACCCACAGATTCCTTCCTCATAACTGGGCATGCACAGCATGGTGAAGGTGAACATATAAAAACTAGTAAAAAGGCAGCAATGAAAAGCTAGAAGCAGGGGCAGGTGACTTGGGAGAAATACAGAGACAGTCTCCATGCACACAAGGATGAGGTTAGGAAAGCTAAAACCCATGTGAAGTTGAATCTGACAAGGGATCTGAAAAGCAACAAGAAGGGTTTTGACAGGTAAATCGGTAGCAAAAGGAAGACTGGGAAAAATATGGATCTGTTGCTGCATTGGATGAGGGATCTGATGACAAATGAGATGGAAAATGTGAAGGTACTCAAACTCCTTTGTCGTCTTCTTCACTGGTAAGACACATCTTTGCTATAGGAAAGTCTGGAGTAATGAAAACAACCTCAGTGGGGAAGGATCCATTCAGGGTACATTTCATACATGTACAGCTAGGGTACATTTCAATAGGCTGGATGTTCACAAGTCCATGAGACCTGCTATTGTGCACCCACAGGTGCTGAGGGAGCTGGACAATGTAATTGACCATGCTCTATAAGGGTATGTGGAAGGTGAGACTGCTTCACAGAGATATCTAATCAAGGACATTTTCAATGCAAAAGGCATAATAAGTAAAGGGGGAAGAAAAACCACAGAGGCAGAAAGCTGAAAGACAAGTGATAATGTAGACAATATAAAAGGCCAAAAGCCTCCAGTCACTAATTGATGGGCCACTAAGAAACTGCAGACACAGCTTTGAAGAGGGCAAAGGTGACTTTATAACTGGTAAGAAGGAAGGAAAAAAGAGGAACATGAGGATATTTGATGGGGGAAGTTGAGGCACCATGCAAAACTTAAAGAAGAATATTTAGAGGAATTGGACTGGGGAGAAACAAAGTGGGGAATAGACAAAAGAGGTATAAAAGATGCCAGTCACACTGTGGCCAGTCAGCACATTTATCTGCTAGCTTTCCACCTGATCACTGCAGTCTTTCCTGTCTTCTTATTAAATCCTTTCTCAGCTCTCTGTCTAATCTCACTCTCTACACAGTATGTATGTGAGTGCTTCCAGGACTAAGTGCTAGCTACTTGGAGGCCCATTGTAAGTCTATGAGGACCACCTACAGGAGTCAGACAGGGAATGTAGGTGCCCCGAGGCCTGTGGTGCTAGCAACTGGAGCAAATGGATTCTTAGCATCAGTAGCCGGAGATGCCATAGCTGTCCTGAGCATGTCATAGAATCATAGAAACATAGAATCATAGAATGGTTTGGGTTGGAAGGGACCTTGAAGATCATCAGGTTCCAACTCCCCTGCCATGGGCAGGGACAGCTTCTATTAGATCAAGTTGCTCAAAGCCCCATCCAACCTGGCCTTGAACACTGCCAGGGTGGAGACACCCACACCTCCTCTGGATAACCTCTTCCAGTGTCTCACCACCCTCACAGTAAAGATTTTCTTCCTAATATCTAATTGAAATCTACCTTCTTTCAGTTTAAAACCATTGCCCCTCATCCTGTCACTACATTCCTTGACAAAGAGTCCCTCTCCATCTTTCCTTATAGGGCCTCTTTAAGTACTGGAAGGACTCTATTCAAGACCTCCCCAGACAAGAGTTCCTCATACAGAAGGTGCTCCATCCCCCTGAGTCCTGTCCTACAGGTTTTGTGCCCAGAATACCATCTATTGGGGGGGGGGAAGTGTGAGTGGATTGGGTGCCATCATGTAGGTGCCCCTGGACCATAATGTCAGCTCCTGGAGAGAATGGGGGTCTCAGGTTCAGCTACTGGGAAGGATCAGCATGTGTAAGGCGAGTGAGGGGCTCAGCACTGGCATCTGGAGCATGACTGTGGATCACAGCCTGTGGACCTTGGTGATGATTAAGGGGGGGGACAACTGTCTGTATCATCCCCACACCCGGTGTATGTATCTGCCAGCAAACTTCAAGCTGGACCAGTTGGCAAGTAGTGGGAGGGCCTGGGTCCAGCATAGGGTATCAGATGGGCAAGGTTCTATGCTGGTGTGCCCAGAGGAACTTGCAAATGTAGAGTGCATGTGGACAAGTGTGTGAGTGCTGTGTATTTGCAGAAAGCATCAAGCTGGACCAGCTGTCAGGAGGGGACCTGTGCAATGGTTAAGACACCCCAGGATCAAGGCAGGGGTGCCAAGCAGGCAGCGGGTGTGCTGGTACTTGCCAGATCTGTGAATGTGCATGTGCTTGTGATCCTGGAGGGTGTCCTGTGTGTGTCTGCACTAGTGACCTTCAATCCTGACCAACTGAAGAGGAGGAAGGGGACTTGGATGTTCACACTCATACTTTGCAGGAGTCCAATATTTACCCAGCCATGTTATCATCCTTTGTGTGTGTGCACGTGTGCACATATGTGTGTCCCGGATACATGTTCAGCTTCACTACTGATTGAACCTGCAAGTGGGAAGGCCATGTTTGATGCCTGGGTCCCCAGGTGCATCAGTCAGGGTTCCAGCTTCCTTCCTCCAGAAGGAAGTCCTAGGCCTGGAGCTGCTAAAGATGGTGGCTGCTTCTGATATCCCTTAATACAATGGTTGTGCTGCCATTTAAAGGAAACTTGATGAGCTGAAGAACTTGTCCAAGAGGAATCTTATTAATTTCAATAAAAGGAAATGAAAAGTCTTGCATCTGGGGAGGAATTACTTCATGCATCAGTAAAGACTCGGGGCCAACAGGCTGGAAAGCAGCTTGGCAGAGGAGGATTTGGGGTCCTGGTGGACAATAGACTGACAATGAACCAGCAATGCACCTTTGTGGCAAAGGTGGCCAACAGCCTCCTGGGTTGCATTAGGAAGAACAAAACCGCCAGGTCACAGGAGGTGATCCTTTTTCTCTACTCAGCACTGGTAATGCCACATCTGGAGTGATGTTTCCAGGTCTGAGCTCTCCAGTACAAGTAAGGCCTGGACATACTGTAGTGAGTCCAGAGAAAAGCCATGTAGATGGTCAAGGGAATGGAGCATCTGTGATACAAGGAGAGGCTGAGAGAGTTGGATGTTTTTAGCCAGAAGAAAAGACTCAGGGAGGAATCTTATTAGTGTGTATAAATACTTGAAAGGAGGGTGTAAAGAAGATGGAGTCCAGTAACAGGACGAATGGCAATGGCTACACATTGACCTACAGGAAATTCTGTTTCAACATCAGAAAAAAATGTTTTTTCTGTGACAGTGACCAAATTCTAGAACAGGTTGCCCAGTGAAGTTGTGGTGAAGTCTCCATTCCTGGAGATATTCAAACCTGACTGGACGCAGACATGAGTAACCTGCAGTAGTTGACCCTGCTCTAAGCAGGAGGTTGAATAGATGATCTTCAGAGGTCCCTGCTGATTCTAACTATTCTGTGACTCTGTTATTTTATGAAGATATCTAAACCAGTAATTTTCCTCTGTATTACAAACTGTTTATTTTTTATTTTTCACGTTAATTAGTGAGAATGGATTTCTTAAAAAACATAGCAGTGAAACTATGCCAAAAAGAAATATGTGAAAGAGGGTACAATATCTATGCAACAGAAAACACTGGTTATGTCATGAGAAGAACCCTAAAAGCAATCTCAAAGTCAAAATAACTTAGCTGCTTTGAAGTATAATGCAAGTTGAGCATTGGTTAAGACTTTGCCTTTTCTAATTTGAAAAAATTTCCAAAGTATACTTGTATTGAACATTATAATTAGCTGATGACTTTATGTCTGTTAAAATGTTTGAGTTATTGTGCTCTGTTCTACTATTAGTAAGTGTCAGTGCCAAATTGCCAGCTATTACACTAAATAATGTAATGTATGCAACTATACACACGTATATAGGAGATTTATATGAAGACAATCAGAAACCAATCAGCAGGAAATAAGATTACTGACCCTGAGAGAAGAGTTATATGAAACTTATTTGAGGTATTTAAAATTATGTTATGTGGAATGGAAACCCCCAGAAATTTATTTTTATTTTCATTCATGTACAATCATAATGATATTTAGCAATGTGCATATAAAGTCAAAAACAAATCTGAAGGTTTTGTTAGACCTCATGGAGTATATATGTTTTGTTACAGACTCAGAATTTTTCCCAGAATGGAATTTTTTGATGGTCATTTAATTTATGAATATTTGTGTTAAAGAATACTAACATCTTTTTTTTTTCTTTTATTAAAAATTCATCTGGAGTTCTCTGAAAGTTTGTCAGTATACAAGTCAATATATCTTGTCAAAAACTCAGATGTTTTTTAACTTCAGTATGTCATTTGGATCCTCCTGGATAAATACAGCTCCTATGATTTTCTGCGTTTGATCTCAGATATAAATGAAGCTTGATAAACTCCTTGACTGGAAATTAAAGTGAGCACTTGAACAGAAATTTGACTTTCTGGCAGCTAGCTGTGAATCTTCTTTGATACAGACTAAGAAGACAAGCTAGTTAATCAACTATGCTTAGTGAGGGTAATGAAAACTCAGAGACCTCACCCTGGTGAATAGGCTGCAGATCACTGAGTAAAAGTGGAGATGTTACTGTGTCCAACTTACTGAAGTAGATTTTTCTTTCAGTGATCAACGTTTTTTTCTTGTCTTCATTTTATGTTGAGCTAGCTTCTCTTCACCTCTGTAGGCTTAGCTGAATGTAGCAATTATCATTTGGAAGTAGAACCAGTAGCTGGATATCACTGCTGTTCTGCTTTCTTTCAAGCCCATCACAGCTTATTCCTAGCCATCACAGTATAATGAAGGCGAATGATGATAACACAGGACACTGCATATGAGAACAGGAGAGAACTGATTAGTCTTCCACTGCTTCAGTCTGCTAGAAAAATGTTATTTTAAAAGGAACCTCACTTTGTTTTTCCTTCTGAAACTTTGAAATAGCTTTATTTTTCAACTTTATTTTCAATAAAAAAGTTTCTTGCATTACATTTACATAAGGTTCTTTCTGGGATTTGGGAGTTTTTGATCCCCCATTTCTGGATAATTCCCACAAAACTACAGGCACCTCTAGTATAAAGTCTCTATTTTTGACAAGATATTCCTTCCAAAATTAGACCATTTTAATTAAAACACTATAATGATAAATAAATTTCTTAAGAAGTTTAAATTCCCTGATATGAAGAGTTAGAATTATGAGAGTTTATTTTAGTGAGAGAAAGAGATATTTCTGGTTCCTGACTGAAAGACAAATAAGATAATGTGCCTTGCAGCAAAAAAGACGAAGGGCATCCTGGGCTGCATCAGGCAAAGTACTGGCAGCAGGTCAAGGTGGGTGATCTTTGAATTTTATTAAGCACTAGTGAGACCACATCTGGAGTCCTGTATCCATTTCTGTGCTCCTCAGTACAACACAGACACGAACTTACTAGAGAGTTCAACGAGGGATCACAAAGATGGTAAAGGGAGTGGAACATCTCTTCAGTGAGGAAAGGCTGAAACACCTGGGACTTTTCAGCCTGGAGAAGACTCAGGGGGAATCTCAACAATGTGTATAAATACCTAAAAAGAGTCAATGGGCACAAACTGAAACACAGGAGGTTCCATCTTGGCCTCAGGAAACATTTTTTTTCTGTGAGGCTGAACTGAGCACTAGCATAGGTTTCCCAGAGAGGTTGTGAAGTTTCCCACCTTGGACATATCCAAAAGCATTCTGGACATGTTCCTCAACAGCTACATCTAGATGGCCCTGCTTCAGCTGTGTGGTTGGACCAAATGATCTCCAGATGTCTCTTCCAACATCAACCATAGTGTGATTCCAAAAACTTTGGTTTTGAGCATATTACAAAACAAATAAAAATAAATCATATATATAAATATTTTATATAAGAATAAAGGTATAGCACAATTCCAATACAGATTATACTGTCGTATAACAAAATCTAAAGACACAGCTCTTTTCCTGCTTTTTTAAAATCATAGAATCATAGAATCATTTAGGTTGGAAAAGACCTTTGAGATCATCAAGTCCAACTGTTAACCCAGGACTGACTGACATGTCCACCACTAAACCATGTCCCTAAGCACTGCACCTACACATTTTTTGATACCTCCAGGGATGGTGATTCCACCACTTCCCTGGGCAGCCTCTTCCAATGCTTGACCACCCTTCCCATGAAGAAATTTTTCTTAATATCCAATCTAAACCTCCCCTGGCATAACAAGGCTGTTTCCTGTTCTATTGCTTGTTATCTGGGAGAAGAGACCTACTCTCAACTGCTTATAACCTCCTTTCAGATAGTTGTAAAAAGCAAGAAGATCCCCCCTGAGTCTCCTCTTGTCCAGACTAAACAACCTCAGTTCCCTCAGCTGCTCCTCATAAGACTTGTGCTCCAGGCCCTTCATCAGCTTCGTTGCCCTTCTTTGGACATGCTCCAGCACCTCAATGTTGGAGTGAGGGGCCCAATAATTTTATTGATCAACATCTATTGACAAAGCCAGAAGCAACTGCAATACTTCAATAACTGTATGTGATGAAGTAACTCAGCCTTTTATGTCAACATCTAGGAAGCAGACCTTATTATACCTAAGCATTTTAAAGGAATTTGGATTTACTCTTGCATAAGTCTGAACACATCAACCACAATCTTGGAACAGTTCTCAGTTCTACCACCTTCTCAAGTTAACAGCTTCAAGCTGAGGATGTTATAGTGGGTTTCTGAGGGTGTTTGTGCAATCCAAGATAAGCAATCTGACATTTAAGTTCAGAGGATATATATGAAAAAAAATTAATGTAAAATAAACGATCTTCATTTACTCTATACTAAGTATTCATGTTTTCACAATAAGACAGTATTGCTCTTTCATTGAAAGGAAAGCTACCCCCAAAAAATCCAGTACTTTTAAAGGGAAGAGGATATATTAACTGCATTAAAAGATTTGTTTACCTATTTTTTTGCAACACAGTAAATTGTTCTTACTTATATGTAGCAAAGTGGGTGGCTGTCACCATAACTAGTATGTTACTGGTAATTAATCTCCGTTGGTTTTACTGAGTCCTACATTTATTAACAGGTTTAATATTTTTTTCTTTAAGTTAATAGGTAATTGTTTCAGCCAATTCCAAATCTCTAAATAAATAAAAAATTCAAAGCTGGATTGTATGACTGTTGCTTCTGTTGTTTCCATTGTCTCTCATTCACTGCTATAAAAAAGTTTCATGCATGTTTGTGCTCCTGCTAGGTTACTGCTTCTCACCAATTTTAACTGATTTGGAAGGGAGATTGTTTTTTCAATATAAATGCTGAATAAAATTTATACTTGTATTCTGAATATTAGTGCAAAACTTGAATATTATTAGCCAGATGTTTATGCTTCAAAGTAAAACTGAAGGGGGGAAAAAAAAGGAAATGAGGAGAAAGGATACTTTCTGAATCTGAAATATCTTCAAGATAAGTGAGCTGGAGTAGAATTTGCACACACATAACAACAGCATTTATAAAACACAGCTAAACTGTGTGTTTGAAACATATAAATAACTACAAAATAAATAATTGAAATTTTGAAGTGAAGTTCCATTCTGGAAAATCATAGATACTGCTTCATTCCAGGTCTACTGTTGATGAAGTAATTGACTTCTTTTTAAGTCTGAATCTGATTGCAGTTTTGGGTAGTATTTTCTCCTTCAACCACTCTGTACACTTCATAAGTCAGGATTGACTGACTCTGGCTTTCACAGTCCTCCACAACACTGCACACTCAGACTTTGGACCACTGAGCTAGCACCACTGACACACTACTGTGTCAAGCACTGTGTCATGCAATACATAGCTTTGGCATCAAGCTGTAAAATCACTGGTCTGATAAGCTCAGACATGATTCACAGTAAATTTTAGGCTCTTTGGATTGAAAAATTAAAACTCTTAGAGAAGATCTAAACAGAATGGTACTCAGTGTGGACAATCTACTGTAAAAATTTGGCCTGGTGACCAAGAGTATCTTCTTGATACAGGTTTCTTTAGGAATATGAGTGTAGCCTCTTCTGCTGTCTCTGTACTACATTCCCTTCACAGCCAAAATATGTGCTACTTCTGAACAAGTAATCCTTTTTAAACATGTGACCCCACTCTTTTCTTAACCATTTTTCTCTCTCCTGATTTATTCAGTATTTCCACAGGTTTGATTTGTTGCTCATTCCATACTGTTTGTTTTTGAGAGATGTTTCTTAATCCACCAGTCTGGCTTTGATGACTCCAGAAAGTAGTGGTGTACAGTGGAGGCAGGCACTTAAAGGTCAGCATTGCCTCACTTTACCTCTTGGAAGATTTAGTTTTGCATTTCTACTAATGTTCAGCATTATGCAATATTGAAATTTTGACCTTCCAGTGGACATCTGAAGCAAAGCTTGTTGATATTAAATAGTCAATGAAGAATTACTCAAAGGTCAACTTCTTCCCACATATCTACAGTTTTAAGAAGTACTTGTAGCTTTCAATACTGTTGCTCAGTATCAGCCTTCCTTCTTAAATCTTTTTTTCCTGTTATTCTTATCATTTATTTTTATAACAGTAATCACTGTTTTTACTATAATTCCTGACTTTTATTTATTTGCAAAAATTCTGCAGTAATAGCATCTTCTCAAAAGATTTTCCTTGTGACTTTATTGCACCTTACATAGGTAAGATGTCTACTGAAGACTCATGTCTGATTGACGTTGGGATAAACTACAGAAGAAAGAGGATAGGATAAATGTTTGGATTGTCCTATTTAATCTTGGTAAGAAAAGACAAAGGCCTTTCTTCCCCAAAATAGTACTTCTTTGAGTCGTATTCACAGAAGGATTTTCTTTTTTTCCTTTTCCAGAAATAAGTATTTATAAATGATTGTATTACACACAAATCTGAAATCTTATGTAGCAAAACCTGTGATTCATTTAATTCTCAAGCTAAAGAGGAACAGAAAGGTTTCTGTAAGATGGTGAGGTGAATGAATCATTAAGAAAAGAATGTGTCATTTGGCCCATTTAAAAGTAACTTATGTTGTTACATAGAATGTCTCATCTTTAGATCATAATGTCACAATATTTTTTTACAGTAATTTTAATGGACACTTCAAAATCTGTTTAAAAAATTGTTTTACTCACAGTCAGCTGAAATGTGAACAGCTTGACTAGAAACCTGAAAGTATTTTAGAATAACACATTAAATCAGAAAAAAAAGTAGATTTAGCATATTGTGATGAGAAAACTTCCGCTGCAATCAAAGTTGCATTAAAAAGTAGCTAAAACTCTAAGTCAAATAGCTATGATAAAAAGGAATTTTAAAAAACAAAGCTATGATACTTCTTTATTTTCTATTGAAATCCATATCAAGATTTCCTTTCACTTGCATTTATGCTGCATCAGGGATATTCTTCTTTCTTTTTAAATACAGACTGTCTTTACCATTAGTTTTACTTGCCATTTGCTGGATCCCCCTAGAAATGACTGAATATATTTTCAGTATAACCCATCTATCACTGAACTCAAACAACATTTTCTTCTTTAAGATTCTGAACAGTGTCTCTCCTATATATTTCACATTACTGACACCTTTTGTTTTCAGGTTACCAGAACACTTTTATTAAACATAATCTTGCTATAGCCAAAGTATTTGCTGGATAGAAACAAGACTTTGCTTACACTTGAACTGTGACACAAAGGAGCATTTCCCATCTTTTTAGTCCAGTTGCTCGTTTTGACTGTTTCCAAATTTCGTGATAGTCATAAAGCCATGTGCAGTTTCTTATTGTACATAAAGTGTTTCAGAAGAGAAACTAGACCAAGGAAAAAGAGGCAACGGGTGCACTACAAGAGATTTTTTGATCTGGATGATCATGAGACCAGGACTATGGGTCATAGCACAGAGTGTACTTATCTAGCAGTTTAGATATAACCTCACTAAAATTGCTTTAAGTGTTTAGAGTAAAAAATAGGCAGTTAATTTTTTTGCACAAAGGTCTTTCATTTCAGAGTTGTTTCATCTCACCGTGTTGGTCAAATGTTTTTCTTGCCTGAAATGTACACATAAAGCCTCAAAGAAAGAAGTAATTGTCTCACAGTTTATTTTTTCGTCTATTAGGAAAGAAACTTACTGCAACATTCCAAATAAAAAATACATGAATAAATTATGGAGAATGATGTTTCTGAAGAACTGACATGACTACTTAATTTCTTTGTAATGTAAGAAATACAGTTTCAAAGGCAAGATGTGTGTATTTGATTTGTCATCTGAATTGTTCCACCACAGTGTGTGCAGCTATGTAGTAGCTTTGTCTCCTTATTAATTTATTGGTATTCGCTTATGATAGTCTGCACTGAGAACATAAAGAAGATATACAATGTAGAAATTATAAGCTAAAAAAGAGTTAAGACATATTAGGCCCCTTGAATTTATACCACAGATGCTAAATGCTCTATGAGTATAAAAGGGTTATTCTTCCTCTTGCCCTTCCTCTCCCCATCCCACTCTACTTCAGTTATTATGATGCACTGCTTAGATTCATAGAAGATATTAAGAGATGCTAACTTGATCCTAAACTCTCCAGACACCTTCATATTCACTGAGGAGCTACTGACAGTTAAAAGGAACAGCATGCAAAAGATTGGGAAGCAGAACAACTAAGTTAGGCTTCTGCTTGAATTCTTTCTTAGTGATTTCTTTCATCAGTGACAATAAAGAACATAAGAAAACTGGTGTCCCTAGTCTGTAGTACTTTTTCACCAGTACGTACTCCTTGCTAGTAGTGAGAAGCAGCTGCTAAATATTTCCATCATTATGACTGAAAAAAATTATGACATGAAACAAGAGAATGTAAATTAGAAGACAACCTTTTTTAAAGAAAACTGAAACATATCCAAAATTTTCATTAACAATAAGGATTTACAATGGAAAACATTTTCATTTTTGATGCCATTAAAAACAAATAATAATATTGTTTTTAATTATCTATTTATTTATTAACCAGCTTTCTTCAGAAAAGTAGTTTTCTTCCAAAATAATTTTGGACAGATTAAAATGCATAGCATTATTATGCCTGTTAAAACTATGCATTGATCCTAATTATAACTGTTTTCAGTAAATTTAATTAGTGGAATGTTATCTGGTATCTATAATAGCTATGTTCATTTTAATCACATTAATACCTATGTTAGCTGGTGCATGTTCCAAAGCACAAGTTACTGGTATTATTTTTTTTTATGTAGTAAGTTTCAGATTAAATCCGTGCTGATCTATGCCTCTTTTTTTTTTTTTTTTCATTTTTTGAAGTCCATTATTTTAATTCTCATTGACAATGGAAAAACAATCACAGCAAAGAGTTTCTCCATTATCAAATGCAATTAATAAATGGGGGGTGGGGGGTGGGGGTGTTATTACACTAATTAGTAGAGGTTTTATCCCAAACTTTAAATCTTTCTTCTATCTGAAATATTTTGGGTGTGATATCTCTGCACAGAGTTTTGCAACTTTATATGTTTGTGTAACATTCAACCAGCTAGCATCTCAGTCCCAAATGAGGCTTGTAAATGCAAAGGTAGTGTAAATATTTACAGTCATATTATCTCAGTCAGAATAACGGAATACACGCACACACACACATCTGAGGAATATACACAGTTGGAAAAAAGGATTCATATCTATTGATATTAAAATTCATGTCCTGTTCTTCATCTATTTACAGAAATGAAAGAGCAGTAGTGTAAAGTAAGCTTTTCTAGTAAGAAATATTTAAAACTTCTGATTTGGGGTCCACAGTTCTTTTATTTTACTATGTTAAGTAGTGACTTCTAAAAGTTAATATTTTTGGCAATGAGTATTGCCATCATGAGATTTTGACTTGCCTACATTCTGACTTTTTTAATCTTTCCTGGTCCTCACTGTTAATGTTTTAATTGGCTTTAACAAATATTTTATATGAATTCTAATTATATTACTTCTATAAACAGTGTATGACTAATGATTTTTACCACATTCTTCCATTTATCGTCAAGCTGATATTGTACCCACTAGTGCTCACTCTCAAATTATGTGGATTACCCTGGGAATACTACACCTTTTTTATATAATTCTGAGACTGATTTATCTATTATTTTAACTTTAGGAAGAAGTAAAAGCATTTAATCATTGTGCTTCTTAAAAGCATTCGATTTACATTTGGATCTATTTTCTAATTCTCTTGGGGTTTGTAGGTGGTGTTCTTAGTCAAAGGCAATGAATTACCTGCCAGTGAATACTTCTTACTGTCAGAATTCCTTCTCAAGATAAAAAACATCACATGCTTCCAGTGTGATTTTTACACAATTCAGAAGAGAAGCTGGCAGGCATCCTTGACAGACTGGCTCTGGATATCACCTTTAGATCAGTACTTTAGATCAGTATTAATAATAATAATAAAAAAAAAAAAAAAAAAAGGTGAACCTGGGCAATGATTTTCAATGGACTCGAGAGCCTTTAGGTCATTGTACTTATAGTTGACAGAAAGACTTACACATTGGCTTTTAATTCAAATTTAAAATGTGCCTGCAGCATTGAGACATTTTTAGAGTCAGTGTAAATGGGAAAAGGAAGACAAGGGCAGCTGTACAAAAACTTACTGTCAGAAGGTGTTCTGCAACCTGAAGAAGTTCAGTGCATAAAAGGGACATGTCTGTTGAGTTGAATAAAGTAGTAAGAGCTTTGGATTTCTAACAGCTTTAGAACTGTACAGTTAAGAGCAGATAACTTTGCTATAAATGTGAACATCAAAACATGCCTTTCAGTCCATTAGTGTGAAAAGAAAATTTGAAAAGACTAATTTCAGCAATTTTTGTGCATTAAACAATTTAAAATAATACAGAAAAGAAGTGGGCTGTGATACAAACAGGGTTACTCTATATAGCTGTGCGTTTCTAAAGCACACTTCATCACTCTTTTGTAGGTTGCATTAGCTGCCCAGTTTGAGTTAAGTAATATTATAGACTTACAAAAATTAGATTACAAGACCCTTTGTATGGCTTAGGAAGCCAACCACTTACAAATGTTTACAAAACTACAGTTAAGGTTTTGTCTGTGACCTTAATTTGGTCCTTCCATGTACATGTGGACTTTAATTAGATGCTCTCACATTATTTTTCCAGAAGCTGCCAGCATCACTGAGTATACGGAACAGGCCATGATTACTTGGCAAGCAGCAGCTCAATAATTTACTTTCTTTTCCCTGATAAACATATGCCTTATTTATGACACAATATTCAAAGCAGATTCAGAATACAGGAACAATTCCTCATGGAATTTTTCCATGTTCCCCTTTACTATAATATACAACATTACATTAAACACTAGTGAATGCATGTTAATGACATCCTTGTGAGATAAGTATGCATTGCTCTTTCAACTGTACATATGAGGAACAAAGACACAGAGACATTATCCTCTGTTTCAGAATTTGAGAGACATGATCCAATTTTTCATATTAAAAAAAATCCAAAACACTAAACTGTAGTTCAGCTTTTCAGAGTACAGAAAAGAAGTGATATCACTGCCAGCTCTGATTGTATGTTTTGGCAATTGGACTTGGAAAGGATGACTACTCTCAGGAACCTGGAATAGAACTAATTTCATCTTAAGGTGGGGTTCTGACCCACAGTCTAGACCTACTATTAGATAATATTAAATATAATATTATAGATAATATTAAATTTATCTAAGTTAAATTTAGGTAAATTAAGATAAATGAGAGTTAAAGGTCTGAGTTCCTACCGTCATCTGTGGAGTTCTGGGGACTAACTGGTTCCTAAACACAGGTCTTAAGTGCCATTTGAAATATCTTAGCCTATATGAAACCTCAGCTCATGACAGATTCATGGAAGACCTATGCCCGTCTGCATTGGCTGGTCAGATCTGCAAAAGCATCTCAGTGATATCAAACACTTCTGCATAGACAAGGCTGAATCCTGCCCCCAGTCATTGTAATTATGCCAAGCTGGACAGCTGTAGGTCATCCTAAAAATTAAATAGGGAATGTCTTCAGTAGGTTCCAGCTAACAGAAAATGTAGGTGTCAACTGCTGGATGAGTGAAGGTGAGGTATCCCATTTGGTCTACAGCTGCTGTTCCAGAAGACAAGTCCTCTGTAGGTCCTTTGTCATATCTGCCAGCCACATGTAAGACTGTCAAATACTCTTCAGATTTTCAGATTGCACAGATAACTATATATAGATAGCTGAGTTGAGAACCACAGAGAATTACTGACTTTGTCTTGAGATGGACAACAAGCATATGTCATCTGAATTTATACCTGAAGTGGTTTTTGTGGACATTTAAAGATAGAGAAGATATTTTCTACAATGTGCTTTGGAAGAATATGCTACATTGAAGTAACAGCTTTTCTTTTTTCCCTTTCTTTTTTTTCCTGAGGTGAAAAATATCACTTTGTTTAGTTGATATTTCTCTCAGTCAAATTCCTTCTTGATTCCAGCTACCCAAATTTCTTCTATTCTACACAAACGCTGGTGCACTTTTTCAGTTTTTTATCCTTGTGCGCACTCCAGTAAAATCTACTTGAGACCATACCGACCTGTTCACAGCACATACTTTGGCTTCTTTGCCCATCTAATTCTTGTTTCACTCAGCTGTTCTGCCTTTTTGTTTCAAGCTTTTTGCCTCAGGATGCTCCCTTCATCTCTTTAGCCCTGGTTCCTCATCAGATTCCTGTCCCTTATTCTCTCTTCCTTTCTATCTTCTTCTGGTTCTTCCGGAAGACTGAAACACAGTTTCTACCTTTAGCATTTTCTGCCTTCATTATTGTGTTATCTCTTGTTCCCCACTATGAGAAACTATAGAAAAGTTAATGAAATAAAAAGCTAAATTTAGCTCAAAGCTATGGTACCTGAATCCACTCTGGGCCAGAAAGAGTAAATCAGTCATGAACAGGGAAGTCCTTTCCTTGCTCTTATTCCTAGATTCATGTAGGCTGGTATTTTCCAAGTATAGATGTGACATGGAGCTTCCCAGACAGAATGGTTAAAATTTGTTAGTTTTAAACATCTCATGTTATTCTCAAATGAAGTGTTAATTATTTGATACTGTCAGTCTTGCCAGTATATATTTTCACAATCTGAAGGATACTTTGATCAATACATTTCAAAATGTTAACATGCCTGCACAGAATGTTTTCTTTCATATAAAAATAATAACAAAACAAAACAAAAAAAAAATCGTCTGAGAGAAAAAATGGTTCTTTTTGCTGTTGTTGTTCTGAATAGGTAGTGGCCTAATTACAGACCTATTTACACTTTTATTTTTGATCTTTTATCTGTGTCTATCCTCTTACATAAAACAAAGCAAGAAATTGATGACTGTGTATCCACAGTTTTTGAGACTATTGCCTTATAACCAAATTTGTCTTGGATAGAATGCTTTGGAGCTGTTCAAAACACATCCATGGAGTAAACTACCACCTGAACAATGTGATCTATCAGGAGCCCAACTTTTGATCTTGTTCTCTGGCCTTCAGTCATCTATCACTATATATGTATCTTCCAGAGTCACCTCTTAATTCTCTCTCTTATGCTGAAAAGGCATTCTGACACCAGTTCATAGCTAGATTGCATTAAAAGATTCTTGTAGGGAAGAAGAAAAAACAAACAAACAAACAAAAACAAAAACAAAAAAAAAAAAAAAAAAAAAGGAGAAAAAAAAAAGGGACTTGGGTTTCTGTATGCCAAAATTTGCAGGTTAATCCGGTTGCCAAAACATGGAAATCTATTGAGATAACAAATGATTTTGTGCATGACTTCAAGATGTTGGTCCAGAAATACAGATGTGACCCATAGCTTGCTGGAAAATATGCTGTTCCCCTGTATATGTCTTCTATATGCTATAATCCCTCAAATGACAGTAAATGCCTATAGTAGGTAACAGAATTGAAGCCATGACTCTCAAAAGTTTTGGCTGCCTATCATGAATGCCTCAAAGTGACTAAATGCTGGTGAGTTTTTGTGAGCTAGATATCTAAATGACCATCATGGTTAGTGGAGATCTAGTCAATATTGTCAGTGAAGTCTATTGCACCAATAAACCTACATACTTGTCGCGACGGAGGGAAGACACAGTCACTCAATATGAGTGATCAGCAGACTTCGTTTATTGTGCCTTACAGTCACCTTTTATGCCTTGTTATAATTAGCTCATACATATTACAAAAGTTAAGCTCATTATTGGTTAGTTGCCTAAATACCAAGCCCGCCCCTAGTTTCTCTTCTGTAGTTATCTGTTCCCACCTGCAACATTCTTTTCCCACCAAAATCTTCCTGTTATTGTGTAACAAGAACAGCCAAGGATAGTGTTTTTTTGCTTTTCTTCACATAAGCTGAGAGCCATGTGCATTTTTTTGTCCAGCCAGCTGGACTATGGCTATGTGACCCTTTTCAGCTAGCCAGTTATCCACACATACTTACTATATTTAATAATAATAATTAACCCACAGCTTATAAGGCACTTTGGATCATACATATTTATTGAAAGTCAGTAAGCAAAAATATACAGAAAAAAATTGTTGGTCTGAATTTTCCAACAGAACGATGTAAGAATGCACTAGTGCAGTTCATGCAACTAGTGAGTGGACAATGAAGGTATATGTTCAGCATGTGTCCTAGTGATGTGTCATGCTGCACTATGAAAACTGTATTTATTATTATGTGAAATGGAGTTTAAAGCATAAGGATCCTTGTGAAGAATATGGATGTATTATTTTTCATTTAACTTCCACACAAGTAGTCCTTGAAAAGTGGTGCACTGAGGGCAAAGCAGCTCTCTTCAGTCATGCTTCTACAATACAAGTTCCTTGACCTCTCCTGCTGGAAATGTTTGCTTTAACAGGAAATTAAAATCATTATAAGTAAGTAAATGGATGCAGATTATCTCCCTTAACTTACTATTGAAATTTTAACAAGAGACTTCCAGAAGCTAAATCCATTAATATTCAGGTTCAAGATAACTTATAGTCTGCAGGCAAAATGGATTATGTAGCAGGTTGTTCAGAATAGGAGCACATCATTTTCACTGAAAAATGATGTAAGAATATATTACTGCAAAGCAAGCTACACATTTTAAAATTATAAGCATCATCTCTTATTTGCACAATTACAGTTTAAATATTCATAAAACTAATTGAAGGAAACGGGTCAAGGGAGAAGGAATGGCTGTTGCCGGAAAGCATATGGAGACATATCACATCATATTGAGGGACATCAGGTGTATTTTTATATCAGAAAGTTTTTGAGTTTATTGCCTTATTAAGTTATTGTCATAAGATAATAAAGATACTTTTAGACTACAAAACAGCAAACTGTTTTTATCTATCAGACTTTTGAAGATATTTCTATTTACATCATTGTCCTCTATCACTAAGACAAACTCATTATCTTCATTGAGTACATTAAATATGGGCCTGCTCTCCAGCCAAGTATATCCAACAGATTTGTCTGTGACTTCTTCATAATTCTCATCCTTCTGCATGTCTCAGAGGGGAAGGGGAAATAATTGCCACTTACTCTCTTACATAAAATCAACAAGTTATTGTAGGTATTCTAGCTTTTTTCTGCTGAAACATATGGAGTGAGACACTCTTTAGCTGCTCTCTAGTAATGCAAAACACTTTTGTGCATCAAAACCATTGTTTTAAAAATGCATACCTAAAGTTTTTTACCTAAACTTTTGGTTCTTCATATCATCCTTCACCAAATGAATAGGATGAAAATAACTTCAATATGCACAAAAGAAAGCTTTTTCATTCTGTATTTAAATATATTCTATGATTTATTTTTTTTTTTTTTTTTTTTTGGAGGGGGGAAAGTATATGTCAATGTCATGCTTAATTTGAAGTCATTTTAATTACATTGCTTTGTAAGAAAATTAAAGACAATATGACCATCACCCAGCAACTTGAAAACAATATTACATGGGTGAGTATTTTTTATTCATAACAAGGAAAAAAAATGAAAGGAATATTCTATGAAATTTTTTATGGGCCAAATGTTGATTTGCAAAACCCACTTATGTGCACTTGGCTGTGTAATCAGAAAAATTAAATGAAGCAATCAACCTATCAGCCAAATACACAAGAAAAGGCGAGCAGTCAAAATTAGGTTTCCAAATCTATTCAGGATATTTACATGTAAAAGAATCCTTTGCACCATCCAGCTCAATAGGACCCTTTTGATGAAAGATTCATCAAAATTAATACAGTTAATTTAGGATTCACATTCTATTTCATGACCTCTTTTTAACGTATGTTATGTAATGCAGAATTCAATCAAAGGAATTCACATACTGATGACCACTATAATCTGTTTAACTGCAAACTGAACATAATTCAGCTAGATAATATGAACTGCTCATATTGTGTGTATGGTAAAATTTGTTGGTGCTTTGCATGACTAGAACCTTGCTACTTCCTGTTACAGCATCAAAGAACCGAACTGAAGGGAACATTGCCATATCTTCCCTCCAGACTGAAAAAGGGTAACTAGTCAGAAATAGAACTTTTAATATTAGCACAGAGTAGTCCACACATATCCATAAGGGGTTGAAACATGTTTGTGAATATGCATGTGGCACTGAATTTAAGCTTTAAAGGTTATGTTTGAGAATAGTTGCAGAGTACTATATAACGTCAATCGCTGAGATGCAGAAGACCAATTATTTTGCTGAACAGAGACCTCAATGAACAGTAAAAAAATTTATTGCTCTTTTTACATTACCCTGGGGCTTTTTTTTTTTTGTTTCTTTAGAGTTTATTATCTCTTTTTGTACATCTTCCAGTCACCATTTTTTCTTCTTTCCTCTACCAAGATCACCAACCCAAATAGACATTAATTAACAGTTAAATGAAACCTTGATGTACATGTTCTTCCACTTTCTTACAGTAAATTAGATCTTCCATGGTAAGTTCAGAATTTGTACTACTTGTGTATATCAGAAATGCTCACAGACTTTTCAGAAAATGAACCCAAATTTTCAGCCATTAAACTGTATTTTTGAATTCTGTTTTGCATTACAGAGCTGTGCTTTTTGTACCTTGCTTAACTCTCTTTTCTTCTACCTGGATATCCAGATTTTCAGTTTTAACAAAACTGACATCTAAAATTTTACTTATTAGAGCCTTATTATTCATGTTACAGCATTTGTTTTGTATTAAAAATAATCCATACTCACAGATATGGTGCATTCCTGCAGGAACAACTACATAACATTATTTTCATGTTTGCATTTCAGAAGATTTACATAAAAATCAATGATTCTATTCAAACACAGCATTTCACTACATGGCAAAAATACACTGCAGATAGAGTTTTCTTTTTTTCCTACTCATGTTAAAATTATTATAAAAACTAATGTTGAATTTTCAAGAGAGCAGGTGATTCATTAACATAGATCCTTTAAAAACATTTCCAGGTAAAATTTTGACCATTTGGCTTGCAGATGGAACTATTTTAGCAGTAAAATTTTCCAGCAACTTATTCTGAGCAGTTTTGATTTGATTCCCCTTGAAAATTAATGTTTTGTTCATAAAATGTTAAATCTCCCTGAATATCTAAAGAACGGTAGTCTTGATTAAGCTAAAATGTGTACATTTAGATTTATAAATCATGCAGAATTCTAAATCAGTTTGTTCAAATAATAGATGCAGTATTAGACAAAAAAAAAATATTAAGAAGGAGAAAGAGATATCTAAGTCTCAAAATATAATGGATTAATATAATGGGTGAAAATGCAGAAGTTATACAATGTAATAGCAATTATCATGTTCTACTGAAGAAAACCCCACTGTTAGAATAATCTTCTGTTTCCCCACCAGACATCATCTATAGCAAATATATGTGGAGAAAATGGTGAAAACAGGGGAGGTGCAATGATGATTCATCAGAAGACAATGAAATGTATGCAGAAATTTATGAAAAAGCAAAAGAATTTAAAAACAAACTGCTGATTTGACAATGCATTGGATTTATATGTATGTGTGTGTGTGTCAAACTATCATGCAGGTGCACAAAACCATGTTCTCAAATTTATTTTTTTGCCTGGTGTCTCTTAAATAAAGATGCAGATAACCCTTTTTCAGGGAGAGATCACCAAGGTGCTTCTGGTTATTTTCCCTGTTGTATGGCTTTTACATTCCATTCCCCCCAGTAATTCATACTTCAGAGGAAAGATGTAAAATAGCCCAACACCAGATTTTTTTGTAGTCTATAAATTTAGTCATTTTCCAGCAATGTGGGACTGCTGATTGTAATCTATTTCAAAGAAAAGCTACTTAAACGACCTACTGACTGTATAAGTTTAGCATGTAAAAGATTCCAGTACTTTTCTGTTGAACCCCATGCATCCCCAGTGAAATGAGCAGAACCTGGCAAGACTAACTGATTGATCTCCAGTGGAAACAGAGATCAGTCAGCACCTCACCTCTGTGAATTGCAGCCCAGCTCAGGTGTAGTATAGAATCCATTCTACAAACTAGCAAGCTTCTTAGCATGCATAGGAACTTGTGTGCCATATGGAAGTCAAGTGATTTTACAAGATGACAGGATGACAGAACATAAGGCTTAAATTGCCATATTATTAATAATTGTTATATTACACATTACTTAACCCGTTTGATGGAAGTGAGCAGAGTGAGTGAGGCTTATGGAGAGGTCACATATATCTAGATATAATCCATGCACCAAACTTTCCAGTATCATTATACCAGAGATATTGCACAGTATCCATTGTAGTAAGCATTAGGAATGCATCAACTACTTCAGAAAAAAAAGTAAAGAAACTTCACATATTACTTTATTTCAGAGAAGAAAACAGGAAAAAGTATACATACTAAGAAGAAAATGAGACAACATGAAAGACAAGATTAAATCTTAGCAACTAGAAAATAATTTCTTATATACTTAATACTTGTTTATATTAGTAACTCAAATTACACCTGAACCCTATAACTCAGATTTATATGCAGTTACTACTTGTCAATGACACTGTGCTGCCAACACAGACTGTATATAATTTCACAAAAAGCTATGCTCAGCACTGTAATTTGCAATTTATGGAGATCATAAGGCATAGCATCATAGCACTATTTATCACACATTCACTGGGAATAGAACAAATAGTATATTTAAGAGAATTTTATTCTTTCCTCATAATCAAGACTCTTTTTAATGTGAAAATCTTCTCTTTCAGTAGGAATCTGTTTCAGTTCTTCAGAATCTTCCGATGCACTAGGAATCTTCAGTTCTTCATTTTTACATGTTTGGCTCCTCTGGCAGATCCTGGACTCCCTTAGGCAACAACATATTTTTCACAGTGGATGGGAGAAATGAAATGCCTCAGACTTTCCCCTGAACACAGAGAATACAGAGAAAAAAAATAAAAAATGCCTACAGGTCTGTGTACTACTGTGGCTAACACAGAATATTAAACACTGTATTATAAATCTCACTGTATTTAAATATATATACATATTACATTATAGGAGTGTATGGTTTACCTTCTTCTGGGTAACACCCTAGAGATGCTACATAAAGTTGCCAGGGAAACTGAACAGCATTTTTTCCACTTCTATTAAACGTATTGTGAGGACTTCAATAAAAAACAGAAACAGAAGGAGTGCACTATGCAGTGATGGTCAATATTGGGTCCAATCCTGTTCAACATCCTCATTAATGATCTGGAAGATGGACACAGTATACATTCAGGAAGTTGATTGATGACAGAAAACTAGGAGAGGTGGTTGATACACCAGAGAGTTATGTTACTATCCAGAGTCACCTCAGACTTGAAGATGAAGCCAGTGTCTGTTCAGTGGTGCCCAGTAACAGGAAAAGAGGTAATGGTCAGAAACAGAAACACAAAAGGTTCCCTCTGAACATAAGGAAACATTTCTTCACTGTGAGGTACCAAGCACTGACACAGGCTGCCTATAAAGGCTGTGAAGCCTTCATCCTAGGAGATATTCAAAAGCCATCTGGACATGTTCCTGAATAACTGGATCTAGGTGACCCAGCTTGTGCAAGGGAGTTGGACCAGAAGACATCCAGAGGTTGCTTCCAACCTCAACCATTCTGTGACTCTGTGAAAAGTACAGTCTGCTAATTTCTTAAAATGAAACCTCTAGTTTCAGCTTGATTAGTCCTGACTACCTGAACTAATTCTCTACATGGTTCATGAACACCTGAGAAAAGTCAACCAGAAATGCTAAATAATGAACAGCTCTTAGCAGAGCTGTTAGGGCTATATTTGAGTTTTTCGCATTTGTAAAGTAAGTGTTGGAATCAGGTTGAAAATTAGAAACCTTTATCTCCTTAGAACCAGTCTTTTTTTTATTATTTTTTTTTTTTTATTATTGTAAATACATAGCAAAGAAAAAAAATGTATTTTTTCTACAGTAATCCAGTCATAAAGGTACTTGCTCAAGATGTAACCCTTTCTCAGAAGATATTTTTCAACCAAAACCCAGGCAGATACCTTGCTGCCAGGCTACAGACTATAATGAGAGATGTCAGCCACATATTTATGAAACATATTTATGAATGTCAAGTGTCACAAGTATGTCTTTGTTCTCAAGTCAGTAGCAAAATCTAATTATTGGTCTTAATTGATTGTTTGGAATGTTTACAGAAGACTATGTGTTAATTTGTGCAAATAGTAATGTATTTGTGTCTCTAGGAGGCAAGAATGTAGCTATTCCACATTACTGAAGGAATTACTGGAACTCCGGAGCTTTAGGAAAAGTTATCCTTAGTTTTGAGGAAAGTATTATTTTACATAGAAAAGTACCGTTCTGAAGATGATACCTCTATAAAACCAAGATTTTTATTGCACTGGAATGAGATTTACAGTCACAGCAATTCTGATCTGGTGTGAAAGATATGTTTTTTTTTCTGATCAGTCTCCAGGAATTTCTGAGGAGTACCAAAACCATGATCACAGCAGACTATTGAATATCTAATACACCAAATGCATGTGACAATAGTTATACCCCCAGAAAGATGTTTTCCAAACCTGGGTATTATACAGCAGTGATTTCAGAAAAGACTGGCTAAAAAGCCGGTATGATGATTTTGTCTACTGCACAAACATCTGTATGGTGTTTCAATTCCTTTGCAATTTTAAAATACATGGATGAATCACGTCACCTAGTCTCCAAGTACTAGTGACAAATAACAAACTTAATATTGTAGTTCATTAGTCCTGCAGTTCTCATAGAAGAATTTGAAATAGTATTACTTTTTATTGCTCTAATATAGATTTTATGTTATTCTATTTTTAGACACTTATTAAATGCATGCATTCTTAAGTAAAGAAAGTATTGCCAACTTCAGTTTAGAAGCTAAGTGAAAAATATGGTCTTATCTCTAAAGTGTGGAAGGTTATTCTCATTGTCATACACATTTCTTTTCTGCCTTGACTAATGCCTTCCCTAAAACAGTACTTTCAGTGAATTATCAGTACTGGCATGTATAGTGTATATATTTACATTTCGAGAAGAAGATAAAGTGCATGTTAAATGTATTTATTTACATTTCCTGAAGAAGGTAAGTTTAATAGGTTATGGCACCTTGTAACCACACAGTCAGGAACAGTGATGATCAACCTAACCTTGCAGAAAAACATGTATTTCATCAAAAAGCCTGAGTATCTAGGATATCTTGTGAAGTAACTGTTGCTGAAATATTGCAGCAAACTGTAGAAGTTTCTGGTGGGGTGACAAAACTACATATCCTTGACTCAGCACTAATCAATATGTGTGGAAGAAAAGTAGATACCACTGATGAAGTTTTCAGAGATGAAGTCTTCAACTGACATAAATATCCAGGAGAACGGCCCACGGTAAAGACAAAGACTTGAATACTCTGTTCAGTTTTTGGCCTCTCGCTACCAGGAAGTCACTGAGGTGCTGAAGCATGTCCAGAAAGGGCAACAAAGATGGTGAAGGATCTAGACTACAAGTCCTATAAGAAGCAGCTGAGGGAACTGTGGTTGCTTAGCCTGGAGAAAAGGAGGCTCAGGGGAGATGTTATTGCTCTCTACAACTACCTGAAAGGAGGTTGTAGTGAGGTGGATGTCAGTATCCCAAGTAACAAGTAATTGGACAAGGGGTAACAGCCTCAAGTTGTGCCAGAGGACATTTAGATTGGATATTAGGAAAAAAATTATTCACCAAAAGAGTTGTTGAGCACTGGAACAGGCTGCCTTGGGAAGTGGTTGAATCAGCATCCCTGGAGGTACTGAAAAGAAGCATAGATGTGGCGCTCAGGGACATTGTTTAGTGGTGGACTTGGCAGTGCTAGGTTAATGGTTGGACTTGATGGTCTTTTCTAATATAAATAATGTAATGATTCTATGTTTCTTTGATTCTAAGTTACTATAACTTGTTTGGCTCAAAAGCAGCTATGACTTCTTTTATGTTGTCTGAATGGTGTCGCAAACACCTTACCAGTGTCAAGGCAGAGCAAGGGCCGGAAGCTCCCTGGTGCTGGGGCACTAGACATGTTTGGGCCTCCTCTGGGCCTGGCAGGGCATAGCCCGGCAGCCAGGGCCCATCCCACTGACCCAGCCAGGAGCAGGGCTGCCAGGGGTACCAGGGCACACAACCTCAGGCACTGGGTACCCCCCTGGAGGTGGGGATGGGCCAAGGTTGGGCTGCAGCGTGCACCTGCAGGTGGCCTCACTCAACAGAGCCCATGGCCAAGTCGGGTAGGGCTCTGTGGAGTTGGAGCCTGCCCTGCTGCAGCATCACTGGGCCTGGAGCTAACAGCCCAGGGGAGCTGACATGGGGTCCTGGGCTGTGAGCAAGGTGGTGGGAAACCCAGGAGGCTGGGTAGGGACAGTTAGACCTGGTAGCACCTCCAGGGCCCTGAAAATACCTTGGTAAAACAGACTTGCAAGTGTAACTCTGACTTACTGAAATCTCTGATCAGGCTTTCATTTCCCTGAGGAAACGGAAGAAGTGACCTTTTTATATTTTAAAAAGCCAGAGCTTTTTAAAAGCTAATTTTAAGAATATTTATTTTTCAGAACTACAAAGGTTAAAATAATAATCTATTATACCTTCATATCCTGTTATGATGGGATTTTATGTTTCATTAAGAATATCTTTAAAGCAAGTACATTAATCAGTTCTCTTTAAATGGCATTTATAATGCTCAGTTTTAGGTTTGAGGAGGGAGACAATGTTGTTAGGAGGCAGAGAACATTTCCACTGGTAACAAATTCAATGCAAACTATAAAACAGCTTGATATGCACCCAAATTATTTCATACTAAGGGTGAGAAATAATGTATCTTTTGTTTCTTATGTTTTCTCTTTTACCATACATTGTGTTTTGTTGAAAGGTGCGGCTCAGGAGGAGTGAGAAAAGCCACCTACTTGCTCACTGCTGGCTGTCATATACTGGATCAATGCACAGTCCTTTGGCAAGAGGGGAGCAGTGGTCCTCTCCTGAAAGAGGAAGACAGAGTGGGAGGTATCCCATCTGTACACAAGTGCATATTTCCAAGGACAGGAAGGAGAAACACTGTAAAGATGCAGAGGTGATACACAGAGTTTCCAGAGGTCTTCAGCACACTGCTTAGAATTATTCACAACTCAGCAAGCCACTAAACATTGCTGTACTGAAAGCAAGATTGAAGTAAAGGATCTGTCTCTGAGGTGAAACAGTGGGAAGTGAGGACTTCAAATACTGCTTTCATTTCAGTTTGATCTGACCCAGCTGATCTGAGCTTCTGTTCCGCAGAAGTCATTATGTAGTAGTTTATCCTCCCATAAAATGTAACATCAGCAGTTCAGAGTCCTTTCAGTATTTTTAATAACATCACTTTAAAAAAAAGGTATTGATATCCTCAGCTGAATTTAATGGTCAGGATCCCTGAATATTCAGCTACATATCCCCAAATGAATGCTACAGAATCTCTTGGAGATAAGACATTCTTTGGTCCCACACTCACACAGCTGAGATTTTTTTAGTAAGCTTCTTGACTCAATGAATGCTTTTGATACATATAAATTAAATGTTGCTTCAGTGTTTTTCAGGATATATGATTTAAATGGAAGATAATAGGACCTACGGATGAATCTGCCTGAGGATATTACTAGATTAAAAATATTTAAAATTAGTATTAAAATTCTAATACGGTTTTCTCCCTTTAATGGAAAATAAAATACTATTGAAAAAGCGAGAGAAAGAAAGAGAAAGAAAGACAGAGCGATTTAGCTAGTGTTATTATGACATGCTATCAAAACAGAATTTCTCTACAGGTTCATTTTCTTGAACAAATCCTTTTTTCAAATGTATCAGAATTATTAGGTAGTATTCCCCTTGTGATTCATTATATTATTCTACAATATTTCATAACTTTTAACAAGAAATAATCAGAAATTGTTTTACTCATTTCCTTTTAGGTAATGGAACAAAAATAGATTGCAGGTTGTATAGACCTCTCAGGAACAATACTAATAATTATAAAAAAGGTTAAATATATAGCAGAACAGGGACTTGAAATTAAGTGGTACAGATTATGTTTAAAATAACATTTGTTCCACATCTAATGTGAGCCAAGAGACTCACTAAAAAATTGCTTTCTAGATTATACTCTATTCCCAGTAAATTAAAATGAATTACTTATAATCTTCCTCTCGAGTGTTGAGACGAATTGCAATGAACAGACAATTTTGTTAAAACTTTTTTTGGTCTTTTCCTTCTAATATTCCAGTTTGTGATGACTAGTCAGAAGCACAAGTTTTCAAGTTACTGGGTTAATTTATTCATTCTAGCCATATGAATATTTATCTGAGTATGAATCTGAGTAAGTTCCAGAGAGACTTCTGCAATTCTTTTTTGTGTCTGACCATCAAGATAATCATAAATCAATCTTGGACTCAAAGTTCATCACCAGGAAATTCCAAGAAGATTGATGAAAAGTTCATGAATGATGGATATATACTGGTATTTGCCTACTGTTGCATTGTCTTGAATTTTTTCATAGTTCAATTTTGGCAGGCCTAGTGGTAAAAGAGATGATATTGTTCTCCAGTATGTGCCTTGGGTAGTTTTTGTATTTCATTAAATGTGACAAAATGCATTACTACCTGAGTTCCCAAAAATATTTGCTTCATACCCTTCCTTTATGGAAGTGTCTCTGTATCCAGTTTCTTTTTTATGTGTAATTCTCTCTTTGACCTGTTTTCATATATATATATATATATATATATATATATATATATTTATTTATTTATTTTCCCCAGTGGCTGATTTCCATTAAGATTTTATGGGCTGGTTTTAAGTATTTGTTCCTAGCTGGTTATAAAGTTAGCATAAAGTGAGCCATAATGCTCTGTCCTGTGAGTATTTCGTGAAGATGGCTGAGGAAAAGTTAATGATTGATATTTTAACCACTCTAAGACCAAAACATTCCTACTTTAAACATGCCATAAGTTTTCTTTAATATTTTTTAATGTGTTTTCAACATTTTTTAACTGACTTGCATTTTATATAACAAAGCATCATAACACTAATATAACTCTACAGCATGAATTGTGTTCTTGGGTTCCTGTACAAAGCAGTACCTTTGCTTTGGTCAAACAGACTGTAAGAAGGTATGACAGACTGCTTCTGCACTAGCTGTTGGAGAATCTGAATCATAATGCAGTAGAAGTGGGGATTTTAATGTCTTTCTTGTAGGAAAATTGGGGGTGAGGATTAGAGAAAACTGGGACCCAATATTATTACAAAAAGATTTTTAGGGTAAAATACAGATATTGCCTTCAGGATGGTTGGTGTGCAGGGAACCTACATCACCAAGTTCCCTAAGCAACACATCCTGCCATTTCAGCAGTTACCTGCCTCCAAGGTACTACTGCACCTCACTGGGCATATGATGCCAGTTAGTAACAACAATATGTATGAACAGAGTCAGTCAAGTTAAAAGTGTGAAGGAAATGGACTAGCCCTGGACTGAAATAAATCCAAAGGAGAGGAAAATTCTTGTCTAAACTCCCAGATTACCCAATCTGATCTAGGTTCACTAAATTACGTCAAGATGACCCACTCTCTAAAGTTGTTATAAATAAAAGGGCTTCTAATCAAGGGAGTCAGCCTTGGAAAGGATGAGAAAAAAATAACAGCTAGTGAAAAGAACACCATTAACTAAATTATGTAGAAAGAAGCCTCCAAGTGAGGAAAGTTCTGGCTGTAAGAGGAGACAGGCTGATAAGGTGTTCAATCCACTGACATTAACAGAAAATTAGTTGAAAATAAGACAAAGATAATTGTGTGGGTGGGAGATCGCAACCTCTGACTCAAATAGCCACCCCCAAAAGAGGGCAAAACCCCACCTGAGGAGCATGCATAGTTAGTAGAAACCTTCAGTAGTTTTATCTGAGGATGCATACTAATCTGATTAGAAGTGAGAAACTTGTAACCAATGCTGTGTATGATAAACAAATATGCAATGTACTATGAAGTACAAAAAGTGGACAAATGAGGGGCAAAGTTAGGGAAGTCTCCATCATAATTTCTGGGATTAGTCAACAGGCTGAATCTGCATTCTCCCTCATAGGGACACCTATTGGGTAAGACCTTATTTGCCTTAAATAACTAACTCACACTAGTTCTTATTAGTTATTATCATTTGGTTATTTATCACTTCAAGCTTGTTTTTGCAGATACTCACTATCACCAGCAATCACAAACCTCAATTTGTCATCATTTTATATTAATAAAGAGTGTTATTCTGTAAACTGTTGATGTTAGTCCTTTGTGGGTGCTAGCAGTTGCAGCAGCAAGTAACATTCTGATTAAGTGGAAAGACCTGCTGAGGGGTCCGCCTTATGCTGTTGGCGTGTTTCCCTGAACAAGTCAGTCGAATCACCCTCCGATCCAACAGGACTGTTCATTAAGGGTCCCTGTAACAGGATGCTGAAAGGCTGGTTGGACACAAGAGTCTCAGCTTTTTCTGGGGCACTGATAGATCAAACACTAGGGGTTGAGAAAATCTCACCCCCCTTTCATTTGACATTTCTTTTCCTTAGAAACCATGTTAATACTAAAAGTCCAGAGAGGAGCTTGGTTTATTGCCTTGAAAGATGGGTATTTAGAAGACATAGGCCCATTTCTTTAATGTTAGATACCTGGATAGAAGAGACACTATGAAACTCCATTTAAAGAACCTGCAGAATCTTTAATCATTGCAGTGCAAGCTTTATATTAAATCCCTTCTCAGTGCCTTGAGAGCTATGCATACCCAACACATATCCTTGTGATCACAGTGATGTGATTTACAGTGCATCCAGCCATATTCTAGCAGGTAACATGCTCCATTTTGTACTGCTCCCCTCCTTTCCCTCTTCTCCCTTAATCCCTCAGATTCAGATTGAAAAACAAATCAAAGAAACATAGAATCAAATAATCATAGAATCATTTACATAAGAAAATACATTTAAGATCATTGAGTCCCACCAATAACCTAGCACTGCCAAGTCCACCACTAAACAATGTCCCTGAGCGCCACATCTATGCTTCTTTTCAGTACCTCCAGGGATGCTGATTCAACCACTTCCCAAGGCAACCTGTTCCAGTGCTCAACAACTCTTTTGGTGAATAATTTTTTTCCTAATATCCAATCTAAATGTCCTCTGGCACAACTTGAGGCTGTTACCCCTTGTCCAATCACTTGTTACTTGGGATACTGACATCCACCTCACTACAACCTCCTTTCAGGTAGTTGTAGAGAGCAATAACGTCTCCCCTGAGTCTCCTTTTCTCCAGGCTAAGCAACCACAGTTCCCTCAGCTGCTTCTTATAGGACTTGTAGTCTAGATCCTTCACCATCTTTGTTGCCCTTTCTGGACATGCTTCAGCACCTCAGTGACTTCCTGGTAGCGAGAGGCCAAAAACTGAACAGAGTACTTGAGGTGCAGTCTCACTAGCGCTGAGTCCAGGGGCAAAATCACTTCCCTAGACCTGCTGGCCACACCATTTGCAATACAAGCCTTGTATTGCAATTGGCCTTCTTGGCCACCTGGGCAAAATGATGGCTTATGTTCAGCTGGCTGCCAACCAACACCCTCAGGTCTTTTTCTGCCAGGCATCTTTCCAGCCGTTCTTCCCCAAGCTTGTAGCATTGCATGGGGGTGTTTTGAACCATGTGCAGGACCTGACACTTACCCTTGTTGAAACTCATACACTTGGCCTTAGTCTATCGATCCAGCCTTTCTCAATCCCTCTGTATAGCCTTTCTACCTTCCAGCAGATCAGTACTCCCCCCACCAACACAACTATAACACAACTTGGTGTCATCTGCAAACTTGCTGAGGATGCACTTGACCCCTTTATCCAGATCATTTATAAAGATATTAAACACAACAGGATCCAGTACTGAGCCCTGGGGAACACCACTTATGACTGGCCACCAACAGGATTTAACTCCATTCACTACCACTCTTTGGACTCAGCTGTCCAGCCAATTTTTTTTTTTACCCAGGAAAGAGTACTCCCATCCAAGCCCTAAGCAGCCAGTTTCTCCAGGAGAATGTTGTGGGAAATGGTGTCAAAAGCTTTACTAAAGTCCAAGTAGACAACATCCACATCCTTTCCCTCACCCTCTAAGCAGGTCATCTTGTAGAAGGAGATCAGGTTGGCCAGACAGGACCTGCCTTTCATAAAATCACCCTGATTGGGCCTGATCCCCCAGTTATCCTGTACATGCCATGTGATGGAGCTCAAGAAGATCTGGTCCATAAACTTCCCTGGCACTGAGATCAAACTGACAGGCCTGTAGTTCCCTTGATCCTCCTTCTAGATCTTCCTGTAGATGGAGGTCACATTTGCTTAATTCCAGTCAGCTAGGACTTCCATTGTTAGCCAGATTTGTTGGTAAATAATGGAAAGTGGCTCAGGAAGCACTTTTTCCAGCTCCTTCAGTACCCTTGGGTGGATTCCATCTGACCCCATAGATTCTGTGTGTCTAAGTGGTGTAGCAGTTCACTGAGCATTTCCCCTTGGATTATGGTCGATTCATTCTTCTCCCTGACCCTGTCTTCCAGCTCAGGGGGCTGGGTACCTAGGTACCATTAAAGACTGAGGCAAAGAAGATATAAGTACCTCAGCTTTTTCCTCATCCTTTGTCCCTATCTTTCCCTCCACATTCAATAAAGCATGCAGATTCTCCTTAGCCGTCCTTTTGAGCTAATGTATTTATAGAAACATTTTTTATTGTCTTTTATGGCAGTAGCCAGATTAAGTTCTAGCTGGGCTTTGGTCCTCAAATGTTGTAAATGGAAACAGGCATTGAGTAGTGAAGAAGTGAAGAACAAGAGTGCAAATGATGGTCTGCTACATATTCCTCAGACAGCTAAAATTCAGCCTAGATCTTCCACCTTGTCTTTCTCAAAGAGGTGGTCTCTTTCTGTTTGCAAAGAACTGTACAATTTCTATAAAATAACCTGCATATCTATGCCTGAGACAATATGGCCCACTATACTTCGTTATTTTTTTAAAACTTGTGAATATTTTCTTCTTAAACTAAACAAAAAGTTTTTGTGGAACAGAGAGAGGTCTTTTAAATTAAAATTATATATATATTAAAATTATATATAATTGTAAAACAAAAATTATAAATATAATATCATACTGTAATATATTATCTAATGATATATATTACATTTATAATATAATAATATATATATTATATTATATATATAATAAAGAGGTCTTCAAAATCAAAATACTGTTTCTCTTACTACAGTATTTATAAGTAACTATTATAACAATTATTACTAAAATTCTGATACCACATCAATATGTAGAACTTCTATCAGATTAGATCTTTTTTTTATTCATTGCAAGTTTTATGATTCAGAAAATACCTCTTCTCATTGAAAACATAAATAGGCAATAAAATTCCCATAATACTGTGAAACCATTGCTTTAAACACTGAAAATGGTGTGGAAACATTTGTGTTAGGGGCTTTGGTTTAGCTATGTAGCTACTTTTGAAGTACTTGAATCGTCATAGGAAATGAACAATTACAAGATACTTTAGAATATACTTGTGTTGTGGCCCCTAAAGACCATCTAGATGGAAAGTGTAGATTATGAAAATTATTTAGGTTCCTAATAGAGCCAGGAAATGAGCGTCAACAGGGTTCAGCAAGCCTTTTAGTTTGAGGATTGGAGAATCGAACTTTCAGAGCTCCCCCTTGATACAGTTTGGATTCAGTGTTAATGCCTACTGTTGCAGTACTAAAAATATCAGGGACATAACTCTGGCTTTGGTTCATCTGGAGTCAAGAAACTACACTAAATGTTGTCTATATCCTGTGAAGCCGTATGTTGGCTTAGGGTACAATTAATCTGTCTCAAGATCATTTAGAACTGATGTCTTGATTTTAAATCACCGGTAAGGAAACAGCATGACTCTACAACCTTGTAGTTAGATCTGTCATTGGGAGATGAAGTTAAAGTCCTTGATCAAAGGAATGTTTTTGTGTTTAATGAGGAACACTGCAATAATCTCAGAAGCAGGGAATTAATCCTAACCTTTTAACTGAGCTCTTCAACATGAGGCTTCTGAGTCAAACACACATACGTATATGTCCTAATTCTCTTCTCCTAATCCACCCCTTCTTTCCCACATGTCTATCTTGCCACTGACCCTCAACTTGTTTCCACAGAAAAAAGTTGCAAAAATAAAATGAGAAAAAAATTATATCCTACCTTGTTGAGTATTTTAATGATTGAGTTATTATGTAAACATCATGATGTAATACCACCCTCATGATGTCATGCAGGTGTTGAAAGGGTTCGTTTGCATCTAAGGGTGAGACTGCCAAACTAAGAATTGCAAGTGGGAAGAAGCACCAGAGGTATCAATAACAAAGAAGGGTAAGGTTAAAGATGTATTTAGTGTCTCTGTGAGCCAGCTCTGTGTTACATCTGACTCATCATGGCATTATCTCAATTATCTTACATTGACAGGCAAGTTGTGCATTTTAAATATTAACAAGGAAAGACCTATCACTTTAAATTTTTTGTTGCAAAGCTAAGTTTTTTGGATGCTTATTTTTATATTTGTATATATATTTTAATATGTATACAGAGAATATAAATATCTTATTTGGAGGAATGCTTTTACTAGGACAGGGCAAATGGGGATTTATTTTACTATTTTCTTTTTTCATCTTTCCTGCAGGTTAAAAATGAGAATACAAACTTCATTGTGTGGGTTTTGATATTTAAATCTATGTTTGAGGTCTTTTACTCCTTGGCTACTTATATAGTCAATAAAGATGTGGTCAATATGGTTGGTGGAGTCAATGGCATGATTCCTCTTATTCTAAAGTAGATATCTAAACCCAGCTAAATGAACCATAACCTGAAAGCGCCTTTCTTTTTTTTTTTTTTTTTTTCCTTATCTATAAAGGAAGTCAGCCTACTGTGACTGTCATCTCCAGACATCTATTTTGTAGTCATCTAAAGGCTGATCAGTGCAATCATACTCACAATATCTGAGTAGCTAAATTTACATGAGTTTAATCCTGTTTCTGCTTTTTCTGTTCGATATTATTGAGTATTCTTTTCTAAATTTTCACTTTATTAGGTAATAGCTACAGAATGAGATAGGCAGAAGATTAATGGACCAGCAATTGGAGTAACCCAAGCTGTAGGAGACAGGTGAATATGGGTAGATTTGTCATGTTGCCTGCTTAATAATAAGCAAATTACTTTAAGGTAGATAAATCTTGAGCTTTAAAAATGAGATTCTAGAAGTTGGAGTTCAAACCTTGTTAAAAAAAGAAGGGGGGTGGGGAAGAGACACTCCAGAGAAAACAGATCTGTAAAGCTGTCAACACAAGCCAAAAAGGGAAAGCACTGCAGGTATATAAACTTGCCCGTAGAAACCTTGGAGATTTCTTTCATCTGGGGTTCTGTCTAGTAAGGATCTGAGTTCCACATGGTGAACACCCACGCAGTCAATGTGATACCTCTTTCTTTACTTGCATGAAAGATTCTTCTATGGAAAAAAAAAAAAGTCAGTTAAATCTACGTTCAAAGTAGAACTACTATTACTGCATATTTCTTATTATAAACTTAATAGAACTTTCTAAATGAAGTGCTGCTTAATTCTCGTATGGTTCTTTAAAAAGTATGGGGTAAAAAGCTGTTTTAAGCATAACACAATAAAACTGAGACTGTTCAATTAAGCTTTTACTTTATCTAAATATTAAAATATTTTTTTTGTTCTCTGGAATGTATTCTTAATACTATGAAGAGTAATAATTATCTGTAGGCAGCTGCTATATTTGTGAGTCTCTCTTGGGTCCTGAAATATTTCAGTCAGACATTAGGTCTCAGGAAATGTCTTCTTCCCATCATACATTACATCATTATGAATTATTAATCATTATTATTAAAACATTGATCTTGTATCTATGCAGCGTGTGCTAAAAGACTGGATATAGGTCATCTCAAGAAAATATTAGTATACAGACATTATTTTTGGCTACCTTCATCTGTAATGTATATCAATCAAGCATTCTGATTAGCCATGCCATATGTTCCAAAACAAGAAATAAAAGAGTGGAAATAAGAATGTCCTGTCTAGTGCAACATTACAGATGAAATGATTTTGAAAAATCATTCTATTAGTGATGACTGTAGCCTCAGGCAAATTTAAAAAGAAAAAGAAGAAAAAAAAAAAAAAATAATACCAAAAAAACCCTAACAGGTGTCCTTGAAGTTAAGTTCTGCTCACACTTTGAAGAAATTTCTCTGTTCTGCTTGGTATAATGTCTTTTTTCTGTAGCAAGTAAAATAGTTGCTGATGAGCTACAGATCTCCCACTTGTTAGCAATGCTTATTAAATTAAGGGTTTAGATCACGAATAATAATTTTACATGAAAATGCCTACAGCCAAACTGCCAAAACTTTTTCTATGATCTTGCAATCACAGTTGATTAGCCATAATCGGCCTATAACTTTGGCAACAAAGGAGATCATCTGCTGAATCACACAGATGCTAAACAATTTGCATAAAGATGAGAAAATGTTTTTTTAACTTATGAAGTATTGAATAACTTTTTAAAGACTGTTTAGTTTTTTCTAATATTAGAAAATTACTGTTTTCTTTCCTCAGGTTTTACTATTGAATAGAATGTATTTTTCTCTAACTGAATTATGTAGTCTTACTTGTAGAGAAATAAAATAGGAAGTAAGGCTACAAAATATGCAAACCGTGTGGTGATTTTTTTTCAGAGTAATGCATTCTATCTATGTATAAGATCAAATGAAGATGATTTTCCTCCCCAGGCTTAACTAAACTACTCATCAAGATTCCATTTTGCCTATTACAGACAAGCACAAGAAATTAAAATAAATCTACTATATACTTGAAAGTTGTTTTCACAAAGGTTTGAAGACAGAACTTTGGATATAAGAGTAAGGAGTAAAGAGATACTCTTTTGGATATATTTGGATATAAAGAGTAAAGCAAAGAGAATGGCTGTCATGTTTTCCATGACTTGCCTAGAGGACATGTAAGAAATGGCATTTGCTACTGAAACTAGATACTGGCATCACATGGAAAACAACAGAAGGACAGAAGAAAAGTGGAAGTTATCCTTATTCCTAATTGGTAAGGCACTCATGTGAGAAGTAGAAGATCTGGATTCTGCTTTTTGCAATTTTTGAAGTCTAATACTCATGTAATGCAAAAATGTACTTAAATAGATGTACATTTCCTTCGTTCTTATAGGAAGAAAACTGTTAAGATAGCCTTTGTATTAATATAATGCCTCTACTTCGGCACTTTTTTTTTTTTTTTTTTTGGGGGGGGGGAGCTAGTCTTTCAAAATAACTTTGAATAGCCAAAAGATTTTTTTTCTTTAAGATATACAGATCACCAAAAAACAGAGAGAAATGGCCCATGCAATCTTTCCCTTTGTCAGCAGCATCTTCAGTTATACTTTGCTTCTGTTTTAGTGACGGTATTGTATGAATAAGTGAACCTGTAAAATTACTTTGGGCCTGGAGTTCACGAATAGCAAAATTTAATTTGTCTTTGACCTTGAAGTTGTAATGATGTGTTCTCAGTGCTGTGTGTGATTTACAACACAGCACTTACACAAGTCCTACAGATCACATAACATTTCTGGATTTTTTTTTTTTTTTTAATTTTAAAAGAAAAACATGTAAGTGGCTAAAATTCAGTCCAATACCTCTTCCACTTCTAAATATTTCTTCCACATAACACACCAAAAACATGCATACAATCAGGTAGTAAAAAAAGAAAAACAGAAGTGGTTTAGAAAAGATCTAAATTGTTTGCTTAGCTTGAAAATTAAATTTTGAAAAATTTAAAGTCCTTATGACTGCTAATATAGCAATATCTTCAGTAAACTTCTTCAACTAGTTCATTTTCAACAACAAATCTTTTGAGGTGTTTAGGGAGAACTCTAAAACCTTGAGATTCAAAATCTAAGACCTTTGTCAGGGCTATGTGAATACTAAAATTGTTTTATAGAGAGCACAAAATGTTTGCAGATACACCAATTTATTCTTTCATATCAGGTAAAATGCAAAGATTAATGTTGACTTTATGGTTTCTAATGAGAATATAAAAAGTTTACATTGTGAAAATTAACAGTAAGATGAATGCAACATGACTCATTGCTGTACTTAATGAGTGATAACATACCTGGACTTTAGGAAAAAAGACTGACTTCTGAAGAAAACTAGCAAACAGGATTCCATGGGAGGCAGTTCTGAAGGAGTTCAGGAAAGCTGAGAAGTCTTTAGAGACAGCATCCTCCAAGAACAAGAACGGTCCATACCAATACTCAGGAAATTCAAGTAGATATATCAGGGCAACAGCTTGCACATGACTAAGCATCAGTGCAAAAAAAACCCAGTCTATGTATGGAAGGTGAAAGTAGAGACAAGCTATAAAGCAGGTGTTTAGAAATGTTGCTTGAGCTCATAGAAAAGCCAAAGCTCAGCTGGAGTTCACTTGCTCAGTTGGTGTGCTTACCTGCAAGTGTAGTGAAAGTCAAAAAAGAGCATCAGTGGCTACGTTAGTAGTGAAAGGCTGGGTGGCTGGACAAGGAAAATGTGCTATCATTACTGAATGGAGCAGGTGATGCTAACAATGGAGACAGATGAAGTCAAGGTACTCTATGCTTCCTTTGCCTCAATATGAGCTCTCATCAGACCTGCCTATGGCACCAAACCAGAGAGCAGGGCTGCCATCCAAAAGGACCTGGACAATCTGGAGGTATGGGAAATTCCTGAAACTCAACAAGGAGAAATGCAAAATCTTGCCCCCAGGAAGACTCTGGCAGTGATACAGTCTGGAGACTGATAGGTTGGGGAGCAATTCTTGGGAAAAAGCCCTGGTGACCCTGGAGTAGAGAACAAAGTATGCCCATGAAGTAGAGACAGCCAACATTGTCCAAGGCTGTGTTAATAGGAGCACAGGCAGTTAGTCAGGGCAAGGGATATCTATTCTCTTCTCAGCACCCATTAGACCGCAGCTGAATACTACATCCCAGTTTGGGTCCTGCTGTACAAGAGAAAAGACATAAATAAACTGGGGTCAATTCAGTCTGTGGTAGTTGGGGCTGAAGCACTTGCCCTGTAAGCAGAGCCTGAAGGCATGGGGCTTGCTCAGGATGGAGAAGAGAAGGCAGCAGAGTGATTTAATAGCAGCTCCATGGTGACTGCAGGAGATAGGTCATCAAGGGGATAGAGCCAGGCTTTTCACAGTGGTACATGGCAACCTCACAAGGGACAACGGACATAACCTGAAAGAACTGATATTCAAACTGTGTATTACAAAAATGTTTTCCCCATGAGTTGAGTTGAGCAGTGGAGCAGGTTGGCTAAATGGTCTAAAGACTTCTTGAGGTACCTCCCCACCTGAATTGTTCTATAAACCCATGATTCTAAAGAAAACAGAAAATTTTACGTAAACAATTATCACAAACTGAATAATCAGAAAATATATGCAAGTGGATAGGATACTTTGCTCTCATGAACTAAAAGGTATTTGTCAAAAAACACTGCACTACAAATAGGTAGAATATATAAGTATATGCATAGCACTGTAGAAGGTGCATTCCTCTATGGATATAAAAGTCCTTGATGTCTTAACTGCACAAAGAGACATTTATTTCATCAGCAGATAATGGCTGTACTGTTTATCAACAAAGTCGTAAGGAGTCACAGCTCTTCTTGCTGGAAGTTATAGGCTTCTAAAGCTTAGCAATGCAGTATTAAATTATCTGGTAGCAAAAAGATGTCAGTATGATCAAACTAAGGATACTTTAAACATCACTGTGGTTTTCATTAAACCTCATTGTATCAGTAGTCATCAAGTTTTCCAAAAAGATAACTGAGTAAGTTTGGACTTTAGGTAATTAGACAATACAATTTGATTGAATTCCATTTGTTATTCATAGACACTGCATGTTGGCAATTTTAGCTCTTTGAGGAAACTTTAGAGAAGGCTTTTTGGGTACTGTCTCCCAGGGAGCTGTGAGGCTGGGCTGCCCTCAAAGTCTGGGGAGCCAAGAGTGAGAAGTAGAAACTTACTAAGGGATGCAGTTCTATGATACCCCACTAGGAGGGCAGGGCTGGGCAATGGATGTGGTCAGCTCAGTTCCTGGTGATCACTAGGCAAGTCTTCACTGACCACTCAGGCCAAGTCAGGAAGTCAACTCAGCAACGCAAGTTGAGGGTTAACAAGTAACAGCACAGCACAGCATACCTATGATACACCCTCAGACAAGGGCTGAGCCTAAATGTGGCTCTCAGGCCAATAGGAACAATGTATATAGATGGAGACCCAGGGAAGGCCTCCAACAGCTCTTCCACAATATATCAGTTTCTACCTCTCACTGACCTTTCTTGCAACTTGGGTATATTTATAGAAGTCTGATACAAGGGGACACAGCTGTACCCTACCAGAGCTGGCCTTCAATACAGGTAGCCAAACCCCAGGAAGGAGCAAAGACATATTATAGAGAAATATGATTATAGGCTTCTCTGGTCATTTAGACCCTCTTGGTGCACTCCAGACTGAAATTATTTGAAGAAGCTGTAGGTGTGCCTTGTATGTACACAAGAAGGAAGAAAATAAGGAATCTTTTACAGATGCTCAGAAGAATTAAAACAGTGTCAGTCTAATAATAATTCTTCATCTTCCATGGAGTAGTATATAAGAATTAAGAAGTCAAACAGGACTACTGAAATGAATTTTTTTGGATTTGGGGGGCCTTTGAGTCCTGAGCCTGGGAATGAATCACAACAATGGGAAAGTGACTGAAAGCCTTGTTCCAGCTGTGAGATTTTTGAGCTCTGAAGTATGAAGCTTGTGGGAATCTAGGTAACTTGGAAGTTTTGCTAAAATACCTTTTCTTACACTTTGTTTCTTCTGCAGTTATGGAGCAATATTCTGTTTTTAAAAGTTTTTTTATTTCACTGAATTTTCACTCTGTTCACAAGTTCTAAAGGAAAGTATTAGAACAGAGAGGGATTGGACTTCCAAGGAGTCACAGCTGCTTCTCAAGGAATTATAATTTAGGTTATATTTAGGTTATATATAATTATAAAAAATATAATTCTGCTCTTGGGCTCTAAAGGCAATATACCTGCTACATGAGGTTACCACACACCAAGAAAGAATTAAAGACCTCAAAGCTGTTTCCTATCACTGTACTTGCTTTAATAGTTAAATAATCAAGTAGGATATTGAAATGAGCCTAAAGAAGAGGAACAATTTTTGAAAATTAATGTTTTCTGTATGTTATCCCTTCTCAGATCCTGGGGGAAAAAAAATCCTTTCTTAAAATTAGCAGTTACATCTTAAAAATAATTATTTTGTTTTCATTTGCCATTCTTAAGTTTTTGACACAGAGCTGTGTCACATAATTATGACTGGGCAAATAGTTTACATAATCTCCTGTCTTTTCTGTGAATTAGGCAAGTATAATTCTTATAATTCTCTTTCAGTGAAATACACTCACATTTATGTCCTCTAACGTTCTCAGTACACAATGCAGAGTATGCTTCTGTGTCAATGTGAACCTTCACTCAAGTCAAGTGGGAATTGCCAACATGAACTTGAAAGTAGCCTTTATGATCCTCACAGCTTGGATTAGGACCTCCATTATTTTTCTGGAACAGAGTCCGACACTTTTTAACTGGCTTATCTGGATAGGGGTGTAAATCAACAGAAAAGTGATATGAACACCATAAACCCCAAAATGGTGGGTTTTCTAATCTATTAGTTTCAACAGCCAATGCCACTTTTAAGATAATTTTCCAGTATATCCAATACAAAATATGGTCCAGAAAAAGGGCTTGCAGTTTAATTCTGCCAAGGCTGTACCTGAATTACTGTCAAATCTGTGTTTGCTGTTGATTATGTATTTGCTTATTCCCAGAAAGATAAAATGAACCAGCCTTTAAGTGTAGACTTACAGGTCTCTACCAAGCATATTATGCAAAATGAGATGGGAAAAATGATGACTTCTAAGATGACATGCAAAAACGAAGAAAAAAACTGGAGTTTATGTCACTGATTTAATATGGACAGATTAGAAAATATTAATATACATTTTGAAGAATGCTCAAAAAGAATAGGCAATTTATACATCATATTAAGTGGAAAAGTTTATTGATCAGGACAAGGGGGAACAAAACACAAAATAGTTGAATTGGATAGCATAAGCTCAAATAGCTTCTATTTAAGTAAGTTTAGAATGAAAACGTGTATCTAGCCTTCTCAAATAACTGACATTGATTTATATGTGTTTGATGCAATGCACTGTGTTCAGTCACAAAAGGAAACAAGCAAATTAACACCCATACTTTCAGATCCAGTGAAATACAATGGAAGAAGATGAAGAATATGCTTTGGCCTGCAACCATTGCCATCTCTTTTACCTTCTATTTGCTAATATTATTAGCTGTTTTCCGAATCACAAATTTGTCTTTGTCATCTAGGCCAGTAAACCTCTCGCCCAAGTAGAAAGCAAGTATAACACAAATTAAACTCATTAATCTTCAGGGTGATTTTTTCTCTCTTACTAAAATAAAATTAGGCTTTTCTGATTGACATGAAGTCTATTGGAACAATGCCTGTTGGGTGCATTATAAAAATTTTATCAAAGAAAACAATTTTCCCAAAATCCAAACTGGACTCTGATTTCTTCTGAAGTCTGAAGTGATTTTCAGAAATTACAAGTATCCATAAATTCTGGTAGAAAGTAAATATGTATAGCAGTGATTCTGAAATCAAGTAACTTAAAATATGACGAATAAATAAATATGTCAAAAGGTAAATATGCCAAATAAAGTGCAATATGCCAGGAATCAAAATACAGAAACACTTTTTTTTTTTTTTCTTTTTTAAAAGTATTTTGCATTATAACTCTATTGAAACACTTTTTTTCCAATAGTCAAGTACTTTTTTTGGTCTCATAAGTCCTTTTTTTCTATTTGATAGTATATTTGCATAGTTCTGAAAATGTGTTAATGAGATGTCTATTTTTTGCCAGCATAGCTTTAAAATAATCTGCATAATTAGTAGATCTGTGCAAAGGGGTTGATATATAAAGGACTGATACTATTAAATTCAAATGCAAATATGCATGTGCAGGAAATACTTAGTCCCTTTGCATATAAGAACAAATGCCTTGTTCATTGAGTCAGAACTATTACCAAAATCTACCAGCAATGGCACTTAGACATATCTCCAAAGCACTGTAAAAACTTTGTCACCTGAGAGAGGGAAAAAATAATCTTCTAAAATCCATAGAAAGGGATTAAAAATGGTCTTATTGCCAAAGCTATGTTATGCACAATGCACACCCAATTTTGGGTTGGGTTTTTTTTTTTGGTCTTTTTTACTTTGTTGGTCTTGTAATATATATTTATTAGAAAATAAACAGCAAAGAGGACAAATATGGATATACTATGTGATAATGTGCAGACATACAGACATTTATTTGATTTTAATGGCCTTTGGAAATCATCTGAAGAATGTGTACTGATCTTCATGATATGTTCCACCGTGTAATATTGCTAACATCCATATTTCACGAGTACAATTTATGTTGGGAAAAATGATGCCTGCCTTTACATTTCCAGTCTTCCAAAGAGAACGTTTGTGCTTCTGTCAGCCTTTCATGTCAATTTTCTTCTCTGCATATTTTATGAAGGTTTATTTTTTCCAGTGGGTTTCCTTTTTTCATTTTGAAATTGTTTTAGAAATGTTGAATGGTACATGATTCATTGAAAATAGAACTATGTAGGTAATTTCAAGATTCACAAATAATTACATCAATTTCAGACATGTCCTATATCTGTCTGCAAATAGCCCTGAAACTCCATCAAGAATTAGGCAGTTCAGAAAAGGTCTAAAATTAATAAGATACATTTTCTAATATGAAATATCAAACAAGTGAAATCCCTGAGTTCTACATTTTCATACTCAGCATATAATTATGGATTTTTATCCATATGTGTCCATTTCAAATAATCTCCATTTACCCAGCACTATTGAAAGGATCTCAGTTTATCTGCCACACAATTAGTGATATATATTGGAAAAAAAAGAAGGTGAAAAATAATCCATAGTTAATAATTGTAGGCTGTTAGAAATCCTAAATATTCATAAAGTCCACAGTGAGATAAGTAATTTAGGAATGCATTGGTCAATCTAAATTTTCATTAATTCATTAATCTAGGGACTTCAGATACTGACAAAATGGAATTCATCTTCATAACGACTTTTCTTAATTAGAATTTCTTCACCATGACAGATGTCTAAGCTATAAAAGGTGGTATACCTGGAGCCAACAGGGATTGTTTCTTAGTGGTGGTGAGGGTTCATGTTTGCAGGAGTGAGAGGGCTGGTGCATTGTGAATTCTGTCTGCATCTGGGCATGTATTCTCTTGAGAACACACAGAGTAATGGGAAGAGGAAGGAGAAGAGGAAGAGCTGAAAGGGCAGGGTAGGACAGAGCAGGGAAGGGAAGGTGAAAAGTAGGGAAAGGGGAAAAGGAAAAGGGAAAAAAAGGGAGGGGAGAGGAAAAAGGAAGAAAAAGAAAAGGAAAATAGAAAATGGGGAAAAAAGGGGAAAGAGAAAAAAGGTGACAGGAAAAAAGAAGGGCAAAGGGAAAAAAGAAGGAATAAAAAAAAGGGGGGGGGGAAGGGAAAAAAAAGGAATAGCTCTGAGGATTTTGTAATGTATCTGGAATATGGCCAAAGCCACTCAGATTATAGAGACAGCTTTAAACAATTCTTTTCTGTCCATTTCTTTCACCCCTTTTACCCAGCAAATTATGACATGAGAATAAACCTGAGTCAACATTTGCAATTATTTCATTAATAAATAGATGAGTTATGCAGTAAGCTACATAAAGAACTAAAGACACTTGTTTGCTTTATTTGCTTGTTGTTTTGCAACTCCTTCTTTGCCATATAGCATATATTTGTCATATATAAGGAATACCTTATTTGAAATTGTCAGATGATTCTCTGAGTGCTTTCTGTGTTTTTTCATATTCTGATCAAGCTGTAAATGTACACCCATACTGCTACAAAACAAAATAAAACAAAACAAAACAAAACAAAATCAAAAAAAAAAAAAAGAAAGAAAAAAAGAAATAAACCCCCCATATGCATGGGGCTAGGCTGAGTAGTGGATCCCATTCTTTCATTCTTTTTTCATTAATTTTCAGCATGCTCCCTGGCTCCCAGACCTCTGAGATTGTGCCTAGGCACAGCTCAAGGGGTCAAAAGCATCCAGGCTCACTGCCATTGGACAATATGGTTGAGTCTGTACATCTGGTCTGTTTCACCAGGTTCAGTCTTGTAACACGATTTCAGGAGTTTTATTTTCAAAACCTCTTGCATATCCTCTAGGTCACCCAAATCATGCCCCACATAGCTCAGTCTCGCTCCTTATAAACATCGTTTGATGGACTGCAACACAGCCCTCACAAATTTTCAATACTTCGAACTGGAAATGGTAAATACTGTGCAGTCTTGGGTACCAGATGGGTCTTAGGTGCAGTCTGTAGCCCCCTGCTGTCCAGTCTTAAAGTACGCAGTGTTTACTCGTCCTCAGGACCAGACTGCAGTGTCTATTATGTCTCTGTAATAGGCATAGAATAAGCAGCTGTCATGGAGCTCAGCAAAACTTCACTGATACTTTTTCTTTAGCCAAAAATTACTTTGATAGCATGTTCACCATCTTCTTGCTACCAAGCAAGCTGCAAAGTGTGGGTGGGAAGGAGAAAAGGACAAACTCAAATGCAAGGGGCCAAGAAGCAGAGAGATGCTGACAGTGTTAAAATAGGAGCAAAAGACACAGAAGGGCAGAAAAAGCAGAATAGTAAAGTGAACGACAGAGATGCTGTGCTTGAGATGCTCTTTGAACAGATGAAATGTTATGAACTGCTAAATATGCTTTTGGACTGGAGGCATATCAAGAGGGATCATCCAGAGTTAATGGACATTTGGATATTCTGGTATTAAGCTCCTCGTATCTCAGATGTGTATAATAGTATTATCCTTCCTCAAAGTGTTGTTGTGTATGCAAAATAATGTTTGTGAGCTACTCAGATATCACAGTGATGTGTATACCACAAAAACGTCCTAGAGGAAGTTAATACTTCTGAATTCAGTGTACAGTTGAAATGGTGTCCTATACACAAGGTATGGATGACATACTGGATGATGAAGCTAAAAAACAATTGGCTAGCTAGCTAGCTATTCTCTGCACATACTCTCGGTTATATTTGTATTTTTTATATGTGAGATGTATATGTTGACCTGACCAAATCTGGGAGAGGACATGACTGACATCAGCTGATCTCATTACTACACAAATACCCTCCCCTGTGGAGCAGAACGCATGAATCTTTTTTTACTTCACTTGATAGCCCAGGTACTCAGAAACTGCAGACAAGCCATTCCTACTCTCTGCAACACTAAGACAAAGGGATACATAGGGTTTATGTATCCCTAATAACCATGTAGATCACACTTTTGCAGTGATGAAAAGAAAGAATTACTCCCTTGTATATGTTATTCAAGGAAGGAACCTATGTACTTCAGGTTCAGTGTCAGTGAATAAAGTTTGTGCTAAACAGCTTCCTTACTATCAGTGTGTCTATTTGCATGGCTAATTCCTTCTCTTTGGGTATATAAGTAAAAAAATAAGCAGCTCAGTGCAAAAAAACCAGTATACAGGAATAAAAAGAAATACAAATTAATTTGTAAGCCCATGAAAGCAGAGTCTGTACTTTTTATGTTTGTTCAGCATCGAATACAATAGAGACACAATCCTTGTTCTCATGAGAGAAACTTCAAAATTATTACTATAATATTGTTGGTGTTTGATTATATTCTCAGCTTTTTTTTGCAATTCCTGTTCAAATTATAAGAATGAACAGAACTCGAAGAGAAAAAGATTTTTTTTATTATTATTATTATTTCATCAGTTTTCCCGTCACAGTCTTTCAAATTCTTTTTACCTCCATGGGACAATGAATTTCACCACTTCGTAATTACTTTGAGATTTGTGAGTTGTGAGGTTTCGGAGTTTTTCACTGCCTTCATATTCTATTTACCATTTAGAGGAATAGTGAGGCACTAGTTAACCATTTATCCCAGCCATTTGTCAAAATAATCTTTAAAGTTATGGTGCCTCACATTGCAGACAGACAATGAGTTGTAATGAAAGCAGCTGATTATGTTTCTTAGTATCCATCATGACCTAGCACTGTGTTGAACAGTCAGTGAAAATGATGCGTTGGGGGTTTTTCAGCTAGGAAAGCGGGGGAGGGTGTAACAGACTGCTTCTGCATGAAAGAAGCACTTTGTCCAGCATGCTAAAAATGAGCCACTTGTTGGTGTGCAGAGCTGGCATCAGCCCAGAGTCTTCAGACTTCACATTTTCTTAGCTTTTCTTTGTTTCAGACATTGAACAGTACTTCTAACTGGTGTAAAGATATTGGACATTCTTATTGTGTCAAAAAGAACAATAAGGAAAATAATATTAAGGGAGAACAGTGTTTTGTAACTCATTTATATGAGCAGGAGGAGTCTCTTCATCCCAGTTGATTAGAGGTGCTAAACCAGAATCAAGACATTTTTGTCCTGATTTTAGGAGATAGTCTTATACTAAAATTAAACTTTGCAGTTAATGCACCTTCATAGCTCCTTATCATGATTGTCTTGTTTTTCCTTCTTTTTTTAGAATGACAAATGCATACACTATTTAAATAAACTTTTGCTATTGTACTTGTTTTAATTCTGAGTGGTTTGGTTTTGTGTTGTGGGTTTTTTCTCTGCCTTTCCTTTGTTGTTGGGAGAGAGTTTTGGAAGCACTTCAAATCCAATAATTTTATGAAGTTGTTGGGGTTTTTTAATGCATTACTGGGAAAGGGGTTTTTATAAAGTTATTCATTAATACAGGTGGAGGGGAAACAGATTTTTAATCCAAAAGAAATGGTGAAGATAAAAAAAACCCACACCTCCAACCTACTGTCTCAAAAAGCTGAAAAGTTTGTGAAAAGTCAAAATTGTCTCTTTTTGATTAAAGTGCTCTCTTTCTGTACCTACTACATCCTTTTTTAATAGATATATATTTCACTGGGAAAACTAATCAAAGGTGACCTTTCCTTATTAAAAAGTTTTAATTTTTATCACAGTAGTGGCTTCTTCTTATCATTGTTATAACACATTTTCCAACAGTCTCAACAGTACTCCTTTCATTTCCAGAAAATTTAATCCAAGTAATTCTAAACATGAATGTGCACATTCTTGAAAAAACACCAAACAGGTATGTGCTCAATGAAGAAGGTTTTAGCAATTTTACATTACCAAATAAAATAAAGCAACAAACAAACCAACCCCCCCAAACAAACAAGCAAAAAAAGGATGTTTTGAGCTTTCAAAAGAAGAATGAAGAAGAAATAACAAAAGCCTTTGTTAGACCCCATAAGATATCTCTGGAAATACATTATAAGGCAAAATACCTGTAAAAACCCAAAGGTTTTCCACAATTGCTTCAGACATTGGAAACAAACACAGTACATTGATGGCTATATTTCTAAGAATTAATGCTAGTCTAATTCCTCTGTCTTTTGAAGCTGTGGAGGTTTCATGATTAGATCAGTATATAGTTGTCAGTGCATTCTCTGTGTAACTAAGACCGCCTAGACGTGCCTTCAATATTGTTTAATTCTTAAACATATTAGACATCAGTTTTATACAACATGAAGTATATTGTACATTTTGGAGTCTTAAATTCCTTAGCTGTACTGAAGAGAGCACAAATGATTTTTTTAACCTTTCTAACATTTTAATATGCCTTAAAATACAGATTATCATATCAGAAAACACCAAATGATATCTGGAATCCAGTATAAAGAACTCCACCAGATACTTATAATCTTACTTGCTGAAGTGTCAACTGAAAAAAGTCTCTTAAATGAAATCCTTAATTTTAAAAGATGTTACAATGCAACAGACATCATATGGTCACACACTTAAATAAATTGTGTCTAGGTGAGTTCAAACATTGAAAAGTGTGTATTTCCTTTTCTATAGGTATGTTTCCTTTTATGACAAGCTCACCCATCTAGCTGACCAACAGTACAACAGTCAACTTTTTTGCACTGTAGCTTTTTATTCCAACTTAACCATAAAGATGAAATGAAAAAAAAAAAAAAATTGAAAGTAGAATCTGACCAAGACCAGCATACTATTTCAAGAGGATGAATATAACTAGCAACTCAACCTTTAAAGTCATTGTTTTATTTTGTCTCAGAATTATAGAAGCCAGAGCTTTATTCATAACTGCTGTTGATAGCACCAGGAACATAAAATCTCCAGCACATGGTCTTTGTCTGGTCATCTGAACAGCCACAGTATATTTGAGCTGAAAAATCCATGGCACTGTCTGTATTTTTTTTTACACTGAACAAAAAATTGATTGATGTAGTGCATTCATATCTGATTACATTATATCTCAAGTCCCAAACTGTTTTTTAGGTTTTGATCTGTGTAACAAATAGCCAGAAAATGATGATTTGGCCCAGTTATTAATTACAAGGTAGGTATACCTGTAAACAATAGAAAGCAATTGGTATCTACACATAATAACTATATAAAACTTTTTTTTTTTTTTTCCTTTGGAACCAATGCATTTCATTAGAAGACTTGTGAGCAGCAGCACAAGCATAAAGGGCATAGCAAGACTTCAGAGTCCTTCTGCTGGGTAGAGCAAACTGAAGAAGGGTGAACTAAATCTACACATGCAGGTAGCACAATAAAAGACCCTACATTTTTACTTCACAAAATTGCAAACCAAATGCGGTGAGTGACATGACAGTAGACAATAACCACGATAATAATAATAAAAATCTAGATATTTTTTAAGTGTTATAAAAAAAAAAAAAAAACCACAAATATTTTATTGAACATTACATTGCAAAAAAAACCCACCACACCCCACACCCCAACAAAAAAAAACACACCAAAACCAATAAAATATTGTTGATATCTCAGGGGTTTTCTTGTTTTGGTATTGTTGTTCCTGGGTTTTTTGCTTGTTTGCTTTTGTATTTTACACATTTTACTGAAGTTCCAGGGATTAATATGATTCTAAGAAACTATAGGTTGGTTTCTTTCACTAGTAATATTTCTTATAGTAGTTAAAGCATAGAACTAGGTTAATATTATTTAAAGAAGCAGTGTTGCAGTTTAAAACATTAACATTCAGGTTAAAAGTTCACACACCAAATAAGACCTTGTCTCTTTCACAGTAAACCCCCCTGCGCTGACCTTGGTAAGCAGAGGACAGGTCTATGTAATAGGATGCACTGACTAGACTTTGGGGTTTTTTTCATCAGTGATACAGGATAAACAATGAATAGACAAGAACATATCCTAAGAGCATCACAATGTGGTGCCTGGGAGTTAGTATGTACCGCAAAATATCAGATCATTTGTTGAAAAAAGGTACAGCCCATGTCAGTTCTTTTAAAAAAGCATCTGATGATGGATGGCACTGTGAAAAAAGCCCTAAAAACTAAAAACCTAAAATAACTGAAACACACAAAAACCTGAAGAACTAATTAATAACAAAGATAATGGCAAAGATAATGTGTATATATTTGTTTATTTAGAAGAAAAATATTCTTTTTCTAACATTTTAATAATTATATTTTTGTTGTTGTTTGTATTTTAACTTTTATAAGATCTGTAAGATCAGGACTTCTTAAACAAAAACAACAACAAAAAAACAACCAATGAATCAACCAACCAAAAAAAAAAGAAAAAAACAGAGCAAAACCCCCAAAAACTAACCCATAAAGTTGTTATTTGAAAGTTAATTGTTTTCAGAAGTAATTATTGCATGGGTCAGAACTGTATGTAGTTCAGCTAATTGCTGAAAACTGTCAGGGACCTAGGGGATGTGAACTCCTTTACCTTAAGTTAATGAGAAAAGCATTCACTTTTAAAGGAGGAGGTGGCAACAGAGATTGTCAAACCATCAGAATGCAAACTAATGAAACATCCTGATGGTTATGAATAAAACAGAAGTCTGCAGAGGACTGAAATTACAGTGTGCATAATCTCCTTGCTTATGCTTTAATGGTTACGGTCATCCTTCAGCAAACAGCAGCAGAAGCTAAAGCAAAAAAAAAAAAAAAAAAAATGAAGAATTGATTTGTGATTGAAAGTCCTATTTTTCTGACAGGAAAAAGAATCAGTTGGTTAAAGGAAAAAATGGAGAAAGAAGAAATTTGTTTTGGCTTCAGATAGATGAATCAGGAGCTAATTTGATATTCCAAAGCAAAAGAAAAGATAAGTCTTTACGAGTCTAATTACAAAATTCCCTTTTCTCAGCACTCTTATATTTGCCTGTACCCAGAAGGAATGGGTGTCTGTAGAAATAGAAGTGCCATCATGACATTTCTGTGGAGAAACATTTCTGAGATACTGAAAAGACTTCTGCGGGTACCCAGTGACAAAAACTGGGTAGTTTCACCATATTCATATGTGAATGGGTAGTTTCACCATATTCATAAAGGGAAATTAGGACATCTATTTCTAAATTAGAATGAAAAAGTTATAGTTTCACAGTAGTTTGTTAAAAAAAAAGTATGTTTTTCATTTAATGACACTTGAACTAGGCTGATTAGTGATGGAAATGGTAGACATACTTGAATCATTCAGAAGTAGTTTGACATCTGTTTAAAACTGATAAAGAAGGAAAAAAGATACAAGATGAGCAATGGTAAGGTGAGCCAAGTTTAGCTATCCTTTGAAATTTGGCTTTCAAAGTGCAGTCTGCTTAATGGATGACATGTTCATTGACATGTTTATAAACTTCCATATTTAAAGGTCACAACTGATATATGGCATCCTACTGAATGTCCTAGCAGCTTAAAAATTAACCAGATTGCCTTTTCTTTCCAGTTAAGACAGACCCTTCACTGCCTCATCAATGAAACCCCAATTAATACCTTGCCAAATTAGTTTTATTAGAGTGGCATGTCATACTGACATAATCTGGTCAGAATGTCACATTCAATTGAACCTGTATAATCTGAACCTTTAAGGAATTATATTGAAGTATTTTTCACATCTGTAACACAGTGGAATAGAAAAGGCACATTTTGAGAGGAGAGAAGGTAGGACATAACTAATATGAACAGAAATAGTATGTCCTGTTTGAAGGACAGTCTAGTCTACTCCTCCTGAATCCCATTCAGATAACTTCAGATATTTGTGCTATATATACAGGATTTTTATGAGTTCTACATCATGATCCCCAAGATTTCTTCACCCACAGTCATTCTGTTCTCTCCCCTTCAGCAATGCAGCTTTGCTTAAAAGAGCAGCTCTAAGGAATCAAAACCTAGTGGTCAGATTTACAGGAGTCTCCAGTATGCAGGAGCTATCTTTGAAAAACTTCAGCCACTCCAGTTAAATGTCTAACCAGAAGATACTGAGTGCTCTTTGGGAAATCTGTCTCATTGGTTCTAGAGACTAGCTTCTCCAGCTGAAAACAGTTATTGTTGCAAATTGAGTACAATTAATCTACAATTGCCTTCTTTCTGCTTAAAGGCAGCAGCTAAAGTGTTGATAGCATGGCATTAGACTTAATATGCCACTTTCATGCTGTGAACAAAGAGGTAGATGACATCAGAATTCTCCAAATTCTGTAAATTGTAATAGATACTAATACTTTCCAGCTAGTTAGACTACAAGGATTGAACATCTATAATATTTTTTTTCCAGATAAGATTTTTGCCAAATACATATAAAACTATATTTTAAAATGTGTACCTATATATATATACACACACGCACATTTAAAAAATACTTTAAATTAAATAACTAGAAGGTTAACAGATAAATCACTATGAAATAATTCAGTCTGGCCAATGAAAAGAAAACATACATATTCAGGTATCTATTTCAAAGTTCTAATTTACATAGGTAATACAAGTAACCCTGCCTAGTCCATATTGCTGAAATTCAAAGACAGAAAACAATGTTAGAGGAAAAAAACATGGTTTACTGAAATCTGCACCATATGATGTGTAGGTGTGTCTATAGAGCTGACTAAGAGATACAGAATAGAAGAAAAAAATCATCAGTTTACCTTCTTAAAATAATAATTATAAAAATATTCATCATAGTCTAATTCTTTTGTAATGAGTAATTTATTGACTTAAGGTATTAAACTTGTTTACTATTATACTTTTATTAGCAAAACCTTGAATCTTGCTGTGACTTCTGAAATCACAGAGACCACATACTTGTTTTCTGCTTAATTTTAGATGAATCACAGTACTATTTTTCAAGGTAGTTTCCTACTTTAATTTCTGTCAGTAAAGAGTTTTGACAAATCTTTGCATCTCTAAGTAGATATATTAGTATATATGGCAAAATGTGCAAGGACTTCAGTTTCCTATAACAGATTTGCTCATATACATCACCCACTTTTCTATGCACTAACAACCTGCCTAGAGTCAATGAAAATACTCTGTCCTTGAATTAAACTATAAGAGAATAAATTAACTATAGTGCACAGCACAAAAAAGGTGTCTTCCCTGATAAAAGAGCCTGTGTGAGATCTGGTTAACAAAAAATTGAAAGGTGTACACATTCTCCTGTTTAATTTGTACAGCGTACTTCCATCCCTCTTAATGTAGTCCGAAGTTCAGACTCAGAAGAAGGCCATTGCCATCATTTTACTGTAAAAACTGAATTGAATACTTAGGTTCATATAGTAAGGTACAAGGTCTGCCTCAGGACAAACGACACCTACTGTTCTAATGCTATGATTCTCAGAGCCTGAGGAAAATAAATCCTTTTTTTTTTTCCTTTTTTTTTTTTTTTTTTTTCTTCTTCTCCGTTGCATGTGAAGCTTTTGAATCCAAGGAAAGAGCAGACAACTCTTATTTTGGAGTTTGATGGCAAAAATAGATTTCAACACCTAACAGAAGGAATTACTTACACATATATTAATAAACTGCACTAGTCACTGACTGCAATGAGCTTTCCTTGGAGTCTTTGTAAGCATTGCAAATGCTGGATAACATATTTTATTGCTTTATTTGTGTTTGATCTCTGATACAAATAAACCGCAGCAACTATATTTCTCTTTTTAAAAAATCATCTCTAATTTTCTTAGGATTTTTCTTCTCCATAGTAATGGCCTTGGATTTTATAAAAATAACAAATCCTTCCCTTGCTTTGTAGTAATGCTCCAACATCCCTAATGCTTTTTAGATCCTTTTTCACCCTCCTTTAACAGATATTCTTCTTTTTAACATCACCTTTGTTCTTCCACACATTTCTTGCTTTTGTAATGGAAGCATGCTACTGAAGAGACCTTAAAGTTACTTCTTGTCATCTGTGAGATTAGAAAGTAAACTTTAGTCCAAATTAAGAAGGACATAAGGTCCTGGAGTGCAACTCAAGCATGATCCACATGTCTAAGTCCTAGAAAAAAAAAAAAACAACAGCCTCAGAAAAACCTGTTTTAAGTCACTACAGTAGAATTCATCCTATCTAGTTTTATGTGCCTACACTTTAAATGTCTTTACTTGGTCAGATGGATCCTACTGCCATTGCTTCTGCCTCTTTATTCCCATGTGGTATAAAAGAATACTGAATTGACCCAATTTTCCTGCAGTCCTCTCCTCACATTAGGACTGCCAATTTCCAATGGTAAATGCATATCCTAAGTCAAACTTACATGAGGCACCAAGTGGGCTTTTAATTGTGAATTTGCTTTTTTGGACAAGTGTTTCTTGTAAAACTGTTATTGACTATTCATATTTTAAAAGCAGACAATAAAGATATTCTAGGTACTCTACATAAAGCTGTAAATATGCAACACATACATAAAAGGTCAAATGAAATATTTAAGTTCATCTAAATCTCTTGTTTCAGGTTTTCCTCTGTGTCCTTTAATATCTTCCTTCACTTCAAATAGTACAAATCTCTGGCTGTTTCTTCCCCTTATTTATATTTTTTGCTTCACTGGTCTACTTGATGTTTTAATTCACATTTTTCTCTACCTAAGTAAATTAGTTTCTGACTGAATTTCCTCTTTTTGACTGTCCCATTTATTTTTTGCTATTTCTTCAGTCTGAACAGTTTGATATTTCACTATATCAAAACTTCATTACTCTGAATGCCACTATTTAGGTCACCTAAAGAGAATAAATACACAAATTTCACTACTTTATAGACTGCTAAACTATATTTATTAGCACCTCATATTATTCTCTGTCCAGAGCAATAATGTTCTTGTAAAAGGGTAAATGGAAGAAACTAAGCATATTATTTTAAGTAATGTTAAACATAACCAGTCCCTTGCATATAAGTAGTGATTTTTTAATTTGTGCTATGTCCTTTTGCTTATTTATTCTGTGATCCTGTTTGCTTTTTCAACTACAACTACAAACTGCATTAATTGTTTCAATAACTTTTACAATAACTCCTTAAATTTTGGGGGGAATGGTATGATGCATTACTGTTTTATGTAATATATACAATATTTTTTATTACTTCTTGTTGCCTGACCTAATTGGTCTGTAGTCTGCAGCATTTGTTGGTGCAGTTTTTCCAAAATTCCCAAATCCTGATTATTGTTATTGTCCTCAGTCTTATTCTTCCTCTCATTATACTCATTGTTATACATAAATATGTTTGGTGTAAGTCTGTAACCTTTTGCTTTGTACCTTTCAGAATTTGATAATCAATCTAGATAAATGAGTGAATCTGAAAATGTATTTGTTTGAAAAAAGAAGACAACTTCTGCATAAAAACTCAATCTCTGACAAAAATAATTTTGTTAAATAAACTTGGAAGGAGAAAGAAGCAGAAAAGAAAGTTGTAAGACAGACCTTTCTTGGTAAACAAAAATGTACTTAACTTGCTCATTTAAAAGAAACACACACACATGCACATTTGCATACAGGCTAGCATGCATGCAGTGGAAAAAACCTAATAATACAAGAAATAATCTTCCCAAGTAGCAAATACGCTTTTGTAAAATAATTCACATGTTCCTTGACCAGAGTATATCTCCTTGTTTCCTTTTATTTTATCATTTCAGTAACCCATATTTGCTGAGGTTCCAATGGATTGTTATTTCTGAGAGAAGGAGGAAGCAATGAAGACAGGCAGGGACGAAGGGAAGAAAGAAAAGTGATAGTTGATGAATTTAATTCAATATTGTCTCAAACACCAAGGAATGATTTTAAGAATCAGAGATTCTGATATTACATAGACCATTGCATGCATGTATGGTTGGCTGTGTGATCTATCACTCTGGTTTTCCAGTCTCTCTTTCTCATCACTGCAAGAGCTCCTTCACAAGTTTGAAGTTAATAAACTTCTTCTACGCAGCTCTGCACAGCCAATCAATCATTTCTTAAGGACTTTTCTTCAAGTGTGTTTTTCCTACTCATTACCTTGACAGTCATGATTTCATAGAATTATTGAATCATCAAATTGTAGAATCCTAGAATACCAGATTAGAAGGGATCTCAAGGATCATCTGATCCAACCTTTACTGGCAAAAGCATCTCCTAAAGAAGATGGCCCAACACCCTGTCCAGCTGAATCTTACAAGTGTCTAATGTTGGGGAATCCATCACTTTCATGGGGAGATTATTTCAGTGACTGGTTGTTATCATTGTGAAAAAGTTTTCCCTTGTCTCTGATTGGAATCTCCTCAGGAGTACTTGTACCCATTACTCCTTGTCTTTTCAATGTGAATCCTTATAAAAAGGGAATCTCCTTCTTCTTTGTAGCCAACCTTTAAATACTGGACTATGGTGATAAGGTCTCCCCTAAGCCTTCTTTTCTCAAGGCTGAACAAAAACAGTTATCTCAGCCTTTCCTCATATGGCAGGATTCTCAGTCCTTTGATCATCTTTGTGGCCCTTCTCTGGACGCTTTCTGGCCTGTCCACATCTTTTTTGCATAGCAAGGATCAAAACCAAATCCAGTATTCCAGGTGCAGCCTGACAAGCACTGAGTGCTGCTGATGACACCCTTGTTGATGCAACCCAGCGTCCTGTTGGCTTGCTTTGCCACACCTGCACACTGGTCACTCATACTGAGTTTGCTGCCCACCAGGACCCCCAGGTTCCTTTCCACAGAGCTGTGCCCCAGCCAAGTAGGTCCCAGCCTGTACTGCACTCCTCGATTATGTTTCCCCAGATGCAAGGCCTAACACTTGTCCTTACTGAACTTCATAAAGTTCAGGTTAGCCCACTCTTCCAGCCTATCCAGGTCTTCCTGTAGGGTAGCTCTCCCTTCCAAGGTGTCCATTTCTCCTCCTGGTTTGGTGTTATCAGCAAACTTTATCACTTGATCCATTCATCCAGATCACTTATGATGCTATTAAACAGCATTGGGCTCTATATCAATCCCTTGTGGACACCACTTGTGACAGGTTACCAGTTAGAAAAGGAGCTATTTACCACCAACACCTGGGTGCTGCCTGTCAGCAAGTTTCCCACCCACCACACAGACCACTTGTCTAGATAGTAACACAGACCCAGACTGCTCCATAATTCAACATAACAATAATGGAGAAGAGTTTAAAAATGGTAATTAGCATTTTGTGTTAGATCCAGACAATTTCCTCCAAGGAACAAGTCATGAGGTCAGTCTGTTAAAAGTGCTTGAAGGTCTCATTGCATATAAAATACATGGTCAAGTAAGTGCATTGCACAGTATTTTGCAGGGTGAAAAAACTCTAATGCTTTGTCACCTGAAGGATGTTGCTCAATTTTGTGTTTATTTCTCAAGGAGAAATCCTAATTTGAAGACAGAAAATAATTTAGTACTGAAACAGTAACCTTCTCTTCACTTCTCATAAATCTGTCACTTCAGGCTTTCTTTGTGGGATTATTTCAGCAAGTATCCTTTCATATTAAAATTCTAACCTTCTTGCTAGCTTTGCATAGCTGTAAAAACATTTGCCAATTTACTTCCTCTAACAGCCTGCAACTCTCTAGTACTATTCAGAAATTATCTGATTCCTTTTCAATGTCCTCAGCTTCTCTCTAATACAGCTACGCTATGTCAGCCAACATATTTTTAGCATCTTTTCCTTCATCCTCAATGTCATTCTCCAAAGATTTTGTCATTCAGTCCTCCTGCTTTGTTTTACTACTCATTTTGATAAAAATTCTAACCTGTTTTTTAAACACCAGACGTTTTTCTAGATCACCCATGTTTCTGTCATTCCAATGATATCATATACTGCTTAAAAAGTATTTAAAAATACTCAGTATCAATTTGCCGATTTTAGTTTGCAGACTGTTTTTTTGGTTGTGATTTGTTTTTGTTTTGTTTTGTTTTGTTTTGTTTTTTGCCAAAGATATTTAACTGTTTCCTATATCATCTAACTTTACCCTATTTCCCTTCATCTTTGGTAAAAATAGCCTGTAAAACCAGTACATATCCATGGGACATCCATGAAGAGTTATGCAACATTAAGAACCAGATGAGTCAAACACTGTTCTTGCCGTTAATCTGATCAGTTACAAACCTTTTTTCATCAAAGAACGCGTATTAAACATTTTGTAAGAAAGAGATTGTGAAAAGACACATTTTCTGCACGTGTGTAACAAAGCTTCTAGATGAGAGTATAGACAGTCATCCTAATTTGGAAACCACAGATTGTGATACAGTACAGTGACATTTCTTCCCAAGAAAAGAAACCAAAGTTAAATCAGGAAAAGTGTGGGGAAAAAAAAAAAAAAAAAAAAGAAAAAAGAAGTGAAGAGTAGAGGAGTATAAGTTCACCATGATGTATCTCCAGAATTGGAGATGTTGACAGATTTTGTAGATATGCATGCAAAGCAACAGCAAAATGCATAAGCATATATTACCTGATGCACAGATTGGCCATCTGTGTTAGCTTCTGCTGACATGATTTACAGTTTTATATATCATATAAAAGACATCTCAAATATGTAAATAACCGTTTGTTTCAAACCCCACTCCATAATCATGGCATAATGATTGCCAATGTATTTATTGCATATGGTTTATCCATTTCACAAAGGGGACAGTGTTCCTGTATGTATATATATGAATATGTGACAGAGAAAACAGGAAAAAAAGGAAATTTTCTTTTTAATTAGTAAGAAAAACCTTCTATTCACCCTTTTTTATACTAACTTTTATCTAACACCTTGGATTTCTGTAAGCTATCAAAATAGACCACACTGGCCTGAGGGCCTGATTTAAGGTTAACTGTAAAAGCATTTTTAATTAATTATCATTGTCCCTATGAACACTACAGCACTTGAGACCTGACAGTATCACAGAGAAATAGAAAAGGCTCTGCAGCTCCTAGACTTCCATTTAATGATTTTGAGAGGATTTCTGCTCAGTGGCAATCTAATGTTCCATCCTTTTAGCTGTACAAATGGAAGAGAATGTAAAATAATTAGCTTCTATGTTTTCTACAGCATCAAAAAACACATAGTTTAGCCTATATAACAGCACATTGTATTAAGTGAAATGGTTTAGCTATGTATATTCAGGACATTGCTACCAACTGAGTCTCTTTGTAATGTGATATTGTAGCCCATAGTTAATCAATCGCTTGAACAGGGCAATTAGTGCATGTAATCAGATTCTGTTTTCTAACACTTTGCTAAAAGGTGGTGCATTCCAAGGCTGAATAAGATATCTTTATACATGTGCTTTATTTCCATTGCAAATGAAATAGCATTTCTTTTATGTTGTAAAAAGCAGCTTTTAAACTAAAAAACTTTTTCTTGATTATGGAAAAAAATCTATTGATACACTCAGTCAATAATCAACGTTTCTCTTGTTTCTGTAGAAAACTACATTTCTGGTGAAGTAACACTGTGTTAACCTGAACCATAAATCAATCCTAAATTTCACTATGTATTTTCAAATTAACTCTTTTCCATTGAAATGTACCCCTATATATTTTGTCTCATAATCTTGCAAATGAAGTGAACATATTTAAATGCTACACTGAAACAGCCCCATGCACCCTAAAGTATTAAATAAAATTTTCTTAAGCCTGATTGTTACATCTATGAGGCATGAACTAAAAATACTGATTGCTGAAGAGTGCTTAATTCATTGTTCCTTTGCATTTTTGCATCCAATATTGGAATACAGGAGTGTGCCTCTATTTTAAGAATTTAATTTCATTTAAGTTTGTCCTTTCAGTCCTTTCTTGAATGATGGATCTTCTACAGGGTAGGTACTATCAAATCTGTAGCCATGGCTGAATACACTTTAGTAATATATTTCCTGAGTTTTTTGTGCTGATGTATTGAGCTACAACATAGCTGAAATTCAAGATGTAGAAGCTGTCTTCTTATCAGCATAAAACATATCTGTTTTGCAGAATTAAATTTTCCTAAAAGATAAATATGTTTTTGTAAATCGCAGACTGAAATTTTGTTTAACTGTATAGAGTTTAGAAGTTAGAAATATATGACAAAAGCAGTACCTGGAGTACCTTTGTTGAATTTCAACTATTCAGAATAAACAAGCACTGTAATATAATTTCAACTTGTAAGGTCTCTAATAAAAGTACTGGCTTAATCTTTCAATTTCTAGCTTACAGGAGCAAACAGGTGTTTTTCTCTAAATGCTGTTTATTCTATGTTCTTTAGTTTTATTATAATAATTTACATTATAATGTATTATATATCAAAGTCTGAATACAAGAATGAGCTGATGCCAAGGAAGTATCTGTGAATGTTTATCGTCTGCTTTCCCACCCTCCTCCTTTAATAAAGCTGAATGACTGAACTTAAAACATACCTTAACTAAATTTTTGTTATCTCCTTTACCTTCAGAATAACACCGTAATTATCTGCAAATATTAATGGATAAGTCTACTTATGTATCTCAGATTAAACAGGTGTTAGTTATTTAGAAAATGCACACTTATTACAAGGGTACTGTATTTTTTATGAATTCATTTCCATATGAAAAAATGTGAGAGTGACTTGGAGACTTGCAAGTGCTGCCTCCCTTTTGTAGGCATTGTAAAGACATGATAAATTATCCCAGAGGTACTCAGGCAAATAAAGTCTTCTACCTGTCCAGCCACTTTCTAAGTCAGTGCTCATCCCAGTAGCAGATGTATGGGAGCAACTCAGCTGCAGTTTGGGGGCCAATTAAGAAGTAAAGGAATTCCAGCAATACGCTAGAATTAAAGACAGGAATGGATTAATGGCAGCTGAATATCTTGTCAGACAACTCTTAAAAGCTTATTTGCATCTTAATGATGGTTAATTAAGGAATGGAAGATTGATAAACATGTTGAGAGAACTAGAAACCTGAAATTACTTTTTGAATATTATTTTTGCCTTTATACATTTCATGTAAAACTGAGTATCATGTGGTACTCCATTGTTCTGAAGGTCATTGTGACACAAGAGATTGAATTACAAGTGCTTGAAATTAGAATCTTAAATTTCTAATTAGACATCTAAATATGTAGCCCTATTTTGAAATAGTTCAAAACCCTGCAGTTCCAATTTAAAACTCATTCCTGCATTGCCTATTTATAGAAAGACTGGAGTTCTTTTGCACCACTGAATCAGAAGAAATTTATTTCAGGAGGGCCAGGGATTGGCCTTGACTTTGAATGCATAGTAGCCAGAGAAGTGGAAGAACCTGTTCCCTTGAAGGTGCAGTAAAGTTACCATTTTTTACCTAGTGGGAGAACAGTTCAGCAGGAGCTAAAGAGTGGACAGACATGACTGAACTGAGGATCTGGCAAGCCATGGTGTGTTCAGATATCTGATTTAAAATGCTTTCATTCTAAATTGCTTTCCAAGTTCACGAAGAGTGCACACATATCTGTCATTGTGACAAAGCCCTTGTTGTTCAATATGCATTTTAAACTGTGTTTAGTGAACATAAAATCTTAGTATGAATTGCCTCAGCACAAGCTGCTCTTATTTTTCATAACTACTAAGAAACCAAAGACACTTATGTTCATATGTCTGACATTCATTGTCAGGAAATAAAGATCCTTTGGATAGCAGTGTGTCACAGTTAGTGAAATTAGTGTACCATCCCTCTAGTTTTCTGCATAGACACACACATACACAGATTTATATAGTACCAAAATATATTAATTTGTTCTCTAAAAGCAAGTTCCAATGATTTTGGATGTATAATTGAATGTTCCAGGAAAGCACAGAAAATAAAATTTAAAAAAATATTAAAAAATAAATAAAATTATAACCTTTGAGATCCTGTTAAATATCAAAGGAAATATAAATATTAATGGAGAGTTAGGTTTTCTTTTCAAAAAGCATAGCTATACTTGTTTACTAAACAATAGAAAGCAGAAATCTTCATGCTTACGTGAGGAGGCCAGCCTCACTGTGCTTCAGCTACTTATGAAAAATGTGTGTATAGATTTCTTGTGAAACTAGTAAAAATGTCATGAGATATCTCATACTCTAAGTACACTTTTACAAAGAAAATCTAAAAAGTTTCAGAATCCCTGATCAGTTACTCCAAGAGGACAGCAAAATAAAACTTTGAAATCAACATGTACTTTGTAAAGCTGATGTGTCCTCTCCTTCCCAACATTTGCTTTGGTTGCTTTTTGAGCCAGTGACTAATGACTAATATTTATTTCAGAGATAGATCAGGTCTTTAAATTTCAACTTATTAAAATTGATTTGGGTTCCATTTATGTAATTGAGAACAGAATTTTTGCCAGCAAAATGAAACTTCTGACCATTTGAATAAAGAAGTTGTGTACAGTCATCTGTATTTTATTTGTGCTGTGGTAGATCTGTCTGAGACTGAATGATTCTCCTTCTTCTCCCCTGAATCAATTCCATTATGATTCAGAGCCAAAAGAAAATGTAGTCCCCCAAGTCCTGTGTAATTCACATTTATAGGTGTTGAAATATGTATCTAAAATCTGAAAGTAGATAATCATATACATATATTTCAAGTTCTCAGGTGCACAAAGACTTGGTTGTCAACATAGTGAGAAAAAGCTCCAGTCCTGACAGTAGTGAGCAGCTCTAAATACAGAATGGCTGCCTCCAGCAGCTGGAGTTACTGGAGTTAACATGAAGGAGGTCCTCAAATGTTCTGGCTTAGCTAACCATGTGTGCACTCTGTGCAAATCCAGCTTAGAGACAGCTCCCATTTGGCTTGTTGTTATTCCCTGGAGAAGGCAGGAACTGGTGTGTTCAAGCAGAAAAATGAAGCTCTGGCAATGAAATGCTGCTCAAGCTCTGTTTACCACAGAGCAAAAGAGAGATTGTGCCAGTTAATGGTGTCCTGCTACCCCATGACTATGTGTTCCTTGCATTGGGCAAGATCAGCTGCCATGCACCTCAGCCAGACTTAACCAAGAGAGAGAGCAGCCAAGTGCTTTGGACTGGTACGAGGCAGAAATAGGAGTGAGTTTTGTGGCTTCCATTGGGAGACTGGGAACCTCAGCTCTGGATGTAGTTCAAATGCTGCTGATAATGTTGTTGATACGTTTTTATTAAATCTCAGTACCCTCAACCCACTCATTTCCCAACCCAGATGTTACTTCAGGTAGAGATGTATAGTACAATCAAGCCTTTGACAATCAATAAATAATTACTAAAAATTATCTGCAGATTTTGTGGATTTCATCAAAAAGGTTTGCAAATTTTTAATTGTTTTCGCACAATCTTTAGGTCAAAATCATTTGTCCGAGGATGGAAAGGAAAGGAAGGAAGGGTGTGGTAAACCCCCGAAGCTGGATTTTAATACAATTACCAGAAACCCATAGCAGATAATCCTGTTCTTCTAAACTTAAGCTCTTATGACTTCAGCTTTAAAAAGCTGAAGCTAGATGAGGAAAATCCCATTCCAGATAAGAACATAATATAGATGCCAAGTTACAGTTTGATCTATTTTCAAACGTATCAGAGAGACAAAGTGCAGTTAGATCACTGAGAAACAGTGAGAAATTTATTCTTTGTGTTACTAAAATTTTTATTGTTTTATAGATTAACACAGGCTTTATCTCTTCCTTCTTTTAAAACTCCCTCCACCTCCTGCCCAAAACCTACCAGCTTGTCAAGTCTCTATGACAATCTTAAAACCTGCATGAATGTGAAGAGTGTCACTCTTTAGCCATGGCTGCTGCAGGGTTGGCAAGTTTGGGATGGTTATCCACTAAGCATAAGGAATAATGAGGAGCAGAAAAGAGATGAAAATTCATGGCATCCTTCCTCTTCTCACATTCTCCCTGGGTATCCATTAAATAGACAAGAAAAATAAGTTCTTATATGTGGCTTAGAAAAGCAATCCTGGTTGGAGGCAGCATAGTAGTCAGCAGGAGAATGGGATGAGAACAGCCAGTAGGGAAGGACAAAAGAGATATAAAGAAAAAGTAAATAAAATTTACAAAGACCTGATATAGAAAGAATATCAGTTTCAATTTATTCAAAGGACATAGATTTGTGATTTATGAACCTCTGCACTCAAACAGCAAATATGAGCATGCTCTTTCTTGAAGAAAAGCAGGAAAGTGAGTTTGAAAACTACTGCTGAAAATATGGACATCTACTGTATCTTACTAATGAGGAAAGGAAAGGCAAGGCAAGAAAATAAAGTGAAACCAAAGGATAAAGTGTAATGTCATCATAATATGTGGAAAATCAGATGAGAATTTTTCCAAAAGTAGTACTCCTTAAATAAAAACTATGTAGTCTCCAGAAGAAAAGCAAGCTTTTTCTCTGAAAAACATGTTAAGAAAAACTGAAAATCATTGCTGAAGCATCTTTCAAGACTGCTGGTGTATTTATAATGACAGTTTTCTTCAAAAGAATGATGGAAATCTCTCCCTCAAAAATAACCCAAAGAACCAAGGAATTATGTAAATAACAAGCTATACAGTGCATATATTTTTAGAGAAAAAACATAGTTTATATTTGCTAATGATTAAAAAATACTTAGTGATGTGTGTATAATTGGTTTAAAAGGGAATATTTGCATGCAGCATAGCTCAAATGAGCCATGCAAACAAAGATATTTTGAGGACACAAATACTGAAGAAGAATCAAGAGAGGAAGATAATTATGTTGAGTTCAAGTATGTTATTAAACACAAAATATTGATGATGAAATTCGTTTCTATAACAACAGATGGAACACCAGCTATGTTTGGATCCAAAGTTTCATGGTTGATCATCAACAAGCATCCAGAGGAAAAATTATAGACTTGACACAGGTCTCCTCGTGATTAGGAAAAAAGTTAACTCCATTCAGGTCAAAGGCCTTTAATATTACAGGTCATGCAATATGCTATAGACAGTTTTTAAAGACAGAATTTTGCAAAATGAGGTGAGCTGTCTGAGTGACATTAATGTTCTAAGAAAATATATTGATCTTTTTTCTTTTTCCAGAGGCTGATATACCTGTATGATCAATAAACAAAGAAGTTGGTGAACTTTTCATGCTTTGCTTTGCCAAGTTCATGGTTGACTGAGTTCAGTCAAAAGCTAAAGGTGAGAAAAAAGTTTCTTACACACATGGCAAGATGGAAGTTCTTCCGAGTGCCTTGCAAGTGAAGGCATACAAAGTGATGTTTGGTATATAGCTATAATACAGGGGAAAATAAATGCCAGAGGACCTCAGTACTCTGGCCTTAAAGTGCTTCTGGTTACAGCATGAAAACAGATTCAGAAAAGTAAGACAAATATTACAAAAATGGATTTCTTAAAGACAGGACTGCAAACCTGAATTAACTACAAAACATTAAAATAGTGCTAAAAATGCCCTGAAACTAGGTATCCCAGCCAAAGCCTGTACATCTGCATGAATGGCAAAATAATTATTAATAATTAGTGAATTGTGTTATAATATTACACTAGGCACCAAAAGGAGCAATAACTATTTATTATAATTATAATAATTAGTTTAAAACCATCATTCATAAGCATCGTACTTTTACAGAATTGGCAAAGGTAAACTCCATGACCCTAAGACTAGGTGTTTGGAGGCAATGACACCAGCTGAACAAGAAAAAAAAAACATCCAAAAAATCAACTAAAGACAACTAAAGAATAAGAAATTATAAAGAAAATGTTAGAAATATATAATGGTTATTCTGTTATTCTAGAGCTATCTATTGAGGTAACTTGATTTTTTTTAAAAAAACACCAAAATTTACTTTTTTTTTTCCCAAGTTAACATTTTTCTTGCTAAGTCTGTGGAAAGTCTCTACTAGTAAATTAAATAAGACTGGCCTCATTTTTTGGCTGTGAGGGCAAGAAGCATGTCATACCTTACTGCTATATAGCTGAACTCTCTTAGTCTAAAAAACAGAGAGGCTATGTCCAGCTGACTATCGTGCATTGTTCCTGGCCCACATTAGCCTCCAAAAAGGGCCAGCCCTTGTTTAGCCAGGCTTCAGATCAACTTCTTGGTAGTTGGCCCAGGACATGTGTAGATGTCCATACATTTCCTTGTAGTCCTCATCTTCTTTAGTTTATTACTGAAGAAAAAGATGAAGAGATCAGACAACTAAACTGAAGTCACAGTCAGTACTGGATACAGACAGACACTTATATATGAAACATATGACTCTGTTCTGGTCAGCCAGACATTCAGATCAGATAGGTAAGAAAAATATAAACTGTCAGCTTTCCAACTAATATGCCTGTGTTTCTTTTCTGAGAAATCAAGGTGTGAGCATAGCAGAAGCTGCATGTATTCTTTTTTTAAGTAGAGTAAAACAGTCTTTTTCTTTCCTGTCCTTGAGTCTTCCTCCTTTCCTCCTCCTTGACTCATGTGTAAAATTAATCCTACACCTGCCAAAGGAGACCCACTACTCTCTCTGAGCTCAAACAATGATGGAGCAGTTTTTGGACACTACCATAGAGTCTGACTTTATTTTGAAGCTGAACAGCTTTGTCCCTAGTGTAATATTCCAGTAGAATGGCTTAATCCAGCAAAGTCCCTCTTGTGAAATCTTGGTGGTAGAAAAAATATTTGCCTACTGGAGAGATCCTGTTCGGCTACTTTACTGACATGGATCCACACTTACTCAGCATGAACAGAAGTCTCATTGATTTCCACAGAGTAATCAACATGTTTGCTAAATATGGACTGCAAAACAAGAGGTCTAGGGCTCAGAAACACTGTGAAAATGATTTCAGTAGAAGTTGATGAGGTACTTGAAACAGATTCCCTCTCAAAGACTTCTAAATCTGCCTGTTTGAAACATAATAATTGTTGTCTTTCAAATTTAGGATGGATTTATATCTAACCGTCTGTCCATCTATCCTATTTTACTAGCAGACTGTGCTGTTGTGTCCCCAGTAATGCAAATACTGTACTTTCCTTGGTATTAAATATGAAGTAAACTAAGTCAAAGTCAAGCTGTTACTTCAGTCTTTCTCTCATTTTTATTGTTTATAGCTGTGGACTGAAGTCTGGCCTTTTCTACATCACGCCATCTGAGATTTGACTCAACTTAGTTTGACAGACACTACTGAGGAAGGCAAGGAAGAAAAAGTGTTTCTCAGTGTGAAATCTTTGCAGCACCCAGCCCAATTCTGACTCTCTTAGAATATCCCCAGCAGCTGCTACAATTTGCTTCCCAGAAATCAGAGACCCGTATTATTAGCCATTGGACTTAGACAACTGCTTCTTCAAGATTTTCTCTTTTTAAAAGTTTCTTACTTCCCCATATGCTGATGCATTTCTGCATCTCATACATGTTCATTAAAACTGCTAACAGATATTCATCCAATATCATGCCGCTTCACATATCAAGATCCCTGGTTTTAAAAGCTATTCACATGTATGCTGTATGTGCACATAAACTTGTCAAATTTTCCAAGACACTGCTTTCTAGAGACTAATATTAATATTATGTGGCGAGGGAGGTGTCTCTAAATCATACCTAAGTAGCTATGATCTGTGTCTTAATAATGTGGGATATCTAACAGCTACCCAGACTGGACAGCAGTCGCCAAGGTCCCTCAAAAAAGCCTGAAGCTGATGCTTACAGCCTATGCTATTGTTAGGATCACTAAAGCTTTAGTATAAGGAACAAAGAGAGGGGTTGGGAGATCTCAGCCTGCAAAGAGGCTAAGGTGGGGAATTATGATAATGGTCTTTAACATGTATAGCATGGAGAAGCTGTGAGTGAGCAATTTTTTACAGTTCCTTCTAATACAAGAACTAGCTGGCATCAAAACTAACAAGTTGCATATTCAGAAGAAACAAGAGGGAACATCTCTGCAGGCAGTATAAGGCATAATTGAGTTCTGGAACACCTTACTTCAAGACTTTCATAGTAATGTTAAAAGTTTGCGTGGTTCTACAAAATTATTATAAAAGAAATCGTGGAAGAAAGTTGCTTTGTGAGATTTAAATACAGACACAATCCAGTTTGCAAAGCACACACAGCATGATTGGTGGTAAAATACTATTATTAAATGTATTACTACCTGACTGTAGTCTTCTAGTCTTTTGTGTGCTAACACTACTGCATATGTGAAACCTCTGGTGGATCTGACCTGACTGACCTGCTGCTGCACCTATCAAAGCTGTTCTTATGTCCTCCTCTCTGAAAAATTCATTCTGACTCTGCACAAGACTGGCATCAGTGGCCCCCTTCTAATTCTATTTTCCCATCAATGATAGAAATGCATTATACTATACTGTACTATTTTTATATAACTTTTATTAACAACTTCTACATATTTACAAACTCAGGAAAAGCTACTTGCATTTCATTATGAAATGGTGTGATCATACAACACAGGTCATGCAGTCATTTCTTATTTGTATACTTATTATATTCTCAATTCTAGATTCTAAGCTATGCAACTCTTAGGTTTACTCCTGCTACAAGTTCAATGATCATGAATTCTTGAATGTTCCTGTTGCATATCAATGGATTCATGTGTTTATTGCAGCTTATGGTAATCAGATTGTAAAAAAAAAAAAAAAAAAAAAGCAAAAAACAAACAACAAGAAAAAAAAAAAAAAAAGAAAGAAAAGAAAAGAAAAGAAAAGAAAAAAGAAAAGAAAGCAGAAAACCAAAACCCTGTGTCCAAAACCAAAGTAATCAAAACCCATACAGCCAGCAGATCCTTCTTTTGAATGTGTATAATAGCAAAAGCTCAAACCATAGCAAAGTGCATTAGAAACGTACAGTTTATGTTGTGGACCACATAAAGTTAATACATCACATACTTTAAGCCAATGCAGTATTACAGATTTGCCCATTTTGAAAGCTAGAAACTATCAACATGACAGAAAAAAGATAAATGCTTGGAAGCACCCAGATCTTTGTTCGATAATAAGCAACAATATTTCTGTTAGAAATAGCAAGTCATCAAGAAAATTGAATGCTTTTCCTACTAAACAGAGCCTCATGTGTCTGAAGTGTGGTCAAAGTCAGGAAAATTACTCCATAAGAAAAACATTTCTTCAGCTGACATACCTATGTACTTTTAACTCATATCTGCCTACTTTGTTGACAAAAAGAAGTACCACTCTTAGTGCAAAGTTAAGGTCCTCAAGAGAACATCTGTCCTCATGAACTTTTGTAATAAACATTCCCTACGTTTTGATGGCAGAATCGGTATTTCTAGGATTACCATATGAAACATGATTGGTTTTAGCTGAATACTGTCCTTTTTTCACTTTTACTCAGAATATTGTAGTCTGTATAGTTACACTAAAAAGTTAGTCTAAATAAGTAAAAAATCAAGGGTACAGTTCCAGAATGAGATTTGAAATTAGATCTGCTGTTGAAAATCAAGTGGCAAAGAAAATATTGCAAGAAAACTAATATCCAAGTATACATTCCTCTCTTCAGGTCTTACCCCATCCTGATCCTTTGTTTCTGTTTATCTCCTTCCTTTTACTACATCACCTAGTCCATGGCATTTATCATTCACAGAGGCTACACTCACACAGATGCTTACATTGGAAGTACATCCATTTGGAAATGTTTCTTTTCCCTTTTGGACACTGAGAGAAGGAAACTGCTATGTAAGACTTACCACTTTTAATTAGTGATCTCTCAGATTGACAGCATGTAGCAAGGTTATCACACCAAAAGGAAATGGGATGATTTTAGCAGTGATAATCATTATAGAGCTAAGAAATCTTCACAGCAGTTCATTAGAGGGTGAGCTGTGATTTAGGCAAGACTTAAACAGCAGTCATACTGTCTGCGCCAGTAGTGCTCAAAACAGAATTAAGGACTAGGTCTTGCAGCCCAGGAGATGAAGAGTAGATCATACATGCTGCTCAGGGTTGGGCTGGTCTGGCAGATAGGGTACATTCCTCTGTCCACACTATTCTTCCCTGGGTTTCCTCCATGTCCTATGATTGTATGACATGACAGGGTGGTGATAGGGTGATGGGTTTTTTCCAGTTCACACTGTGAATAACATGAAGACTGTGATATTTTTACAGTATGAAATGGGGTGTATACATTGCATACCTTTGGCTATATTTTGATTGTGGAAGGATTCAGTGTCTTCTGGGAGAGTATTAGAGGATTTTGCAAGCTGGGAGCAAGCATATTGCCTACTAATCACTGACAAGCCTGCTTCATTAGGTTAAGATGCCATCAACATGAAAAGTAAATACTAGTAAGCAGGTGTTGTACCTTCATACCTTCTGTTTTCACTCATACCTGTTTCCATGCTGAAACAGGGTAGTGTGGTGGCCAGTCTTCAGGCGTTTTGAATGGTTCCTCTTTTGTCTTCACTGTAGACTCTAGTGTCCACTGATTCTTCAGTGTAGACTTCAGATGTTATCCAGTTCTTCAAAAGTTCTTATTGCTGAGCAATTTTTCTAGCTAAGTTACGTGACATCAAAATGATTAAGGATCATTTGAAATCTAGCTTTTTTTGACTGAATTGTTCTGGATAAAAGCATCCCAGTCTTTTATATAATGAAAATGAATGTTAAATATCTAGGCAGTATAATATTAAAATCCCTACATTCGATTACTATTGAAAACATTGACAGAAAGTATGAGAAATAGTAAACAATGTTTCTATCTCATCATTAAATGAACTGGAAGCTTTTCATTGTAAGAACCATCTCTGGATGTACATGTATTTAAAGCCAGGTGCGTGACAACATATTTTGCCCTCAGTCTTTCCAGGGGAACTTTCTATGAAATATCAAAATGATTGCAGAACCATAGAATTCAAAACTTTGAAAGAGCACTGGATCAAATCCAAAGAAAAAAAAGAATTTTCTAATATATGTATATTTTTAAATATATGTAACTGTAATTTTTAAAGTTTCTGTTGTAGGTGTTCTAATCAGATGCTGTAAAGCACAGTCAATGCCTACAGCAAAATGGTAAACAGAGAGCTTCACGGAGGGGGAACTTGCTCCTCTTATAACAACCTGTTCAGCCTGTTGGAAGCTGAGGTATTTCCTTAATTTCATACAACCTTTGGGACTCTTCGGCAGCCAGGTTTTCAGGGATAGATTCACATGTGAACACAGGTCTGCCTAGCTTCATGTCTTCTGGCACAATGCACAAGTAATAGAACAAGAGAAGAAAATGAAAAAGTGCAAGTATACACAACCAGTACAAGTTTCACAAATCAGGGACTGTGTCAACCTAATGGCAAGGCAGAATTTACACCTTACTAACCAGTTTTATGCAAGTTAGCTTTTGTTTTGTTTTGTTTTTTCAATAGAGGCAAAGAAGAATCCTAGCACTAGTTTACCAAGAAACCTTATCTTATGTACTCCATGATCATTTTTCTACTTCAAAGAAACAATGTTAACAGTCCAAACAACTTGGAGTGAATAGTTTCACATATAATAAAGTTAATATCTTCTATGTAGACTGAAATTTACTGAGATAGAAAGTCTTACCTAATTTGTGAGTTTTATTTGTAATCAGTTTTGAAAATGATAGTGCTGGAATGAAAGATGACAGAAGGATTTCATTCTTACAAGCTAGAATTTGAAAGATAAGTAAAAAGGCTTCAATAACCTCTGTCTTTAGACCTTAAACTTAACCTAAATATATATAAAGTTATATAAAATGTTGATATCAATTTCTTTTTTCTAGAAGACAAGATATATTTAGGTATCCCATCATTTGGCTATAGAAAACAGGTGTACCATTCCTTCTCAGTTTTGGCTTTTTCTTATCCCTAAATAGAAGTAAACCCTTTCTTTTTGTTTGTTTGTGAGACAACCTGGAAAAAAAATATTTTCCTAGCTTTCTCAACCACAGTCTTTGCTTTTGTGATGGCCTTTGAAATCTTATCTGGACTGAGCCTCACTACATATATTTCACACCTGGGAGTATGCATGGATCTACCATGAGAACTGGATACTCCTTTCAGGCCCCATTTCCATTTATTTGCATCTGTTCGTTGATGGTATAATATAAGGGAGAAAAAATCTTACCTGGGTTTATAAGTTAAAAAAAGCAAAAGCCAGCAACAGCTAAAAGAAATACATCTGAGAGTGCTAAACTGGGTGAATACTTAGATCTTTAGCTGAACTCAAGGTTATACTTCTTGTAAAGAACATATTTGAACCTGAAAGGCATCTTGCTGGCTGTCTTAGATTCATATCCTTTATTCTTACATTTGTGGTTGTGTAAGTTACCTTAGAGCTCTCCACATCATTGCAATAATGAATATTAAAGCACAGGGAAAAAACCATAAAGGTAGAAGTCCATGTAACTACCATGAAAGGCATCTTTCTCCTTCTGTACAGGTGTCAGTCCTGAAACAGCAATTTTTATGGCATAGCTATCATACCCATCTCTTAGTATGAGGTTCTTTGCATTAACTACTTGCTTATGGGTTTAAGTTATATTGGGTGTACTACTACTGTTAACTATAAATGAAATATTAAACTTTTTTCAACCTTATTCTTTTGCTGACATCAGAGATCTGAGAAAAAACACACCAATCTGACAAAACAAACTACCAGACTTCTCAGTTCAAGGAAAAACACCCACAACAGTTCTCCTCCTAAAGATAGTTCCTAAAAAACGTACTTCTACTCCTGCATATACAGAGATAAAGAAGAGGGAATATTCTTGAGATTACCAGTCATCACACTGATGGAAAACATGGGGAAGTTTTGTGTTGGGTTTTTCAGGGTTTTTTTCCCCTTTGGGAAAAACAATTAGTTAGTTTTGAAAAAGAGTAAGATATTCTTCTTTGTGACTACTTATTTTTCCCAATACAATCCAAAATTCATGTTTCACATGTTATTATGTATTAGTGGAAGCTATTAAAGCTACATGTCACGCTTAAAAAGCAATTAGCAAGGGTGCAGCATTTCAGATCCTTGCAATGTAAATACCTGCAAGTGTCAGGGTTGTACATACACTTCATATAAGGATGACTACTGAAACAACACATTCTCAGGGTGGACTGACCAGGAATGAAAATGCTTTTCCTGTTCCCGAGTACTAAGATTTACTTCCATTGTCACAAAGCAACTGCTATGTTGTGCAGATCCATTTGAGCTGGGAACCCAGCAACTTAAAAAGGGGGTTTGGAGGGTGTTTTCTGGTAGGGCTCATTGACTTGCAACTTCTGAAAGAAATAAACAAAATGTGCTGCCCTTCTAGACATACTACATATTTTCAGATTTAAAACTGGGGAGGCCAGACTAGTGAACAAATAAACAGTTTTTATGGGAGAGGTGCAAAACTGTTTTTCTCTAGTATGAATATTTTAGATTTTACAATAACCATGTGCAAATCCACATAGTTAATGTCTGTCTCAAAGGATTTGTTAGAAGTTACTTTTTTTTTCTTTCTGTTGGTACACACTGAAATAAACCATCTGCCATGCAATATGATAAGTAGAACTGAAGAGAACATGTCAGGTTTTAGAAAGAACATGTATCATAAGGGATTTGAGCCTAAGAAATGTAAGTCTGAAAATTGAAATTGTGTGTAATTTGAAGAAAAATACCAAAGTGGAAGCACTAACATGGCTTTTCACCATGTCAAGTAATACATTGTTCTGTCCAGCTTTCTACTTTCTGCTACATTGTCAGTGAAACAAAAAGCTTATATGTGTGCCCTCTGTGTGACATATACAGTTCTGATAAAATGCATGCTGGGGAGCAAGAGATATACAGAACTCAAAACTATAAGAATTGTTAGAAATTCTTTGTGACTGTATTTTCTATTTATGAGTTGCCTGCCAGAAGCGAATGGCACCTAGAGGCTATTTTGATATCTGTTCTCATTATCTAGGTAAAGCCACATTCATTTTTAAGCTATAGTAGTATTATCAAAATCAAATAAAACAAATAATTACTTGTGATACACTTAAAAGTAGATATGGCCTTTCATCTGAAGCTATTCCGAAAGTTTAAAAATATATATTAATTAAGTTTCTGAATATCTTGAGTTTTAGGGTCTGTCCAGCTGTGTAAACCGAGTTAATTTCAAATGTCTGTATCTATTATCAGTCAGTTACTAAAAATAGCAGGTACAGAATATTTTCACCTCTCATTTAATAATGTAAGTAGAATCTAGTAGTGTTCATCTCTGAAAAATTTTGGTTTATTGTCTAAATATATATTGGAACAATAAATGATTGCATCTTAGACTTTTTAAATTGACATTCATAATTCTAAGGCCAGATTTTTAATATTTTAATTATAGAAATGTGCAGTAAGTGGGAATAGTTGCTCATAATCTTGATGCCTAGTTCATATATATGGCTTGCAGACAGGTACTGCTTCTTCTAATATTAAAGGCATAAATTCCAGATGTTATGTAGAAGACATTTCTGTATGAACTTCAAGGAGCTGCTTTTTAGCATTCAAGGCTAAAAGGCACATAGATATTATAGAGGAGATGCAGTCTAGACATAAATAAGCAGAGCAGTCATTATTAGTACATGCTTCTTTTTTCTGCCATTAAAATACATAATGTGGTACAAGGATCAACTTTTACAATGCCAAGTATTTAAACTGAACAACTGTCCTCCAGGATTTTAGCAAAAAGGACTTAAAATTAGAAGTTTCCCTGTGTTGTCACAGGATAACTTTAAGCTGTTATTTTTAAAGTCTTTGTTGTAAAGAAAGTGCACTATGTTGAACTGATCAATCTAAATATTACTTTCCGTAGTCAGCCTCCCAGCAGTGCTGGTAGCCTGAGCGCTAATTGTGTGCAAGTGTTGAACCCAAGCCAGTTCTGGTTGCAGTCTCATTAGCATATTCATAAGTCACAGCTTCACACAGGTGCCAGAAAGCTGCAAAATGTTTTGTGACTATTCAATGCCACAATAGTAGAAATACTGAATTACTCTTAAAAAGCTATTATATGCTATAAAATAAACTGTTTAATAGTGCAATGTAGGTTCAAAAACTCTTGAGCAATCACTCCATGAAGAAAATAAACAAGGGTTTTTTTCCTTTTTTTTCCTTTTCCTGCCTTTCCTTCTGTGTCTCCCATCCCCCTTCCCACCCCTCCCCTTTGCCCTACAGAATGGAAAATTCAGACTGGGCAGATTAAAAAGAATGTTTCTTGCTTCATCCCCTTTTGAAAACCAGATTTGGTTTTCTTAATACAGGCCAAGGAAGATAGTGTGATAATTACTAGATTAGACATCTACAGACCCTGCTGCATGAATGATAAACTAGAATAATGGAACTAAGCTTCTTCTAAATGAATTGGAGCAATCCAGATCCTCACTAATTCAAATACATTCAGAATAAAAGCACACTCTCAACATGCTGCTGCCAATAGTGGCAGCACGACAAAAGGATTGACTGGATCAGTGTATCTCTTCACTGAAGGTCACTTTTGGCTCTTGCATCAGTAAAATTTTGTCTTTCTGTAATGCAAAGACAATTGATTCCATTGAAATTATATTTCATAACCTTGGTAAAACAAAATATTTCAAAGGATTTTCCAGCATTGTTAAGTCCAGATAATAAGGCCCCAGTTTATCATTCAAGCACATCCAGCAGTATGCTTTTGCAAATAAAATTGCAATAAGAAATTCTTAATTTAGTTAGTTTTATCATTGATCTTGCAGAGCATGTTTAATCATTTCTATGCTGTATATTAGATTAGAATGCATATTTTATTTCACCTTAATGGATCTTGTTAAATCATCCTTCCTCTTGTTCAATCATCCTTCCTCTAGACATAGATTAGCAGGACCTCAATGACCTACACTTTAATAAAACTTAATACACAGTGATCTACAATCAAAACACACACTCAGATAATTTGTTTAGGCAAAGGAGCTACCCTGATTACACCACTATGTTTAAGAAGCATGCACTATCCATCAGAATTTTGGAATATATATTAATTATTATCCTTTCTCAGAGGGATAGATTTAAAATTGTGAGATACTCATATTCTTTTGCAATACACCTTTACAAAAGTGTACATTTCATGTTTTAATGGGAAGCACATTTATGTGAAAGTGTCCTGGTGTCAGCTGGTATAGAGTTAATTTTCCTCTTAGTAGCTGATGCAGTGCTGTGTTTTGGATTTAGTATGAGAATAATGTCAATAACACACTGATGTTTTAGTTGTTGCTAAATTATGCTTACTCTAAATCAAGGAGTTTTCAGGTTCCCATGTTCTGCCAGTAAGGAGATACGCAAGAAGCTGAGAGGGAGCATAGGCAAGAGAGATGACCTGAACTAGCCAAAGGGATATTCCATACCATAAAAAGTCATGCTCAGTATATAAACTGGGGGGAGCTGGCCAGGAAGGGCCAATTGCCTTTTGGGGACTGGCTGGACGTCAGTCAGTGGGTGGTGAGCAATTATTGTGGATCACTTTTTGGGTTTTCTTTCTTTCTTTCTTCTTCTTGTCTCCTTTTTCATTATCATCATCTGCATTATTATTATTATTACAATATTTCAGTTATTAAACTGTTCTTTTCTCATCTCACAAGTTTTGCCTTTTCTTTTCTAGGATTCTCCTCCCCATCCCACTGGGGTGGGACATATGAGCAAGCAGCTGCATGGTACTTATTTGCCAGCTGGGGTTAAAACACAACAGAAAGCTATAAAATTCGTCTACATGAAAACTGTTAAAAAATAAGGCAACTACAAAGTACCTGCAGAAACATCTGTATTTTTATGCTACACTCTGCAGTTGTACCCATGTCTTGCATTAAGTGTTTGAGCTTTTTTTGTTCAGTGTGTGAAGTTCAAGCTTTTTATTCAATGCGTGAGAAGAATTTGACATTGAGTACCCTAGATTTTTCCTGGATATTCCTAGTATTTCAGCTACAAAAGCCTTTGGGGCCTAGGGAGCCACACTCATTCCCATCACAAAGCTTGAAGTTGCCAGTTGAGTTGACAAAATGTCACTTTAGCCCTGGATTCTCCTACTGTGTGAGAAGGAGGGAGCCCTGGGCATAAAGAGCCCCAGGGAGCTGGCTGTGAGCTGCCACAACAATTCAACCAGCACAGTCCAGTCCTTAAAGAGATTTGGGTATCCTCAGAAAGAAAGGCATCAGGAAGCAGGGTGTATGCTGCATTATAAGCCATTTCTGGCCCCTGGCGTGTGCCTCACAGCCCCTTTACCCTTTGGACTCACAAGCTAGTAGACCTGTGTCCAGAAAACTCTCCCTGCAGGTGAGCTGTAAGAGTCTGAATCCCTCAAACTAGTGAATGAAATATTGGGGTTTGGGGTTCTTTTTTTTTGTCTTCCTGAGTTCTTAATTCTAAGCATCAGGCTAATTACTGAATTAAGAGGAGAGATTGTGTCTATTTCAGAAGACAGTGAAAGCCACACAAGATGCTAAGTGCTTTTGGACAGGTTTGTGTTGCTCAGTCCTGCCAAGAAGGAACATCTTTTGCAGTGTTATCAAGGCACAAAGTGAAGCTGCTGGGGAAAATCTGAAACTAAACTATAAGGTCTAAAGAATGGCTACGTACTCATTCTTTGGCTACAGTGAAACAAATTAAGGAATTCAATTTCATGTTTAGGAGCAGCAGCTGAATTTAATTCAGCAGTAGCTGAGGGATGTAGCTATGACTGGCTACAGGCAGCTACAGGTTTGCCTGGCCTGTGCATTGATGTGAGACACCCTGCAGCCAGGTAGGTTCATCAGCGCATCACCCTGCCTGAGCTATTGCACAGTTCTGCAGGACCCTCCCTGAAAAGAAAGGCATGTTAGGTGTGCTGGCACAAAATGTCATAATAGCACAGACACACAGCTTCTGAAACAAACCTAGAGTACGCCATAATTAAAAGTAGGGGCAGGATATGTTTGCATTTGTTAATGCCAAATCATGTAAATATATTCATGCTCCATTACTGGGCATTACTGGGCAACTGTGTGAAGTCTCAGAGTGTAAGAAGCTGCCAGACCATTATGCCTTAAGTAGACATGAGGTCCTAATTTCCATCTCTTGAACTTCCCTCATTTATATTTATAGAGGTTGAACTTTTATTCAAAACAAAACTATATTTTTTGTATGTTCCAGTTATGACCAGTGCTAGAAATACAACTGTTGTCCTTACATTGCAGAGATGCTTTCAAACCATGAAACTTTGTTCTCAGTTTCACTCACACAAACTGATTTAGTGGGTGTTGTCTCAACAGATTGGAAAATGAGCTTGAGTATACTGAGCCTTGAGAAAAAATGATAACAAGTTTTGCTCTCCAAGGAGAATGCCTGGTTAAAGTAAAATATCCCCACCATATCCTAGGGAGTACTGTCACTGTGGTTGTTCTCTTTATAGCTAATGGAAAGGAACAGGCACCTCTAGAGAGTCATTATTCTCATCATAAGATAGAACAGATGAATATCCCTAGAGGAGCCTATTTTTCTCCATTAACTATAAAGGGATCCTAAAATGCCTGGCTCAGATTTTAGATGTCTAACTTTCAGATGTTAAATTACAACCGATTAAGTCAATCACATGTTGCCTCTTAGCAGATTGTATTAATTCCCTCCACAACCAGTGAACTCAGTCAGCATCCACAAAGAAAATGCTGGAAAGAGAAAATCATTCCTGAAACTTTTCTGAAACTCCTCACACATTTGCAGTAATTGTCACCCACAGTATACAAGCAGGAAATAATGCATATACTGTCCTGGTTTCAGCCGGGATAGAGTTTATTTTCTTAGTAGCTGGTGCAGTGCTGTGTTTTGGATTTAGTATGATAACAATGTTGATAACACACAGACGGTTTCTGTTGTTGCTGGGTGATATTTATACTCAGTCAAGAACTTTTCAGTTTCTTAGGCCCTATCACGGAGAAGGTTGGAGAGGCACAAGAAATTGGGAGGAGACACAGCCAGGACATCCAACCCGAACTAGCCAAAGGGATATTCCATATCATAGAATGTCTAGCGGAGTATATAAACTGGGAATGAGAGGGGGGTGGGGTGGTTGGCAGGGGCAGGCCGATTGTTTTTCTGGGACTGGCTGAGCGTCAGTGGGTGGTAAACAACTGTATTGTGTATCACTTAGGGGTTTTCCCCCTTCCCTTTGGCATTCATTCCTCTCCGATTCTCCCTCCTTTTCATTACAACTTCTATTACTATTATTATTATTATTGTTTTTCCATTTTTATCTAATTTCAAATCTTAAATTGTTCTTATATCAACCCTTGAGTTTTACATTCTTTCCCAATTCTCCCCCCAACCCGCTGTGGTGGGCAGGGGAGTGAGCAAGTGGCTGCGTGGTACTTAGTTGCCAGCTGGGATTAAACCACAACAATCCTCAGTAACTCTGGACTCCAACTCTTGCCTCTTTTTCACAGACATTCTTTTTTTTCCAGTCTTGGGACACTAACTGATTTATGAGGAAGGAAGGTGTCAGAAAGGGTATTATCTGTTACTGCATCAAGCGGCTACCACCTAAACAGCATTACACATGTATTTTGCACCTGTTTTGCACATCATTAAAACCACCAGATATAGTTTTCTGTTGTATACCAACTTCAGTACAATCACTAGAAACATTATACTTCTGGCAGCTGGATATTAGAGTTGTGGTGCATCTGTTGTCTACCTGATAGGTATAAGTCTGCTGCTGTGTCACTTACAGCAATTCACCACAGTTTTGCTGTTACGTTCCTAAGATTTCCATTTCCATAAATTGCCTATAGTCAAATGCTCTATGAGTTTTTACAGATAAATACTCTTTGAAGTTAAAAAAAAAAAAACACCCAAGCAATTATTGTGCTGATACAAGTTGTTTCAAATGTAAACTTAGCTGTAGAAATGTTGTGACCACTTAGATGCTTCCTTTTATTAGTTTCTGTATACTATATATAAGGAAATGTGTATTTCTACTCATAGAAATCATCACTCTTCATGGCTGTGTATTATTTTTCTTCATATCTTGTTTATTATGAATCAAACAAGCAAGTTATGTTCTTCCTTATTGTGAGCATTGCTACTTTACATGCCTACCCAGGCTGCCACAGAGCCTTGCTGAAAGGTCAGCTCTAAATCCCAAACTCTCCAGAAGCCAGACAGAAAATAACTGCACACAAAAGTGTATGAATACACATATTTTTAAGAACGGTATTTTCATTGTAACTGCTGAAAATTAAACTACTAAAGCATACCTTTTCTCCTGAAATCTAAAGCTTCTGAAGTGTTAAAACTTCTGAAAATCTCTTGCTCTATTGTTAAACATTAAACTACTCCCTTTTTTCTGTTTTTTGTTTGCATGTACACACAAACACATGCACAGTGTCTGTCTGTCTACGTACCTACCTATATGCATATGTGTATCTATAGCAGCCTCCTTAGTTCCAAAAGTGCAATTACATGTCACATGAAAATGACAATGAGAATATTTAATTTACCCATCTGAATTTCTCATTATTAGTCTGGATTTTATGTCACATTTGTATGGTAGGATGCAGAAGTCCATTCAAGGCTAGGGAAAGAAAAGAAAAAACACTCTGGAAACCGTGAAAAATTGCACAATATTGTAGCACCTGGCTGCATAAGGTAAAACTTCACCTGGGTGATACTTGCTAACATAAGTAGAACATATGCAGGAGGATACAAAGACCCATGGGCCTCAGCAGAACTATAGAGTAACAGAATGAACAGCTTCTGAAAAATGTCATCAATGTATTATGTATAAAATAGATCTGTACTCCAGTGTGAGCCATGCATGACTTCTTGTTCCTCTGCTATCTTTACTTAGCATAGGCAAGGAAAGTTAATTTTCATTAATCTCAGGCTTCTTTAAAAAGAAACAGCTTTTTAAGTCATATCCTCGGAAACTTCTGAAAAAATACAAAACTAGACCAAAGAGTGTTGAAGTTTATGAGTAAAAATTTCCTGGGACAACACAATTTGGAAAAGCTGCATGTACCTTGAGAAAAAGATATAGTCAGAAAGTATTTAGCTATTTTGCATGATTTTTTGGCTGGCACTCTTCATAATAAATACAGCAGGAGACATCTGATGGGGAGAGTAATAATATAGGCTTAGCAATTGAAGCTGGAACAGCTTAAGAAGATGCCACTACACTCCTCAGCTGGAAGCTACTGTCCTGACAGCTGTGAACTCAAAATAAACCATGTGACTACTTCAAATCCATTTCAGTGCAAAGTCACAGTGTTAGCTGCTAAATGTAATTTCAGAGGACCAGTTTTTGGTGTATCTATTAGCTGATAAACCAGTCTTTATAATGCAGAATTGCCTTCATAACAGGTAGACAGTGATGAATTTCTAAAGTTTATTTTACCTAATTGAGTCATTACAGTGAAGACTTCATCTTGTTTGCAAATGTCTTCTGTAAATTTAGTAAGTTCCTTCTACAGTCAGCAGAGAGAGACAGGCCCACATGGAATTTGATGTGATTTATGCTCATTGAAGTGTTTACCATTTGTGACTATTTGAAAAAGTAATTTTTTATGCTTCAAAATGCTGGTGATATTATAAATTTTGTTAATTAAGGAAAACTAGTAAAATGTTTTAAGCACTGTAGAGATTTTCACCAGGTATGACTGTATTCTATAGGAATAAAACATGTGACATTGTCAAACTGTAATGTTCTGCATGCTATGAATTCCTGATGCTATACTAGACTTTCTGGTCTAATAGAATCACCTCACTAGAGATACAATGCGTAAGTGAAAGGGTGAAGTTCTTTGTTGGTGTGAAATAAGTCATGTTACATATTCATAAAATTGTTCTGGCTTAGAAGATCTATATGCGCCTCATGATGTCTGTCTATTTTGTAAATTAGTAAGACTAAGCAGACCAATGTTGTGTCATACAAGTTGCTGGTGTTATGTTTTCATCAGAATTCTATACTCTAGTGAGTATAGGTTCATTCAGACTGATGGTACCCCTGGTATGGAGCTCTGAAGAATCAGCAGAAGCTGACCTGTTCAGCTGTCTGTCATTTCTGATGAGTATGAAATCAAAATTTCCTTGAACTGCTGTCACAGGTTTGGGGGGGAGTGGGGGAAGGGAAAGTAAGATTATGTAATATTTCATTTGTACACCTTGGAGCACAGAATATTATGAAACCTATCTAAGGTAGGTATTTCTGTGGGTATATGTGTATGAGTGTGCAGTCTGTCTGTTAGACAGGCTAACTGTTTTTTTGGAATGTTTCAAAAACTAAACCAATAGTTCCAGGGAAAATATGTACATAAACCAACAAAAATATAACAGAAGTCTTTCATTTCTCTTAAGCATTGACTTACAGAACAATGTGCTGTGAGCATGTTAAGCGATCACAGGTTGCTGCATTGAGACAGTGCTTCTCTGGGAACATTTTAAAAACCTGTGATCCATCATACTTCTACTTCATGAAAAGAATAACAGTGCTATTGGTACTTTTTGGATTCAAGGGCTGCCTAAAGATCTGTCAACACTTTCTGCTAAGTTACCTGCAAAAATGGGTTTTGAGTAGCTTTGTTCTGTTGTGAAACAGAACTGGTACACATACAAGCTGCTTAGCTGGCCCTGCTTTTGAAAGTGCTGAACTAAGACCAGAAAAGGCAAATGATCAGACAGGAGATGCACAAGCTGCACAATGAAAAACTTAATAGCTTGTAAATGGTGAAAGAAGGAAAGAGGGGTTGAAAGAGAAAGGAAGAAGGCAGATAAACTTAGCTTTCAAACAGACGTTTTGCCTTTCTAAAATTTCTTTACTTTCAGATTTAACAGGAAAAGCATTTGCTATTTTCAGAATGCTGGGTTTGATCTTAAAATAGTATAAATACATTTAATATAGAAATAATTCTATGTCACAACAACAAAAGAATACATAAACCCCCCTGTCATTACTGTCCTAGATGCATTTACAGTGTCCATTAGTATTACCATCTCATAAAATCAGGCCATTTCCTTGAATACTTAAATATCGTTTGATGGTACCTACTCTTAGGTAACCAAGTTTAAAAAAATATATTACTTTTTGCTTATGATGAGAAGAGACATGATGCATTCTGGAAAGCTGTAGAATGAAAAATATAAATATATCATTCTGTGGAGAAAAATTTTTAAAAAATACAAACATAATTTATAAAAAAGTAAACTGAATACATCAGCATTAATATATCTACAATACATATTTAACTTGTATAGCCAACACAGTCAAACATGAATCCCATGTTCCTGTGTGGGAAGTCCAAATAGAAATGTGGGTGAGTGTATGGCATACTTTACTCATTTGTGCGGGATGCTTGGGTGTCAGGAAACCTGGATGATGTCTGGGAGTTTCAATTGCCACACCAAGGTACTAACTTCAAGGCAAAAGTAAAGCTCCCCGTTAAGTCTTTTTCTGTCAACGGCAATATACTGTAAGTTACATAAATTTTCAAGGAAAACTGAATAGAACTGAGAAACTTAGGTGTAAAACTTTTCTAGAACCTACTAAGTCAATTTCAAGCAAATGTTGTTAAATAACCAGGGATCTTTCAACAACTATCAAGTATGTGTCCAAGGCTTTTATATATCTACAGGTACATAAGTGTGTAAACACATTGATATACTTATATTTTAAAATTAATGTAATTAAATGTGCCCTGTAGACAAAAAAATAAAAATCGCAAGTGCAATTCAGAAATAAGAAATAAGAAATAAGAAAGCATTACATAGCTAAAATGGACTTTTCAATATGTCAAGACAACAAAAAGAGTATCTCCACATTACAAATAAGAAAAAACAATAGATAAGAAGCAAAATAAATGGCCAAATTGAGAAATAGAAACAAACAGAGAAAAGATGAAGGAGTTAAGAGGATGGTGTGAGACATCACTTCCACTATATCAGGAAAAAATCTCTTGTGATAATGCAGATTATACTAAAACCATGTATTGACAAGCAACTTTTGGATATGAATTTAGGAAAGAACTAAAAGAAAAATCTCCAACTATAGAAAGATATGTAAACAAATAACATTTAGCTATACACAGCTAGATATAGAACAGAACCCACGTTTTGATAAAACTTCTTTAGACAAATGAAGGACCTGGTAAATAATAAGGGTCTGTTCGCCGTTTGTTCTGAGTGTGGCTCTCCCAGTGAGATCAGTGAGAAATATATTTAGGATATTTGTAGGATCAGACTAACAAACCACTCTGATTACAGGGAACTTGTATATCTTTAAAAAATGAGTGCTTTCTCTTTTCACAAAACCACTTGTAACACCAAATAATTAAAATGCTAACTTTTCTTTGGAGCAAAAAGGTAAATACTTTTCATTAATTACATTTTGCATAATGTGGAATGATTTTATTTTACAACACATGTATTATAATGCCTTATTATATGGGAAAAATAGAGCCATAGAACCAATTGTCTATGGATGTCCATTTCTATGGATGAATACAGTTCCAAACTTTTTCAGTTGTGCTCAAATCTAGCAGGAGGCTTTGAAACTTTCACTGTTGGTATTATGCTTCAGAGAAAACCAAAGAATGTCTATGAATCTTAAGTAACTATGCATAATGTACTACAAATCAGGTCTTATGGCTGCATTTAGAGCTGTAAGACACAAAGGTGAACTGAACCCAACTGATACCAAAACTAATATTTTGGATCCCTATATTGGAAATTAATAAATTTAGGTGCATAGGTCCAAGTAAGTGATCCAGAAAGTTGTCATTTCAGTAGCTAACTAGTCTAAAAAGTGCTTGCTTTTCACTATGTGTCCTATTTATTTAGACTAGTAAATCAATAGGTGTCAATACTGCACCTAGGCTATTGAGTTCTAGATTGACCCACAAAGGCTGTCTTATTTGTTAACTGTGAAACAAAAACTGTAATCAGAAAACTGCATGTGTCATTTACATCAAAACACATAAACGATGATGCTTAGCAAGCAGCAGACTTCATTGCTATTTCCTCCTCTCTGCGTTGCTATTTAATCTAGTGACTAATACACCATGGGTAAAGACAAGACTGCAGATTCTGGGAGTAGTAACTAGAAACGTGGGGTTGTTTTTTCCCCCCACAGACTTGCATGCTCCAGAGTCATGTTTCTTTTTGATTAATCTCCATGTGACTTTATCAGTTTTTCAGTCTTGTACGCAGTGATTCATGTATAAAGGGATAACTTTCCTGCTTATACTATAAGGTACAAACACGAATTCCAGTAACCTGACATGAGCAGTAAGTTCAGGTTCCCCATTTCTGAGGTAAAACTGCCACACAAGCAAACAAAAAAAGTAGATACACTATGCATTTTAGACATATTTTGTAACATATTTTGTAATGAGTGAATTGTATTCATTTAATTTTCTAATCCAAGAAAGGCTCCCATGAATGGACAAGGGTATTAAATGTGCTGGTATGAGTCAAAGACCAAATTTCAGAGACAGAACTTCAGGTTTATATTAACAGTTTGGATGCTAACTTCATCCATATCAACCACTTCTAAAGTCTAGACAACAAACTTCTAGGTAGAGAGATGCTTTGCTAGGTACACAGCATTACATCAGTACCAGAAAAACTCCAATGTATAATGAAGGTTAGATATGCTCCCTATATCCCTAGATATATTACAGAGAATATTGCCAACTAGTGTCTCCTATTTCTGCATACAACTATTCTGTGCATGTAAATCAGCTATTCAAATAAGCACTTTGTATATTTGTTTTTTAAAAACCCCACAAACCAAAATGATGTTTTATACCCTCAGATCAATGCACATTAAATTTAATTATGTGGAAACTCAACTGCCCATACCAGCAGTACATTTAGAAAATTGTATGCTGAATATTGAAGTAACCATTAAGTTACTGTTAGGTAACCATAACAAGTTAGGTAACCACATAGTTGTGTAACCACAGTGTTCATAAGGAAGAATGTATTTCAGAAATATCTTGGAAACCTAGTGACAAACATTGGTAGCCAGAGATTCCACTAATAAGAAAAGAAACATGAGAGGAAAGCTTGTTATAAAAGCAGGGTACCTTTTTGGTAATTTTCAAACGTTTTATATTTATAAGACATTTCTAATTTAAAATACATTATGTCTGAAAACTAATTTGTTTATTTTTTCAAATATATTTCCTGTGATAAATGCAAAGAAAAGGATGAAAACGTGATTATTTAAATAGAATTTTGCTTCTATACCACTACAAGCTAATAGCTTCAGTATTTGTAGAATTATGTTGTATACATATCAACCAGCTACCATATAATCCATCTTATTCCAATGACATATGCCACGCTACTGACTGTGGTCTTACTTTTCCTTCCAGATAACACTCACGGTCAACTGCTTTAATTTGGGATGCATAATATGTTTTTAAAAATTTATTTTACACCTCATCTTTCCCCAATTTTAGCAAAGCCCTGGTTCACAGTGAAGTGTAATCGCATTCTAAATGGTGGTCCATATTGTTATTTTTCCTCATGGTTATTCTACATTTATAAATTAATTTCTCTGTCCTTCTAAATTTCAGAAATGGCAATGCTTTTATATTTGATTTTTCTTTCCATTAAGAGTGATCTGCAATTCCATTTAGTGGCAAGTTACATGTAACACGTCATCTTACCCAAGAGAAGTTTATTGTAACATATAATACGGATGCTTAGAATAAGGAAGTGAATGTTATAGTATAAAACTAATAGGATATAGATACTGTAAATTCTAGTTTATTTATCCTTTGAAAATTTCAAAAATAGCCTCAAAATTTCTCTAATTGTCTGATAATTTCTATGGGGGTGTAGTTGTTTGTTCGCTTTGTTTTGGTTTTTCCTGGTATCACCCAAAAACCTGTTTATTTGTACATTGATTTATCTATATTTATCCATGGGCTAGGGTTTTACAAGAAAAGTGCATAGTTGTATATGACAATCATTTTAGAATGCATATGCTAATGAAATTTAAATGAATAAAAAAAGTACTTGCTTAGGACAGTTATCACAATATAAATGAAATAAAAACTTGTCAACAGAATAATTCAGTCATTAGTAAGCACTATAAAATTAAAAGTATGTAATATGTAAATAATGACCATCTTTAAAATTCACAGTTATGTGACAGAAAGTACGCATGCATTTAACACCACTTTGATGCGACTGGTATAAATTGTAGATAAAACACATGGAAAACATACAAAAAGCATACTCTTCATACTGCCCAAGTGATTCAAAAGTTAATTTATTGGCCAACAATATTATTAATCTGAGCATCTACTTCTGTAGTATTTAGTATACTTTGCACACACAAAATACATTTACAGTCTTGCTAGTCACTATTTTTTTCTTTGGTGTTATAACATTCTATCTAATGATTTAAGGATCTCATTCATTTTCCATTAAGTGATGGGAGTCTTCAGACTGAGTGCAATGTATTCTGTAACAGTTCAATAAATATAAAGATATGTTTGGTTTAGGTATCAGTTAAGTTCTGTACATAATATACATAAAATCTGTACATACGTATAGTAGACCTGATAATATACCTATTGTAAACATTGGAAAGACTGCTATTAACTTCAGTGGCTTTTGATCTAGCATTTTAAGTATATCAGGAATCAGAAAGCATACTAAATTCAGATGTTCCCAGTTCTGATGTTTCTCATACCTGAAAACTTATTTGCGTATACCCCCGTGTACCGTGCAGTGGGACACTACACTTTTGCCTGTTATATACATGCAATAAATATTAGGCATGGTCTGATTGACAGTGGAATTTAGCATTTGTTACTTGACAACAGAGAGGTATACTCCTCATTGTCGACAGCAAAACCCCACTAACACATCTAGAACAACTGTCTAATTACACAGGGTAAATGATGTGAATGTAACTTGTCACTAAATATCAGATGACATTTGTACCTGAAGTCACAAAAATATACTTTCTCCTAATATAGTGTCACCTATCTAATATATCAAAAAGAAGAAATTATACATAACAAAACTAGATGAAGAAACACAGTTTGAGCTTATCTATTAGCCCTCTTTTTATTCTTGGAAGTGCCAGGTGGAACTTTTAACGCTTACATTTCGAAATGGTGCACAAATCTTCTTGTTTCCTGATATTAAAGAAAATGTTTTAGCAAAGCCTTCACAAATAGCTTTGAAAAATCAACGTGTTCATCATGTCAACACTGAGGGTGTTGTTTAATGAAGCATCCTTTCTGATTTTAATGAAATGTATTTAGTATTGTGTTGGTGTTTTGGAAAAGAAAAAGTAAAAAAAAAAAAAAAAAAACAACAAAAAAAACCCAAACAACAACCAAAAACTTTGTCATCATTATAGAGCCTCTTTCCCTGAGAAATTAGAAAGAAAACATTATTTAAACATACGGTATTCCAGTTGTTGAGACAGGGCATCAGATAACCCCCTATCACTATATTTTGTCTGCAGTCATTTGAAGCTGGCAAAGATGCTCCTTGGTTGTGGCTCTGCAGTCAGTTGACCATTGTAGCAAGTAAAGCTACTTGCTGTGGAAGCCAATTAAGAGCAAAATGATTTCTGCAGTGGTAAATTGCAATGAGATGACTTGGATATGTGTTTCTTTTCTCCTACATATTCTTTTGAGATTTGTTAAGATCTACTTTCTCTTCCATGTGTAAAATTTATGGTTCTGCACAAAAACAGAAAGACAAGTGTCCTCAGCAGACCACTTTGTTCTTCTCCTCAAATTCATCATAATATGAGGGCCTCAGACACTTTATGGCTTTTCTTTGCTCTTTCTTCTCATTTTAACTACAAAAATAAGAACATGCATGTACACCTATATAAATATGTCTCATGGAGTTTATGAGGTACTTATGACGCATATTAACACTGCTGCTAATCCATTTATGCTGAACAGTGAAAAATACTTTATTTTACAAATTATTTTTTGTATTTTTAGATAACTTTTCCCTCCTTTTTTCCCCACCTGTGAAATTTCATCACATAGCCCTAAAATCTTCAGCGTGACTGGGTTTCACTAGGGACGATATTTGTTTCCTATGAATAATGCAGTCACCCAAAATCAAGCATTTAGAAATTTTTCATAAGGTACGACATTGTTCATATATATTAACTTTTATTTTTATTGTCAAACAACACCTGTATATGTCTGAATAGACTCTTTAAGATGTTATTTTTGCTAGCTAACTCCCTATCCCTGATGTTAACCAAGACGTGCAGTATTTGCCTTCTTTAATCGTTATCCAAACTCTGATACTTTTATAATACAAGTACACTTATTTTCTTGGAAAGAAGAGATTCTAGAGAAGGACGTGTGCTGGAGGACCCCTCATCTTTCTGCAAGCAGCTGAAAAACCCATGGATGTATCCTCATGTTAGGAATGCAGGTAAAAAAGGAAATAAAATAGCTTTTGACTTCTATCTGTTGAGTTAGGACTTTCAGGCTGGGATTCACCTTTCAGATTATGCAAATTTATGTGTTACCATGTAGATGGCTACAGATTAAATAGGTGCCTAATATCCACCAGCCAACATATATCTAGATGTGCCTCAGCTACCCACCAGCTGGCATGATGCCACACCACTGGAAGTGCTCCAGCAACCTGGGGGCACCTGCAAAGCTGACGGACAGGTTGCAGGACCTGCTGGGGCCCAGGAGACATAATGCCCACAGGGCATTTTAGACCTACTGAGCTGTGGACAACTGAATGCTTCTGCCTCTTCATCAAGAAAGAGAGGTTGTTCTTTTCCATATCATGAAGGTGGTCATGCTTTGACTGGAATACATTTTTTCTTTCTTTTGGCCCAACATGTTACACATTACAGAACAAAGCATGCCAATCTTAATATTGCTAAGCTGATTAGGGTTTGAAACTAAAACAAACTAGTAGGAACTAAAGGAAAAAATAATAAGGAAAAACCTAAGAGAACAGAGGGGTAGAAGATCCTATAGATGGAATAAGAAAGGAAGTAGAATCTTAGCTGAAACTTGCATATATATTTAAAATCAGTTGGCCAAGACTTTCACTGAAGAGAATTTTGCCTAGGTCTCCAGCCAAGGAGAATCAATAGCTTGTTACTTATCTGCATATTAAAATTTTCAAGATTTTTTAAAATGAGAAGTAAGTCCCTTCATTTCTGAACCCTTTATAATGGTTAATATTATCAGTGTTTTCCTCAAAATTTGACTTTTCTGAGGAACACTGAAGTGATTGCCTCGAGGGCACTGTTTCAGCCTACTCCTTCTATTTTATCATACCTTCCCAGTTTTATATGTGCCTGCTCACCAAATTGAAATTGTGTTTATGTATCAGCTCCATTGTATTAATGAAAATCAATACACTAAGACTCAGTGGAAACCCGTACAAGGTTAGACTGAAAAGAGGCAGAGAAGTTATAAAAAAGTTAAATGCTATACAAATTATAACTATTTTATTGGACAAGTTGTGGTTTCTCTCCCCACTAAGCCTATCTTGCCTTCTACTGCGTATTTATTTCTCCATCTGAGTAAACAGAATATAAAAGATTTGCAGAAAAAATCCCCATGAAATTTCACAGCCCTTTCCTACTAACAGTCACATCTGACCATCTCTCACACTGGTTTATCTATTTTTCTATGTTAGAAATTAGGCTTACTGATAAGTGTTGTAAATACATTAAAAGTTGGAAATAGCAGAGTATTATCACTGTCCAGGAAGATCCATCAGCTTCTAAAAGCTAGAATTTTCATTTTGATGGTATATCCAAAATATGGATTAAAAAATTCATGGCAGAATGTGAAACCAAGCTCTAGAAAAAAACAGCTAAGCATAGCAAGGATTCATCAAATTATAAAATTACTCTGAAAATTAATACAATACAGGTTTCCTATAGAGGGAAAAATGTATTTTTAATAGGAAAAAAAAAAGTCCTTAGTCAATCCATTTCTATTTCTTGTATTTTGCATAATGTTGAATGGAAAAAAGGTACAAGCTTCAGCTAGCTGGAGAAATATTGTGTTATCAGCAGCTACCAATATTTATTCAAAACATTTCAAGTTTCTCCTGTGAACAAAGTTAATTACATTTACAAATATTATGGGCAGCAGCAGAAGAAATGATGGTATCTGAAAAGATTTAAAGCTTCAGATGACACATTTACTGCAAGTGTATAAACTATGCAAGTCAATTGTGTCAAATTACACCTATACTTGCTGAAATATTTGCAGATAGTAGTGGCAGAGTATTAAAAAAAGTTTCAGCTTAGACAAATGCATAAAAATTAGCTGTAATTCATCTGATAAATTAATAACTTATACCAGTTTTTCATGGTGTAAGTGTCCAGGCAACATCGATGTTAGGGCAAATGTTCTGAGGTAAGTGTTCCTGAGTAATACATTGAACGCAAAATGGAATCAAACTACAAATAGACTTGTTGATTTACCTACTAGGAAACAGTTAGTATGACAGTACTTAAACCTAACAGCACAACATCCTGACAATAGAAATACACCTGTACACTTTCTCATGCCATTGTTTTGATGATTTGAAGCTTTATGGCCAAATAATGAGAGCACAACATATTAACTATTGGCTACAGACCAACAAAGCAGCAAAAATATATATGGAGTGAAAAAAACCACCACAATTTTCTCACAATACTTGGTTCATCAAATGATCTCAAAATAGACCTGCCTGTTGAAGCATGTGCATCCAAATTTTCTCATTATTAAATAAATGAAAAACCCCCACAAACTTTTTTACCCAGAAAAAAATATTTTGGTCCTTGGTAAATAATTACTTGTATGGTATTCTTCTTGTGTGGTAGAAAAATAGTATGTAAAGCATTATTTAAGCATCCTCCCAGCAGAGACAGTTTTTAAGCAAAGAAAGATGTTAAGTTACTTATTAAGCGATTCAAATATAAATATAAACCAAAATATTAAAAATTATTTTAATGTGTTGCAGTTTTCAGATAGAAAAAGGTTTGATTAGTCTGAGAAAAGCTCTGCATGGGTTTTCCTGGAAATTAGCATGTTTATAGAAATACCATCCATACTCAACCTTAAGGTTTCCACGGCTTTACCATAGAGCTTTTCAAAGAGGTACGTCTAGTAGCTAGCAAAGCCAGCGCCTGCTCACTTCCACTCACAATCACAACAATCACAACAATACATGTCTATTTACTGTTTTAAAACAATAATTATATCAACATTTTGGTTTATATTATTATTTGGTTAACTTTAATTCAGCTAGCTAACTGTGAAAACATGTAGTGTACCAACACAGATGAACACAGGTAACTTATAAAAAAAACAATTATAAGCCAACTCAATAATAAATACTAGCCCAACACTTGCATTCATTCGTTTTGCTAAGTTTTCAGTTGTGCAGTTACCAGGGTCATGAAGAATGTGCCAGGACAGGACTACTTTTTGCCTACTTATATAACTTAACTCCTCGTTAAAATACTCAGAAAACTCACTTCCTTTTCTTGACAGGTTTTTCTGCCTAATGAAAAATTATGATTGCCTGTATCAGTCAAGATTTCATGGCTGTGGGGTTTGGGTTTGTTTGTTTGTTTTTTCTCATTTCCTCAATGGTAAAGGCAGTGAAATAAAGCACTTGCCTTTAAAATAAGCCCTCATAGATACAAGTTTTCAGTTGTACTGAGGGATTAAAAGCCATGTTCTGCCTGTCTGACATTTACTGCAAGATCAAGGTATTAACTTGTAGATAACCGTAGGAGAATGCACATGAGTATGCTGAGTCCCTGTGCTAAAAACTCCTGAAATGCTTTTTCACTGAGAATGTGAAACATATTTTATTTTTTATTAAGATAATAAAAAGGATTAGTCACATTACAGATTAATTGCCAGCACAATTTATAATCCGTATTATAAAATGAAGCTCTTTGCTTAGCTGAATTCAGAAATCCATCTGAAAATGTAATCATCCCTTATGTTTGCAGGTCTGTAAAATACAAATTAATGCTTTTCTGTGTTAAATATTTTGCTTAGTGGTGAGACGTATGCCATGCTTTGGCCTGAATAAAAAATTTATGGAACAAACATTTTGAATTAGAATGAAAAATCGGATTGTTTACTTGAGACAAAAAAAACTATCAATGTTTTGTGGAAATTTTGAAAAGAATGTTAGATGTTAAATATCTATATGGATTAACTTATCCAAGCTCTAATATTATCACTCTTTTTAAAAATACGTCACTGTTTCAAACATGCAAACTATGAAATAAAATAAAAGTGTGAAATAAAAGTGAAATCCTGAAAACCTGCATTTGATCTAACTTCCCTCTTTCATTTATTCATCACTAGACTGGTACCTTGAGCAAACTGGTTTAAATATTTACAAGTAACAATTCCTGATATACCACCATTCCACCCTTTGTATGCCCATAAGGAAGCGGTAACATCTCTCAAGAGCTGACATGGCATATCAGAACATACCAGCCCATTGCATTGAGTAATGTCTAGTGAACAGCGTTAAGGGAGTAGACTATCCCACTGCACCTACTAATGTCCAGCAGATAAGGGTAGGTAGACAGCCAGACAGACACTGTTTCTGTGAACAATCAGTTCTTGTAGAAACTTTATTCCACATATATCCCTGGTGAATTAATGAGAACTATTCTCTTCTTTCTGTACAAAAATCCCCTGGTTACTTGGGCTACAAATCTTACTTCTTTTGTAAAAGCTCTTCCAAAAATCTGTTACCTTGCTTACATTCTCATAGCCAAACATATAACCAAGCAAGAAATCACTAGATGAAATGTATTTTTTCTTTGTGAAAGCTAAACATTCCTTTGTGATTTTTAATATCATTATTATTAATAATAATTTTTTTTTTTTTTTTAGTCTGTAAAAATATACTGATTATCTGTAGCTGCCTGTCTTCTGGTCTTTGTTTTCAATGATTTAATAAAGCATGTTAGAGACATGATGCATACATAATATTTCTACTTTTCAACATTTTTATTTTTAGTGTTTTATAATAATTTCTCATTAATCATTGATGGTTAATTAATATCCTAATTGATAATAATTATTTCTAGTTTTTTCTATTTGGAATATTCATGATACAACAAAAATATTGTTATGATCTCTTTCCCATTATGCGAGATAGCAATTTATCTGATTAAATTTAGGAACTGAACCTAAACACATAGAATTAAACAATTTTTTTTCCCTGCTTTCAAAAGCAGAAAGAGAAGTAGTGTTGAAGTTTCAAGAGCAACACTCACAGGTGAGTTTACTTTGTTCAAATGCCGAGGAAGTAGAATGTTTAGGTAGTTACGCTTGTCTTTTCCCTCATCTCCCTGAACTCTTACATGGAAAATGTAACTTCTTTGGGATTGTTTCATAAGCCCCCACACAGCAGTGTATGCTATATTTTACCCATACTCCCCTTCACACTAGTGGATCTGTCATATTTCATGATGATCAGGAATGAATGAATGAATGAGAGAGATTTATGCCAGCTCATAGTTCAATAGTTTCTTGAAAGGAGAATTTTCATTCACCTCTTTAGGAAAAGTCTACACCACACAATCTGAAATACCTCACAGTGTACAACTGAAATGCCTGTGAAAGGATTCAGAATAAACACAGAACCTGGATTTCAGGATTTGGACATAAACTGTGTTAAGAACTTTCCTGAAATTTAGACAGATTTTTTTTTTTTCTGTCTGTGATAGTTTCTGAACACATTGAAAATAAATATTATGAGATTCTATATCTCTGCCTGTCTTATACATACCTTTAAATCTATCCCCAAACAGATAAACCAGATTATAAAAGTACTGCTATGTACATTACAAACACATAGAAAACTATGTAAGACATAAACTGTATTACTGTTTAATGTTATTATATATATACTGTATTAATATATAATATACTGTATTGATGTTATGTAAGACATAAACTGAAATATTTCAAATCCAGCTAATGAATAAAAGGGGTCTGGAAATAAAAGCATAGATGTACTTCAACTGAATACAGAAAATACATCAGCTTGAAAAATTATTTAGTGTAACCAATAATTCACTAAGACTATTAGGTAAGATATTAATAAAAGGCAAAACGGTTCCTACAGTCAAAGAAAAATGCAATACCTTACAAATGCTATACAGGTAACTCTTTCAAACCCAAGCACTTAATGCTTCACTTTCAGATGTGTATTTGTGAGTGGACCTTGATATTAAAAAAAATTTAAACCCTACACATATATGTTTCAGTGAGAGTAAAAGTAGCCAGCATTCCCAAAAGAAGAACAAAATATTATTTAAAAATTATATAATTTAAAAAATTCTAAGCTTTTAAATAGCAAATCATAGATTAATCCAGGCTAATTTTAGGCACTTCTGATTTCACCTCTAGTAAAATCAACCTTTGGCAATACCTCTCTTGTTCTTTGTTGACTAGAAATAGCTAGAAATCATTTGATTCTTTGCTTAGGTACCTTTGATAGGTGCAGTAACTTATCTGATATTAACCCAGCACAAGGGTTTAAAAAGATTAGCTAGTCTAAACTGTTTCATTTACACTAACCCTTCACCATGAATTTTAAAACCGCATACATTTCTAAAAGAGATATTTTCTCTAGCTAGCCTGAATGATTTTTTAGATCTCACTCCTTTATTTTGGTTGTTGAACCATAAGCAAGTTGTTCTAGTTAATGCTATTTGGGTTTACATTTTTGTTAAAAGATGTACCTTAAAAGGTTAATAGAAAGACGGATACTGTTACCTGTTTCAAGGCTTTCAAAGGAAAGTTCCTGTTCTATGACCAGTCATAAGACACTAAAGAAGGTACTTGAAATTCATATATAATTTACATTACATGGGGTAAAAATTCCTATGTGCAGTTTACCTGCAAATAAAAGCTGAATTCATGAGAAAGAAAAGACAAATAAGAAGCCATAAGAAGCCAGTAAGTTCTGAAAAAAATCGATTAAGAAACATCCTTGCTAGGAGTCTTAAAATCATAGAGTCATAGAATAGAACGGGTTGAGTCGGAAGGGGCCTTTAAAGGTCATTACTCCAACTGTCCTGACATTGTCAGGGATGTCTTTCATGGAGTTTGCATCAGCCCATTCCTCAGGGTCTCTCTGGATGGCATCCTTTCTTTCAAGAGTATGAACTGCACAACTGATCTTAATGTCATCTGCAAACTAACTGAGGGTGCATTTAATCCCACCGTCTATGTCATTGCTGAAGATAGCAAATAGTATTGTCCCCAGTAAAGACTTTTGAGGGACACAACTTGTTACTGGTTTCCACTTGGACATTGAGCCATTGACTGTAACTCTTAGGACATGGCTGTCCAGCCAATTCCTTATCCATCTAACAGCCTGTCTGTCAAACCTACACCTCTCCAATTTTGTGGCAAGGGTGCTACGAGGGACTGTATCAAAGCCTTTACACAAGTACAGGCAGATGGCAACAGTAGCTCTTCCCTTGGTCATTAAGGCAGTCACTCCATCATAGAAGGCCATTAGGTTGGTCAGGCATGATTTGCCCTTGATAAAGTCATGTTGGCTGTCTCTAACCACCTCCCTGTCTTCCATATGTTTCAACGTAGCTTCCAAAAGATATGCTTAATGATCCTCCCAGGCAAAGAGGTGAGGCTGACAGGTTATTACTTCCCAGGGTCCTCCCTTCCATCCTTTTTAAAAATGGGTGCAATTTTCCCCTTTTTCCAGTCACTGGGGACTTTGCCTGACTGCCATGACTTTTGGAATATGATGGACAGTGACTGGGCAATTAAATCAGCCAGTTTCCTCGGGACCTTGGGATACATCTCATCGGATCCCATGGGCTTGTGTATATTCATATTCTTCAAGTGGTCTTTAGCTGACCTTTTTCTATGATGGGAGGTAATTTTTTCCCCTCAGGTCCTGCCTTGAAGTTCAGGAACTTGAGACAGGAAACTTGAACAAATTGATATTAGTGTCAGCGTGTCCTTCTAATTCAAGTGCTTTAGCATAGGTGTTGGTGACATTTTAGGTGTCCTAGAACATGGTATCTGGTGTCCAGCTTTTGGTCCAGAAATATATGAGGTTCTCATAAGTCCCATGTCACATCTGCCATCACTATACAGATTTCTTAGCTACCTTGAAGTATCTTAAATGGTGCTAGGCACATACATTAGGGCCCTAATTTGCTTACTTTATTCCACACTTCTGACGTCAACATGAACAAGATTTCTTCTGTGTATATAGTTATTCAGTTCTCAAAATAGGCAGAAGTAACTGAGTTTCTGGTGAACGCACCACTTCATTAACCAGAAAACTCAACTATATCAGCTCTGATTCAAAACATAAGTTTTAGTTATTATGTTAATATAATTCAACACTGGGACTTAACAAAAAGCAAAATCTATTGGTCAAAGATTTGCTCATCATCACTGCATTACTTGCACTGAATACATGGAATACATGTGCAATGAATACAGGACTATAGTATTCACATGGCCAGGCAAACTGAGTATTAATTTTTATTAGGTCTCATTTATGTGAATTATTCCATTAATGTAAAATACCATAAATGGACATAAGTCAATTCTACTATTAGAGTCTCACACTCGTTGATTTGAATGTCAGTTTACAGAACTATACATCAAAGTGAAATCGGATGTGGCCAGGTGTGCAATATACTAAAGGCATGTTAACAACTTTCTTACGTAAAGATCAGTAGGAAGGAAACGGTTATGGAAGAAGTTAAATCCCATTCCATGTGTTTGGGAATTTATAGAGTTGTATTTTTTTTATATTTTAAATATGATATCATTTATTTACCTTCCTCTGTTCTATTAACATTATTACAGCTTATTAGTTGAAATTCTGTATTTATTTGAGTTGATTTTCTATTATAAAATATCAAAATATAGATGTGCAGAAGTTAGACTGCTTTTGAAGCAGCTTTGCATATTCAGTGTCTGAAAGCTCAGAAACTGCTCAAACTCTGAATACAAAGCAAAGATCTCCATTTTGTAAAGGAACTCTCAGGATTTACACTAATGCATTATTGTCATAATGTCTGTTGAACTGACAAGGCCAAAGTCTTACTTCACATGTTTGAAGACTTATCTACGTGTTGCAATTGATTTTCCATATGACTATTTCAAAATATTGGGAAACTGTTAAAAATAGAAAACTCAATTTAAAAAGCCTCACCAGGATCTATCCAGTCATTTACAAATAGCTTGTTACACAAATAATATGATAGAATATAAGCTTGACACTTTACTTTGATAAATGGACAAATTCAAGAAAAGTTAATGAACTGAAACTGTTCTACCATTCTGTAGGGAAATTCAATGAAAATTTTAAAAACGCATTGAACCTGATGAGCAAAATAGTGTGATGATGAACATAATAGTCATGTACAATATCTGGTTTGAAGTGTTACATTAACATGAAAAATAATTAAAACTTGCTTACAAAACTGTTTATATGCATAATTTGCAAGGAATCAGAGTCAATTAGGAATGAAAACTTGAGCTGGTTTTGTTTGTCACACACAGTCTGTCTAATGTAGTGAAAAATCCACCATGAAATACCTCATTCTGCTTCCCCCTCCTCAGACTTCTCTTCAAATGAAAATTTTATTTCATTGTAGACTTTGGGGGAGTTGATTTTTTTTTCGAAATAATTTTCTATGGATTATGTATGGTGGTTATGTTGTACAGCTTTGTTCATGGGAGACAAAAAGCAGATGACAACATTTACTTTTAAACCATCACTGATGTTTCTGAAGCTAAGTAACTTAGTCCAATTAGTTTCCATTTATAACTGTTTCATGTAATCTTTTAAATTTGACTGAAGATAACAGGTAATTACTGTAAATCCAAAGATGTTTCTAGTGACTTGAACATAGAAATTGAATTTACCACTTGTTTCTGAACCATGCAAGGGAACTTTGTTATTAGTTTTGACTCCTCTTAACAATTTGTGCTAAAGTCTGCCAAGTTCCCTGCTAATCCTTCTCATATCTTCAACATTACTTTCAGGAGAAATGTTCAAACTTTTCTTCGCTATGGACTTTTGTGTAATAGTATGCAATTTTGTGCAATAAATACCTCATGGATGCATGAAAGGAGGAAAAGAATACTTTCATTATCAGCCATCAGCCTGATTTCTTTGGAATTGATATGACATTTCTGCATATATGAGCTCTTCCTGAAACAGGAAAGTACTTCCATGTGGTTTTTTGGGTTTGTTTTTTTTATTTTATTTTATTTTTTTTTAACAACCCTGGAATATTCAGAGCTAAAAGGCCTATATTCCTCCCCCTTGCCCCCCTCCCCAAGACATAATCCAGAGCAAAGATATCTGTGCTCAATAGGGCCCTTTCCTCATGGAGTTAGGCTCCTTGAAGTGAAGGGGGGGTCCCTTTGGAGTCTGAGAGCTCAGATGTGTTGTGGGGCTGGTGTTTTCCAGATACACTGCCTGTTGAGGCAAGGGGGAAGAGGGAAGGGGGAGAGGCCAGACACCCAAATCCTTACGTCTCCCTTCAGGAAGATCAATGAACTATGCCATTTTACAGCAAAAGAATATATGGTCCAAGTGAAGACTCAAAGTGTGGAATTAATTTGAGGAAATGTAGATGTTTATGGATATAGATATATAGATATATAGGTGTCCTAAAGTCCTGCTAGAGTCAGGGAAAGAAATAAAACTTCTAAAACATGCTTTATCTCTTTCTCAGTATGGATAAGGCTTACTTAGAGATTAAGACTTCCAAACATAGATGTCCAAATGTGAACTAAATATCTAAGTTCCACATACAGTCAATGAAAAACTTGGTCTTGGCCAAGACATAAATGACTGGTAACATTTGAGATGCTGTAGGATATCTCAGGCATCCAGGACACTCACAAGTGTGACACAGGATCTATGAAAGAACTACAGCCTTCTAAAATGCAGCCAGAGGCCAGGTGGGACACCCCAGGAAACCCAAAATAACACTACATTTAAAAGTTGAGTTCCGTGTTAAGCATCTGTTTAAACTGAGCTGAGACACTTTCTGTTCTCTGTTGACTGTACTGACTAGACCTTTGATGACCATAATCAGAGTTTATACACCCAGTTCACACCCATATGACAGTGTTTAGTGTTAGTTTAAGTTTGGTGTCTTAGTCTACAGTTGAACTGTTCCTCACATCCCAAAATGTCACATGAACCTTAATAGTTCCCATTTCTCCCCACTGACTGTGCAGAAAGCCAAAGCTGACTTGCCTAGCAGGAGGCCTCTGCACTGCAGGTGTGAGGAATTCAGCAGAATAAGTATACTGAAATTCAGCTTCAGAACTTAATGATGAAAAAATCTCAGTAGCCATATCTATTAATCTGATGTACATAATCTGTGATCTATATTTTCAGGAACTTTATCCCTTTTGTCATTATCAGTGCATCATATAGAAAGAAGGGAAAAAAAAAAAAAAAAACCAAAAAATTTAGTATCTGGTTTCTTGGCCTTTGCCCTAATACTGTCAATTTGGCTTGTCGGTTAGTGTCAACTGTGGTTATACTGATCTGTGTGTTTTATGGATTCTACCTAGCTTTAGACTCATTCTACAAACTCAGATATTGCATCAAAGTCCACGGCTTTTAACTTTCAATCACTATTGAATTAAATATTAAAGGTACTTTTCTAAGAATGAGTTGGGCTTAGTTATTTTCATTTTTCTGATTTATTTACTTATTTTTTTTAATTGGACCAGTGTTAGTAAATTGGGCCAAATTTTACCCTGTTTATTGGGGGCATTATTACATAAATTATTCTTTGGTTATTTCATAATTAAGCATTCTATAATATGATGAAAGTAAGTTAGCTGATATTCTTTGCCTTATTCTGATCCTATCTGTGTTGCACTGAATTGAGGATGTTCTCCTGAAGCCAAGAGAGGGACACTCTTGGGGGGCAGGGGGGAGACAAGAAATAATCACAAAACTCCTAATTGTTGTTGTTGTTGTTGTTATTTTACTGGAATATTATTCTACTTCCTGATATAATGTAACATGAAATATTAATACACTGTAAAAACTTTACCAAGCAAATATATATCTGTCTGTGTCCTCATGTTACAACAAACATCACCAAAGATAATAATTTCTGTGTATAATCTGTAGTATTTTTTTTTCTTTTAATAGATTGTGATTTGACAAGGAAAAAACATTTAAATACTCTTTGGCTGCCTTCTTATGTGTGTGTATTCTTTTTTTTAATTGAAAGTTCCATCCTGAGGATGTTATTCATAAGTGTGAAACTCATCACTCTTAACTTTAGCAACATAAAAGTTAAATAGCTTAGTTGTGATTTAGCTCACCCAATCTTAGAAGCTGCAATTCAGTTACAGACTGAGATGTCTAAATTCATATTCTCACAATACAGCTGTTACATTTCAGCCAGGGAACACTTAAGATGCCTTAACATAATCATCCATAACACTTAAGGTATGCTAAAGTATCTTGCTGGGACTCCAGCTGCCAGTCTAGAAAAGAAAATGTGTTAAGCCTGTGCAGGTATCTCAGTACCTTAGGACACCTTAAAGACTGTCTAAGCATGCACAATTCAAATGATACTTAAACTCTTTTTAAAATCCAGTCCCGAATGTCTACTGTGAGTTCAAAAAGGATGGGATTATAGCTGAATGCCATTGGTAATAACTACAGAAATTTACATTAACTAATGTAAATGAACTAATTCAAATGAACTAAAATAAATTAACTAAATACTAACACATTCTAGTAGTTCTAATATAAATATTAGCCCACATGACAGACAAAAATAATTCCTGGGTTTTATTGTTTTAAGTAAACAAAAATTCTCATTGACATATTCCTGTCTGCTTGTCCAGTCGGGCAATGTTGGTCAAAGCCAAAGGCAAGGACATCAAAGGTGGTTACAGATATCTACAGGATATCTGAGAAGGAATTGCACAAGCAAGCCCAAGTGAGCAGGAAGTGAGGGGCAGAACACAGCAACAAAAAATCACAACTTTTAAGCCCATTAATAAATATCTGAGGCAAATGCTGAGCCTACAGCAGATATACTGTGCATACTAAGCAAGAAGAAAATTAAATCCCAGGCTCTAAGTCCAAGTACAAATTGTCTCATGTTCCCATTACTGAGGGCTAGTCCCCTCTGTAGCAATTTTGTCTTCAACAAACTAGTGGAGAACTCCAAAAAAGTGCTAGGTTATGATATAAGTTATTCAGTAGGGCTTCTCCATTATGGATTATCTATTATGGATTATAGCTCCAGTGCTTGAGTTCACTCAGGTTCTGTTTTCGTCAATTTAGCAGGATAGCGGATCCCATTCCAGCCGAAGAGGTATGGGCCACTCAATCCAATGCAAAAGATCTATGTCACACAGTCATGTTTTCTAAATTTTCTCTTTCTTCCACTACTGTTTGACAGTTTGGTCCTGTATGAGGGACTGATTCCTCATTAGTCCAGACAAAGCACAGATTTGCAACTGGCTTCCTTCTTTCTGCAGGAATAATTGTTTTTGAATTTAGTAAACCCCAACATTTGGGAAAAAGTTTTAATTCAGTGAAAACTACAGAAACCTATCTGTGCACGGGATTTAGTCTAAGAAAACATATATTCTGATGAAAGTCATGTGTTGAGAACTTCCATTTGCTTTCTGAATCATTCTAGATATTATTAAGGTTCAATTAATACCAGTACTATCAACTCTTCCATAGCAATTATCGTAAATTTAGTACTAAATGTCTTTATCACAAGCTTGTTGTTTCATAATCAGAAATTTATTGCTTTCAAATAACCAACTGCACTGATAAAATCCATGTAAATGAACCTTATTGCAACACTGTTGGACCAGTACTTTGCTAATGGTGTAACAGCAGTAAACAGAACTGATCCTTTAAATGTGCAACCTATTTTTAAACCTTATTAGCAAAATTTGTTCTTCACTTTTATTTCATTCCTAATTTCAGCCATACAATGTAATAGACATGCTCAGGTACAATACAGAATGAGGCTAAGAATCCTTACACTTATTATTCAGATGGAACTTATGAATACTACAAATTTATTCAGAGCACAAATGGGCCTAATTTAATATACAACTCTGCAACTGAGCTAATAAGTTTGGGCAGACAGCAATTTATGAATCTGTAGTAAGAACCCCTTCCTTCTCAGCTTAATTTCAATATTGCCTTATTATAAGGCCCAAGTCAATAATCTAGTCATTATCTTAAATATACCTTCTTATTTAGTTAGTTCCAGAGGACTGTTGTCTTATACTAAAATTTTACTTGGTTAAGATCATCTTTCACTAATAGCAGCATAGTCATAAAAAGACCTTTCAAAAACATGAGTGCTTCCTGTTCCCAATGACACCTTTAACCAATGCCAGTAACATCTTTCACTCTGCCATTCAGACCTGCAGTTCTTCTTCCTGAATAATTTCAGAAAATCTGCAGGGGCTAGCATCTGTATTTAGTGCATTCCTCTTGTTCGTTCTTACAATGATAATATTTTGTTTCTGCATCATGTTCTTACATACAAAAGTATGTATATCTAAAATAAAGCACAAAAAAAGACAAAATTTAAATTAAAAAAAAAAAAAAGCCAGAGAGAGGGAGAAAATATGTTTGCATGTTTCTCTCCTTATAAGATATATGCATCTTAATTTACTATAGGAATGAAGAAAATAGAAAACCTTCTAAACATGAAAGGTATTATCATTATTTTTACTGCTATTAATATTATTATTCTCTGCCACACATAATGTCATAGGGAAGAACACAATTTCTGATAGGTATCTAAGATTATTGCAAAAGTAAAAATGCACTCAAATATTTATAAATTTATTTCTATTTCAGTAGCTTAGAGGTATCCATCGACCTAGCTTTTTGAAGAATGTTTCCAGGAAAGGATCATCTTTTCATTCACACACTTACTTTTCAACTACTACAAACTTCACCACATACCAGAGAAATAGTACTATGCTTACATTTTGAGTAGATCCTCTTTATCAATATTTTTTTACCAACTAAAATAGAGAAAATACCACAACAAAGACACCTGATACAATAGCTTTGATAACCACATTGGCCAGTTTTGACATGTTTGCTTCCCAAACGGTAACAGTGAAAAAAATCTTATACTATTTTCATTCTCTCCATTTGTACCCAATCTAAGTGCTGACATTCTCTATAAAAGTCAGTATTGTTTGCAGAGTGCCCAGTACACAATACTGCCAACTTTGTTGTGCCATATTTATTATGGGCAACTTGATACATCCACTTACAATATGACTAATAGTCTCTGGGGCCTAGCCACATATTTTACATCCTGTGCTTAAATCTTTCCTACCATCTGTCTTTCTTTTAAGATATCTCATGTGAATAAGTTGTTACTGTGTGTCCATAATTAAATTACATTTTTCCCTTTTCAATCCTCCTGTGAAAGACCACTTACAGTTTGGCACTTTCTTTTCATAAAACAGATTTTTTCTGAAACATTCTCTACTGTATTTTCTCATCCATTGCAAGCATTTATCTCTCATTGTGATCATCTTAATGACTTCAATAATGACTACAACCCTGAAGTACTGTATTCCTCATTTATGTTTCAAGCTTGACCCAAGAACTAGCTATTTACTATTATGGTAGCAGCAGTAACTGTCAGGATTTTTTTGTTGTTACATTTTTGTTTCCTGACCCTTCTGTTACTTTATGTTGTTTCTATTACTGTTATTATGTACTATAGCAATTTCTAAAAGCATCAGCTGAAATAGGAGTCCCATACAAAAGCTACCGTTAGGATACAATCGCCCAGTTCAAGAGCTGGCAATTTGAAAAGACAAAAATAAAATCCAAGTTCGGGTGATGTTAGAACAGATGGGAAAAGTGTGTGGGATGCATGTGACCTAATTGATACCCTCTAAAAATTAACAGTCATCCTTTCAAAATTAATTGTCATGTCTCAGCTAACTATCTCTGATATAATTTATTTTGTATAATTTTAAGGGGTTGATTTAGTTCTCATGTGCATTTAATTGTCTGCAGTGCATGTGTATATAACTGAGCTACATTTAGGATTCAACTCCTTTGCCCGTTTATAGACATGCAGTGCCATTTGTGGTATTTTAAAGTATCTTGCCTGAGCACCAGGTGACCATATGTCCTACAAGCCTTGAGTCTTTTTTGTCAGCACCATGCAGATACCAAGGTAATTCAAATTACTTATGTAGAACAAGTGAACCAAGCCACCAGCCTCTCCGTGTAGATCCAGAGTTCAATGCAGTTGTTACCACATGGGTGTCTACTCCTATTTCAGATACCCTAATCTATCCCACCTAGGCTCAAGCTGCCACTTCAGAAATATATGATTGTACCCTAGTCCTTATCTACCAGCCTCATACACATCTCAGATACTCCAGGACACCTCCTAAGGAGCAGCTCATACAAGCCGGTGAAGCTAGGTGAAACAAATACCACCTACACTCTAGGTTACATAGTGATCCAGAAAATGAGTCACATTCCCTAATTTTCTTCCACCAGACTACACTGCTCCTTATTTTCTTCATAGCTGCTCTGCATTATATTTTTCACTGCTCTCCAAAGTTTTCATTGCTGTTCTCCAGCCCATCTTTATTATTTCAATTCTCATTTAAAGGAAAAAAGAACCCTTAACTTCCCGATCTTTTGTTTTCCTCAAGTCACATTTTAATGCACCTCGTTGGCTAAACTTCCCACTTGCAAGAGATTTGCAGATGATTCAGGAATGATAAAGTAACACAAACCAGGCATGAGAACCCATGCTTTAGACATGCTTTAAGATCAAAGCTTGAGGGGTCTGTCTGAACAATCATGACATCAATAAAGGTCATGAATAGCTAAGGGAATTTGTTCCACTGGCTTAGAAGCTATCTAAGATGCATCAATCTTGCTATCTAACAGAGAGAGAGAATGAAGGAAAAGGAGTTCTGATGTCACCAATATTTCTATGGGGCAAATGCTGGAGCACTTTGTGCCATCGATACCGCTAAAACAAAGGCACTTAAAGCAGTCATTCACTTAAAGTCAGCTCAGTGTCTTCTACAATGGGTTGTTTCTGTGCATTCTTTCCTCTGTTATGAATTCTCAGTCTTAGCCTTCAAGTGCTTGATGCAGGAGACTGCTGTTTCCATCAGGGGAATTTCTGCTGACTTTGTTCCTCTCTCGCATAACTGAAGAATGCATTTAAGAAGTATACATAGAAATTGATTGAGAAAATGTAGCTGGTAAATGGAACCATTCAGCATGACAATATGTTAATTGACCTAGTAATTAGTCTTGGAGAACCAATACTGATGGATCTTATTTATGTTTATCCACCTATAAGATATTGTTGGAAAAGTTTCTGAAACACTCAGACTATTATGTGAATATCAGCTTCTGTTACAAGTTAACCTATTGGAGTACTGGTGCTAAACATAATCATAACGAATGCAATGTAATTTAACACAGTACTTGCAATACTTTTTGGTCCACATTTTTCCAGTGCTAATAGTCCTCTGTCTGGGAAAAGCTGACAACATTGAAAAATATTCTTGAGATTTTGATTGGCAGTGTCCATACCCCTAATACATTACACACTTTAAACAGATTATATAAATATCTGGGTGATCTTAGGGCAACTATAGCTTACCAACACAAACCATTAATTCTTCACTTTCTGACTTGTTCCCAAATACCAAAAAAATGTAATAATGTAGCAGCCAGCTTAGAAGTCCTGCTCATTGCCTGGAAATTTCTGTACTATAAATCACAAAGAATTCACACAAATTTGAACTGCACAAACATATGGAATAAGATTCAGCCACAGAAATTGTCCTACTTCATGTATACACCTACAAAAACTTTTCTAAATACAAAAGGATCTACCTGCTGAAGTCCATAATAATCTAAGAATGCTCACTTTCGATCACACATAAATAAAAATGTAGCCAAACCTGCTCTGACTGATCCAAATAGTATAAACAACGATACTAAACTCTTGAACAAAATCCTGCCCTGTTTTGCAACTGAACAAGCCACAGACAAAAATACAAAGAGGTTACCCCTTTACTAAGAGTCACTTGTCTTTGGAAGACTTTCATATTTGGGAGACCTACAAAAGTTCTCATGGGTAATGAGAGTTAGAGATTACTCTGTGGGGCAGGAGGAGCATTTTGCAACTTCTTGCTGCCCTAACTTTCACCTTTATGAGTTTTGCCACCCGGTTAAGGATGTGTGAAATGTTCACCTTTTGTTGTTAATGGCTGTTCTACCCGAATGAAGACCAGTACACAAAGCCTTTTTTCCTCTATCAGATAAGATCTGACCCTGCTTTTGCATTAAAAAAAAAAAAAAAAAAAAAAAAAAAAAAGTTTACATCCTCTTACTCTGCTTGCAGATCTGAAACACTGTATTTTCAATTCAACTGCACTAAAGTCATAAAATAACCTGGCACAACCAATAAATTTAGTAAAGCAATACAGTAACACATTCCTGTGCAGTTTCAACAGCACACTTCTGCTCAAAATGATACATACCACCTGTGGGTGTAAATTTAAAGTTTTATCAGGTTGCTTCTAAAGTTCCATTCAGTCTTCTGCAATGGCATGCAAGAGGCTACCATGCATACAGGCATATATTTCTATGGCAACAGTTTATATTCTAGGCTATTCTTATTTGAAGTTTTTGCAGGAAAAAAAATACAACTTTTTTTTTTTTTTTTTAAAGCAACTAAACAAGTTATCTGTTCCTTTCCTGTCTGTCCTTTCTGAAAAACAGAAATCTCTTTACTATGATGATCAATACAGGATAAGAAATAACTTAATGTGATGTATATGTCTGATGTTACAATATTCTTCTTAAGTTAGCAGGAAAAAATGCACGTTTTGACACAACATTGATATTATATAAGCTTTCAATGTTAGAACTATTATCACAATAGTTAAGCTCTATCAAAATGAATAACATTTAATATTTTTTGTTATTGTTGTTAACACTGCACAGCTAAACATATTTAAGATATTTGCACTACACTTTCCTTCACTACATCCTCAATCATCCCTTTTCTTTCTCTTATCAATCTCTTTGGTTGAATGTATTGTTTTGATAAAAATAACCTTGGAAGTGCTAAACATGCAAATAAGATAAACATTGTAATTAAAAGCCTGGTAATTATTATATCATCTTGGAGAGTTCGGTGATCTATGTGTCTTAAGGGTGAGTGTCTGCAAGATGGAAGAAAGAATCATGTGAATGTTAGAAAATGACATAGAAAGAGAAAGGGTCATTTTTTTATTTTTCCCCAACCTCAGCTTAGAAACAGGTGATAAATGCTTGAACTGACTTGAATTGGATATTTGAACTGACATTTTTATTTAAGTGTGCCAATGAACTAGCACTTTGAGGGAAGGAAATGACCAAAGTTACAAGTTTATGCTACTTCTTAATGATGACATCAAAATGATATATTTAGCATTATATTCTCTGGAATGCATGCATGTCTGATCTGTCAGTGATTTGACATCTGTAATTCACTATATATTTTATCTTTACTTCTCTAACAGTGCTTGTAACATAACTATGATTTTTTAGCATGGGATGTATCCTTAATGCTCTCAGTTCTTCAGTTTCATCTCCACAATACCGTGGAGAAGGCAGCACGACTTAGGTAGTCATCTAGGGGTGCACTGGCTTATTCTTAAATGTTTTGGGGTTGTTTTTTTTTTTTTTTTTTTTTTACTATTCCTAACCTAAAGTTGATGGCCTCCTGAGGACAGAAGTACTGGCTCACATGTAAATGCATTTTTTTTCTTCTGAATCCGGCAGATTGCACAACGCACAATGGCAAACTAGTGCCTCTACTGCCATCACTTTGTTTTACACAGAATGTCCTGGTAGAACAATCAGTCTAACAAAGAAGTGAGGGAGAATAAAGAAGGGCCCTCAAGATAGGACCGGTTGGTATAGTTAATCAGGACATCCCGTTTTCAGAGCTACACAGCCAAACCTCAAGCTATTTTCTAGGAGACTGCAGACCTTTCCACAGTGATAAGGGATTCTGGAGGAATGAGCTATTCCGCATGTTTAATACTTCATGAACACTCAGGATCAGGCTTCTGCCTCGTTTTTGAGAGTGTATCCGTTGCAATGTGTGTGTCAGTATGTCTGTTTTCTCCTCGCATATCCCAAAGGTGGGAACTTTCTATAAAGCAAACGGAATCAGTATTTGAAGTTTAGCAAGTCCCTTACGGTGTTTTATTCTTTAAAAGGATTCTCTGCCTGGAGAAAGCCAGAAGCAACGTGACTGAAATTCTCTATATCTCCACTGGGACTCGAGCTGTGAGCTACAAGTGATTTGCAGGGGCGTTCGCCTTTACAGGTTTTACTGGGTTTAGGGGCACTTTTCTTTACAGGAAGGGGATCCAGTGCGAGCTGCCCTGAAGTCCAACTGCAGCGCTGCGCCGTGTGTTTCTTCAGTGTTTAATATCAAAGGGTGCAGCTACCCAGAGCAGGGATGGGAAAGTCCCCTCGCTAATTAGTTTTCCCACTCGCAGCAGCAGCTGCTGGAGCCCCGCAGCCGGCAGCGGCCCCGCCTCGCCGCCAGCCCGGCAAGCTGCCTGCCGGCCGGGGGTGCTGACCGGTGAAATCCGGCTCCGGCTTAATGAGAGCCAGCGAGGCAGAGTCAATTAAATCAAATTCCCTCTAACATCCCTAATATATCTGCAGTGTGCAGCAGAGGCGGCGGCGGCAGCGAGAGTCACAGTATTAATAAAGGGATTCACTGTCTTAGTATAAAAAATACAATAAAAGAAAAGGAGGCGAGGCAGAGAGAAGGAGGCAGGAAAGTTCTGTGTATTATTTATATTGGGGAAGGGGTGAGACAAGGGTGTTTGTGGCTCTGCGTGTGAATGAATGAGAAAAGGGAGGGAGGAAGGGAGGGAAAGAGAGAGAGAGAGGGAGAGAAACACACACAGAAAGCACTGAAAGGAGGCTCTGTCCCCTAAACCCAAATCACCCACTTGCAAGAACTGATGCTGGAAAAATTGTAAGGACCCGGAGTTGAAAACATTTTCACTTTAATACTGAAAAAATATGCCATTATAAAATCCTCAAATAGAATTAGTAAGTTTCACTTGCTTCCTCAGTTCTGGTTTCCTCAAGTTATAGTAAGATTTACAACAGCACAGAATTTTCTACCATTAAACTTTGCAGCCTAAGCACTAGAGTGACATTAATTGGTCATGCTTAACTGCCTTGGATTTTTTTTTTTTTTTTAATGTTTACACTGTTACCATAATAGAAATCAAGGGTACTAATTTTTACATTCAGATGGAAAGGCAATACTGAATATGTATATTGAAAAAGAGAGAAAAAACAAAAGCCCTCCCCCCAACCCCGAGAAACGAAACACAATCCACCATCAACAAAGCAAAATCTCTCCCAGCAAAGTAATTCCCGCCTCAAAAGCAAAAGAGAAAGGGAAAAAAAAGAAAGAAAGAAAAAAAAAATCCAATGAGAATATTCATGCAACTATGCCTTAAATAAAACCTTTACAATTTTTTTCCACGGTAAAAGTACGATGTCTACTGCCTATTGATCACACAAAAATGGCGAAATGGCACTTTTTATTATTATACTGTATTTCGTATATAGAAGGTTTGATACGAAGGGACTTATCAGGTAAGAGGGATGATGGTGTGAACTAGACGCTGCTTCCAGTCGGGGGCTGGAGCGTCCCTGGGGTGCGTTGTATCCATGCGAGCCATGCAGCACTTTTTTTTTTTTTTTTTTTTTTTTTTTTTTTTTTTTTTTTTTCCCCTGTCCATTTCTCTGTTTCGGAGTCGGAGTCATTTATTTACATTACATTCATGCCTTCGTGCAACTTTCCACTCCTGCTTTGCTGTCAGGAGGAGACCGACACCAGCCTTTCCTCCGCTCTTCCCTCAGCCTTTCCGGCCCTCTGCCCGGCCTCTCGGAGACGGGTCGGTCCACAAGTGAAGAGGGCAAAAAAGCAAAATAAACCCCAACACAACAGAACAAAAGCCCAACACAACCGGGAGCCGTGCTTCGTCCTGCTGCAGCCGCAGCAAGCGGGTCCTCGCTTGTCCGCTGCTGCCCCGGCAGTGCGCGGGGGATGCGCCCACCGCGCTGGCTGCGCGGAGCTGTGGGGAGGCGCCCCCGCTCCGGGCTCCCCCCGCTGCGCCCTGGGCCTCGGTGCTTGCTCTGGGGGTCGTGAGGAGGGGCGTGCGTGCGTGCGTGCGTGTGTTCTGCTTCTCACACAAGGTAGCCGAGGTGCAGAGCGGTCCCCAGGCGCCGTTCGCCGCCCCACCGGCCGCAGCGCGCAGGGCCGGCCCCGGGCGGTGGCCGCCCCCGCCCCACCCGCCGCCTCAGTCCGACAGGGAGTGGGAGCCGCAGTCGTAAACCCTGTGGGCCCCGTCGGCGCTGTAGGGCCCGTTGTGCCAGTAGGACGAGTCGCAGACCGTCTGCAAGGAGTTGATTTCGGATGCAGAGGAGTTGGCATCCCTCCTCTTGGACCGCTTTCTGTTCCTCAGGATGAACACCAGCATGCCAACAACCGTGAATGCAGAGGTCACAAAAACCAGCAGGAGCCCTGGCACCAGCACCGAAATAGAGACCCTGCTGGTCTCCAAGTAGGAGTTGGAGTGAGTACCTGTCTCTGTCAACCCGGTGCTGTTTTTGTTAGTAGAAGTTAATGTGGGCGAGATTTTTAACTGAGGGCAAATCACATCGTTGGAGAGAGACTCGAAATCCTCCTTGAAGAAATCTTCAGGGGACTCGCACCTCAGGTCACTCATAATCACCTTGGGGCGCAGCATCTCTGCCCACTGTTTGAAAGGCACGATAGGGCAAGTACAGTCCCATGGGTTCCCATGCAGGTCAATCTGGGTGATGGAGGTGAGCTGGTCCAACACCCCCGCCACTGGGAGGTACATGAAATAGTTGTTGTGTATGCTCAGCTTGGAGAGTGAGACCCCAGCGAACACGTCTACGGGGAGAGACCTCAGCAGGTTGTTGTTGAGGATGAGGACTCTCAGTTTGGGCATTGCATTGAAGGTGCCAGGCATGATCAACTGGATCCCATTAAACTCCACGTTCAGATACTCCAGGTTTTGCAGCCCAGTGAATTTCTCCCGGGACAGGGTGTCTAAATAGTTGCTATCCATGTAGAGCCATCGGAGTTCAAAGAGGTTCTTGAAGGTGTTGTTCTCAACAGTGGCAATGTTGTTGTTGCCCAGATCAAGTAAATTAAGTTTCCGGTAATCCAGAAAGTGGGATTTCCTGATGGTGTGTATTTTGTTGTCTCTTAGAAACAGCTCCTGTACGTTGGAAGGCTTGGGCTTCAAATCCACCAAGCTGCTCACATTCCTGTCATTGCAATTAACCTTTAAACCCGAGCCAGGGATCTGATCACAGCTGCAGATCTGTGGGCAGGACATGGTAGCAGGGAGCTTGCTCTTCGCACTAACTGTTGACACAGCAGCAGTGGGTCTGGTCTTGATTTGCCAGTTGACAGGAATCTTTGTACCTCCATTTGGAGCAGATCCTGGTGTGGCAGGGTCTTCTTTGCCATGTATTTTAAAGGGGGTTGGAATGGGACCAGGATCGCAGGTTTCTTCTTCGGCAGGGGGAGCAGCTAGGCTAGAATCCACTCTGTTCTTTTTGCACAGCTCTTGCTCTGTGGTCTCATTTAAATCTTTGCCCTGCAACCTAGTGGGAGCCTCACAAATCACTCTGCCGATCAAAGCATTTTTGGGTATGTTTTCCAGCCATTCCTTCAACGACAGCAGATCGCAAGTGCAGTCCCAGGGGTTATCCTCTAGCAGGATTTCAGCAATGCCTGGGATCTGCTCCAGGACCTCCTCATAAGGCAAGGTTTTAAGACGGTTTCCCCGGAGGTCGAGGTGGGTGATCGGCACATACTGAAACACGTTGGGGGGCAAGGTGCTGATGAGATTGTCGTTTAAAATCAGAACCTCTAGCTTGTTTAAGTCCCTAAATGCTCCCGGGTCAATATCCCGCAATAGATTAAAATCTGCCTGAAGGTATTCCAGATCGTCCAGCCCCAGGAAAGTCTGCTTCCTGAAGGATTTGATCTTGTTGTTGTTTATGTGCAAGCGTTTCACCAGCTGCAGCCCAAGGAAAGCCCCAGGAACAATCTCATGCAAACCGTTGTTTTCCATGTGCAAACTGACTGCATTGTAAAAGTTAGCAAACTCATTAGGGAACAGTCGAGTCAGGGAATTGCCATGCAGGAATAAATGGTAAAACTGGGAAGTTGGGGCGGTGAAATGTTGCAGGCTGGTAAATCCCTTTTTCTCACAGTCTACGTGCAAATCCCCTTCTATCTCGTTGCAGGCACAGATCTTCTCTTTGCAAACGTCCCCTGTAACGTTTCCAGCAGCGAAACAAAGAGACGTCTCCAGCAACAGAATCCAAAGCAGCATTTTTAAACCGAGCAATTCATTCCCGATCTCATCACAAAGTAACAGCAACCATCCTTCTCACACGGAAAGCAATTCCAGTTCATTCAATACATTAAATGTCCGAACCGCCACCAAAGGGGGAGAGAAAAAAATATGTGGGGAGGGGGAGCAGGGAGGGTCGGCGGAGCGGGGGGGACACGCTTTCTTTTCTCTTCTCTCCCTCTCTCTCTCCCCCCCCGCCCCCCCCGTACAACTGCAACAGCTCAGATTCCAGTCAATATCCACAAACTATCGAGGCACGTACTGCAAGGCACGCAAAAAAAAAAAAAAAAAAAAAAAAAAAAAAAAAAAAAAAGTAGAAGGAAAAAAAATCCCCCTCCTTGGTCGCCCTCCCTAACGCCTCCCGGGCAGCTAAGTGGAGGTCTGCCGGCCAGGCTGGCTCACCGGCACGGGAACGGTGCTGCTAGCCACCGGCCGCCGCTGCATGTCAGAAAGGCGCGGGCGGGCGGCGCTGCGCTGGCCGCGGAGGCTGCCGCTGTGCGCGGCTCCGCGCCGGACTGACCTTGCCGCGCGGCCGCGGAGCCGCGCTCCTCGCCCGCCGCCCGCCGGGCGCTGTCCAGCGCCTCGGTGCTGAAAGCGCGCCCAGCCTAGGCGCTGCCGGCCGAGCCGCCGGCGCTGCGCGGCGCCTGCCCCCGCTGCGGTGCGCGGCTGCCCATGCCCGCCGCCGGCCCGAGCCTGCCGCGGGGCCGGGGCCGCCCGCCCGCCCGCCCGCGCCGCGCCCTGCCGCCCGCGCTGCCTCCCCTGCTCGCTCGCTCGCTCTTCTTTTTCCTTCCGCTGCTGCCGAGCCGCACGCTCGCACACACTCACATGCACGCAGAGGGAGAGTTGCTAAGAGGCTCAGCTCGTTTCAACCTGGTGCACTCTGAAAGATCTGACACCCTCTGCTGAGCTGCAGTGGCAAAAATCCATCTGCTGAGGGAATGCTGGAGAAAAAAAAAATCAATCCACGTACAGGGCAAGCGTTAAAAACGTTGGCATTAAAAGCTGTCGATCTATTTAGATGCTTTCTCCTAAATGGATTGTTTAATTTATTTCTTTTATTTTAAGATGGAAAGTTTAGCATTCTCCTCCTCCCGACCAGTTCCTTATTGCCCTCGTTCACACACACTCACATCTGTACAAGCAGGCGAGGAAGGTGTGCTTGCCTTATTGAATTTCCCAATGGCTTGAACAGAATTACTGTCAGGGTGTCAAGCGAGTAGCAATTTGAGGTAATTATTCTGCACGCCATTTTTATCGTTGCTTTAAAATGCGTTTCTTCCTCCCCTGCAGTCTATAGTGTTTCATGCCAGATTTGGTCTCTTGCTGGCGTTCTCTATGCAGTGTTGAACTGTGGATTATTGCATTATAAATATATATTTTCTTATAACTTACATGATCACAGAGAAGAAGGGGGGGTAGGGAGGAGGGGATTGCTGCACTGTTAGCGATTCATGCTACCTGTTCCCACAGAGTATAGTGTCTCCCTTAAGGAGGGGAGGGCTGAAACTGACAGTTGTGCATCTTGACGTTCTTATCTGTACATAAAAATCTAGAGATGCACGTATGTACATCCACAGATATTTCTCTAGAGATGCTCCTAATGTCCCCGCTCTGGAAATACAATGTCTGCTTCCCTCGAACTCCCACCCCACCCCCGCCGCCCTTTCCAGCTCTCACCCTTCTGACAAAAGAGATTACACAGCGGAAAAATCGGTGCCTGGCCTTAAAGAAAGGAGCCAAGCATACAAAAGTTTCTGCATCATTTGGACGGGTTTCAGACGCCTACGGGGGAAGAACCAGTTGCACCTCTGGTGGTGCAAGTGGAAACCCGCGTTTCCCCCTGCCTTGTCAAATTGCGCTGAGGGGGAGGTGGAGGAGGAAGAGGAGGAGGAGGTGGAGGAGGAGAAGGAGGAGGTGGAGGAGGCGGTGGGGGAGGAGGAGGAGAAGGAGGAGGAGGAGGGGGGGGAGGAGGCGGGGGAGGGAGAGACAGCCCGGTCGCCGGGTGCCTCCTGCAGCCCAGGGCTGTACCTCTCCCGTTCGGCGCCGCTGGTGAACTTTGCGGCACGATGGCAGGGGGGGGTGTAACGGCAGGAGTGGGCTGGAGGAGGGTTATTTACAGGAAAAGCCAGGGAGCCATATGGAGCCTGCACCCCCTGGTCCCGGCGGCATGCTAATTTGGTCAAAGCTTTTCCGTGGCCGCCTCTTGCAAGTAAATTAGACATCCTGCCGACAATGACCTTATCAAATTAATGTAATTATAACACAGACAAGTTAGAATAGTTACCATAGCCATTTTGGGTCCCCAGGATGAAGACTTGGCCTTTCGGTTCGTTATGGTGTGCAGGGACTACAGAAGGAAGGGGAAGAGAAGGGAGGAAATGGGACAGGAGGAGGAAATGAAACAGACAAAAAGAGAAAAATCCTGGCCCTGAAAATCTGCCCAATAAATACAAATGGGCCAAAAGAGATAAAATACCACTGAGACAGAAAGTACCACAAGACATATATTAGTGGTTTCATTAGGAAAAAAAAAAAAAAAAAAAAAAAAAAAAAGGTAAGGAAACTTGGCGCCACATTGAGGTGCGTTAATTAATTTTTCCCTACAGTTTCTTTGACTTTGTCTTTTGGTGATGTTGGGGGTGGAAGGTGCTAAGCTGGCTGGAAATTTCTGTGGATAAAAAATTCCAGTCTTGAAGTGCAAGGGGAGCCAGAGGCAGGGAAGTCCCCAGGAAACTGAGTGGAGGGAAGAGGGAGAGGCAGGGGAAAGGGCAAGAGTCAGGGTAGGGGCTGCAGTAGAGGATGCACTCATGGGATATCAGCAACAGTGACAAGATCACCATGAGCAAAGTCCTGGGGGATGAAAGGCTGAAAATCTGGAGCCTGGTGAACACTCACCAAGATGTGGGGCAGGAGGACTAAAGAACTTGTTCTCCTCTCACCTTAGAATAAAGCTTCTGAGCATCTTTAACTTCATGTTATTAGAATTGCTCAGGCACCGTAAAAACAATCAGAATGCAACCAGAGGACCTGAACATTATCAAGATATTAAATAAATAAGTACAAATCAAACAACAGGAAGGAGACAATGACCTGTTGTCAGAGCATGAAGGACAAATTTCCTGCTTTTTCCAAGGGATCTTCGGAGAGGTGGGAACTAGTGGAAGCCATCCGGCACCCTAGAATTTCAAAGTGGAAAAATCTTCCAGAAGACGTAAGGATGTTTATGGGTGCTATGTAACTTATGAAAGAGTATTTAGATAAGGAACTCATTGTGTTCAGCTGTATACTTTGGAGCTATATATAGAGATTCATGTCTCATATATATGATATATGTTTTAAAAACAAGCATAATCTATTTTGGTATCTGAAGTTTTGGTTCTGTAAATTGAGTAATACAGGAAAGCTGCATCAGGGTCAGGAAATTATCTATCATTACTCAGCACCATAATCCTAAATTTCTAGATTTCCTCATCTTCTTGAATGAAGTTTGGAAACACGTATCTTAGGAGAAAAGGTCTGCTTCTAAGTGTTTTAAGGAAACACTCCTGGATCAGGTTGGTCAGGATCTTTCTGTCTGAAATGTTTTGCTCTTTTACTTAGAGAGTGGTAAAGTGAGAGATCATGCAGCACTGAAGTGCCAATGAATCTGAGTCTTTAAAGTTCAGAATATGCATCCCAGTTTACAATCCATACACAGGCAGACTAACCAGAGCTCGCATTATCCCCTCAACATTATCCAGAAGATCAGATAGGAGAAAGAGCACCCAAGTCTATTTCCCTTGACTCCTTTCCTTATCTGATGTTTTTTTTACCTTGCCTTTGCTTCTGCAGCTTCTAGAAGCCTAAGACAGTGAGCTTCCTACTTGTATCTTCTGGGTGTAAAGTCTCACAGTTAACCTAACATGAGTATAATGACTTGGGTATCAGAGTTGCCTTTTGAATAGGCATGGTTTTACTCCTAATATGGAAAATGCCTTGAAATAGGAAAAGGTACTTTTACATTTTCCCACCTGTTAATCACCCATCTCCCTGTTGCTATGGCTATGTAAGTAACACCAGTTAAGGGTGTGTTTGTGCTATATCAAAACATGTGAAAAAGCTAGTTACCTTGCCTAACACTGTAGAACTTGCAGAGCAGAACTTAGAGAATCTGCAAAGTTTCTACAGAACAAAAATTTATTACTGTAGATACCCTGCTTTCAATGCTTGTGCTATGTAGTGTAAAAATTGGCTTCATTATTTCTGTGGGAGGTATAATCACAATAAAGACGTCCTACACTGTAGACATGATGCTGTGTGTGGATATACACACACACTCATGTGCATACATATGTGTATAAACATCTTTGTGTGTATGTGCACTAGAAATTATGGTGGAGTCAGCAAATAGAAAAGTTATAAAATCATTATTTTATTTGAAGTTATGGTTTTATTCAGGCTTTGACTGTGCTAGCAGTGGAAGTTACCACAGGTGCCTCTATATGTTGATGCAGCTCCTGCAGACACTATGTTTCCCGAAGTATACAATGACTTTAAACCAGTTCAGATTATCAGGTTTTAAGAAAAGGTAGGAGGGGTTAAATTATTACAAGGATCTCCTCCCAGAATTTTCTGTCTCAGTGTGTTTCACAGGCTGGTCTTAGAACTACTGGACTTCTACCTAAATTGCATTTAGGCCTAACAAGGTTTCCAAAACTAGATACGATATTTTCTTCTTCATTTTCATGAGGGCAGTGACGTGTGAGCATGTTCCAAGTCTCCCTGTGATATGTTCACCAGATGGAGTTCTGCAAAATGAAGCAGTGGCGCATGATGATGATTAAAAAAAAAAAAAAGAAAGAAAGAAAAAAAAAAGAAAGAAAAGAAAGTTAGAGAAGTGGTTTGCATACTTCTATCTAGTGAGTAGGAGACTGACTTGGGATGAGAAAATAAAAATTCTCTATCTTTTGCGGTGTAAGAGCCAGCCCACATGTTCCTCTTTCTTGGCTCATACCCTCAACCACCAGGCTACCAGCCCTCTTGCTGCAGCTGTTCCACTTTACAAGAAAAATAATTCTGAGATCCCTTGAACCAGAGAAAGCCAGTAAGGGAGCATGAGTTACAGCATCCACCAGGGTGTGCAGAGCCCTGGGAGGACTTGTTTGCATTGTGCTTTTGTATGAGACTGAGTTTGACCTAACAGACTTTACACACCAGATGTTTAGACTGTGGAGCCAGTAGCAAATCCCATAGATATTCTTCGCCAGTGTACATATTCATCAGACCTTACAATAATTTTGTGTTGGAAACATTGGTCCAAATAGGTCACAGGGTTAGCCTTAAAAGCTTCAAACACTGTCAGAAAAGTGAATAGGAGTCACAGACGTGGACAGATTTTGCATCCAGCCTGGGTGTAGTCTGCTCTAAAAGGCATGCAGTCATTTCATTTTGAAATTCTGATGATGTGGAAGCAAGAGGTGTATTTAGTGAGTAGGCCAGGCCAAGGTCCTGAACAGAATTTCTTATTTAAACTATACATATCAATCTGAGTTTCTGACCCAGTTTCCACTGTGATTGCTTGCATTGAAATCATTGAAATACCTGAGCAGTTCTTAAGACAGGACTGAGCCCCAGAACTACCATCCTTACTGGTGACAGTATCCAGAATAGCTGTTTGGTGAAGGACTGAAGTCACAAAGACATTTATATTGTATCTTTCTCTCTCTGTTCCTTTCATTTTTTTTTATTTTTTTTTTTTTCATTTCTGCCCCCACCTCTCCCACCCACACCCCACAGCTTATAGTCTCCATCATAGTCTTCTGGAGTGGCCTGCTTTAAAATGAAAAGAGTACTGCAGGAACAGACTTAAGCCCCTTCCAACTTAGCAGTGAATTGACTTTATGTCTCCACTGGGAAAGTATATTCTGCCCACTATGCTGTTGCTTAAAAGGAAAGAAATAAGGAGCTGAGTCACCCATCTCCTTTTATTCTTCTCATCCCAAAACTCATATACACTCATACAGACTCTCCCTCTCCCTCTCCCTCTCCTTCTCCCTCCCTCTCCCTCCCTCCCTCCCTGTTTGCTACAACAGAAGTGGGCTATCTGTTTTCAGGGGAGAATTTAAAGTTGTGGAGCGCAGATGGAGGAAGATGGTTTTGCTGCAGGCCTGACCCCAGAACGTGAACTGAGATTCCACTGCAGCATTTCACTGAAACAGTCTCTGAGCTGCATCTTTGATGCTCTCAGTCCTGATGTAGAGGCCTGATTTCTGCCTTTCCAGGTGCAGTATGTGAGATGGTTAGTTGCCTGACTCAGGGACTGGGCTTTCCTTCCAGGCTTCTCTTCCTAAGTTTGCATTGCAGTGTTCAGCACTGCAGCAATGAAGGACACAGATTTTTTCCTTCTTTTTCTTTCCTTTTTTTTTTTTTTTTTTTTTTTTTTTTTTTTTCATTTGTACTAAAAGACATAAATTTAGGCCAGGGAAAATATTACTGCCACTGTGAAAAATATTTGTTCATTTGGTCAGCTATAGCAAGGAAAATACCAGGAAAATGCTATATCCCTTAATAAGAAGTGACAGCATTTGCACCATATTCTAACCTCAGCACAATTATTTTTTTTAACAGATTCTAGTGTTACCGTTTTAAGTACATGTTACAAAAATTGTGAACATCCTGCAAGACTTGACTTCCATGTACTGTGATTAATATGCAATATAGTACTGCAGTTTTACTAATATGACCTTTTTATAGTTTGATTGCTTGCTAATTTTATTCTTTCCTGAAACATGTCACTTTTCTGACTGGAAACAAAGCAAAAGGTTGAAGTAGCTGGTCACTCTGCAACATATTTAATTGGCTGAGATAGTTTACTAAAGTGTATTCATGCAATTTAACGTTAGTTAAAAATTACTTTCATCCTATTATGAAGACTCGTATGTCATGACAGGAAGAGCATAACTTAAGTAATTCAAAGCACTGTGTCATTTAGACCTACACAAGGCATTAAAAAGTATCTTTCTCAAAAAAAAAAAAAAAAAAGAAAAAAAAGTGTCCAAACTTCAATCTATTGTTTACACAAGTAATCCCACTGAATCACATCAGCTTGAATAATAGATCTATAATGTGTTTTCAATAATTAATTCTTTTCTTAACCATTTTCATGGGACAGTCTCAGAGCAACATAAGGATCATTTACATGGACAAAAGTAGATAAGGGTTTATGTATCTGCTCTAACTATAATGTATTTCTGTTTAATAATGGAGAGGGAAACACTTCTTAGAGCACAGAACACACCACCGAGGCAAAGACCTGCTTCCACCAACAGTTTTCTGAGGTGACTCTGGACAATTTTCTCTTTCCCGTGCCTCAGTTTCCTAGTCTGAGAAAGTGGAAGGAATTATACAGCCCAAAGGTGCTTTGAAATCTGTGATGAACAAACATTGTGACTGAGGTAATCATCACCATTATTCAGAGGTACAATACAAAAAGTCAAATCTTATCTAAGAATAGTAACCAGTTCTTCCTTTTTTAATCAGCCCACCTCAGAGGCTTTTACAATGGAATACGGTATAATTTTATTTGCTCAACAGATTGGAAAACAGAAGCATCGACCTTGGGAAGGTCACATGTCAAGCCGTTGATAGTGCTAGAAATAGACCAAAGTCTCAGAAGGCTCAGCCCTGCCTCCTACCCCAGTATTTTAGAGATGCAGAACTACAGATTTATAGAAATAAGCCTGTTCCAAAAGAAAAGCTAAAGACTTTCTGCCTCCTTTTCCTCCTCTCTCAGACTTGATTTTATGCATCAAAGGTTTCATATGCCAGTCATTTTCTTCCTGGAGGCCTAATGTAGTTATGTGTGTGGCAGCAATACCAAGCCTTGGTTTGCTTATTAATTCACATCTTAATTCACTGTAATTGAATTATTTTAACTGGGAAAAAAGAATGCTTTCTTCCCTCAGTCTTTTCCTGATTCAGACTTCAGACTTCAAAAACAAAGGGATTTCAGAGACAAATACTAAACCATTTGAAACACGAAGTACCTTTCACTTAATAAACATTTCAGAAAAAAAAAAAAAAAAAAAACCTAAAGTCCCTGTTTAACCATGAGAACTGTGAAGAAGTGGTTTTGTTTTCAGGAAGTCTATCAGTTCCTTTTTTCTGTTACAAAACAAAATGAAACCAAAACCAACTAACCTGGTAAAGATGTAAACCAAATTAATAAACTTCAGTACAGTTTAAAATAGAAAACCCAAACAAACCATTTGGGCTGATTAAAATGTGAAATGTTTCATTCTGGTTTTGTTAATTTTGTTTTTTAATGGACACCTAAGCACATTTTGAGATAGAAAATCAGAATGGAATACCGGGAAATCAGAATTTGATATCTTTCACAATTATTTGCTTTAGCTTCTTTTTTTTCCCAAATTGTACATTGTCAAAATTATTTTTCCTTTCTTTTGATTAAATTTAATTGAAATTTTCTGATGGAAAATTTCTGAAAAGCTTTTTGAAGCTATTCATTAAAAAAAGCATCCAGTGGTGTTTGCACATTAAAAGGAGAATTTCTGGGCATCAGCAAACAGTGGGAAGACTGAATAGATGAAACATTATTAACAATAGAATGATACCTTCTTCCTATTTATGCAGTGCCTAGAAAACATACTCTGTGACCAATCCCACATGACTTTTCATTTTTAATTAAATAACATTTTAGAGACATAAGGGAGAAGAGGTTGGTGACCTGATTAATCATTGTGCTACTCGATTTTACATCACAGCATCCCAAATGATTTCAAATATATTTTTCTGATGTAAAGCTAGAGTATTGCAGTGGTGACTCAGGATGTAGTTTGCTGGTTTTTTCTCCGTTGCCAAAGCTGATCTGAGAAATTCCTTATTGCCTTCCCTAGTCTCCAGCCACTAATTTTAACTTCTTGAGGCTTTTTATTTAACCAAGTTCATTTTATCGATCCAGTTCATATTGCAGTCTACAAACAATTTTGTCCTTCCTGAGTTGATGAGAGGATCAAATCAGCATTGCTGTTGAGGTGGCTAAGGAATGATTCCTATACCTAGGGGGGATGGATACATAACTGAAGTCCAGGACTCAGCCCTCACAAAACTCTAGCTTGGATGAATCCAGACCTTATTATCTTTAAATTATTATGTAAAATATACAGAATCTAAAATGTAATTTCACATGAGACTGGCAAATAAGTATGTGTGTGTGTGCAGATATAGCTGTATGTATCTATCGGGGAGTTGGATGTGACTGCGGTGGCAGTATTTAAAAGACAGAAATCAGGCCAGCATCAAAGTACTGTTTTACTAGACTGGCATTCATTAACAGCACACATTTCCAGTGGTAAGTTTTTACACATTATTAATTATAATTACTGCATATTCAAATGGTTGTTAAGAACCATCTCATACATTAGCTGGGTGTATTCAATACCACAGAACCGATGCTGTGTAGTCAGCAGGGATGTCTGCAGTCAGGTTTGAGGATCAATTTTGAGATCTCTTTGATGAGGTAAGCTGTGGCCAAAAAGTCATCTTTATTCCTTTTTTTCTTATGTAGCCATGGCATTTTTAAGATACTTAAAACCTCCCCAAAGAAAGGGTGAATCTCATCTGCTTCCAATACTTATCATCTTATTTCCAGGAGCAGGACTTGTTCATTTTCCCAGGCATGTTTCCTGCCTGTTCTCCATCCACTGTTTGTATCTTGCAGAGTTTATGCCTTGTATGTGGTTTTTATTGTACCTTGTTTGTGCAATTGTATCACAAAAGTCTCCTTTTGCCTCTTCCATTTACATAGTAACTTTACATGTACAGGTAGCTGTGTTCAAGTGCTCAGACATTGTTGCTGGTTATGTCATTAGTAGCATCACAAAATGTACCATCTCACAAAGAGCTATAGTGTTGCTGATTAGTCATTTTAGTGTACATATGTTTAGATTCCAGGCAAACTAATATCAAATATGCCCTCCTCATTCTGTTTTGACTTTATGGGTGCAATAGGCCTCTGCTTTGTCAGCAAGACTTCTATTTAAGCAACAAAAATATTTACTTCATAGGCTACTCCATAAGCTACATAGATATTTAAAATTCATGTGTCATAACTTCTACAGAAGTTACTTGGAAATAGTTGACTTCAGATGTGCTTTTAATAGTTGGCATAAGAGTCAGACCATTGTTTATTAAGATGGCTTGTGTTCTTTATCTCCTTTGGATTTAAGTTCCTTGTTTACTCTCACATACAAGGGCTTCTCTGGCATGTTCCCAGTTGGAGAGGTTGATGAAAATCAGGACAGTTTACCATGGGATTGAAATAATGTTGACTTTTACTGTTTTACCTTCTTTGACATGAATATTTATTTGCATTCTAGAGTTTTAGTATTGATAACTAGAAACAAAATATAATTTCATAAGCTGTAGACCAAGTCTGTATTATATGGTCCTGCATGTGATCTGGGATTTGTGTGCTTGTCTCTCAGACAGATTTGTTTGGTGCACAGAGCTCAGCATTTGCACTACAGAACCACACAACCAACCCTCAGTCGAATTGACAGACATCATAAACACACTATGGTGCACACAGGCAAAGCAGTTTATGTTACCAGAGATTTGATGATTCTGTACGAAAGTACTTCTTCCATTCTTGGACCAAGAGAAATTAAATGGTCTAACCCTCCCGTGAAGGCAGTACAGAATTGCCATAGTCCAAATATACCCCTCCAGCAGTGGGAATGCTACAATTCTTATTTTTATTGTGTCTGCTTGTGAGTAGCACCACTAAACTATAGTAGCACTGCCTTGTCTATGGGTAGAGTAACAGATCGTTAAAGGACTCCAGCGCCACAAGTGGGAAACACCTGGAGAAGGTCACACAAAGTCAGTGCTGAAGAACGCACTTCACTTCTCTCTGACACTCTTACTCATTTTTCTTCCCTGTAACACTCATCATGAAAGTTCAAGTCATTCAGGACTTATGCAATAACTTCTGTACTTTTACTCTAACCATGGAAGGTGAACTACAGGTAAAGTGAAAAAAAACCCCAAAGCAAAAAAGACATCAGCTGAAGATGTAAGGCTTTTTGTTGGAGGACTCAGAGTAACAGTCCCCTTTTTTGGTGGATTTCTCAAAACCTAAAATGATTAAAGAGTAGGTAAAATTTCTCTGCAAAATTGATATTTATTTTTTTTAGGTCACTGCTGGAATATAAAAAAATACTGATTTTTTGATTAAATCATTTTCATTTTTTTCTTAATTAATATGGTTTCTCACCTTTTTGTGTGTGTGAGGAAAGTGGGAAGAGATTAAAAAACATTTTGGGTTTAATTTTGAATGATTTAAAATACCTTGCTGCTTTTAAACGCAGTTTTTGAAAGTGAAACTGAAGCAAGTCTATGATGGAATACTTCAGTAGCCTGGTGACAGCTTTAGCTTTTAGCATCTGGTCTGAGATACCCACCTAGGCATCCTTACAGTCAATGGAGATAAATTAGCCATTCAGCTTGTACTAAAACACACACAAAAAAGCAGAATAGATTGTGTTGGGAAAGCATTACTTATGACACTTCATAATAAAGACCCTTACTGTTTACATTAATTTACACTAAAACTAACTTTTAGATGATTAATTCTAGATGTGGCTAATCCCATTCAAGGGGTTGACTCTGACAACAAGGGGACATTTATAAGAAATAATATTTCATTGAAAAAATATAAACATTTTTTTAAAAATTAAAGTTTGTTTTACTCATTTTTTGAACAGAATGAACTGTTGAAATGATTTAGTTCATTAGCGTATTTCAAGAATATCTAAACAGAATGTTGTCATCTAGATGTAGTCAGATATTCAGTATAAAAACAGAAAATTAATTTTCAAAACAGAATAAGCAGCAGAAAAGTAATCAAGTTATGTCTTCAAAGAATGTTACATTGTTATTTCTTACCTTTCAATATTACAATGAGCTGTTCATTTATTTTCCCTTTTACATCTCTACTAACATATCACAGAGAAATGAGGAGTGAAAGTGCTATGTCGATGGCTGTCATAAAAGCTGAATTTTATTCATTATATATATATCAGTACCTTTATTGTTCTGAATCTTGACTCATTAAAAAAAGCTAGGCTTGGGAAGAAATTGTTCCAATTGTTATAAAAACTCCATGAATTTATGATTTTATGTGAATACTTAGGAATATTTTCTTCCACACACTATTTATTACAAATATCTTGAATATTATCTACTTTGTAAGTTAGCATCATCTTGTTGCTGTCAAGGAAATCAACCTCTTTGAAGATCTCAATGTTATGACAAAGCAACATTTAAATTCAGGCACTCTTCAGAGTCAATAGTAAAATAGTAATGGTTAAACAAAACAAACAAAAAAAAGAAGAAATTATATCTTAATGGCATTGCTGTTGCTAGGAGATTCCAGATACTGTTTATGAGATGAAAGTGCCCCTTTTTTTTTTTCATTAAAAAATTGATTAAGGAATAAATAAACAACTAAAATGTCAACCTTTTAGTAAATATCTGTAGAAGCTTCAAACATATAATCTGATTAAGCAGCAACAACAACAAAAAATCTTGAAAGAAAATTGATCACACAAAGGACAGGGGACAAAAAGTAGGCTGTGCTTGCAGTTGTTCCTTTAACCTGCCAGGCTGCACCTTCCCAGTGCTGCAAACAACCGCCTTAATTAATATTGGTCACTGTGAGAAATGGGACATAGGGTTAGACGGACAATTTGTCCAATATAGTACAATGTTTATTACGGTCTTCTGTTTAGCCTGTGTGTAATTCAGAACTATAATTAATTTAGCTATCACCACCTAGCTCAGTGGATATAATGGGATTTTGTTATAACTTAGAAGCTGTCAAGGTTTCACAAAGAAGCTAAAAGGCAAAACATTGCTCAAGAAGACCTCCATGGCAAGCTTCAAGTTTTTCCACAAAAAGGCTAGAAATTCTCAACTTTTTAAAATGTGTTCTTAAATGTAATATAATAAGATATCACAATGAGATTAATAGTGAAACTATTTTAATGTAAACTTTTATTTTCCAAATGTCCAGTCCAACTTAGTGTTAAAAAATATCAGCCTAATAATTTCAGTTTGGTAAAGGTGTAAAAAACTGAAACCAAAGATCTGTTACAAAACCATGTTAGGTCATCATAGTTACAGACACCTCCACCGCTTACTTACATGAATGTTCCAGAACTTGGAGAATCTTAAAAATAGCCCATAAAAATTAAAAAAAGTTAAAAATTAAATTTTGTTAAAAAATAAAAATTATTATTGTCAGGTGCCTTTGCTCCAAACTTTGGCACTTGCATCTGTTAGAATGAAAAGCAGAGAACAAACAAGCAAGCTTGACTGCTCCTGCAGGTTACAGATAGTTGAGGAAGAGCTGAGAATTTTTATGATTCACTCATACATGCTCATAGCCGTACCATTAAATCAGGGGAAGATATGTGATGTTTATTTTACTGACATTTGTAAAGTGTTTTGTGATCTTTGTATCTAGTTTAGGGCAATAATATGTATTTTAATGATACAGCACATAGGCAGTCTTAGGACTCTCTGAACAAGCTGTCTTGATATCAAAAACATCACAAGTGCACTGCTGCTAAAAGTTTAAACCTGGTAACCTTGCCAAGCCATTGTGCTTCTGGAAACATACACACCCACAGATTTTATATGCCATATGTCCTTTTACAGATGCAGATTCTGTAAGTGGAAAGAACAACTCCAGTTTAAGCAGCATTGTTGTTTCTTGTAACTGTTTACAAGTCTTCAAAATTTGGTGGGTTTTTTTTAGGGTGTGTGTGTGGTGTGCGTTGGGTTGGGGTCAGGGGGCGGTACTTTTGTAACATATTAATATAAATGCTGATCCTAAAAGACCCAAAAGACTGTCTACAAATTCCAGTGAATTCTTTGTAAAATGGAGGAACTTAGTACTTTGCAGGATCAAACCAACACAGAACTATATGTGGTTGTTTGCATTTTTTTAGAATTTCTGCACAATGTGAAGAGGCTTGCAGGACTTTTTTGAATTGGTGATACCATGTACAGTTCAGTCAGGAGTTTGAAAATTAAATCGAGAATAATTGCTAAACCTGTACTTTTCTGAGAAATGCACAATATATTTTGATCTTTATGTGTTTGGTTCATAAATTTTTAGTTCAATATCTGTTTTCTGAACATCTGGTACTGTATTTGAGAAACTGGTGTTGGCCTACACTGTTTTATTTTTGGATTTCAGATATAAAAGTAATATATTCTAATATTGTTTAGACATGTGCCTTGTCCTATAATCCAAAGATAAACAAGTTGAAACAAAGATGGAAAATACTGCAAAATGTCTTCTTCACTTTCTCTCTTTATTCATTTAGCATAACTGAAAGCTAAACTGATACTGATAGTATGAAAAATGAACTAAAAATTAAATTACAGGGGTGAGTCTTTGGCTGGGTGGGCAGGAATTATTTTGAATGACATTCTTCTGCTTGTTGTGTCCTGTCTGTTAAGAAGACAAAGTGAGAAGGTATGTGATAGAAACAAAGTGAGAAAGAAGAGAAGACAGAGAGAAGGAGGAAGGGAGGGAAGGAAGGAAGGGAGGAAGGGAAACCAAAACAACAGCGATATCAAAAATAACTGTCTTTTAGGACAGGTATACTAATCTAATGAAATTTTAAATAAATGAATTGTGTTGCTCACCCATATGTAAAGCAACTGAGGAATAGTTTAGGCAGTAGAGTCTTTAGGTGAAAAATTGGATTGACAAATGGAATAATACTAGAAAAAACTAGTCTTCTGCCTATATTAATCTGTTGATTTCTTTGGTTGTTTGCTTTTCTCTTTTTGAGTTTGTTTTGGTTTTTTTTCCACATATATAAATACACTGTATTCTATATTCACTGCCTTGGATAATATGTGTGTGTGTGTATATATATATAAAAATAAATAAATGTGTAGAAGTAATGTATTTTCAAATGACTTCTTAGTACCAATGTTGTCTGGGAATAATGTAAGTAATGACATGTAAGTCATGACAATACGTATTTGCTAGCAATATAAGAATCCTGTCTGTTTATCTATGTAGAAAGCCTGTCTTCCTCTCAGTTTTATAACAGATGTATAAAAACTTTGATGCTTGTGGTTAAAATAAATATACAAATCACAAAGCTGAACATTATTTTACCAGATATAATCAGAACAACTTTGCAATTATCTATAAACAAGTTAACAAAGGTTTATCACTTGCAAGAAACAAGTGGTATACCACATCTTAACATTATCAAGCTAGAATTTAAAATTACTTTGAATTTTGTTTAACATTTTGCAGCCCAGTGACATCCTGCAGACTTGGTCTTTATGATGAAGATGACTTTGGTGTAAGGAGATCCCATTCCCTTTCATGGTAGTGGATATCCCTGTACAAGTAAGAGGCATCTTACCGCTTACTTTGGTCCAGATCAGGAAGACAGCAAATGGCTTTAAGACTCAGGGGTTGGATGTGCATTGAAAGCCATGACCTAACCTAAAAAGCCTAAAAAGGGAAAATTACTGAACTAGAACAGAACAGCAGAGAAATGTATTCAGCCTGAAAGAACATGGCAAAGATTTTTTCCTTTTTAAAAATCTTTCTTTTTTTTTTTTTTGTTAAACTTGTCTGAACCAGATGACTTGTTTAATAATGTTCAATTTAGAAAAGGACCTTGCTTTAAACTGTAATAAAATCAATCCTAAGAAATTAGAGGTGCTTTAGAATCTTTTATGTACATTGTACAAGGAAAACCCGGTTGTGTTTTTAGGTTTTGAAAAATTAAAGGTCCCATCACAAAAATATTAACTAATTTTGATACACTAAATATAGGATTTGCACTAAAGACATTTAGGAGTCACTCAAGTGGGAAAGTTAAAAAACCCCAAACATTCATCTGTGAAAGTTGGTTTTAATCAAGAGGGCTGGGTTTTATTTTTGTGGTGGTCTAAATATCTAGTCTGCATTATTTTCAGTACAATATTCTGTATATCTTGTTGGATTCAAGATATAAATGAAGGTGGATTAATGAATGAGGGAAGGATCTTGTCACAGTGAAACAAATAAAGTTTTCCTATCTGAGGAAGAAAGCAACCCCGCACAGCAAGTCACCTCATTCTCTTTTGTATCAAATCATACATATAGCTATGCTTATGTTTGTATGTATGTATTTGTATACATATATATATACATTCAAGCAGCTTATACATGTAAACTCATAGGAGTTAAAAATGTCATGCAAATATATATAGGCTAATAAAATACAATAGCAAAAATAATAGTCCCTCAACTCCTCCTTAGGCTAAACCCTAATCGTCCAAAAGACTGTAATTTCTATAGGGAGATAAAATGGACATCAGTTCTATCACCATTGAATTTTAATGGAGGCAGGTCTTCCTTGCTTTGCTTAGAAGTAAATACATGAGGTTAATTCCTGGCATGTGAGGGACTTAAGGCTATCTCGTTTTTTTTTTCCTGGCAGTTTGATTCAGTTGCAAAAATATAAAAGACAATATAGACAATCATAAGAGCTAAGCCAGTCCAAAGTAAGCTTATTTTTCAATGATTCCTTAACAGTCACTACCCTTACTATTGGTAAGTCCAACAAATGGCAGCAACATTTAATCTGCAGTAATGAACAGATAGATAAGACATATGGTGGTCATGCTTGATGTTCGATCTTCATGGCAACACATAATCATTGGATGCTTACACACTGGATGTTTTAGATCTTCATCTTCAAAATACTCTGTCTGGGTATGAGCCATCTTAACTAAAATAGCACACCTCTGCCAAGCAAGTTGCACCAAAACCAGAAATAGTCAGGGCTGATTCAGGTTAATGATGATACTTCTGCAGTTAAATCTGTTCATATGCAGACTGTACATTCCCACACTCTCTGCCCTCTAAGGTATAAAGGAAACTACATAGAGGAAAGGAGTTTTCTGCTTTCAGACCCTAATATTTTCAGCACAGACCCCATCAGATTGTTTTGTGCTGGCTTCTGAGTCATGAGAGGGGGAATGCCCCTATTTGTCTCTGTGTTGTATTAACATTCAAGTGTTACCTGTGTGTTGTGTTAACGTTCCAGTGCAAATAAAGCTATTTCAAGTCAATGGACTTGATTCAACAATGGAGTGCTCTAGTTTTAGGTGACTCTAAGGAATGTAGCTGGATTGATTTCAGTGTACTGCAGTGGTTAGCTGAGATCGATATTGGCAACAGTAGTTGTAAGAAGGCAATATCCACAAATGATTTTCTTCACTGGCTAGTGCTGAACACAGACACATCTACTCCCAACTTCTACCAACTACCCACACAGACAGTATTGAATTTTTTTGTAGGACTGTGGCAAATGTTGCTCAGTAAAATTGTACAAGTACAAAAAGAGTTTTCCAGGTGATCTTTACCTGAAACATTGAAACGATAATTTACTATTATATTGTAAGAATTGACTGCATTACTGTAACTGAGGGTAACGCTTGGCTCTTCAGTTTCCAAAATAACCAGAGCCTACTTTGTCTTTTCATTTAATAATTGCTGAGAATTAAATAAAATTTTCAATTATTTTTAATTAACAGTCCACTCCACATAATAGTCTCTTCAAAATAATTGAAAGAAATGGCCTTTAAAAGGTCCTACTCTTCTAATGTAGTGAAAATTAAAAAAGGTGTTTAGCTGAAAAAATTAAAAATATAGCAGAATAGATGATGAAAATTTAGGCCTGCAACAGCGATACAGATACTCATCATTGTTGCCTCTTAATGCTATCTTCTCTAATTACCTCTGTGGATTCTTAAATGTATTTGTTTTGGGTTCCTTTCCCTTCTGCTTCCTGGATTAGAGGAATTTTGATTGTTTTTGCTAAGCTGATTCTTACAGTTCCTCATGGGCTGCTGATTAGTAGCACTCTGCAGAAGGCATTTTTGCAGCTGTAATCCAGAATGCTTGAGAAAAAGGAAACAGAATTAATAAAATATTGTTATTAATTTTAAAAAGTAATTAAAGGATCAAAGGTAGCAAATAAAAACTTTGTAATACTAGAAAATAATGTGTCATATCATATAATGCAGAGATATATTTTTTATTATTAATAATAAATAAAATGCTGGGGCGCTTGGTCCTTGGGGCTGCTAAACTCCACTGCAGGAAAGATGAACCAAAGCACTGGCACTTGGCCTCATTTTTTCAGTTATAAATTGCCCTGATTGCAGGCATTGGTGGAGCTGAAGAGATGTAGTGAAGCAAGATCTTATTGCCACTGTTTCCCAGGCCTGCCTGAACAGAAAATTTGCCTGTCAGAAAACGAGCTGCACAACTGCAGCTACATCAATGCATGACTTTTCAAAGTATACAGGACCTCAGTGTCACTTCAGCAGCTGTTCAGATTTGCTGTGTGATCTCATTCTCTGCAGTTTCATACTAATCAAAGGCATTCAGTACCTGGCAGGATTAGCTCCCATGTTTTTTGTGCCAATGAGGAAGGTAAGATATTACAACAGGAAAAGAAGGAAAAGAATAGGAAGGACATTACTGTTAAAAGGGAAGGCAGGGAAGGCTTATGATGTGTATGATAGCCATTTTTAGTAGTTTCATTTGGTTTTGCTTACTTTGGGTGCTTGGGGCTTGCACTCACAAGAAAGCATCCATGATGAAAGTCAGATAACATTGCTTCCAGAAGTCCCCTGGAAATGTCACAGCCAGAAGCTCAGTGTGTTATGACTAGATCTGTTTAGGAAAGAAAATGTCAAAGAGGCTTCCGTGAGAAAATGCCAATTTAACAACAAAATTAATTAACTCATAATTTTGATTCAGGTGGTATTTAATTCAGAGAAAATAGAAAGGTGTTTGAGGAGGAGACTTCTGAAACTTAAAATCCTAGTTTGATATTTCACAATGAAAATTTAAATATTCATTCCAAAATTATTTTACTTCCAGTTGTGGATAGAAACACACACACAAATGAAAAGAATACAAAAGATTACAAATGCAAAAAAACTTTCTGACTTGTTTCGGAAATGAAATATTAAAAATGTTGGGTTTTTTTATCCTGAGCTGAGATTATTTAAATAAATATATACTTTGTTTTCATGAGATAGGCAACCAGTTTTGGCTATTACTTAGGCTGGTTCAATGCTTTTGCTTGTACCAAGAATATCCCCTTTTCTCTTAGTGTTCAGCATCATCTACTGAAGTGTCAAATCTGCTCTGATCTGCTATTTAAGTTTCAGCAAACCTTTTGATGCTGAATTGTTGTCCTTTCTCAGGGTTGATAGTGAATTATTCGTCAAGTAGTCTTTATGTTCAGTAGGCCCAGTGTTTGCTGAAGCACGTGGACCTAATCACGTATCTTGAGCTTCAGATCTGTTTTGCTGCACTTGTACACAAGGCCAAATAATACACCACTGATTACTGTAGTGCTTTTTGGAGGATTAAAAGACCCTCTGATAGCCCAGCGCAGCCATTAAATTTTAACCCTCGTTCTGATTAAACATACCTGAAACCAGGAACCAGAAGAGAGACACAAGTCAGTATGCTGTGCTACATGGTATTTGATGAACAACCAGATGACCCTCTAGACTATTCTGTTCAGCAGTAGAAATAAAAAGAGAAGTCCTAAAGGGAAGACTTGCATGGATGGCAGTTCAGGTCCTAAACACACATACAGAGCAGTATAACACACAGTTACTGTGATTGCTCTGTTAATGGCAGATGCCACAGTTAGTCATAAGTCTTTGCCAGTGGAGAGTTTTCCAGTTTATGAAAGGTTAGAGTTTCCAAGATTCTCTGAAAGCCGGCAAAACCACTTTAGTATCCTTGGGAGACCCAATATAAGCGGGGGATTGATCCTCTTTTTCAGCACAAAAAATAATCCGATATCCAGAAGATACCCATAGACACAGGCACATGGGCACGTATAAATCAGGAATTTCCTGAAAGTGTACAACAAACCTGCCCTAGTCAACTAACAAAAAATATTTTATTTTAGAAAGTTTTGGATCATAACCTTTCTGTACTCCCTTAGTGTTTAGTGTTTGATCTTCAATTAGAAAGAAAACTGTATGGTGTCAGAGCTATGGATAAAAAAAATAGATATCTGTACCTATGAATGAAAAAGCGTAGGCACATTTGCCATTTTTGCCTATTCATAACTGTTATGACTCTTCTCCAAGTTTTCTAACCTTTTTATGTTAAAGAAAAAAACACCTCTGGTAAACATGTAAGCATGTTAACAGCTTTTCTTACAAGTGTATTCTGTATGATGCTCATTGTATGTAGGACTGAATAAAAGACACTATTGTTCCATGCTGTCACTTCAGTAGAACCTGAAGTACATTACTTGCTTTAATTACAAGAGTTGAGGTTGCAAGATTGAAAATTATTTTTGTTTTGGTTTTTGTTTTCTTCTTGTAATCTGTAAAGACTTTAACACATCTGACTTTTGTGAAATACTAGCTAATAATAGGGACTTGTTCTTGCCATATGCAGGGAGATAAGCCTTTCATAATATTTATCCAGAATGGCATACACAAATACACATTTTCCATTTCTTTCTGGACCTGCTGAACCAGAGATTAAGGACTCAGTACACCTAATGTGTGTCATTTTCCTCCCCATGTACTATAGTAAGATTTGCAAAATGGAGTAAATAACAGACTGGGACCATGTTGCTAGGTAACATAGCATCTATGCATATATCTGTTTCCTGTAGGATTGTGATCTAGCCCTCTTCTCCCTTCTTGGAAAGGGTGATGAGTGCCAAAATAGTCATCCAATATAATTCAACATTTTGTAGGTGTTTTTCAGGGGGGATATTTGTATTGTAAATCCAAAGGTATTCTGTATAGAACTCACCTCTAAGTGTTTAATTATACTTTCTTCTGTATACTTTTTTACATGCTAGTGTGTGGATGCATTTGCTTTATCTCATATGCATTGCAATGTATAGTTGTACAGCAAAATAAGTTTAAAAAAGTTAAGAAAATGCAAAGAAAATATTATTCACAAATTTAAAGTTAAAAAGCCTTAGCTTTCTGTGCAAACTCTAACAAGCAGACCTATAAAACATCCACTCATCAATGCAAGCATTGGAGGAGGGTTGAGGGAATAAAGATATTCCTTCTTATTAGCAAGTTACTGATGTGTAAAGTATGCAATCCGATCAAAATTAAGCTGGGGATTTTTTATTAAAAAGTAGAGTGAGAAGGTAGGTAGAAAACAAGCAGAGATTAATCAAATGAGTCGGAGGAGTATTTACTTCCCCTAGGATGCTAATGAAAACCTAAATATAGATATCATACTACCTGGTGAGGCTGAAGTAAAGAAATGTGCAGATCATTTTAATAAAACTATTTATCTATCTAGTGCATCCTTATGTTTTCATTTTCCTGTGGTGACAACTACTATGTCAGGTAGATTTCAAGAAGGACATTTGACATTGTCATTAGCAAGGCTACTTCGCATAATATAGGCCACAGAACAGTAACTGTGATGCTCCAGCTTATAGCTCCAATTCTGTCTAGCAAAGCATACTCAGCTTAACCTTGGCAAGAGGAAAACAGAGAAAAAGTAAAGTCCCAAGATGAATTATATGGTTAAGACTTCTGACTGCTATCACTGTACATATCATCCACAAATCTCAGCCTAAGGCAGTGCCAGGAGCCTTGGAAAAAAGTTTGCATTCTGTAAGAAGAAATAGGATAGCAATACACATAATTCTCCTGGCTGTAAATACATTTCTTATACTTATCAATTAAGATATGTGTATCAACATAATATCAGCTTGGCCTACCTAAGCTCAGTCCAGAATTCTTAATAAGAGATAGATGATGTTAGCAAGGAAGGAAGGAAGAAAGGAATTTTGTTTTCTTTCAGGATTTGAGAGCCCTTTTTTTTGGCTATTTATACTTTTCACTCCCTCCTTTAGGTTGGACAGGAATAATCAAGTTCTTTTTCCTCTCAGGTTCCATAATGGATAATTTTCTTCTTCCTTTCTCCTTTTTGTTTAACCTCCCTCAAAAATCAGAAATCTGGCTTGCAGTCTTGACCATTGACCTTCGTGGGAAAAAAAAGAAAAGAAAGCACTGGAAGGTGAAAGGAGATTTATTACTTCTCACAAATAGAACATTTGCTAATGAAAACAAAGAAATGCTTTCATTAGCAGGATTTACCTTTCTTTCCATTTCTCCTTTTCTTTCCCTATTTCCTCACACTGTTCTCTTTGGCCTGAAGACTACAACTGCAAAAAATGAAACAGCAAATAAACCCTCTCCAACAAAGATTCTGTCCTCTCTTAAAACACCTTAATCCCATTGGTACCATCACTGCTCTGAAACCTTCCACTGAAGACTGTGTAACAACACCACCTCAAAAAATCCTCTGCTAAGTGTTCATCTTTTCCACAGAGAAATTCTAATGCACAGGTTAACCTGAAGTCCGTTCTATTCATTTGCTTTTCACTTTATGAGAGTGAAAGGGTATCCAATAGGGGTCATAGTCTGAACAGGAGGAAGAATCTGAGAACTTCACACTTATGTGTGGTTATGCTTATGGCATCTCTTAATGTTTTTGTTCATGTATTTAATAAAAACCACTGCACATATTTTAGGCTAGTCAGATTTCATAATATCTTTTTTTTTCTCCTGAAAACCACACAATTTGAAATTTCAGACAAAGCATTAAGCAAACAGAAAAGCAGTCAGAAAGATATAACTTTTTTTAATATGATGAGAAGCAACTAATCTGTTATCAGTTTACCTGACAATTATTTTGAAAGCCAGCAAATTGTTCCATATGAATAACAAAGTCAAAACTTTATCTTTTTTACACCAGGCAATTTATTTATTGATTTATATATGCATAACATTAATGTCTTACTTCTTCAAATAATATGAAAGTCTTTTAAGAAATATGTTGTGTAGCCCTTCAAAAGTAAATTCAAAAGAACACAGCATATACCAAGATTTATCTCACACCTGTACACCTTTAAAAATATGTTTTGGTTATTATTCTCCATGCTTACATAAAACAGCATCAGGAGAGTTATGTAATAACACTTAATTTTTCAAGTGTTAGGTAAACAAAAAAAAAAAAAAAAGAAGAGGAGAGAGAACTAACCTTGCAATAGATATTCAAATAATCCCCTACACAGTTAAATTTTAAGAACTGAATAACCATGTATCATTTTAAATTACTTACTAGTTTGTGTAATGCCTGAAAACAAAGCTTCACAAGTGTCTTTAAAAACAATCCTTTTAAAACCGAAACTGCTTTCCTTTCCTTCTAAACAGAACACACATCTTTCATAGAAAATTAAAACATTTACATCATACAGAGCAACAGGCAGATTTGAAATACAAAGTACAATTCATATTCAAGGTTAGTTTGTGACTGAATGTTGGAAATTATTCCACAGATAAACCTAAAATGTATGACTAATAACATTGCAGTCCATGTTTCCTCTGAAAATGGTCTGTGCTTATTGCTCAGCATGAAACATAGCATTATTTTTTCCTCATATGCATTTGACAAAAGCATATAATGTAAACAATTTTTCCATCGTATCTATTTCAGATTCTGACATAAACTCAGGCAAAAAGGAAGCCAAAGTCAGCTGCATATGGGCAAAATGAATATATATGTACAGAACAGTTTTGTTTGTTTGCTTGTTTGGTTTTTTTTGTCTTAATAAAAAGAACAATGAATCATTTTAGTCTTGCATAAGACTAAATACTTGTCAATTTGGCAACTGTCTTCCATTTTGGGTAGTTGTTTCTAAGGTGAGAGTTGAGGTTATTGAAAGAATCACTAAAAAGGAGAATCTTCATCCTGGAGGGATGATGTGTAAATTTCTCTTTGCTTATTTCCAGATACCTAACTATTGAGATTTACTGTTTCTACTCTTCCTAATTTTATATTTTCCAGCAATATCAGGCAATTGGAATTATTTTTTAAATTACTTTAGGTGTTAATCTAAATCATCAAAAATATAATGTAGTTTTTGTAGAGATACCCGAACCTAGTTCCAGTATTTTTTGTATGGTATATATCAAGTCATGTAAAGGAAAAAAAATCAGGTTATTCTCACCTTTTCCACTGTGCTTAGAGATTAATACTGTAACTGGTTTCCGGTTTAAACATCTGTTTTCATCTGCAGACCCATTCTAATGTGGGATGTAAGTTTGAAGAAAAATTTGTAAGAGGTTTTATTAATATTAGAAAACTCTATCAGACAGTGATTGATATGACGGGAAAAATGCAGCTTCCTAGCATCTATTCCTAAACCAAAAGTATACTTTCCTGACATTTGCAATTTCAGAATTAGTTTGCATAGAATAGCAATTGGCTTATTAAAAGCATGTATGTTGAATGTTCTGCTGCCCTCAGCAGGACACCATATAATTTTGCATTTTATTTGCCAAATGCCTAGTTAAATGGACTCACAGCCATATTCCCTGCAATACATCAGCTATAATGAACAGTTCAGTGATTGATGTCACATGATATATGTACAACTGCTATCAGCTCAAATTGTTTTAACAGAAATTAGGAGAGGTTCAGTGATCAAAGACCTACAAAAATATGGAGTAAAACCAAGCTTCCTGAGAATGTGTAAGGCAAATATTTTAAAATCTATTGACGCAGACTCAGAGAAAAAGTGATAATTCATTCATAGATTAAAACAATAAACATATTATCAAGGTTTCTTTGTGCAGACACGTCTTTTTGCAGTGGAACTGGGATGTAAAGCTCACTGTTTTATCATCAATGTTTACAACTCTGATCATTCTGTAAACAGAAGAGAAAAACATCAGCTTGTTAGCAAAAAAATGTTCAGCTGGTGGCAGAAGCATCTCTCTAATCAAAGCAGAGGGAAAAGTTCATTGACATTAAGACAATACTTTAGAGAATATATAGCTACAGTACTATAACATTCCCTGTGGCAATGAATTATATAGACATTGGCACATAAAAATCTTTGTGGTTGATTGTTACCTGTGGTCTTTTCTTCAGGTTTATGTATTTTACAAGTTTCAGTGATTGGGAATCCATTGCTTCTATTTTAATATGGCCAGTGAATCCAGTGGTATTCCTTAATCCCTGAATTACCTCATATTTAACAAGGCAAACAGAAATTGTTATTGGTTATAGACTTATTTTTAAAAAATCTTCACTGATATCCAGATTTTTTCTATAACAAATGTCCTGTTATTTAACAAAGTTTATAAAGCAATAATCTTAATAAATTTTTGCAGGAATAATTTTTTTAACTTCAGTTTGAAATATAAAAGAGATAAAAGCAAATACATATCTCTAGGCACATCATTGATCATTAATGGACAACATGAAATTCAACAGTAAATGATGGACACTCTTTCTCCTTGCCTTTTTTTCAACTGAAATAAAACCTTTGCATGGGAATTGACAGATTATCTAACGAATTCTCTAGTCTGAGAAACTGGGAACAAGCCTTCAAGGTACACCAGGTATCATATTTGCCCCACAGTAGACAGAACCTAAAATAAATGTTCTAGTATTAGATGAATCAGCCTCCAAAAATTTTCATCATATATAGTCCCTATGATATTACTAAAATTAGAATAAAAAGTAAGACTTCATAATAATTTTGCTGTAACTGCACAGTATGCAAAAGAAAAAAAACCCTTAAGATTAAATCCTCAGATATCTCCAAACAGCTAATTTTTAAAAGATATAACATCTTTTCCATCCAAATCTATCTCCAAGAAGCTTATATATCTAAATTGCTAACTTTGGTAGCATTTCCAGACTTGCATACTTCACACTACACTAATACTTCACCATCTAAGAAATATATTTCTAATCTAGGACAACAAAAAGAGTCATGATCTTCAGAAGTGCTACAAAGAGACTCTAGAATGGAGGGGCCCAGGTTTTGTCAGTCTCTGGGTCTAGTTCTGACTTTTAAAATATCACAAGGGTTGTATACAGTAACTTTGGATACGCTACCTGAACAGAATAAGGGCAGTATAAGTCATCACACAGGAGCTCTAAATCATCTTAAATGGTTCCTTTGCATTCATCTTTCCACCTAGTGTAGAGAGGCATCTAGAAGAAAGAGGAACAGCCAATGTGTGGAGAACACTGTTAAATCCCTGGAAAGAGAGGTCAGAAACCTTGCCAACAAAACCCAATACTTTCCAACTGTTGCATCTGTGAATCACATATTTAAGAATTATCCTTGAAATCCACATTCATCACAGAAACTTCACAAACTTCACTCACATCAACAAAAGGAATTTGGCACACCAAAATCAAAATAACAAAATCACAACACTGAACAAGAGTGGAAAATTTACACATAATCCACCCCCCATCTCTTCACCACATTTGCAACAAAATTTCCCCACGATCATTTTGCTCTTCACTGTCCAGCTATATTTTGTCCATGTTTTACCCATTACCTTCCCAGTTACTATCTTTATCCTAAATTTCTCATGTCCCCTTTGGGATGCCAAAAAACACCATGGTGATTTGGCCTTGGCTGGACACCAGTTGCCCACCAAAGCTGCCCTATCACACCCCTCCTCAGCAGGACAGGGGAGAGAAAATAGGATATAAAGCTTGTGGGTTGAGATAAGGACAGGGAGGTCACTCAGCAATTACTGTCATGGGCAAAACAGACCTGACTTGGGGAAATCAGTTTAATTTATTACTATTCAACTCAGTGTAGGATAATAAAAAATAAACCCAAAATTTAAAAACATCTTCCCCCAACCCCTCCTTCCTCCTCTGGGCTCAACTTCCCTCCCAAATTCTCTACCTGGCACAGGGGAATGGGGGTTATGGTCATGTCATCACACGTTGTCTCTGCTGTTCCTCCCTCCTCACAGGGAGGGCTCTTCACTCTCTTCCCCTGCTCCATCATGGGGTCCCTCCCATGGAAGACAGCTCTCCACAAACTTCTCCAATGTGAGTTCTTCCCACGGGCTGCAGTTCTTCACACACTGCTCCAGTGGGGGTCCAGTTCTTTTATTCAAAGTTTTAAGATGAATACAGTGACAAGTGTACTTTCTAGCCAAATTCACTTTATAAATTGTTTTATAACACTTTTTGTTTGTTTTGGCATTTTAGCTTGGCTTTGATAGCTTTTTTGTTTGTTTGTTTAATTTGGTTTTTTGTTTGTTTGGTTTTTGTTTGGTTTTCCACCATGCCTTAATATTTGCAATATTGTGTCACTGTATCATTTCCAAAAGGTGCCAGAATGGATCAACATAACATTTAACAACATGCACTTCCTCCCACTGTGCCTTTTGTTCAGCTTCAAGGAATTACTTTAAAAAGTGACTAGAAATACAGTAATACTAATTCAAACACTTATATGGTCCACAACTTTCTTGCTGGCAGTGAAAAACAGTGACAGTTAGCATTAGTGCACAGTAAACTTGAAAGCTCTGCAGCAAAAATTGACACCTGACATTTCAGACTAGGTAGAAAGACGTCGATGATCCAATAATCATCAGAAGAAAAATGTGCTTGTTACCACTGGCCTGGACTTTCCTCTTATTGATCATGTAGGCAAAAAAAAAAAAAAAAAAAAAAAAAAAAAAAAGTATGTTATCTTTTAGTTACCTTTGATAAACATCCCTGAAACATTTCTTATGGTTCATGGTTAACTATTGACTTCTCATGCTCCTGTTAAGCAACGTAATGAAGGATTTCTGAGCACATTAACAGCATAGCAAGTGTATCTGACTATAAGAGTAAAAGATAAATATGCATCCCAAGACAATTTCCCCCCATATAATTATCATAACATTATGTAGGAGTAGTAATTTGGTAATTTCTCTGTAAAATGTTTGTGTTTCTTTCTGCTTTGTAACTTACCACTTAAAAAAAAAATCATGGAATAAATCTGACCACAATTTGTCAACTGAGTTTAAAAAACATCTTGCCCATTAATAAATTATATTAACTATACAATGTAGATTTTTACTGCACTACTATTGTACTTGGATAGGTAATAACACATCTGGAGCGTCTACCAGCAATTGCAAAGACAAGTTAGGCTTCTGAATGGGATCCATTTCTTATCCGTTGGATAAAAAGATCCAAATAAGATTTATGTATAAAAATGCAGGTGCTGCAACGCCTAATTTTTAGATACCTGGCCAACAAAGTTGAAAATAGAGCCATCAATAACATATCCACATTTTATAATGCATAGAGACTTACTCAGAGTGATGCCTTTCACAAAGAGGTTTTAGACAGTGTAGTATTGTGGGTGCTTTGAATAAAACAATTATTTGCATGTAAATATTCCTGAAATAAGGACACAGTGTAAAGTTGTAGAACTCAGTAGGAAAGGATGCTGGATGATTTCCTTCACTCACCTTTCAAAGATTAGTTTATCCCTTTAAGGTTGATTTATTCTATTTATTTATTTATTTGAATGGATGGATGGGATCTTTTCGTAGAGAGTAGAAAAAGAACAATATGAGCTTGGTCTTTTTAGATATATCTTGGGACACCAATGCAGGCAGCTGAGAACCCAGTGGTGTGTTCTTAAAGTCTGCAGAAAAGAATATAAACCAGCACCCATCTGTCACATTGAAAAGTTCACAGGCCTGTAACGAGCACATATTATATATTGCACAATGCCAAGTGTGAGTTCTTTTCTCTACTTCCAAAATGGTTTGGATATTCTGTTTTGAAATGGAGATGGGATTAAAAACATGAAAGGTTCTTTGACACACTGACTGAGTGCCAGGACTTCTGCTTCCAGACTACTGAAATGTGCTCAAATGTCTGTGTTCTGCTCATATACTATGAGCATATACTACTTCTACCATATACACCTCCTATATACAGAAGTTAGGAAAACATAAATTTATATGGCATATGAGTATGGGTTCTTTTCAGATTACAGTTTTTGATTTAACACCTTGTTGTTTCTGAAATTCGTGTTCCTGTTTAAGATATTTTCTGTGTAGTCATTTAAGTTTTATCTTTTTCTATTTTTGGTCTTCTTAATAATAAAGTACTGCCTCCAAACCAAATCTTGTCAAACAATTCAACATTTTATTAGTTTTATAGGAAACTTTTTCTCTTTTCTCTGAAGGATAACTATTGTTTAGGAATGAATATGGGGATAAGAAGAAAGATAGAAAGTAGAGAATAAGGTAAAATGATATAAAATACAGTAGAAGACAATGCAATACAGTGTAATAAAATATAAATTAAGGCTTTTGCTTGTGTAGGAACCTGCACCAATGATCAAAGAAACATCACAACTTCTCATCAGCATGTTTCCAGCTTTCTAGACACGAGCATTGTTCTAACAATCTTCCTTCTCAAGCATATTAGCCAGTGTTCCTAGTATCTACTGCTAGTATTTTGTGCCTAAAAAAGTGTCTGGATTTAATCGTGTGATTGTGTGCCATTTCAGATGCCCTACTTCTGAGGGAGGTTGGCATTTTTGATACAGTCTCCATGGAGGCCTGAAAACATCAGGCAATGGAAAGCAGGAAGCAATGCAAGAGCTTGTTTCACGTGCATATGGGCCACACTTGGCACTGGCCCACTTACACTGAGCATTGAAGATATCACATACTGGAAAAGGTTATGTTGGGATCTTTAGCTATTTTCAGGTACCTTTAGCTCTTGGTTAATTTAAATAGAGATATTTTTGTGGTTAAGGGAGTTCTTCGCCAAGACTACTTTTTGTGTTGCTACTTTATTATCCCATGAGAAATTAAATCAGAATGCTGTGATGCCCAAAGCCTAGATGGTGACGGGAGGTGCATGTGTAAATAGGTAATAAATAGGAAGTGCAGATGGTGAATTCGGGCCCTTATCCCAAACTGTGACTCAGACAAAAGGGATTAAATTGCATTCTATGTCCCTAGACATGGAAAAAGCAACTGAAATTTTGATAATGAATTGGACTGAGTTACTTGATTCAGCTGATTTTGGACAATATGAATAGGGCTTTTAAAAATAGTGATACATGGACCTGTAAAGACTTATGAAGTATATAAAAGGAGCCTGTAAAAGGCAAGTTTTAAAAAAATAATAAAATCTACCTGTCAGTTGGCTTAAATTCTTTATAAAAGATCCAGTCAGAATTCTATAGGAATCTGTAGACTGAAGGAGACTGAAGCCACTGTTGCAGAGGAACATAGATGTAATCATTAACATCAGTTATAAGAAATGGACAATAAAGTAAAGTAAGAAACAGAAATATTTTTAATTAATATGGAAATTATGAAAGTTTTTTGGAGTCAAACATAATTACCACCAATTAGGATTCTTTATTATAACTTTTGTATGCTAGACGAACTAAGGACCATTTTTTGACTTTCCATGCGCCTGATGTGATGACACTGCTTTTACACCAAGAAAAGCAGCAGTTATTAATAGCTTAATCAAGCAGTATAATCCAAGACTAACAGATATTCACATTTTAAAGTTCTTTTGCCCCTTTAGAACTTCTTAAAGCATCTTGAAGAGTAACATTGAATCTTTTTTTATCATAGCTAATGATGTCCATTAAAATCAAGTTATAACAACCTGCACTTAAAGTATTGAAATGACAACAACCTGCACCTAAAGTAATGAAATCAGAAATAACATTGGTACATATTTCCTCCATCAAAATAAAAGCTCAATCCTTCAAAAGAAAGACATCAGTGACTTTTACCAAGTGCTTTAGCAAAACATAGAATATCAACCTGAGAAATCTGCATCCTGTTAAAAACAATGGAAATTAGATGACCAAAAGCATTGTGAATCTGTGCAGTAGTTTTGAAGCTTCACAGAAATGTTTTAATGAGGTAAAAATCAACAGAAAAGCACTTAATGGAAGTTATCCTAGAACAACAGAATATTAAGGTAACAAAGAACAACAGTATATTTAGCGCTGGCTCCAAAGATCAATTCTTATCAAAGCTCAACCTGAATGGAAACATGTAGTAATAGGTTCTCTAACAACTTCTTCTAAAGACCACTAAAGATAATTTTTCCAATCTGTTTCAGAACTGAGGTTTTCTTACTGAGTACACTCTACTGGCAGCTTACTGCCTTTTAAATTAAGGCTCTACTGAGCCACATGTGAGAAAATTTGCTGTGACTCAGAATGCATAGGAGGATATATTCTGAGTACCTCTGCCAGCCAAAGCTGTAAGAGTATCCCAGAAGGAAAAATGTAACCACTCTGGTAGCAGTTGATGTTCATATTGAGGATTTTAAATATTCTCTGCAAAAGGGATCAAAAATGCACAGCCAATGAGTAATTAAAAACTAAAATAGAAATATTCTCCACAGAATGAAAAAAAAAAATAATCAAAGATATACATTTAAACTACATTCTGAAAACAACACAGATCCTGGAGCAGTAGTGACAACGGCTGCCACTGCGATGTACCAGTTAATACACTATTCATTCTGAGCTGAAGTGAGTTTTCTCAGAAATGGCTCCATGATGTCAGGAAGCAAAATGGCATATGCTGGTATACCAAAGAAATGTATCAGAAAAACAGCTACAAATCTTTAGGAAGGAATAGCATCATTTAAATGCATAATAAGTATTGTTTCTTCAGTCAGTAGACACTAATCCTGTTAATTCCTTGGAAAGAAATCCTTGTGGATGTAAAAATGTACATAGGCTCAAAAATACCATCTTGGACCAAAAAAATTCCAACACTGAGGGAGACAAAATGTGCAAAACAAAATCCAGCTCAAGAAATCCTCTTAATTGAAAATGACAGAGAATGGAAGATTAGGGAGAATATCACATACACTTTTGCTGTTCCTGCCTTTCCTTAAGGGCCTGTCTATTGCTCCTGCTGTGTGACCTGTATTGTGGTCACCTTGGTAGCATTCTCTACCCTGTTCTTACAGCTTGTGTGGCAATGCAATCCACAAGTAAAAGAAAATCAGCCCCCTCAAAAAGAAGCAACTTACAAATATTACATCTATATCCTCTCTAAAAAATGTTCCCTTCATCATTTTTCCAAATCTATCTTTTGATGTAAAATGCAAAAGAATCATCAGACTCCTACATGAAGTGAATTGTAGACAAGACAGTAATACCTTGGCTGCACCCTACTGTCACAAAGTAGCAGAATATCTTTGTAGCCTTAATATGCAGAGATTAATTTTTTAAATAGAAACATACCTTTTACAGCACAAGATGACAAAAAGAAAGCAGACACTCTGTTGCTGCAAGTGGAGGCAAAGATTTGTGTTTCATTCCTACTTCAGTATCTCTGGTTTGTTCGTGATGAGTTAATGTTTGTTGTCAATATGTCTAAGAAGAAAAAATAAATAGCAAACCCATGGACCTTGGGAAAATAATCTGTGACTTCAAAGTAAAAGAGGTAAGTCAATACATTTTACCAAGGTCTTTGTGTTATTTTCAAAGGATGTAATAGTTATTTAGGATGTTTTGATCAATATATTTGACACACTGAGAATATCAAATCATATCAGCAATCTATGAGTCTCCAAAAAGATTTCTGATCTTTTTCTTTTACTTAAGATTAGCCCCTAACATCCCTCCTAAATGTGACAAAGATTTTCAGTATTTTTGTAGTGATAGCTGTTTTGTATTTTCATTCCTTTGAGAATTTCATACTCAGCAGTATGACTGTTTTCTGCTCAAGTCCATGAGGGATGTTAGTTTTTAGTTATATATTACCCACGGGTATGATTAGTCCTTTCCAGAAACATAAATACTCTACTAAAGAAATTATTTGCTAAAGTTCAAATGTAACAGAAAAAAGGAGGAGGAAATAAGTGCAAGAATAATCCCACATGTAAATTTGAGTGACAATTGGGGTTCATTTTGTTCTTTTCTTCATATATACTTTTTTACTTTTTCCTCATTTTTCTGCACACATACAGGAACATATACACACATGGACATTCTTTTACATTAATTTTTCCTGTCTTTTTTAACTTAGATGTTTCTGTTTATCTACACAACATTGTTAGGATATTCTGAAAGCTTGTCCACATATGTGAGTGTATATCCAGAGATATATACATGCACATATACATTAACAGCTTAATCAAATTACATACAATTTCAGCACCATTTCAGATATCCTAGATCATCTTGCCACTCTAAAGGATATAACTTTCACTTAAAGCCTATGTCAGCAAGATGTAACACAAATCAACAGGTATATTTCCTATGCTAACACATCTAAAGGGTGCTGTAACAAGGCTTTACAAGTCAGATTCTACTGTCTGTGCTATAGCTCCTTCTTCCACAGGCCAGGCCAGGCCAGGCCACGCCATGCCACACCACCCCACCCCACCCCACACTACAGCTGCACATCATCCATGTCAATCAACCCACTGCCTCTGAGGCAAGGCCACAGCTGCATGTTATCAATGGTTATCAACCCACTGCCTGCCTTCCTCTACAAAAGGGTACTAAGTGCTTATAGGTGATTTCTTCCCTTGATCTCTGTGGACTGTAATGGGAGATCAAGTAAGTAGTTCACATAAAGATATCCTCACTGTAGACACACAAAGTCAGGGCAAGCTGAGTCCCACCTAGATGACTAATCATAGGTGTCTAACGCTATTTTACATGCTCAAAGTTGTTCCACCTTTGTTTAGTTATCATTTCAGAAGAGTATGGATCTCCTTTGTTTCCTGTGTCATACCTATCAATCCTAAACAGGTACCTTAGAAGCTTAATAATATCTCAAGCAGTTTAGGATGTAGGTAATTTTAAAAATGAATCACATCCCTAAAGTCTTTCTTCATTTACTAGAGATTATGTCAATCAAAAAGAAAAAGAATGAGATGTACAGATATCCATTCTTTCTCTAAAGTTTGCTTGTTTCTTTCATGCTTTTAAAATTCTGTGATCCTTCAGGCAGCAGAACAGTGTGAGTACATAAAAGAAAAACAAAAAAAGTCCTATTCTTGATTTTATATTTCCAACTTAAGCATCTAAGAATTAGATGTCTGATTCTTTGGTAGGCACTACATGATTCCTTATAGGCAATGAGGAAAGCAGGCATCTCTTGGGAGAGGCTTTTAATCTTTCATAAGTAGATAGAATGAGATGAGCTGTGTTCTGAAGATGTCTATTTCTATTCACTATACAGAGAGCTTACGATAAATAGCTCAGGCTTAAACAGGTAATTTTATACTTCTAAATTTATGACAGATTAAATTTTTTCTTTGCTTACGTTCTTCTTTTCCCAGGTTTCCACTGTATGGATGCAGAACTATCAAGGCTACCTAAGCTTTCTTCGCTGGTGAATAGGACTTGTCAGTTCCAAAGGAGTAAAAGACATTGAGGTATGGTTTAGATTATCCAGAATGTGCAAGATTTCTTTCACATATTATTTCTGCAGGGAAAAAAATCAGGCTGAAATAAAATTTATAAAAAATGAAAAAGCTGTGAATTTAATAAATATACCAAGACTGGATTACCTTTCAATTGCTTCTTCAGTCACACACCAATCTCCATAATATTGAAACATCAGGCTTGCTTGTAGAGCAACACTACAGAATTTTCCATTTTCTTATTTTTATGTTGTCTTCCTTTGTTTTTAGTAAAGTAGAAAGTACATACCTCTTCTACCCAGAAATCAGTAAAACTACAAAGTTAATTTAAAAAATCCTACTATAACTTTCATTGTTTTTCTTCATAGATAACTACAGTGGTAATCTGTTCATCTCTTATACTTGTCTGATACATTGGAAATATTGCTGCAGTAATAATGAAAAAAAGATAAATTCTTCTGCAGCAGGCAGAAGAAAATTATTACCACAGAAGTCTCCTTTAAAATCCTATGAACAAAAATTCAGCAAAAGACAGCTGCTTGTTCATGTGCAAAGAAAATAAGTCCTGTTGGAGCAAATTTAGAAGAATTTATGTAAATGAAGTACTGCTAGTAGGATATTAGGTAATAAAAAATCAAAAAGATTGGAAAAAGGACAGTGATGGACACAAAAAGAATCATATCAGATAATTCTGAGAGTTTACCTGACTCCATACACAGATCAGCTATGAAGAACAGGAATGATTACTTCAGAACTCAATGAAAAATCATCTAAGGTCTCTTCTACAAATGCATTTTCCTGGACTCTCCCTCATCAAGGCTAGAAAATCAAATAAGTATACAGTAGTTTTTGAAATACTTTTTTTTCTTTTATTTCCCTTGGACCCCACAATGGACAGAAAATTTTCCAATATGAGCAATAGCAACAGCTCACGTAACAGTAAAACAAGTGTTGTCTCATTGGGGTTTATCTGCAAAACAGTAATTGGCTCAGAAAACTACTTTACAGGATTATTTTTTTTTCTGACTTTTTCTCTTTTAAAGAAAAGGTTGTCAGATATCAATAGGAATAAAACAAAAATGTCACTCTTCAGGACAGATAGAAAGAATGAACAGAACCATCAAACTATGAAAGTAAAATGCTGTCTGTTAAATGGAATAGACCAAAAGAGCCACAATCTATTATTCCTTGTAGCAATGAGACTTCCACATCATAATACAGCAATCATACACCTTTCAAAGTAATAATATTAGGAAAATGAAAATTGTAGGATGATTCTTGTGGGAATAGTAGTGGGAAACTACTCTTTAATGTGCTTGAAGATATTACAATGACTTCTTCATTAAAAGATTGTAGGAATACCTGTAAGAAGTGCATTGGATTAAAAAAAAAAAAAACCAACCACATTAAAAATCAAAAGGCTAAACCAAAATACACTTTGTGTGTATACACACACACATATGTATTGGGTCTGGCTGATATGGAGTTACTTTTCCGCATAGCAGCCCCCACAGTGCTGTGCTTGTATTGGTAGCTGGAAAGGTGGTGATAACGCACCAGTGTTTGACTACTGCTGAGCCGCTCTCACACAGCATCTGGCCTGTCTGTCCAACATTCCCCCCTCACCAGTAGGCTGGGGGTGGGCAAGATCTTGGAAGGGGACAGAGCCAGGACAGCTGACCCAAAGTGACCAAAGGGACTATATACACTATATGGTATCTGCTCAGAAATATAAACTAAAAGAAAGGAGGAGGAATAAGGGGGGTGGGGGGGGTGGGGGGTGCATTCATTATTTACAACATTTGTCTTCCAGAGCAACCACTATGTGTACTGAAGCTCTGCTTCCTGGGAAGTGGCTGAACATTACCTGCTGATGAGAAGTAGAGAATAACATCTTTTTTTTTTCTTTGCTTCCATGTGCAGCCTTTGATTACTTTTTTTTTTTTTATTAAACTGCTTTTATCTTGACCCAGGATTTTTTTCCATCTTACTTTCTCCCACCCTGTCCTGCTGAGGAGGGGAGTGATAGAGTGGCTTGGTAAGTGGTCATCTGTTGTCCAGTCAAGGTCAAACAGCCGAAATATATAATAACCTCTTTTAACTACAAGCATAAAAAACCCTAATAACCTCTTTTTTCGCTATTCCCAAGATTATTTGCACATAAAATCTGGAGATTTTTCAAACAAAAGAAAGGTAAATAAACTGTGCAATCTAATAGAAGCAGCCTAAAGGTAGAAGCCATGCAATACAACATAAGATCGATCTTTCATTTTCTGTAACTATGTGTTTTATTTGTCAGTGAATATTGACAAATATGACATATTAGTTTAAAATAGAGTCAAGATAGTAAGGAAGGAGATATTTTCTTTTTGGTGAAAGTTAATTATAAACAATATTAATAGCTGCAATGAAAGCTGCCTGCTATTTCATGTCTATAAATCTGCAATGAAACAAGCCTTTAAACTTATCAGTCTAAATAAAATATATATTTAATGCATAAACAACTGTATTTGTTGTTTGTAAGAAAACTAAAATCTCTTCATGCTAGAATAAAGCCAAAGTAAAGCATTTTATCTGTTGAAACTCCATTTTACTTAAATGAGAAAATCACATACTGGATTCCTTCTCTTTCTTCACATTCTCTTTTAATGAACAACCACAATAATCTTGAAACAAAAAGACGCAGATTTGATCAGGACCTTGATTACTGTTATGAATTCTGTAAAGAGTTGTACGACAACGTAAAATGAGAATGACTGATACAGTAATATGAGACAAGACACCACAGATTCAGAATTTAGCCAGTAAAGTAGCAACTAAGCAAACAGAAGGCAGTTCTACCTGAATTCATCCATGAGAAATTGACTATATTGAATATATTTAAATATAGTCAATAGGATGCTAGTAATTTTGCAATTTAGAAGCCAGAACTAACAACAAAAATCTGAGCACAGGCAAATGGGTACTGAACATTCTGAAAACTGCAGGAACTCTAAAGACCAGAGGTTTGTGCCTTACGATTCTTACCAGATTGGCCTGAGGTTATGAACAAGAAACTGCTTAAATAATCTCTTCTACATTGCTTTGTTACTCTGTTTCATTTAAGATGGAAATAAATCAGTGTATCTCATATAACTGAAATATTACTGGATCTTGTTTATGGCCCCCTTATTGTTTTTTTGTTCAATTTTTGAGATAGATTATGTTTTTTTTATGCTTTGAGTCAAGAAATTGATCATTTAAGTTAGATGTTGTAATTCCTAAAAAAACCCAAACCACCAACCACCAAAACCAAATAATTCATATCAGTTACTTTTAGATAGCTAAAAAGAGAAAGAGTTTTTACAAAGACCAATTTCTCTGAGTTATTTTGGATAACGATGTTAGGATGGAATTATTTCTTCATTGAAAACACTGATTTTATCTTTTCCTTAGAAGGATAACTAGCCTTCACTTAGCACTTAAGCATGTGAGATGCATGACCCTTTGTAATCTGCAGGCACCTGGGTTGCCTTGATAGTCCATGAAGTTTGACTAATTCAAAGCATAAGCCAAGAAGTCTGACTGCTCAATGAAGCACTACCTAGAGCTAGGCAAAAGAAATGTTCAATATTGACGAGTGTCCTTCAGTAGGCACTGAAGTGAATGTGTGAATTTATCAAGGGTAGCCAGCACTGGTATCCATCAGTTATACAACAGAAAGCTGCTAGGGGACTGTGCTCTGAAGTGTGAAACCTGGGTTCTGTTTTTCTCCAAAACCTGAGGAAAATTCAGCTTCCCTTTACTCTGGAAAACATCTTAACCATTTGACTATAAGGCATTCTGGGGAAAGGTGTTATCATTTCCTCTACGTGAAACAGGGTGACTATACAGTCAGGAATGTAGGAGTCATAAGCAATATATGGATTGCATCACTGAAAAATGATTAGGTGATTTGCTTGGGAGCAGAGAGCTGTAGGGTCAACACAATATTCCTCCGTATGCTTTGAATCAGTCAATCACTAAAAGAAGAAACAGGCAAAGGGAGATTTAGTGTGTTACCTTTAATTAGTCCACCCAACTAGAATGTTTTATAGAATAAAATATAGAAGTTTGTTTAAGGGTGGAGGCCAAATAAAAGGCCTTGAAAAAGTAACAGGGGTTTGGAAGATAATATAAACAGCCTTACATAATAAGCACTGCATGAATCATAAAGTGAGTCATAACACTGGGTAGTTCACATTAAGAACAAGTCGATGTTTTTCATGTCTGTATTCTTAGAAAGATACTATAGTGCATTTGCTCCCATTCGTATTTCTACACACTTTAATTAGGATAATTATCTAACAATAGGAAATCATTCTTTTTCACATCCATAGAAACTAATAGAAGCCAAATAATATAAACGTAGACTTTTTTTCTTATAGGAATATTTGTTTTCTGGAACAAACTATTTGTTACTTCTTCTGGTGCAAGATTCCTTAGCAGTATCCTTCATAAGGTAGAAGATTTCAAGACCTTTATTCATTCTTCAGAAAAATTAACTTCTTTTTTTTTTTTTTTTTTTTTAACTCTTTGGTTGCATCTTAACTGTAGATCATGCATACCTCCAGATGAGGAGAGCTGTTAGTATACAGCACAGTTCCCACATGCTTGTACTTTGATTTCCCTTTTAGTTAAATCTAAGGAGGGTGTAAAATGATGTACGCTTGGATCTCACACTAAAAGGAGATCAAGAGGTCTCTAGCCTCAGCAGCTGAAGATCAGTCCCAGATCCCTCAGTTTAGCCTCTGTCACTCACTTATTTTTGGTTTTGCTTGTCTAGAACCACTGCTGTGGGAAATGGATTGGCACTGGGCATCCTGAACACATTCTGGTGAGGAAATATATCTGTGGGAAGACACAGGGACATTATGGAGAAGTTATTTCTTTCCTTATGACTTATTTCCATTTCCTGAAGTGATTTCTGAAAAGAGATGAAATCTTTTGAGGTTATGGAAAAAGTGTTGATATACTGCTTGATTATGTTTTCATTTTTTTTATTTCTGGGTGTCACAACAAAGACATGTGTAGGACAAATATATAGTTGTTTAGACTGGATTTTGTTGAGTGGAAGAATTTATACCATAGTAAGTAGCTTTCCATACTCCACTAGGCAAAGATAATACATGGCTGGTAAAAGTGAAAGTGTTTTAGCAGTCTCACATGAGTTTCCAGGTATTTTGTTCCATCTTGCTAGTGTTCTGATAGAAGTGGGAAAATATATTTCATTTCCCTCTCCCCCCCCTTTATCACAGGAGTAATTTATGATGCTTTGCAGCTTGTTGTCACTTTTACTCTGCATTCTTATTCTCTTCATGTTTTCTCCTTTGCCTTTCTATCTGGGAGTACTTCTTACACACCACAGTGTCACAGGCTGCATGTGAATTAAGCCTACTAACTTTATTTATCTTCTTAATTTTATATTTATTAACCAAGAATCCAAAGATGGAAATTATTTAAATGACCAGAAAATGCTTAATTCTCTATTGATGCCTTGATGGGCTTTCCTGTTTCTTCTTTTTTTTTTTTTTTTTTTTTTTTTTTCTTTCTTTAAAATTCAAAACCTCTAGTAATTCAGCGTTCTAACTATCACTAACTTTTCTTCACATTATACATTTTGGAGAGAAGTGTAATTCAACTTCATGGGAGCAACATTTTTTTCTATAGGTTTTAAACAGAACCAGAATTTGTATCTTCTGAAATAGCTGGACAGGATGATGACTAGTGCTGTATGAAGTGCTAACATGCAAGTGTATGAACAGCAAACATAAAAAGGAAATTTGCAGTCAGTGGAAATGGCAAAAAAACTATTTATGAAATGTAGCAGTGATGTTCTAAGATTTTTTGTAATCTGCCTAAATTCCTCAACTCTATCTACATTATTATTCCCATTTCTTTATCTCCATTCACATTTTGCCTGTAAATTGGAATGTAACAGGCCCATGCAGTCTTCTCTTTCCACCTGTCACAGGAAATAAATGGTGCCTGAATGAGATGTATACTTTGCTCAGATCACAGACAAATATACCAGGCCATTGGAGTTTATGTCTCAGAATATCACAGCAGGGTAGGACAGCAGATAGACCCATCAAACCTGCTCCATGAGTTTCAGAATGGATATTTGAGCACAAATATAGAAAAAACCCTAAAATTTAACATTCTAAATAGATAGTAGATAAAAAAATAAATATTTTATAGAGTAATTTAAGGGCCAGACTGTGCGTAATATATAGCCACACATGAGAAAATACAACAAAATATAGTGTAAGACAAAGAACATGTGGAAATGTGAATCTGCTAGTGATAGAAGAACTCAGCTGCAGCAGCAAGTTTAAAATTGTCATGTATTCCGCAAGATGTAGTGTAGCACTCTGACTTGACACATGCAAGCCAAGACAATTGACCCAGAAAATAAAAGCAGGATTGGTACAGCACTTTACATTATTTTGTTTTATTTTTATATTACTTTATATTCTTTTATTCTTTTACATTATTTTCTTATTATTATTTTATTCTAAGTTTTATATTGTATCGTTCTTACCTTGGTTTAGGAAAACTCAGGTCAATTTTGAGTAACTCCTCTATATAAATCCAGTTACCTTACAAAAATTATTGGACTGATCAGAGAAGTATTACCTTGTAAAGATGATTACAAAAACTGACCGTAATGAATCTATCCAAGCGAGTTATGCTTCAATGGTAAAAAGATAATGGTGAAAGTATAATCATAAACAAAAACCATGGACATTTGTTTAAAGCACAGCCTGGGAAAATAAAGAACCAATGGATTCTTAAGTTCTTACATAGCCCACTTTAACAGGATTTGTATTCAGTAATGAATCAATATGGATTATAGGAAGCCTCCCATACATTGACAAAGTTGTTCATCACCTTTTTAGGATACACAGTAAAACTAATAATAAAAACAATCACGCAAACAAACCCTTTATTAAAGGTATTCAAGGGAGACACTCTGCATTCATTGAAAAAGAATCAAAATTGCAGTTCCGTAGGAGGAAAGAAACTTGTGAAAAACCTCTTTCAATCATTAAAAAGAGGGACACTATTCTATAATAATAATAATAATAAAAACTTTAAAGAAATATCAGTTTAAGAATGTATTAGAATAAGAATGTAATTCCCTATATGCAGCATACAGTAAAATTTCACATGCAGTCTTAAAAAAGACTGTATTATTTTGTACAAGGAATCAACTTTCGGCAAAGTTTACTACATCTTGCTACAGAAAACAAGTCAAGATAATTTTCAATATCATCAGCGTGTTCTGTACACCAAGAATATGCACTTACTTATTTCTGTATACAAAGAATTACAAAGTTCATGGTTTAGCAAGTGTTCAGTACCCAAAATGGTGTTCAATGTGCATAATGAGTTAAACCGTTATTCTGAAAAAAGGAACTTTTCAAAAAGTATTAGAACTATTTTTGCCACTGAAATATTTCAACTTTATAAAAACTATTTCAGTAGCAGATCGAGGATCAAAATCAAGCTTTATTTCTTTCACTTTTATTTATACTATAGAATGAGAGAAGAGCTAGGGGAAACTATTTCTCTTTACAGATTTCATGATTAAAAATACTTGGCCTTGCAAGGCAAATTGGCTTGTATCTTACTAGTCAAAGCTGTCTTTTAGCTCAAAAGTAATGCTTTAAAAAATGGTAAAGTTTCCAACTGTGGTTTTGATTTGCTGTCTTCTAAAAAAATCTGTTATCACTTCAATTTAGAATGTTGCCTTGTAATTTTACCACAAAATATTCACACAGAGCAGTCCTCTATATTATTTAATATATGCACACACAAGCAAGTGAATGCACACACACACACACACAGAGGCACACATTTTATATGCTTTATCACATCTACAAGAGAGAAGCAGGAATTATTTATCCTGAAGTGTTGTCCCAGAAGTTGGCACATATGTGATTTTGCAAGTCTTCTTCACTGCTGTGTTTTATGACCAAGGCATTACCTTCACATTCAATATTCAGCAATCACCAGGTAAGGGGGAGATTACAGATAATATTTTGTAAGGTGACTTTTTCTTCGTGTTTTGAAGCTGAACTACTTTTATTGAAACTTCCAATGATGATAAAACCAAAATTTCTCAAGCACATAACATGTAAAACTTCCTCCAGATCGTATTTTCTAGTTAAAAATACAGAATATTTACATCATAGAATGCTGTAGCAAATTTGAAATGTGAACAATTATAATTGACAAAATGATTTCTACTATTCTTAATATCAGGTTTTATTTTCCATTTTTTTCCTCAGTAAATTATGTTCTCCATAACATAGGATGAACTCATAACAGAAGACATCATTACGGAAGATACTGTCTTGTAACGTAAGCTAAAATAGAAGAACTGGTAAATATCAAATTAAAATGGCTATTTAAAAGCAGACAAAGCAATGCATTTCACAGAACACAGCAAAGTAGTGGAACTGAGTGCCAGGTATTTGTAATACCAAATATTTACACTTGTTCAAAGTACAACTGTAGAAATTGAAGAAGTCATCTAAATCTGAGATAGTCACCTCAATCTCTGTGGTTTCTTTCAGTTACTGCCTGAGTTTCTGTTCCTCTCTATGGACTGTTGAATAAGGACACTAGCTCAGATGTAGAGGTGCATGTAAAGATTGCAGCCACCTAAAACCAGAGAATAGGTACTGTAATAAGATACTAGTTCTTTACTAAGAAGTCTAAGTCACTAATCTCTGGCAGTAGTTGGTGGACAGCAAGGAGGTAAACATTTATGCATTTACTCTTGTTTAGGCTTCCATATTGGCTAGTTTCAGAAAAGAGATGATGTTCTAGGTCAGGGGTCCTCAAACTTTTTAAACAGGGGGCCGGCACATAGATGAGGTGGCAGGCAGTCATCTGCGGCTGCTTGGTTTCCCCCCCAGCCCCCAACAGGTGTGTGTGTGGGGGGGTGTGTGCGTGTGCTGTAAATACCGAGGGCTGGATTGAGGACCCTGGGGTCCGTATCTGGCCCGCGGGCCGTAGTTTGAGGACCCCTGTTCTAGGTGAATCTTCACTCCAGCTGAGCATGTCTCTTATTTTTGGAAGAGGTGTTGACCTTCCTATCCCATAATGGAAACTGATCTGGTGCTGAGGAGCAATAGGTTTCAGGGATATTAGGAAACTTGAAACTTGTGTATTTGTATACTTCAATCTGAGTGTCCAAACATGCTAATGCACTCAGGATCTTTTTTCAGATATCTTACGCATGTATTGTATTTGGACCTATCTTTTCTGGCTATGCCTCTATTTTAACGTTGGATGGCATGGCTGAGCGTAATACACTATCTTGCCATAGCTATTTATGTCTGCCTTACCTGTAACAGGAAGGCAGAACCTTGAAAGTGTCTCTGTATAGATTCAAAGTATTGTGGAAGGAGACAATGTGTTTGGAGAATAAATCCTGAAGACTGTATGAGGCCTTCAAGTATGATGACACTATGCACATACCTTTGGTAGATACATCAGTAGGAACAGATGTACCCACTTCCGTATTGTAGGTTAGCCAGGCTCCAAAAATAAAATAAACTATTCATTTGCACTAAAGCTCCCACACTGTTATGGAAGTTGGTTTATACCTTATAACATATTCTAAGCCAGCAAAAAATTAAGGCAATTACCTTAACTTTCATGTAATATTCTATTTCTGTACTCCTTGTTTAGAACATCCTTAATTCAGTTTTTCAATTTATTTTCACATTCCCCTGATTTCTTCTTTTGTACTTATTCAAGGGAGGTTCGGTTGTTGTTTTTTTTCTTTTACTCAAGTGTCATTTTGAAAGAAGCAATCAGTGTGGCTTTGGTATCCTAACTATAAAACTTGTGGCTGGGATTCCTGGGTGTAACATGTAGTATTCTACAAAGAAATAATGTTTGTTCTGACTGGGCTGTACAGCTGACAGCTGGAATCCTCAAAAAAAAAAAGAAGGTTGCTTGTATATGCAGTTTAATAGCATAGCACAAATTCAATGATTTCTATGTGCTGATGCATTGGGGATGTATTTAGTCCACTATAAATTCCCAGTGAATTTGGTTTGCTCAGGTATAGTAACTGTCATGCCTTTTTGATATATTGCATGACCTGCAGAACTGACTTGCAGTCCTCCAGAATGTTTTACAATTACAGCATATCCTCTATTTCAGGCTCACTATTCAAGAAGTTGTACAGCACATGCATGAATGACATGGACATGCATTTTACATGGAGTTTTCTAGACAGAAATATCAAAGCTTCATGTATGCATTCATGAGACTCAGGTGCAATGACCCATAATTCTTTCCCACCTTGTGCTTTGTGGTTGTTTCTACCCTTAACTTCACCTCTTATGAGATTAGATTCCAGTCTAATCTCTTCAATTCATTCTTCATACACTAGATGTTCACTTCTTTTAATTACTATTATGGCAGCACATCCATTCCTCTTTTCAGCAGTAATTGGTCTCTATTACATTATAATTTTTCACTGCCTAAATCCACCTGTTTTATTAGAATACAGTGAACCAGTTAAACATCTTTAGAGTGGAACAGATTTAATACCAAGAAAAAACATCTTCAGTGCTGGAAGCCCAATTTTAAGATTTAGACATAAAAATGCTACAGCTGGGCACCTCCCTCACCCACTAAAATGATAAAGCTGCATTTAAACTTAAGAAGCTATACACACAACAGATTGTTACTATGGTAGTAATGCTGTTCTTTCTCATCAAACCTTTCCCTTGTGTGCTAAGCTGCATTTTGTTTGCACTTTCTTCTATTTCTTTGTCAGTTCTTGGCATTATGTCATAGTAAAAAAAAAAATAATATCAAGATTTCTAACTGAATGAAATATGGATGTATCAATATTATGTTGTAATTGTATTAGCAATTCTATTGACAATGAAAATTTCTACTTACTTGTTTCTATAATTGGTTTCTGTATACAGAATAATGCCATCATATATTAAAGCATTTCTCAGTTCTCCCATTATATTCTTTTTCTCCTGAAGATCAACAACAAACAATAATTTTTCCTAGTTCACAAATCAATCACAAATCAATCACAAAGCATGCCACAAATACATATCAGGACAGCTACTGCAGAAAGATGTCATCACAGACATCGTCTTCCCATATTTTTCCCTTTTTCTTCTATTGTTTAAGACTACAGAAGCTTCTTCCTAAAGCAAAGCCCACACACTGTTTGAGTGTTTTTAAATGTGCGTATGTTGTTTTAGTGTCTTCCTAAGATGAATGTAAATCTTCATGATGGGTAATCACAGAGGTGCAATGGACCACAACTGCCCTGCACAGGTGTGTGCCTTTGAGGCAAAAGACAGAATTACAGCCCACCAACAAGAGGACATGTTTTCTGGCTTTCTAAGAGCTGATCATCATGATGGTTAATGATCAAAGTAAAAGAATTTGAAAGAAGTATTTTTTATTAAGTGTTTTCATTTTAGTTCATCAGCATGGGATAAAATGAGTATTCACATTAGATAACAACTACCTCTAAATGACTCTGAAGACTATTTTAAAGATACATTCCCTCAAACTACCTTTTCTATTATAAATAGATTATTAACTTAAATTTAATTATTTTTTTTATTTTTTATATTTTTTTTAGAATAAATGCATTGGAGAAATACAATGACATTTTTGACAGGTTGACTTACAAGAGTGTCTCATAGGCTATGTGCATGACCATCTACAGGTCTTTTTCAAACTGAATAGTCATAAGCCATCACCTAAAAAGTCTGACATTGTCAAAGGTGTATATGAATGTCTCTTTCTTTCCAGTTCCATTGTAAGTATGTTCAGTATCCTTATATCATCAAAGACTGTAACAGGATCTTCATGGAGCATCATGGTGATATTCTCAGTTAACTGAAAACCTCTAAAACATCTAAATTGTCACATTTTGCTAGAATTACTGTTTCTGATTTTTATTTATGTAGACTCTTCTGAATTTGGGGTGAGCTGTTTTTTTAAATCTTCTTTATCCAGATTTCATCCAGCATGAAGCTGCTTCTTTCTTTCATACTTGACATTTTCTTGGTGTCCAGTAGTTGCTCAAAGCAAAGGAAATCTGATAAGAACCAAGGAAATCTGGCAAGAGTTAAGGAAATCTGACAAGAGTCTATTTCCTTCAACTTTCAGAATTTAGGCTCAGATCCAGTCACCTGGGAATACTAACTTTTTGTTTTCCAGTTAGGGCAAAGATTAATATGAGTTAATAAATTATTAACTTAAATAAATCATTGGTTGCCTGCAAGTCTGGCCAAGCAACAATATGTAGTTTGAGCACTGCATGCTTGTAACTGACTTTTTCTCAAAAATTATTTCTTAGCCTACTGAAATAGCATGATGATTAAATTATTTACATATATTTTCAACTAGACCAGGGGTCCTCAAACTACGGCCCATGGGATGGTATTTAGACAGACACACACACACAGACACACACACACACAGACACAGACACACACACACCCCCACACACACACACACCCCCCCACACACACCCCCACACCCCCACCCCCCCACACACCCCCACACCCCCACCCCCCCACACACCCCCACCCCCCCACCCCCCCACCCCCCCCCACACACACCCCACCCCCCACACACACACACCCACCCCCCCACCCACACCCCCCCACACACACACACACCCACCCACACCCCCACACACCCCCCCACACACCCCGCCACACACACCCCCATACACCCACACACCCACACACACCCCCACACACACCACACCCCCACACACACCCACCCACCCCCACCCCACCCCCCACACACCCACAGACACACACCCACACCCACACCCACACACCCCGCCGGGGGTTGGGGGGGAAACCAAGCAGCCGCAGATGTCTGCCTGCCACTGCATCCGTGCACCGGCCCCCTGTTTAAAAAGTTTGAGGACCCCTGAACTACACTAATAGACTTTTTGTAGTGATATTAGTTTTTTTATGGCTTTCATGTGGCCCCAACTTTTTTTTACTTAGGCCATTTGTTGTAACTTTCCTGCAAGCAACCAAGCAAGCAACCAACTAAGTCCTATGACTATAGCTGAGGACAATTCTCCTCATAATTTCCAGATACAAAATATAGAACACATAGAAAAATCTCCATTCATAATTTATACTTGTAGTTTGTTTCCGTTCATTTTTCATACCAACACAGTTATTTTATTTAAAGCCTAAGATAGCTGTCTGCTACTGCTAACTTAGGACAAGAAAATGTCAAAAATTCTTTCAGTTCATCATTCTATAACAATGGTAGCACATTTTTTAATTAATTAATTATTACCCTAAGGACACTTGAAGTGGGCACGCTTATACCATTCTAGTCCTCTTTATACAGTCTTCTTGCATTTTTGAGTCATATATGTATATATTATTCACTATTATAAAGATATTTTTTGCCATTTTTCCCTTCTACATTATTGCTTTTCTGTATAAGTATTTTAAAACATATAGAGAATGCTAAGCCTCTTGGGTGCATTCTAACTGATTTTTGCATGGGAAATGCAGGATTTTTTGTACCTCTGTCATTGCCATGAAACCGTTAGTGCGACCAAGGCAGCCTGTTGAATTGCCGATTTATAGCTCAATGAATATCACCAATTATAAAACCAAGTTTATGTTTCAACTGTCAGTGAAGAGATACTATTTTTAAAATAGCATTACTTTCAGCTTATTACATTTTAGACAAACTGCTACAATTTTCCCTAGGATGAAAATGCAAAACACTGAAATATCTTGCTAACTTTTTGTTGATTTCAGTAACCATACAAATTGGTAACAATCGTAACTTGCATGTGCATGGGTTTGTTGTTTTGGTTTTTTTTATGTTGTTTTCTGCTCTCTAGCGTTTTGAAACAAACTTTTAAAAGAAAATAAGTAATTTTTCAAGTTTGTTGGTTTTGCCATTTTTAATTCTATTCAAACTATTTATGGAAAATGCTTAATGCGTCAAGATTGTGACAGAATGCGTACACATTTACAGAGCCTTTATTAATTCCCCTGGGCAATGACTCACTCTTTCTTGTAGTTCATCTGCAAGGATATTTAGGAATGCTATTGTAGACTTCTACTGTGCTTTGATGAGCATTAAATACATTTACAAATAACTTATTTAGATTCTTTTTTTACTCATTTCTGCATAAGAATTACAAGCTTCCTGTTAAATGCTAAAGTATTTTCTAAACTGTTAAAGTACTTCTGTCATACATAACTTAATATTAAGGGCTGATTCAGACATATTTCGTGTTACATAACAAAATTTACTCACTTCCCCCATAATTCTACACAGTCATTTACTCTTCCCATTGTAAATATTAGATTTGATTATACGCTTAGTATACTTCAGGATGAGACTTACCGTCTTCAGTCTGTTATGGGTTTGTTACAGAGCTTCATAGTTGTGGTTTTGTTTGTTTTTTTTTTTGTAATTTCAGAACTTTTTCTCTTTATCCAAACAATAGATTGAGCTCAAAGCAAATTCCAGAAAGCAGAATCAAGAATGGGAAATTTAAGAAGAGACTCCAAAGATCCCCTAATTTAAACTTTCACCTTATAGACTGAGTACCACATATCCATTTCCCTACCAAATTTACAACTCTAACAGCAGTTGACAGAAGTTATTCACTCAGATACACACCATCACCACAAAATAGAAACTATTTTGTACCAGCAGATTTAAATGGGGTATTACGTCACTCATATGGACAAAGTAACACATAATTTAAGCCCCACATTTACATGTTAAATAGGCAGCCGCAGCCCCATATCCTAATCTTTGGTGAGTTATGATTAAGAAATATCAGATCCCTTCCTCATGAAAACTTTTGTTACTGTATTATAGGAACAATAAGGAACCCATTCTTTATGAACGTGTTTTGAAATAGTTAGACCAAGTCACTGCTTACTTTCTGGGTAAATTACATAGACTGAATTATATTTACTTTTCACTAGGCAGCTTGTTTTCCAAATATGATGTCAGGCTTACCTATAAAACCTTTTCATTATTCTATTATTTTAATGGTTTTGGTGGAGATTGGTCTGTTATTTTACTTCCAGAATACTTATAATTAATCCAGTTTAATATGAAATATAATGTATTTTTTGTCAATATAAGATGATTATAATTTTTTATTACAGAATAAATGCATTCTTTGCATATTTGCATTGAATCAAAATCATTAATGCTTTTCTTATTCCTTCTTATCTAGTATCTGTACTTACATTACTACTTTACTTCCTATGAAATTATATTAAGAAATTTATGATTAATGACCTTACTTCTGCTGCCCACAGATATGCTGTACTTATCTATAATTTAAGTTAAACAACTTAAACTATTGAATTATGGAATCACAGAAAGAAAAAGTTTGAAAAGAGACTACTGGAAGTAGTCATCTGTTTGAACCTCTGCTCAAAACCCAGTTAACCTTAAGGCTAGGTCAGATTACTCAGAGTCTTATCTAGTCATATTTTGAATATTTCCAAAGATGGAGATTCCACCGCATCTCTGGACTAACTGTTCCAGTGCTTACCCATTCTCATTGCTTTGTTTTGTTTTGTTTTGTTCCCGCTTCCATCCCCTTATATCATATGACAATTTCCCTTTGTATGCCTTTGATCACTGTCCCTTGCTCTTTCACTATGCATCCCTGAAAGAAGTCTGACACAGTTTTGTCTGTACTCCTTCTTTAGGCGGTAAAAGACTACTACTAAATTACCCCTTAGCTATCTGTTCTCCAGGCTGTTCAGCCATGCCTCCCATGTAATGTGCTCTTTAATGGTTCTTCACTGTACTCTCTGCAGTGTGTCAGTATCTTTGAGGCCTCAAACTGGACACAAAACAGAAATGCGTAGGCATGCACTTTTTTTCCTGCTTGGTTTTGTTTTCTAGACACACATAGTCCAGGAGCTCCAATGATAATCTTTTAACACAGGTGTCAGAGAAGCTAACAAGGTGAGGTGTGCTGCTGGACCTTGGACTAACGAACTGTGAAGGTTGGGGGTAGGCAGCCTTGGCTGCAGTGACCATGAGATGGTGGACATTAGGATCCTGTGTGCAGGTAGCAGGGCAATAAGTAGGTTTGCAACCCTGGACTTCAGGACATCTAATCTTGGCCTGTTCAAGGACCTACTTGGAGGAAACCAATGGGTTAGGGCCCTAGAAGGTAGGGGGGTCCAAGAGAGCTAGCTAATGTTCAAGCATCACTTCCTCCAAACTCAAGATAGGTGCATTCCCAAGAAATCAGGTGAAGGGTGAAGGAGGCCTGCATGGATGAACAAGGAGGTTCTGGCTAAAATCAGACAGAGGAATGAATTTCATGGGATGTGGAAAAAGGGACAGGCCACTTGGGAGGAATACAGGAATGCTGTCAGAACATGAAAGGAGGTCATAAGGAAACCTAAGGCCCATTTGAAATTTAATCTAGTAAGAGATGTCAAGGAAAATGAGAAGGACTTCTTAAGTACATCATTAGGAAAAGGATGACTACAGAAAATGTGAGCCCATGGCTGAATGAGGTGAATGAGGTGGGTGTCACCAGGGTGACAAAGGACACAGAGAAAGTGCAGTTACTGAATGTTTTCTTTGCTTCAGTGTTTACTGCCAAGGCTGGCACTCAGGTTTCCCAGAAACCTGGAGGCAAGGGGGGAAAGCTGGAGAAAGGAAGACTTTTTCTTGGTTGAAGAGGATAACATTAGAGATCACTCAAGCAAACTTGACACCCACAGATCCATGGGCCCCAGTGCATGCACCTGTGAGTGCTGAGGGAGCTGGCAGATGTTATTGCTGAGCCACATTTCATCATCTTTGAAAGGTCATGGAGAACAGGAGAGGTGCCTGAGGACTGGAGGAAAGCCAATGTCACTCCAGTCTTCAAAAAGGACCAGAAGGAGGACCCTGGAAACGGCAGGCTGGTCAGCATCACCCCCATCCCTGGAAAGGTGATGGAACAACTCAATCTGGAGGTCATCTCGAAGCACATAAAGGAACAGAAGGTCATCAGAAACAGTCAGTATCTATTCACCAGGGAGAAATCATGCCTGACCAACCTGATAGCCTTCTATGATGGAATGACTGGCTGGGTAGACAAGGGGAGAGTGGTGGATGTTGTCTACCTTGACCTCAGCAAGGCTTTTGACACTGTCTACCATAATGTTCTTATAGGTAAGCTCAGGAAGTGTGGTTAGATGAAAGGACAGTGAGGTGGACTGAGATCTGGCTGAACGGCAGAGCTCAGAGGGCACATGTTCTGGCTGGAGGCCTGTAGCTAGCAGTGTTCCCCAGAGGTCAGTACTGGGTCCAATCTTGTTCAGCTTATTCATAAGTGACCTGGATGAAGGGACCAAGAACACCCTTAGCAAATTTGCTGATGATACAAACCTGGGAGGAGTGGCCGATACACCAAAAGGCTGTGCTGGTTCAGTGACACCTGGACAGGCTGGAGAGTTGGGCGGAGAGGAACCTAATGAACCTCAGTAATGGCAAGCGTAAGGTCCTGCACTAGAGAGGAATAACCCCACGCACCAGCACAGGCTGGGGTCAACTTGCTGGAAAACAGCTCTGCAGAGAAGGACCTGGGAGTCCTGGTGGACAGCAAGTTGCCCATGAGCCAGCAGTGTAATCTTGTGGCCAAGAAGGCCAAGGGGATCATACCAGGGTGCATTAGGAGGACCATGGCCAGCAAATCGAGAGAGGTGATCCTCCTCCTCTGCTCTGGTGAGGCTGCATCTGGAGTGCTGTGTTCAGTTCTGGGCTCCCCAGTTCAGGGGAGGCAGAGAACTACTGGACAAGGTCCAGCAGATGGCTCTGAAGATGATGAGTGGACTGGAACATCTCTCTTATGAGGAAAGGCTGCGAGAGCTGGGCTTGTTTAGCCTGGAGAAAATGGAAACGGGTTCTTACCAATTATGCAGGTATCTTAAGGGCAAGTGTCAAGAGGATGGGTCCAGGGTCTTTTCAGTGGTGCTCAGCAGCAGGACAAGGGGCAATGGGTACAAACTATAGCACAGGTAGTTCCATCTGAATATGAGGAAAAACCTCTTTACTTTGGGGGTGACAGAGCACTGGAACAGGCTGCTCAGAGAGGTTGTGGAATCTCCTTCTCTGGAGACATTCAAAATCATCCTGGATGCAATCCTTTACAACCTGCTTTAGGTGAACTTGCTTTAGCAGAGCAGTTGGACTCAGTCTCCAGAGTCCCTTTCCAACCCTGACCATCCTGTGACTCTGTGTGATTCTGTGATGTTTTGTAGTCCAGCTTGAGACTTCACACATTTAATTCATATTCCCTTAAAAACAGCTTTGTATGTTTTTAATTCTTGTGGTCACTTTTACAGAATAGCACTATTATGAACATACAAGCTTGATCAATCAAATAATAGAATCATAGAATGTATAATGGTTTGGACTGGAAGGTACCGTTCAAGACCATCCAGAGCAACCCATATCTTTTACTAGATCAGATTGCTCAAAGCCCCATCCAACCTGACCTTGAAAAGTTTCAGTGATGGGACATCCATAACATTTCTAGGCAACCTGTTCCAGTGCCTCACCACTCTCTGTAAACAATTTTTTCCTACTATCTAATCTAGATCTAACCTCTTTCAGTTTAAAACCCCTTGTTCTAGCACTATGTGCCTTGGTAAAAAGTCTTTCTTGGTCTTTTTTATACTTTCCCTTTAAGTACTGAAAGGCTGCAATAAAGTCTCCCCAGAGCCTTCTCTTCTCCAGGCTCAACAACCCAACTCTCTCAGCCTGTCTTCACAGGAGAGGTATTCCAATCCACTGACCATTTTTGAGGCCCTTCTCTGAACATGGTCTAACAGGTACCATGTCTTTTTTGTGCTGGGCTTCACAAAGCTTGGTGCAATACTCCAGGTAGAGTCTCATGAGAGCGGAGTATGGGAGGAGAATGACCTCCCTCAGCCTGCTGGCCATGCTTCTTTTAATGCAACCCTGGATACAATTGGCTTTCTGGGCTGCAAGAACACTTCGCCAGTTGAAGTCAATTTTTTCATCCAACAGTATCCAAAGGTACCTCTCCACAGGGCTGCTTTCAATCCATTCATTGCCCAGTCTGTATTGATAGTGGTTATGGCCTTGACCAGGTACAGGACTTTGCATGTGGCTTTTCTGAACTTCAGGAGGTTCACTGGGCCCCGCTCATCAAGCCTGCCAAGGTTCCTCTGGATGACATCGCTTCCCTCAAGCATATCAGCTGCACCATTCAGCTTGGTGTTATCTGCAGACTTGCTGAGGGTGCACTCAGTCCTACTGTCTGTCTCTAATAAACATATTGCACAGTACTGGTCACAATATGGACCCCTAAGGATACCACTTGTTAGTGATCTCTGTTTGGACACTAAGCCATTGACTACAGATCTCTGAACATGGCCATCCTTATCCATCAATTCCTTACCCATCAATCAGTCCATCTATCCAACCCATATCTCTCCAATTTAGCAACAAGAATGTTGTGGGGTCTGTATCAAAGTATCAAAGGCCTTACAGAAGTCCAGGTAGATGGCATCAGTTGCTCTTCCCTTGGCCACTGATACAGTCATGGCATCATAGAAGACCAGCAGAGTAGTCAGGCACAATTTGCCCTTTGTGAAGCCATACTGACTGTCTCTAATCATATCTCTGTCATCCGTATGCCTTGGCATAGTTTCCATGATCAAATTTATTACCAAAGAGAGGACTGAAATAAAAATTAAAAAAAAAAAAAGCAAAAAGCAAAAAAAGCAAAAAAGCTGGAAAAATAGTCCTCTCATTGAGTAAACATGTGTATGAAAAAATCTGGCAGATTTCAGTCCCCCTGGGAATGGAAAGATGTTGCCTTTTTTTTTTTTTTTGGGGGGGGGGGGGAAGGGGAAGCGGGGGTGAAAGAGGGAAAAGAACTTCTGTTTACCAGAGAAAAGGATTATTTAAAGATAGACCATCATTTAAAATTAAATATGGCATGCTGACCAGATGGTTTAAAGCAAAAACTCTTTGGGGAAAACAGGGGAATTAAGGGCAATCTAAAAAGTGATGTGATGAACTCAAATATGAAAACTGTTTTGTGATTCTTCAAATTCTACTTTCTTAGATCTTAAGCTTTAACAGCAAGGTCCTCCAAACTAGGAATTACAGCAATATATGAAACAGAACTTGGGGGTTTAGAAATCTTTTGTTGGAAAGTGTCTGGCATTTTGGTTTTCCTTGTAGTTTAACTGTAATATGGTCTAATCTCTCAGTGGGAGATCCTGAGTAACAGATAAGCAGAAGAACCATCACAATCTTTTCAATTTCCTTTCTGACAACTCCATTTCAGAACACAAATAGCAAGTCCATGCAATTCTTGAAAGAACCTTTCCATCCACTTACTTTCATGATGGGGGTCTGGACGTAGTTGTACTGCCACCTTGCATGAAATAATCTGTGAGTAGTAACTGGAAAAGTCTCTGCCTGCTCTGCTGGTTTCTGGCTCTGCAGTTAGTTCAGATGGAACAAATTTTTTTGTATTTATACCTCAGCCTTAGTCACAGACCTCAGGAAATCTAATACACTATAAAATCATATTCTAACAGGTATAAAGGAAACAGTGCCTTTTAACGTCATTGTACAAGTCATCATGCAAGGTGTTTATTGCTCCTTCATTCTCATGGATTTTTCTATCCCTCCTGCTTCCAGACAGAAGTCATCACTAGCATGATCCTTCTTCTCTGGTGTCATGGGTCCCTGCCTGGTGCTAGTCTCCCTCAGGGGTGCATCTTTCCCTGACTCAGCCCACCATCAGCTGGCTGCCCCTGGGAGCCCTGCAGGGGAGGCAGGAGGTGCTTCCCCACCGGTGGCACAAAGGGCTGTTGTTCCCCTGGCCGCAGGAATCTGTTACGCTGTTGTTCCAGAGTGAGCAGCAACTCCCTCCAGGTGGGCAACAGCCATGTGAGGTTGGGGGAACCAGCTCCAGCTGGCTCCAACTAGCAAAGGCCACCCCAGCCCCCTGAGAGAGACCTGTCCTGCCCCTGCCAGGACTGTTCTGATACCAGGGACCAGCAGGGGCAGGCGACAATATGAAATAAGTATATGCATATTCATGTAGTATGCTTCAAGTTAGAATAAGAGAGAATACAGACAAATTTAATGCCGTAGTGACTTAATTAGAAGCTACACAAAGAAGAACAGCTGAAGTTGGGATCATCTCTAGGACTTGTCAGTTTAAGATTTTTAAGCACTTCTAACAGGAAGACGGTAATACTGTTATTTTGGAGAGCATTACATAGAGCGTGTTGTAATTCCACTTTAGACCTGCCAAAAGCTTGTCACTTTGTCTATTAATAAATTTCAGGTATAACATCTTCCTCGTGTACAGTGTCTAGGCATGGTATTGAGGCCACCACAGTGGGTTATATCCCTGCAGGTAAAGTACACTGTTTATGTCAGCATGTGGAACAGTACAAAGTCTCATGGCTTACTTTGTGCTTAATTTTCTGGTGAAAAGAGAGGAAAGCATTTGGAGTCACAAGGAGGATAGCATTTTATTTTTTTTACTAAGATTCTCAGGATGGGGGGAGTGCGTAGTCTGTCAGTTTCTGACCAAACTGTGGAGTTACTTTCCATTAGTTCTGCCTTTAAGAACTCACAGACCTATAGGATTACATGTTGAAACACAATCTTCAGAAAACAACAGTAAGTTTAGCAAATGATATCATTAGTCTACATTCATCAACATAATATCTGAAAATGATATAATTGCTTTTATGTGGAGATTATAAGTAATGTTATTGACTTAATTGTCAGAACATCCTTGTGAACAGTAGTTTAGAAAATAAAATAAATCACTTCTCCCAAAAGTCATGTTATAACGACATCAGAAAATGAGCTTTGAATGTAACATCCGAGGCTACAGAGCTCCAACTTGCATTAATACTAATAGCTCTAGTGCAGGTAGAAAGCCAACAGCAGAACATTAAATATTCAGAAGCGCTACTAAATTTTTAAGAGGATAGAAGACTTTGGTCCAGTGTTTCTTATATACTTTGTGAATATTAAACTATTCAGTGTACTTGGTTATTTGCCTTTTATTTTTATTTCATTGTATTTTGTTTGTATCGAAAAGAAATATTTCAAAATGGACTTGTTCTACAACAGAGTTCTTAAAAGTTATAGGCCATTTCAGCATACATATTGTTATACTTGTGTTCTCTGTCAAAGTGAAAGGCTTACATTTTTTGATTTAAGATAAATAAAAGGTTATCAAAACATTTTTTATTATTTTATTATTTTTATTTCTAAGAGTTTTTTTGAAAATTTTTACTTAAGGAATATAGTAGACTAAGTGGCAGCCCCCTGTAGTTGGTATCCAGAACCTGAAAACTTTCTCTTTACATGGCCTTTCTAGGTGCTTACAATGATATTTGGAGTACACTCGTCTACAAACACAACTACAGAAAAAGGTAATCAAGGACAGTGCTTTACTGACATTGTGTTAATCTACTAAAGCAGGGGTCCTCAAACTTTTTAAACAGGGGGCCGGCGCATGGATGAAGTGGCAGACAGTCATCTGCGGCTGCTTGGTTTCCCCCCGCAACCCCTGGTGGCGGGGGGGTGGGGGGTGGGGGGGGAGGGGCGGGGGGGGGGTGTTTTGTAAGTACTGGAGGCTGGATTGAGGACCTTGGGGGGCTGTATCTGGCCCATGGGCCGTAGTTTGAGGACCCCTGTATTAAAGAAATATGTTGAATGAAAAACAGAATACTGTGATTCAGTTTGTTCACATTTTGCAAAACAAGTGTCTCAAAAGATAGCCACACTACAGTTAGTTTTGGGGGAAAAGGGACTTCACTGGAAATCCTACATGCTTTCTACTGAAATTTAATTACTATGCAACAAAATCCAGAGACTCATAAGGAATATGTAAAAGGCATAATATAGTGGTTTCGGTATTCCACTGCAATGCAAGAGGGAAGGCCTTAACTTCTTCAACAGATTTCCTAGGATTATTTTGGGTTTTTTTTTCTCTTAAATTTTTATTTTTAATCTAGTTATTGATTGATATAAAATACATTAATAGTCTGAACAATGTGATACTAACATCTGAAAATAGTTCTTGTTGCACAGTGAACCTAGTGCTTACACAGATCTCATAAGTATAGTCAACAATGATCCCTCAAACATGACACGCAGTGGATGTGATTAGCTCAAGAATCTTCCTAGTAGTTAAAAGCTGTGAAGGCTAATGCTCTGCTGTTTCCATACTGACACAGAATAACTCAGTGAAACAGAACAAAATTTTCACATTAATAATTTTTTAAATTAATGTGTTGATAGCTCACCTACCACTGGAAGAACTATGCAATTATTGACCAAATTAAATCCCAGAAAGCTCCCACCAGTCAGTGACACTGAGGAACTAATATTGATGCTTCAAGAAATTTTAGTAACAAAATTGTCATTTTGTTAGAAAAATAATTAAAAAAAAAATAATAAAAAAAACACGAAAACCAGAACAGAATATCTTTCCTCTGTTCCTGCCATCAAGTAGTTCACCAATGCAATATTCTGACAGGCAAATGATTTTAAAAGATTACATTGCATGTAGGTAAATTATGTGTGTACTGTTGTCATTTAACCAGAATTTTGTTGGTATTAGTTTTCTATTCAGAGAAATACAATATGTTTCAAGAAATGAAATTAAATGTTACCTAAATGAATTCCGTGATTTGTCTAGAAATTCAACATTGAATCAACTAATATAAAGTAGCTGAAATCTAATCCAATGTGCATCATAACTAAAGACATACTAAAGACAGTAATTATTAATAAATATACATATATTTTAAAAGATTACAGCTGTATGGTTCATCTAAAAAAGGAGAAAAAAAAAAGGCCAGAAATCAGTATTTCTGCGTAATAAAATAAAGATCAGGGTTTCAAAAGAAGAAGAAAAAACCATAAAATGGAAAACAAAACCTATTTTTTTTTTCTAGGAAAAATCTAACAGAAAATGAAGAAGCACCATTTGAATTAGCAGCATGGCACATATTTGGAGCAGGAGAGTCCCTAGACAAATCACTGCTCCTCAACCATTACTTTTGTCAAAAGGTTTGAGAGGTCTGGGAGAAGTGTTAGAGCCTTCTGAAGTAGGATCTTGAGTTTTAAAATTAGAAGTTGTTGTAAAGTGATTTTTTCTGCTCTACATCTTCTCTGGGTATATG